>NC_052535.1:50956767-51581767 GCF_016699485.2 Gallus gallus | reverse complement strand
ATTTAGGCACCTCAGTAAGAGCTGAGTTCTGAAAATCTGCTCTCAATTCTGAACACTTGTATCTCCCAAGTAGACAATGATTCCAGAAAAACTGACTACCTACACCTCTCACAGAGTATGAATTCCTAACTTACCTGAAAATCAAAGCTCATCTGATCAGGCATCCAAAAAAAAAAAAATACACTTCAGCCTTTCTTAGTTCTAAAATATCCATGTGTTTCAACAGTACAGGATTTAATTTGTTGACATTTCTTAAGGACTCAGGCTCCATAGAAATCATAAACAACATACTAAAACACACAAATAAAGATGTCTAAAAGTGAGCCATACATTCAGGCCTCCAGAAGAGTATAGTTAAGTTAAACCAGTCTTCTTAGTGGAAACACCACAATATTCTTGGAAAAGAAAGAAGAGAGGAGTCTTCTACTGGGAAGTTTTGGCTGCTTGTAATTATGAATCCCTTTACATATGCCATACATATTCCATGATTTTGAAACCAACTATTTTTTCAATTAAGACTTCAACAAAAAGTAAGCAATGAAGCACATGGGGTTGGTCTTAAAAACACAAACATCAGACTCAGTCTGATGTTGACACTTTATAGCTTATTTTCAAAATACTTTGGTTCCCACTCCCATAGAGTTAGCATTTTCTTCAATTGCCACTGTACCACAATTATAATGATACAAAATAAGTATTTTTCATCACTCATACAACATGAAATTCTTCTCAGTTTAGCTTATGTTAAAATAACCCCAAAACTGAGAAGGATGTTTCCCATCCATGTTACTCCCTTCTTTCTCTAGTATTACAATAGCTACTACAACAATTTTTAATGCTGGATCTTGAAAGCACAGTAGCGGTACGAATTTAAATACCTTATTTTCATTTCAAAATCTAATAAAAAGCAAGTGACTTAGAGTTTCAGACTAGAATGCACTATTTGAACCTCCTCACAGAATTTTGCAACCAAAATTACATTCATTTGTTTTTTCTTAGGGGGGGGAAAAAAAGACAAGAACCTAAAACACAGCAATAAAAAAGTCGAATATACTAATGAATCAGTGTATAATTAATTTCCTTCGCTAAAGCAACTCAAAGCACTTAGCAAGAGTTGAACTTGCCTCTTAAATAACTTCCATGCAAGTTACAATATTACACCGGGTATACTCTGAACTGTAACATTTCAAGTGCAGTAGGATATTCAAACTAGGAGAGACATTAGAACATTTTTCCCATTGCAGTACATTTGATCAAAAAAGGAGGAAAAAAAAACAACAGGAATTTTTAAACCAAGCATCCTATAGTTCTATCGGTATTCCAAATGAAAGTAAATGTGCCCTAGGGTCTTTTTCTGTGCATAAAAAAAAAAAAATTAAAACCTATCTGATGTACGCGAATAATTATTCCTTGCACACTACTGATATATTTCAGCCTGAGGAATGTGCTAGGGATAAGTCTTCAACCAGCACACACTTTTTTCCTCTTCTGATTGCCTTTTATGAGTGGTGTGGGTAGCACTTTTTGTTGTTATTGTACCTGTTTGTTTTTTATTTGTGGCTTGTGTTGCTTTGTTTTGGGATGTGTATGTCAGTGGGGCAGCATCTTAATTGGACTGCTGATTTTTAGGAACACTAGAAGGAAATTGCATCTGCATAGTACAAGAATGTAATTGTAATTCAAGTTGTATTTGTAACTTGTAGTTCAAGTTTTCCTTTCAAAATCAGCATCCCTGTGATATCAAACTGATGAAGACATATTTCAGAGCAACAGAGTGGGAGACTGCACTCACTACAGGTGTAAATTCAAGCAGCACAACTGTCGTGAAGACAGATTTGTTGGGTTACAAAATTGCAAAGCACTGTACTTAATATTTTGCAAAAAACATTCAGTTTGAAGAGTGCCCCCCTGTGGCAAGTGAATACAGCAAAGACCTAGTAAACTACTGACACTGAGACCCAGATTTTTTTTCCAGCAGCCACAGCACTGTTTAATAAGCAAAGGGATTATGAAACCTGAAGACAAAGATCCTCTCTTTCTAAAACTAGAAAATGTAGACAGAAAAACCGCAAGATAGTTAAGTATTTCTAGCACCCTCAAATGAACTTAGGGACTCAAGCATATATAGCATCATACATTCCTCAGATCAGGCTCTCTTCTTCTGTGTGCTGGGACAGGAATGTCCCAGAACAAAATGAAAAAAATAAAAAAAACATTTTTCCCCCCCTAACTGTACATTTTAAAGCTTGCATTGCATTTAGTTTTGTTTGCTTTAATCAAATAGCATTAAAAACAAGCTTCATTTCAATGTCATTCAAACATAGATGCAGGAATGGTTTTATAAAAAGCTACTCTGTGTTGAGTTCCATTCACAGATGAGAATCCATTCTCATTGCTCCCCTTCTATTCACTGCATCCTGAAAACAGGATTGTTGAGCTGCATTAAAAACCTCTTTCCCAGCTGAGGGAGCTACTCTTCTAAGGACTCCAAAGTGCCTTCAGTTCATTTGTTCTATTTTCCACATCTCTGAAGTATGGAACTTAAAAAAGTCCTAAGTTATCATTCAGCAGCTACCATACTTTCGGTATGTTGTTAAAATCTAATCTAGTCAGTCTTACCTAAAGAAATAACAATATTAGTTTGATCTGAATGAAGATCAAGCTGCAAAAATAAAATCAATTACATTACCAAACTGAATCATCACATACATGCTATCAAGTGTTTTTAGATGTGGTCTGTTTATTTAAAAAACAAATATTCCTAAAGAAAGACAACTGATTTTTAAAATGACAAACTTTTTCTATCTCATTCTCGTTAGGTTGTTTTTCCACACCTTTCTCTTTTCACTGGCACGTTCCTGGCTAGTGTACTAGGGCCTTTCTCTCTCAATTCCTCAGGAACACTTAACTATCAGTTTTTTTCAACATGATAAATAATAAAAATAATTGACAAAGAATTGATTGTTTGCTCTACTCTTAAACTATAAACTGATCGCAAGCAAATTTTTTCACTTCTACACACCTTTCCCTTCTCAAACTCAAACTACTTCAGAATGTGCTGCAAACAAACTCTTCAATATTGTTTTTAGGAGCCCAGTTCTGAATAAATCTTCTACATACATGTTGTAGGAATATAAAATAATAAAATGTATTTCAAAAGGTAAGAGAAAAAAAATAATTCTGTCAAATGTAGAAGTCAACAACAGATAGAAATCTTCAAGATCTCGCACATTTTTACTTTTTTAATATTAAGTTTTCATTGTCATGAATGTTTGTTGCCTCATTTAGAAGAAAGTTGAGACTAAAATGCCTTAACAAAACAGAATAAGAACAACGGAAGTTAAAAAGGGATTTGCACTGAATCATATAGCCTACCCCTGCAGATGTAGGATTGTTCCCTACAGAGCATTTTTAGTTAAAATGGAAAACTGCATCTTTCCAATTGAGTCCAAAAGGGAAATGTTCAAGAGTTCTTACAGAGGAGCATGAGCTGATCCAGTTTCCAACGGACATTACTATATGTTCCAGAGAGGGTTATAAATAAAAAAAACCCTCCATTTCAAATGTTGGAGGAGTGAGTGCAGGGCCATCAGGTAAAGCAGCTGTAGTGGAGTAGAAGGAAAAGAATGCTGAGGCAGCAGTATGCATTCAAAGCTGTTAATGGCTAAATGCACAGCCTCCCATTGCAAGCCCTTCATGCTACCGGTGTCATGGAAGGCAGGCAGAGAAAAGGGCTTCAAATCACTCAACACAAGGAAGGCAATGAGAGCGGGGCAGGAGTGCTTAGCAAAAGAATCCAAGATTTCTTCCTTTTCCATTTGTAAGAGTCAAAAATCTATAAGATAGTAATGAAACATTAGAATAAATAAATACATTGGTTTAGGTTAATCAAACATTCCAACAGCTTGTTTTGAAAAACGGTGCTACCACTTTGAACTGGCATTTCCAGTATCATCAGTTTTCATTCAAAGAAAACAGTCATTTCAACCCTCCAAAACAGATTATTTTGATTCAGAAGCAGATACAAATATACTTAAAGGCATGTGTTTATTAGATGCTAATTAAAACTAGTATATATCTGTGAACAGTTTAAATTCCAGTGAAATGCATTTCCGAGGGAAAAAGAAACTTTCTTTTGAGTCCCATGAGCAGTGATGGAATCCATACCCATCACCTCTCACTTTGTGCATAGAGGGGTAAGTGCAACTGAGGAAACATTCTCAGTTGGTATTATATATCGCCACAGAGACAGCACCAAGGTCCTTGAAAAGTCAAATATATGCACTGTACAAACATATGCCTAAGCATGGTCTCGGACATGGATGCTGAAAGTTCTTCAAAGCATGAGTGGATGTGGCCCTTGTGAGAATTATCATCCTCAGGAATAGCCCAATAAACTTCATGGAGAATATCTACTGGAAAATGATTACAAAATACTTACAGCAGGAGAGTACTCTCTTTCAGAGCTGAACTCATAGGAAGTAATCTAGGTGGCACTGTTTCTTGAATTACTTAAAACTACATTGAATGTACCTCAAAAAGAGAATTTTAACATTTTTGTGATGTGACAGTTCAGTAAAATATATTTAAGAAGTACTGAAATTCTATACATTTTGACAGAATTCAGGAATCAACTATTTGAGACTGCTTCAAGAAGGAACCTATACAAACAGACAAAATGAACCTAGGAATTCCCTATCTTCTATTTGAGGAAAGCCATTGTAAAGTCACTTATACAACTGCTTCAGGCCATTCAGGTTTAGATCACACTACTTGAAAACTTGGCATAAGTATCTTCCCCCACTGTCTTAACCACTTCAAACTCCTACATAAACACCTTTATCACTAATTCTACCAGATAACAATATTTTGTATGTATTTGTATGATTGTCTGTACAATGTATTCAATGTATAAAATCACATATCATTGAAGGTTCAGTATAACACAAAATGTTTATATATATATATATGTATATATAACATCTCCATTAGATGCATGTGTGCAACACAATATGGGTTTTTCCAATTGGGTAATGGTAAATGGAAGCTTAAAAGATAAAAGAAAACAGCCCTAACAAAAAGGATGTTTTTGCAATTGAACAGCAAAATACAGATTTAAGAGATGTACGATCACAGCCTAGTTGCAGAGAATTATCATGGGTTGAAGTTAAGAAAATAATTCACCACAACAGTAAAACAAACATGCAACATTTAATGAAAGCAATAAATAATATATTGTAACTGACATCCTAAAACCTCACTAATTTGAAAGCTATTGCTATAATAGCTATTCAAATACATTCAACAGTCCACA
This sequence comes from Gallus gallus, assembly GCF_016699485.2. Classification (NCBI taxonomy): domain Eukaryota; kingdom Metazoa; phylum Chordata; class Aves; order Galliformes; family Phasianidae; genus Gallus; species Gallus gallus. The sequence continues at coordinate 51,576,453 of NC_052535.1, read as the reverse complement.
CAAGCTAAGCGAGGACTTTCTGGTTTTAAAATACACCCAAAAAATTCTTCAAATATTTGTTGCTCTATTCTAGAGTCCAGTGTAGGCAGATGAAAGTTACCATGGTTATCATTGTGTTCTGAATTGGTCTTAACTGGAAAATAATTTTTAAGTCAAAGTCTTAAGATATTTTATGACCTCCTTTTGTCTCTCTGAAATATTCTTGGATTGACTTAAAAGAGAACTACACATATGGTAGTTGTCAGATAAGGTAGGATGGTCAGATTATTACAAAAATAATTTATATGTCCTTTTTTATTGGCTTTTTATTAGATGAGTAGTAAGCAAATCAAACTCTGCAGAATTTATAACTATAGTTTGGATTATAAAAAGTATGACCAAAATCTGGAGACGGAGGGATGAAAACTAGAAAGATCTTGACACGCAATCCAAATACAATTCTTCTTATTGCATATTATTCACCTTCTTCTGCACTTAACATTAAGTCAGAACTTCAAGCACCAGAGATTTGGAATTTATGTTCACATTATCAAACAAAATTGATTCTTCATAATAGCCTTTACTCTCTTAAGGACAGTGGTGAAAATAATTACTTAATGGTCATTATAGGTAACCCTGTCCTTAAGGGTAACACTGTAATAAAGAGAAGTAGTGATGTCCATTTGATATAGTGATAATTCTTTAAGAAATTTCCTGCTAAATTTTACTAGAAAGATCTTTGTGCCTAAGCGGACCTATTCAAAAAGCAGAGTTGTTTAAAAAACCTACATGTTCTCAAATAACCCCAGTAAAGTTGACCTTTAAAATACAATCTGTGGAAAATAAAAGTGTCTTTACATAGGTTTAAAAAACAACAAACAAAATGTAGGCACTTTGTTCTTCTGCATTCTTCAGTAATCTTTGAGAAATGAGAACTACGAACTAGTTCTTTATATGCAGGTCATCCTATAGTTACCTAGTAGAGAATTTCTTACACCTTCACTTCATAATAGTTTTGTCTGACTGCAGAAAAGGTGCCAGTCTGATGTAATATTTCAGCTTTTGTTTTTCATGGCATATCTAAAAGTTTATATCTAGTAGTCACCCTAATAAGTGCAAAGAAAAGCAGCCGACATTGATTCAGGCAAGGATATTCTTTCTTCAGTAGAAAGAAAACTTCAGGAAGTGCTTCTGTCAATCCCAGTAAGACTTCAACAGTAACAAGTAACCTCCATTCTTGACCCAGCAAGCCTGAACTGCAATTAATTGGTCTGCCTGCAAAGCTATGAATAATTTCTCTTTGTGTACTGTAAAATAAAATGTATATATTTCATACAGCTGGGAAACAATACCTCCTATTCAGAGCTGCTGGCAGCACAACAGAGTACTTTCTTTGTTAAATCCTCTGAAACCATCCCCATCCCCCACCTTTTTTTTTTTTTTTTTCCAACTCTGCTTTTAGGTGCACTGAAGAAGCCAAAAATATAAAAGTCAACAAGAAGAGTGCATGATCACTGGAAAACTAAAAGGATATAAATCATTCTTAGTAGAAGCACAACATTCAGTGGAAATCCTGAGAAGCTGTCAAATCTGTTGGGTTGATGTGAGGAGCTGGGGAAGGACCTAGCAGAAAACACTGAGCAGCCTCATTGTAATGAAATCCTCATGTTTGCCCTGTCCATTTTTTTCCTAAAAGACCTTCCTCAGTACCAAGCTACTCCCCATAAATCCACATGACTAATAGCACATGGACTTTTATGAGGTAAATCTCAGCACTACTAAGAATTTAGTTTATTTTTTTAGAACTAAGCCATTCAATATACGATCAAATAAACATTCTAATACAATGAATTTCCACAGGAAAAGACAGAAGCTTTCTAATCAATAACTCATATGACTGTTAGTGTGAATACTCATGACATTTTTAATGTGCTTGCAAAATGCAATCTTTTTTTACTGTTGGAAAATTGAATGAGTTAAGGCATATCAACATGACAGAACAAACTGGCCAACAGATCTACGCCAGAATACTCCCTAGTGGAGAGAGAACGTGTTGGGATAGCTACATCAGCCACATAAAAGCATAAACAAAAGTAACAAGAGGAATTATTTCACAGCTGAGATGCCACTACCCATGCATTGTGCTGGCTGCAATATCTTTGGAAGGGAAGGCGTGGGACACAAGCTCCCCAGTTTCCATTTAGAATACCTGAACTAGTAAAGTTTATAGCATAGGTTGAGCCTGAGCTATGTAGAAATGTACTCATTAGCAAGTTGGGAAAAGAGTATCTGGTTAAAAGGAAGAAAACAGTTATTCAAAACAAGTAGATATTGATAAGTAATAAAGACTTTTCTTTGATCTCATACTGCTTCAACAACATAACATCTGAATTTGTGAATATCTCCTATTGAAAACAACAGGACCGATGCCTTGGAAGGTATTACTTTATTGACATACAGAAGAATAGACCTACTCTCCCAAAGCCTCCCAATAAAACACAAACTGTAAAGCAACACACAGCTTGCTCATCATCTCCTCTCTGCAGCACCTGCAGTGCTTCACTGGCCAGGGCTCACACACCACCACACCAAAGCCTATTCTAGAAGAGCATCCCTTTGGCCTTGTCTTCTTCAGCCTTTTCTGCCTTGTTTGTTTTGTTCCTTTTTTTTTTTTCTTCAAATGGGGAATACTTTCAATAAAAGCCATAAAAATCGAAGATGACAGGAAGGCAACACTAAAAAAAGCACTATTTCTTTCTGGCTCTGTTGCTTCTGAAGTATAAAAGTCAATTTCTGAATTGACCTTCAGAATTTCTACTTCCCACAGCACCAACTTTTCTAGGCCGCCAACTGATACCACTTGCCAAAAACTAGGTAGATAGGAGTGATGCCTATCATGTGTAAATTAAATCTGATTTACTCATCCAAATACCTTGACATCCACAGATAACTCATTTGAGAAGTGGAACTAAAAGCTTGTGGTTTTATCTGTGGTTCTAACAAGCATTTTTGTTCTTGTATTTTAGCTGCCTTGGTGCATTCTCTATAAACACTACAAAGCAGTGTGTGTCTGGAACAATTCAGGCATATTGTGCTGCTGATCTTGCAGTGCTTGTTGTCTTTAACTTAAATAGATGGAAAGAAAACAGTAACAATAATGACAAAACTCTCTGGGTTATTTTTCTTTAACCCCGAGTACGTATTCCTTAGGTATTACCATGGTAGGCACTGAACAGGTGCTAAAATCACTTCCTTCCTGTTTCTCCCTGGAACTTGTTTGTTGCTGTCCAGTGTAAAATGCTAGAGTACTAGCATTTGTATGGTTTTATGCCTACAGTTAGTGGTGTGAAACCTTCTCTTACAACCTTCTGTCACTGTACAAGTTACATGGTGCAAAAATATATTTCTGAACACCAATTAAAAAGACCAACAATTTTTAAGTACATATTCCATTTGCTTGGGAGGAACAATTACAAAGCCAGATGTTAGAGCCAGATGTCAATGAATTATTTTTCATAAGTCACAGTTTATAGCTACGTTGTCTCCATTTATCATCTCAGATGGGAACACTTAATCTGACAGCAAACGTTTTGGTTAATAGCCAGTTTCAGCATTAGCACTTGTACTCAAAATTTTATGTAAAGAGATGTGATAAAACTGTCTAATGAAAATTCTGCTATTTCAGACCTGTACCTCAGCATTTATAAAACCTGTATATTCTGTGTGTAAACTGTAAACGCTTGATACACATGCAAACATCTGTAGGAATACGTCTCAGACATGCATCTTTATATATGCAAGCATATGTAAAATATATATACAGATAGACAGACAGTGCAGCTCTCCTCTTCAAATAAACTTGCCTTAGAACAACTGAAAATAAAAGGTTTGAATTTACTGCACATTCCAAATGCTTATTGATTTCAGTTGATGCTTCTGGTTAAAGAATCTTGCAGGATCATCTATGTTATTTTCATTACTCAACCTAAACAGTAACTATTTTAGGCCTAGAACTCTCAGGGCAGCATATATTTAGCAACACAAATCTTTCCTTCACGTATGCTTCTTGCATTTCTAGGTAAAATCTATGCCAGACCCTCAGCTGCTGTTAAACTGGCACAGATCCATTGACTTCAACACTGTATTCAAGCTTCTTTTACATTTATAACAGCAAAAATCTAACAGTTCTGCAGCCAGAAATAGTGAGGAAGAGGTTGATGCTAACATACCTTACAAGTATCCTAGTAGATTGTCAAGCTTGATTTTAGCCCTGAAGGTAAAAAGTTCCACTGCAAGGCTTTCATCTAGCAGAACTGGATTATCATACTACGTGAGAGAGTTAAGAAAAGAGCAAATTTGCCTTCATTATGACTGAAGTCATTATTTGATTCTCCAGATAGCATTAAGGGGATATTTGTTCTATGACATTTAAGATTTGAATTACTTTATCCAGACAGCAAAAGCCATTTTTTGGCTGGAGGTCACAAATCCAGAGGTCAATTTTAGAATAAAATCCTGTAGATCAAGAAAAAAAAATCAAAAAACGAGATCTTGATGTAGCTGTATCACAAACACATCTATATATACTATATTTTTTTTTTGTCACTGCTGTATTTGCTAAAAATTAGGGAATGAGCACTTAGATTACTCCTATTCTCTAATCAAAGAACTAAACAAGCTTGTGTATGAAGGAACTGAAATGGAAGGTACAGTTATCATGTATCAACTCCTACAAATAGGAAATGGAGATGAATCACGACACATCTGTAATTTTTCAATGGAAAGAATGGCCAGATCACAGAGCACAACTACTAATAAGAAAACCAGAGTCTCTTAAATGCAAATTGAGACAAATCCCAACATCCTTCCTTTCATGCTTAGAATAAATATACGTCTGCTGTTCTTTATTACTAAAAAGGGTTTCAGAACATTTCTGAAAGAAAAGAGCTGCATCTATCTGAATTTTTTCTTCCAGGATTTAGATCTACAAGTACGTATTCACAATTATCTGTAAGAAAACAAAGAACATACTGGAGAGGCAAAAACTCCTGCTGAGAGTGGAAATGAAGTATTTTCACCAACAGAGAGCAACCCAGATGAAAGAACATAAGTCTAGTTGCTGTGGCAATTTTATGATTAAAGAAGCTCTTTGTTAAAAAAAAACAATTTTATCTAAAAAAAAAGCAATAATATCTTAAAAAATTAAGCGGGGAAACATCAGCAGACTGTCTGGCTTCCCTCTGGTTTACATAGTATGCTATTAACAGAAATCCCAAAGTTGCTGTCAGGTTCACAGATCTAAGACAGCATCACCACCTATAGGACCCTAGAACCAAAGATCCAAAAGGGACTCTTGGGATCCTCAGACTAGGGCAGCTTTGCCATACAGACTGTTCCAGTGTTGGTGGAGTTGGGTCATGAAAAGTCACCGTTCAATGAAGAGAACTTGAAGGCCATAAGGATCCTGACTCACAGTGGTGTGATAAATATTTGCATTAATGTTTCCACAGAGTTCAGAGGCAGAAACTCAGAGGCGCTGGAAGCAATCAGGCTCAAAGAGCCTTCCATCCAGATTCTGAGCTGATGAAGATGAGAATATTGGGACTTCTGATGAAAAATAAGTGTTTTCATTGTTTTTATGATGGTTCCAGACTTACCTTCCATGATTATTTTCCCCTGTTTCAGAGTCTGAAAATTCTACCTTTCAGAAGTGGTGGAACATCAATCTTACAAGAGTTGGGCAGAAGGCAAGCAAAACAAAATCTAACGTACTACTTGAGCGTGTTAGTAGATCAGAATTTACTTCAGACTTTTCTTTCCAGTTCTGGAAGAAAACCAGTACTGAAACGTTAGAGTTCTTCATACACAGAAAATCCTGATTTTTCAATATCCTGTACTAATAAGTCAGTGCAAAGCTTTTAGGCACATCTCAGTTCCTTTCATGATTTTGATTGCTAGTATTAGATGTTAAAAAATTGAATTGGGTACTAATTTTTTTGATGTGTACTGAATGAGGTTCTGACACCATAAGACAGATGAAAAAGCCTGAAAACACTGCACGTAATTTTTGGCTCCAGCTGTTACAGTCTGGCAAAAGGCTTTCAGTTCTCTTATATCTGCTAAAGTTATAGAAGCAGCACATCACCATTTAATTAACATAATAAAAAATGCATATCAAACATGAGGCAATGAGAAAATACTAGTATACCTTTTCATATATATCTTTTATGTTAAAGAGCTCTAACATTCAGATGATTAGCCGCAAGAAGTTGTTTTTCCAGTTGCTGACATCCATGTTTTTACTTCAGCAGCCATAACACTCCTAATGTCTAAATGAGTTTGCTTTCCCAGAGTGTCTGGGAAATGGTACTGCTAATCTCAGTCTACAAACTCATTACCAAACTGAATTCCAGCATCTCTTCTAGTGTCTAGCCAGAATATCAAGTTTCAGGCACTTTTCACTGCTTCTTATTTGTGTAATTCTTTATTAAACCTGCACTTTATAGCCATTTTTTTTACAACTTGGGTATATTAAGTTACAAGGTTCTGGATTGGAAAAGATTCAGCAACAACTCCAGAGGAATCAAAGATTTGGGAGGGAACTGTAAAACAATTTACAGAGCAGCAATATACACAATACTGGCAGTGGAACAATTTGATGTTGATGCAATTCAAGGGGCTACTGCTGTTTGCTTTCCATTTTACACAGGAAGGTATGTTACATTCCTTCCTATCTCATGCTGGTCTAGGAATTTATTTCTAAAGAATAGCTGTTTCAAGAGTAATATCAAATTACTACAGCAAGATGACCTACACAGCAGCTACATAATCTGTATTTATGAAGTACTGCAGATGTTTGAAACACTGTGCAGACATTAACTACCTAAACCTTCACCATCTTTTCAAAGCAGGCAGAAGGGAATATGGGAGAAACAGAGTGATGTTGTTGCAGCCAACAAGTGTACCAGCACCAGTACAAGAAACAGAGACAGACTCTTCTCAGAAGTATGTGGCAAAAGGCCAAGGGGACAATAGACAAGAGGGAAAAGAGGAAATTACTACTACACGGCAGGAAAATAATCTTAAAGAAAGGGTGGTCATACACTGGAACAAGTTGCCTCACTATGAAATCTCCACCCTTGGAGCTGTTCAACAAATAGGCCTGGAAAAGGCCTTAGGCAACCTCAACCGACTTCCAAATTGTATTTAACTACATAATCAGCTCTACTTTAACTGGGCTTGGACCAGATGCCTGCCCACGATTTCTTCCAGCCTAAATTATTCTATGATTTGACCTCATTTTCCATCCCACATTCAGGATTCTACAACAATTTTGAAATTGATAGGGGAAGTCTCAGTTGTTGGAAGTCAAGCCACCTTTTCTATAGCAGACAACAGGAAGCCTGGCATCAATCTGAGGAAAGCAGAAGTAGTTTCCAGCAGCACACCCAAAAATCATTTTTCTTTTAAATGTTTGCCTTAACCTGTACTACCCTAAAGGAAGATATCATACAATAAAATCACAAATATTACTATTCTAATTTTGTCTTATCAAACAGTGTTATGCTGAAAATGCTATGATATGGTGAGGTTTTTAATGGACTTCTGAAGGATGGTCTCTCACTGCAAACAAAGAAAGCCAACAGCGGAAATACGATTAAAAAAGCATTGCTAATTTTTGAAAATATATTTTTCCTCTTCTAATATTTGTCTCATGCAACAGCTTTAAGCTGTTAAATTCCTTATTTTATTTTCTGCTCCTTTTAAATCTCATTTTCATCTCAGTTTTAAGGGCTTCAAATTACTTACTGAATCTACAACAATCCAATTAATTCCAGTTTTACTCATACAGTCAAATTAACAAATCCAATCTAGTATTGTTCTTAGAGCTCACAAAAAGCTAAGAATACATTTAACTTGAAAAAAGTTTTGAATCTTCACTGATCTCACTGATTATTCTTTATTAACTAAACAGTTAAGGCTTCTCTCATAGTAATATCTACTTAAAATCTCACAAAGTACTCTCAAACATTTAAAAAACAAACATATCACATTCTTCACAGCTTCTAGAATAAATTTTACAATTTTTTCAGGATATTTTGAGTTGTTTCATTTTCTTTTTAACAGTGTTTTATGAGTTAGAAACGTTCTTGTTCAAGAGTAACTTATAGAAAAAATAAATGAAATGCAATAAGATGAATGCAGAAGCATACATTCCACAAATTCTTGCATACAGAGATGGAATTCAGAAAAATTATTACCAATTCTAATTATTATCAGCAAACAGCTGTCATGTAAAGTTCTTTAGCAGGGACTGAAAGTATGCACAGATCTGTTATTCAAATTAAGTTCAGCCTTAAAATATGCTCTTGGAATGAACTGACCACATAACTAATTGATTTATATATCCTAATTTGTTTATTTCAGTTAGAACACATACAGTTCATAAACTGCTGAAAGACAAGGCACTGAAATTAACCGGTTTCTTCTAGTTGATACACAATATATGCAAAAAGTTTTTGCAATACAAATATATAAGCTGAGGAATTCGGCTTTTCCCTGACTCCATTGCAAAAAAAAACTAAAGCAAAATTTCTCCTATTGTCAGAGTTAATTTCCTTCTTCCACACAAACATCACCTATTTGCTCCTGCCACTTTGATAGCTTTCTTGACACCCTGAGTTCCACCACTAGGAAGCCACGGGAATATCCCAATTTGAAACACAATCTGTCAGAAAAATTGGCACTGATCTGAACACCAGTTCACAGATAACTTAAAAGATATGTGCATTTTTTTATTTTGATTTTTTGATAATCTGATTTCAAAACAAAACATGAAGATCAAGCCACAACTTAACATCAGAAGCTGAATGAAGTACTCAAACCAATGGTACTTTAAAGACAGAACTTCAGTAGAAGTATACTAATACTTACTGTACAACAAGCAGCTTTCTACATACTGTCCAAAAAAATAATCTCACTAGCAATTTCTTCATGACATTTTAAATTGAATTTGAAAAAAAAAACCAAAAACCTAGTCTGGATTTTTTGAGCTAGGAGGGCCCATTTTGTATGAATATTGTTCTATTTAGTTACATTTTGCTTAATTTTCACCATTTTAACACAAAAAATATCAGCAATTTGCTTATTGTATGGAAAACAGGTATACAGGTATTGGACCAGAGAGATTATCACGTTACAAAGGAGAAATGAAATAAAGATCTTACCCATGTCCTGGGCTCGGAGAAGGGCTCCAAGAGGAAGGATCTCCAGCTAGAGATCCTTCCTCCTTGGGAGTCAGCCCTTAAATGGGGTCTAGGAGGGGTGGAGCCAGGCTTCACCCCTTCCAGTCACTCAGGTGAAATTGCATTCACCTGTGCCCCTGCAGCTGACTCAGCACTTGCCTCAGGTGGTCAATCAGAGGTTCAGGCCATGATTCAACAGTTCCCATACACTTACGCAACAACCTCCTTTTGTTGTGAAGTTAAAAGTAGATCTGATATAGATGATAAGTTTTAAAAAGTAATAGGAAGCCAAATTCATGTATGTTAAGCTGAGTTACATCAGCAGAGCAATACCAAAAATGAATGACTCTCAGCAAATAAAGTTGTGTTGTAATCTATTCTCGGTACCAAGCTGTTCACTTCAATAGATTAAATCTCAAATCTCTCCAATGTAATTGAGAACAGGTATTGACTTATCTAAGTTTCCCTGGCTTTACAATTTTAATTTCTTTAGATTTGGTTTATGAGACTTTTTTTCAATTTAGATCACTGAGGGATTAATCTACTATTAAAACACTGCTACTTGCAGTTGGTGTTCACTAAGTTATTGCTAACAAATTTCGTAATATATAACAGTTTTAAAGTTTTTTGTATATTTTATTTTTTTAATATTTTGGTTTTTGTATATTTTATTTGTTTAAATATTTTTTTCATATCTTTAAAGATTTGGGAGCAAAAACTTCAGCTTTTTTCTCTTTAATTCTAAAATTCTGTAGGCTCAGTTGAATAAAACCTGCTTTGTGATGTACTCCCAGGTGCAATTCAGTCCTGCTTTTTGCTGATACTTGGAAAAAATATTCCTGCATTTGCCAGCATACTTACATTATAAACCAAATGTGATGGTAAACTTACATTCACAGTGTAACCCCATTTCAAGATTGGCCTCACAATTTGTCAAAAAAAAAAAAAAAAACCTAGAGAGCAAATTCTTGTATTTACAGTTGCATTACAATATAAAGCTCTCTTGATACAGTCTGACAGAGCAGTTTTTATTTTCCACATGTGCGTGTATGAATGTACATAAAACCAACAGGAAAAGTACCAGAAACAAGAGTGGAAGGTTTCAACAAGCCTAGGCAGAATCAAATTATTATTTTTTAAATTATGCCTTGCATGTTCACAAGTCCTACAAAACTAGAAGTTACCATCTACAGCTTCTGTATAACACTTATTTCAGATTAATCTTGAAGCTGATAACCTAGATTAGATTCTAGTCCTTAATGTGGACCACCCAAGAAATAACAAGGCCCCATGAGGTTGGAAGACTCAGACCCTGAGACAAACTGCTCTGGCAGATTCCACATCCCTTTGTGGACTAGTAAGGCTGAATATAGGATCCAAGGTGGAACACACCTACACCTGAATCCAGAAGAGACAGTCAAAACCATCTAGCCTAACCTTCCCCATGCCATTGATTCCGAATTTCACTCAGGTACACTCATTACTGCATTTAATATCTTGTTATTAATACCAGCAAAATTGATTTGCTGTGTGCAGTGCATGATATTACCAGCAAAAGAAGGAAACTGATTAGCTAAATAGGAAATGAGAAGCTTGCCAAATTTGAAGAAGAATGCAATCCTGAATAAGTACTTAGAACTAGTTTCAGGAGCTTTCATATTGCAACCAAGCAATACAAATGATTTTTAATATTAAGAAACACAGTTCTTAATTTATTCTGAAAAAATAAAAATAATAAAATATCAGGTTACCAGGGTGTATGGTTAATAAGTATACAGATGTTATACAGTATACAGAAAGGGTGGGCTGGTAAGATTACCACATAGGAAAAGATAATCAGATATAAATGAAAGGTGCTCACTGGTGTTGTAGACTTACAAAAACTCCACAAGGAGCAATCTCCAGAAAGAGATCCTTCCTCAGTGGCAGTCAGCCCTTAAATGGGGTCTAGGAGAGGTGCAGCCTGGCTCCACCCCTTCCAGGCACACAGGTGAATTGCCTTCACCTGCGCTCCTGCAGCTTACTCAGTGCTTGCCTCAGGTGGTCAATCAGAGGTTCAGGCCATAATTCAACAGTTCCCATACACTGGGTCCTTAGAACTGGATAAAAATATTTTTCAAAATTTCAGAACAACCTCAGAAAAACAGACCAATTTCTCCTCCAGCACTGGGTTTTCACCACAGACCTGTGCATCTTCCTTGACTTCTCTACCTATTTCTTTTAGGCCTCTCTCCTTATACCACAAGACCCCCACACTTTCTGGCTCGGTTGCAGTGAGAAGACCAGCCTGGAGAGAGTGCCTGAGCAATGGGCTGAGGGATCTTGGAAGCAAACATGGAGACAGCTGGAGGACGAGCTGGGCTCATGCATGGCTTTTCCATTCATTTCTGTAAAAGCTCAAGACCAGCTCAGATGATATAGGAACTCTCAAGTGAGAAACGATCAATTTTCATTACTGTCACATTTCCAAAGCAAATATAAATCATCCTAGGCTTGTAAAAAAGAAAAAATGCCTAAAAAACAAACAAGATTATTATGATTCAGAATACTTTTTTTTTTTTTTTTTTTTTTTTTTACAACTCTTGTTATTCTCAAAGGAATTCACATAAAAGGTAGCCAGCATGACATTTATGCTAATATATACATGTAGAACCTATGGATTTACTTTTTAATTATAGCAAGAGTCTTTATGTCATTTGTACAGAGTGAGGTAAAGCGCATTTTTTCTGCCTGTATAAGCTTTGGTATACCAGTTTCCTCCCTAAAGTGCACGTAATAGCTACATTTAAGTAAATCAGGCCAACGTGTCCTCTTTTATTTTATGTTAAGGTAAACTAGCCTTCCTGTCCCATTGGAGCCTAATTTTTCTTTATGGCTATTTAAAACCTATTATAGGTTAACATTAACATTCAGGCTGCTTCCTGCACTGTCTGATTCTGCTAGATGATAAACTTAATAGCTTTCAGTGACAGACAGCAACTGCGAAGTTGGAGGAAAGGGGGAATTTCATCTCCAACAGCAGTCTATGACATTTATAGCAGTTTAATAACAACATCAATAAAAACGCAGATCTACTGTAAAATGCCTGTGGTGGCAATTACTCCAGTTTGTTTACTTTGGCTGCAGTCACCAGCAAGGAGGACCTATTCTGCTTACTAGGCACCACCTTTTCTTTTCCGGTCATTCATATCCCATGTCTGGACAGAGAACAGAATAGATTTTTTTGGAGGGTGAGCGTGGTGAAAAATCAGGAAAGTATAGGGGGCGTATACCATACCACACCTGGCATAGAGCATATTTCTTCAGCACACAGTCAGTCATTCCAGTATTGTAGCAAGATGCATTAATATTAGTATTGAGTGATATGCACACAAAATATAACCTTGAAAAAGACACTACCTCACAAGAAAAAAATCTTGCACTGTACTAATTTTATAAGATTGAATTAAGCCTGTTTTTGTTAAATATGTATAGTAGCAGTTTTGAAACCCAAATCTGATGCGTACATCACTCTACGTTTCCTCAGAGGTTCAACTGATGGATATTCAAAATCCTTCTCCTGGTAGCAAGTAACAAAAATCCCTAAAGAGACTTTAATCAAAAGGTTTATGTTTTCCAAAATTGGTCTTTCTTGTTGGAAGTAATGTGGCTTCTAGAGATAGCAAATCACCACTTGCCTTACTGTGTTGCTTTGGAATATTTTCACTACCCAGAGGCAGTATTTGTGTTATGAGGGAACACATAATCTAATTCTACAGCATTTCCAAATACACTCACACATAAAGGGAAAACTTTTTTGTAACCATGACAACTGAAACATGGCTGCCTTTACCTCTATGGGCTTTCTCCTTTGTATATCTGCTCCTTCAATCTGCACAAAAAGAGCACTGGTCTACGTGGACACAGCCTTGAAGGATCAAACTGATGCTATGCAATGAATCATTTGTTATTAGGTGCAAAGGAATTTTAAACAATATTTCAGTGAACATCAGCCTAGCCAAAAATCCCATTTAGATGGGTTTGATCTATAGCCAGGCCTCCCATGGTTTCAAGCTTTGGGCCTTAATAACAGCAACAACAAAGTCTTAGTTTGCAAAAACTTGTCACGTATGTGATCATGTTTCATTGCTATGCAAGCCCAACTAGCTATGCCAGCATTTTTTTCACAACATATGCCTACTACATGTGTAAACCTAGTGTCCATGTTCCAGCCTGATGGCATGTTCATCTTTAACATACAATGTTATTTTGATTTCAATAGCTCTGAACAGAACAGATGGTACATTTAAGAAGAAATCATTAAGGCATGTGAAGATAAGTTTTAACTTTTTCATGTGATTTTCTCGTTATTAAAAATATTTTTGGTAACCACAGCCAGAACATTTTACATTCATTAAGTTTTGTTAAAAGGCAACAAGCCTTCTGCATTAGAAATTCACAGCTGCTTAACTATTTCTCTTGGAAGGATAGAAGAAGTTTGAGGACTACTTGATGGTGACAGACAGTAAGTGAGCAAAATCTAATTATTTTTAAAGAAAAATGGATTTTATTTTATGCTACTTGAATTTAGAAAGAGCTTTTGGAACATGTAATATACCACAATATAACTGAGGAACATAAATGGTACTAAAATGATCCAAAGATTTGTGCGGGTGTTCCTGTCTTCAGGTCCATTTGGTATATGCTGAAACACTTGGAATAAAGTGAAGATGCTTCAACACTATAAGAAATTATGAACTCGAGGATTTGTTAAGGCTGATAGTTTCCTCATGGACAGGGAAAAAACATCAGTATGCCCTCGTGGCTAGGTTTAACTAATTTGCTTGTGCACACAGGAAAGTGTCATAGAAGACACTTCTATCTCTTTGCAAAAGAAACATGTCAGGCAGGTATTAATCTGTTCTCGTTAACAGATCAGTACAAAGCAGCCTAATCTTTTATTATTTGATCTTCATCCTAATTCAATCAGTTAACAGCCAGGAGTACAGATTTTCCTTTATTTCCCCATGAAACTCAGAAAATGCCCTGTACCTACTTGAAAGGTTCAAAATAAATCTATAGCAAAATGTATGCCCACCACAATCGCAGGTACCCGTTCATCTTCACAGCATATCATGAATATTTTTCCACCCCAAAGAATGAGGAAGTGTGAAAGGAGGAAGTTGTACAGCACCGTGAAGAGAGATGCTAGGCTGCTCAAGGGAAGACGGCTGTCTAGCAGGACTCTTCTTAATGCAGTCAGCCATGGAGTTCATTCAAATTCACACTTAGCTCACTTGTGCCACATGGTCTTAAAAACAAAATAAATGCACATGTAACAGCAGAAGAGAAGGCAAAAGTCTACTGTGTACATTTTATTCTCAACCTGTGAGACTCCCAAGTATTCAGGGAATACCAACAACCTAAGAACGTGAAAATGTACATATAATCAGAAGGACAGTTGCCACATATAGCCCTCTTGCTTCCCGCCCTCGCTGCACACACCAGTTCCAGAACACAGTGACATCACAGAAGATTACAGACAGGAGTTGGGCCGGATCTCCTGTCTCTCTGATTAATACCTTGGCAGAAGGTAGGGCTCAGCATAAACTACAGAAAGCCTTTGAATCTAGTCTAGATCAGGATCTAGGCAGGTTCCTAGCCTGCCCAAAACTATGGAGAGAGGCACAAAAGTTTTGTAAAAGCACCCTTCCACTCTATCTCCAGTAAACTCAGCAGGAGGTGAGTCCCTAACCTCACAGCTAGAGGAAAGTATGGTTAGCTGGAAAAGGAAGACTTAAAGTCACTTTGCAAGCCAACCGTTCAATGCTGAAGCACAGCTGAGAGCAACACCTAACACACACATGCAGATGACATGTACAAAAACTACATAAAATGGCCACCAGGGCAGAAGTACTCCACCTGCCAGCTAACATGAGATGACCGAATGTTGGCTGAACGTACAGTCACAGATGGTTTCACTGCGATGGGCAGCCAGCATCAGCAGAGATAGTCTGGCAGAGAAATCTGGATGGCAGACAAGGTAAAAAGGGGACAAGTATTCCATTCCTTCTCAAAGTAAGTTGCTGTTTTCTTTCTGAAGTTTCGAACTCTTTGGGCCTAATTAAATTTGAAGAGGGAAGCAAGGAGTAAGCAAAATTCTTGGACAAAGGGGCTGTTTTTTTCAGCTCTGTGGGGACTGCAAGCAACACATGAAAGGCAGTATCAGGTATTAAAGCAAAACATTGTGCCCTTCAACAGCAGTAAGGAAAGCACGAGCGAGAGAGGATCTGTCTATTTTAGGAATGCAATTGTTTTGTAGAAAACACACCAACCCAGGCATTCCTCCAATCCTGTTCACTAATCCACAGTGCTTGGCAGCATTTCCAATCAGGAAAATCAACTGTTACATCTGATAACATAAATATTTGTTCCACATATATATATATACATATATATATTAGAATTATTAGAATTATATATATTAGAATTATAAATATATTAGAATTATGAATGCTTACATAAACATTGCTTACTCAACTGGTTGCATGAAGAATTAAGGAACTGTACCCTTAACTATCCTGTGCAGGCCAACTGCAATGCAGGAATGCAGAGGAGCATCCGGGAAGCCAGTAGTCTACTGTCTTCAAATCTCGGCAGTAGTCTTCCAGAACCTGCTGTAGATAGAGACCAATGTAGACAAACTGTTACTGATCTTCAACAGGAGAGATCAGTGAACCCTGGGTAAAATGAGCAAACCACCTGACAATTACAGAATTCATGCCTGTCCATGGCTATACTGCACTGCTTCTTCCAGACAAACCTCTAAACCGACTGTTAGTCTGCAAGTTATTTAACAAATGAGAACCAAAACAGCTTCTTCAAAAATAAACTTACTGAAGATCTACAGTGTGTGTCTTTCATACGCAATTAAGCAGAGACAGAATGCAGTTTAACTACAGCTTTGTCATGATTTCTGGCAAGGACTAATGTAGAACCATCGAAGAATTGATTTCAAGCTTGTCACTCAAAATTTGCCTGGATTTAATCCTGCTTATCAGTACATTTATTACACTACTTGCCATCATGGTGAAGTGCCTTGCACAGATTACACTAACATTTTACTGACAATAACAACAAAGATATAATGCTATATATTTCTATGAGTGGTTCAAAAGACTTCCATCTACACCATTCCAAGTACAAATTGATAAACTCATTTCCCAAGAGATGAATTTGGACCTACATTTTAATAACTGGAATGGAATGTGGAAAATGAAGAAAAGAGTTCACGACCTCTTGAAGTGGTGACATTTTGTTTGGAAAAAAAATACTTTGGGAACATTAAGACAGAGAAATGTACTTTGCAGGCCATAATATTTGATGCATCATAACACCCAGGGCACAGTAGCACTGAGACCTGAAACTATTTTGAACCTCAGCAGCAGGTATAATGCTATGATTGGTCTTGTCTTGTCAGAAACAAGCCTCTAGTTCTGAGTTTCACCACAATGACCTCTGAGTTTTCTGATGAACAGAGTCCTGGAAACCCTCTACAAAGACTTACATAGCAGTTTTTCCTACAGGATTATCAAACACTGCTTGTGTATAATCCGCCCAGCTATAAACGTCAAACCACTCAAACATTGAGGTAGCAGATGAAATGAATCATCAAATATAACACATCACCTTATTAATGAATAAAATTACAGACATCTTGGCTGACTGTTTTTGAGAAACAAGTAAGATTTGTTGAAATTAGTTCAGATCTGTGGGTGATGATTTGTTTTCTTTTTTTTTTTTTAAACAAAGCATAGCCTCGTGCCTTCAACAATTACAGTTTTATAAAATAACCGGAGTACACATTTCCAGATTTTTATGCATCAATGTTATGTGTGGAAAATGTAAAGATGTAATCTTTTCTTTGCCTCATACTTACCTTCAAGTCTTTCATGACATTTAAGGAATTATAAACTGCCCTCTGATGAAGTCTGCTGTGGGCCACCACTAAAAGTTGCTTCTGTACCAACTCTGTAAAAAGATCACAGTTATGCATACATTTGTGCATCTCATTTCTGCTGCAAATTTTCATGTATTGGCTCTCTCTTGATAACAAAGGTTTCATTGTCTTCTAATACAAATACCACTGGGATTCCTCTAAAATCACAGAACACATTAGATACATTATCCCTTTCATACTTTTGGTTTCAACTCTCTATTGGGAAAAGTGCACTTCATCAGTTCTTCCTTATGTCAAATCTTCAATAATGTCAAATACAGCATACTGTCTTGGTATTAACCCATACTAGACCGAGTATGCTGACATTACAGTACAAATAAACATCAGAGATTTCTAATCAACACTCCCTTAAAGCCCAACTTAAAAATGCAAAATTTTCCTGTAACAAAATCGTCTGCTCAGTTTTCAAGCAAGAAATTCTTATACTTTCACTTACACCACACTTATGAATTAGGCAGAATCAGTTACAAGGTCTGTATTTATGTATTCAATCAGAGAAAAAGGGTGCACAAACAAAATTAGTAGATGTCTTTATTTAAAAAAGTAAAGAATAAAGAAAAAAGCTCACAAATACGTAATTAACTGTACCTTTATAATATATGCAAATCAACCATAATTCCAAGAAGTTGAAGGGGACTGCTCACTGGCAGAAAATAGAAATACCTAATAACATTTCTTTTATAAAGCATCAAATTTGTATGTTCACAAGACCAGTCATAAATATTTCCTGATAGCTCAGAAGTAAAACCAGCATGGCATTTCAGAGTATAAGAATAGCTACGTACTGACAAACGTACTGGCACACAGAAGAGAGAAAAGAAGAGAGAAGCAGGGAGCAAAACCTTCTTGATATGATCTCAGTTCCAACAATCGGTAATTCTCATACTTTCTGAACTTCATGCAATTCTGTTTTTAATAGCACTGAGTGTGATTTCCTTTCATGATTGTTTTATTGAAGCCATATAAGTTCTATCATCTTCTAACCATAAGTTGCAGTTTAAATTTCTTACTGTGTGAAGAAATAGCAAATACACTTTGTTTTAAATCTGTAGCCCGTTAACTTCATTTTGATCTCATAAATGTCTGCCCAGGGAGAGGGACATCAATGGAATTTTTGTGGAACCTCCATGAGTAACAAAGAAGATAAGAGAGAGAACTGAACAGAGAGAATGTTACAGTGGCTGTTGCAGATAAAACACAAATTTCTTAGGTTATTTAATTTGTTCAGAGATCTTCCTCTGGAGATACTAGTTTGATAAATTTATCTTCCAATATCAGTTAGTAGTCCACATAAAGAGGACTTATTTTGTCCTTTTCCAGGTATAAGATGTTAAGCCAGAGATTAACAAAAAAAATCAAAGGGTAATTGTCACTATAATTAACTGTCTCAAAATGGGAAAACTTACACCTGTTTGAATTTAGGACATCAGTTACACTTTCAACATCTTCAACTAGAATCAATATTCAGCTTTGGAAAGTCAACAATAATGACTTCAATATTACCTGATAATTAAAGTAAAAATGTCATATTTCACAGACAAAATTCAGTCAGCTGTACTTCTTAGATTTTTGCTTAAAGCAAGGAAAGGATTCAAAAATCAGAATTCAGGAAGAACCCTGAAACAAGACAAGATTTGGTATATTAACAAATCCCCCCCCCCCCTTTTTTTTTTTAATACAGCTGATTTCTGTATCTCTAGCTGTTTATATGATCTCTATTATTGTGGTCACTTACAAATTTTACTGAGAGTCAGTTAAGAGCTTTTCTATACTTATTTTTAAGGGGGAACTCCTGTTTGTTTGCGAACAAAACAAAAAGAAACATTTACATGTGAGCTGAAATTAATAGCTGTAGCATGGGTCTTTACTGAAGTGTCCTAATGATGGCCACCTTCTACGCAAGCACAGCCTGCCATAAAACAGGACGGCTACTGCTGGAGGCTGCCGCCCACTGACCCCTGGAGCTCCAGCTGCTGAGTGAAACCCAGCAGCTAATTGGCGATGTGAATGTGATGAAAGTTTCCATGTTTACTTTGAAACTAGTCATTTATCCCTGTCCAGTTTGTGGGAAATCATGAAGAAAAAAAGGAAAAAAAAGCTGTCTAGTTTCAGTTCAACCAGATGCACACTAAATAAATACTGAATGTCGGCCAGCTTTATTTTTTATTTAACTTATTCAAGTAACTCCTTCCCCTTTTTTTTGGTGTGGGATAAAAGAGGACCAGTATCAGATGGCCTTCCAGGTACACAAAGATTTACCCAGGGGCAAACCAAAAGATCCGAACATGTTCTCCCAGTCACCTGAACAGCCCACAGGACCATTTTTCCTGTCTGAACCATTTAGAATATTGTAGTTTGATATAATATTACATTTGAGTAGAGTGGACTTATAGAGCTAAAGCTTTTTTTTTTTTTTTTTTTAAATGAGCAGACCTTTAAGTGTAATGCAAATCACAGTTGTCTTTAAGCTGCAAAAGGTCTCATCAGATTTCACCTTTTATGTACTCCCTTATTTTTTTTGGCTTCATTTTTTGCTAGATCTTGGATAAAAATTAAATAGTAGAAGGGACATATATACCCTTCTTACTTCAACAGAACTTTATAGAACAGTAAACTGTTTAATTTAAAAAAAGAGAGATCTAGCAATATTCTGCTAATAAGTACCTATACTTCTCACGCATACCACATTACAAATATAACACTGCAGTACCAGTATTTTAGCGCAGATTTTTATATCTATATGATAAAACAGGTATAGTTAAATGGTAACATCAGTGTATTATTTAAGATATTTATGGTCAAGTACTTTTTAAATAATTTCTTTAAAAATTCTTATTCTCTGAGGCCTGACATGGAATTAAGTGATAAAATCTTATTCAGAAAAGTTTGAAAAATATATTCTCAAGAAATAAACTAGTTAAAAAAAACAAGCTCTGAAACACAAAGTGTTGAGCATAAGGAACCTCAGTAAAAATCAGTTACCACTCCCACAAGAGTACAATGGAAACATCAGTTTTTTCACTGTTGTGACCATTTCTAAAGAACACGTGTGAAAAATTGTAATTTTTAATGGATAATTTTAAAGGGGACTATTTTCTCATTTTCTGACAATACTACCATTCAGTGGAAGCCTCATAGAGTGCTTTCTAAAAGTAGTCTATAATTCATCTCATATATTTGCCCAAATCCTGATGCAGTGTCCACAACAATTAGTACATAATTACTATTCAGTTTCCAGCAAGCTCAGGCTCTCAGGAAGCAAATCAGACTAAGCAATCCCTTTAAAATATAGGTGACATCACAGCAACTTTGGCTATCCAGTAATTGTGTCAGATTACAGATAATAACGGATAATAACTGAAGGCCTGCCTGAAGATAGCATAAAACAGTATGCAACACCATATGTAACAGTGCCATCTGGTGACCACTACTCAATAAGTGAACTTCCTCATTTTCCAGTGAAAAAGTTCAAAAAACTCTTTCCACGTCAATTCTGGTTTCTCCAGTCCCAGTTGCCTGTGCACATTTTTCATTCAGAAGCAGCAAAACCATCTAGAAGAGACTCACTAAAGAAACAGGAAAAGAGAATCTGCAGTGGTGGATGGATCAGTAACTAAATCAGTGGTTTCTCTCCCCAGCCTTAGATTTCCAGGAAAGAACAAGGACATCCAAAGGTCTCCAGGGAAGAAGCACTCTGCTGAACTGCAGACCTCAGGCTTTGCTCAGAGATTAATATTTGGAAAGTAACAAAACATCACCCCAGTTATAATTTACTCTTTTGTTATGAGATTCTGCAATGAATATATGGACTATGCTTCAAAGCGCTTCTTAGCTGAATAATTATTCTTTTTTGGAGATTGCTCTTGATTTTAAAATGATGAATTTCTTACCATACCATGTACTAGTCAAAACAAGATGTCATTATCAAGATTCCTGCACAATTACCTTAGCTTACAAGACTCAAGATGTTTTATGCTTTCAAACACCGACACTGACAACAGTCAGATAATACAAACCATGTTGCAATTCCCCAATGACTTTTTCATGTGAACTATAAATAGGGAATATTCAATGGAAAGAAAACAACTAGAGATTTTATGAATCTGCAGAGTAACAGAGGAAATGGCTATTCTTTTTACAGACTAAACTGCACATTATGTATAAACTACAAACATAAAAACAGACATTAAAGAAAGGAAAAAAGGTAAGTTTGATGTTGGTTTCCATTTCACAAAGAAAGTTTCACTTACAGAAACTGTGAGAGCGTTGTGATTTCTCATCTACTTCACTGGGACAACTTTGAGATTTTCTGCTAATTAAATAATCTGTTTGTTTTGTATATGTTTTCTGTAACTTTCTCATCCAAAGAAGAGATATTTCCCTAGGATGATGAATTCAAACAAGTTTGCAGTCACTTACTGTTTTCCATAAAAAGTACAGACATAGTTGGGACATCCAGGACTTCAATTTCTTGCCAGTTCAGAGTCCCTGTCAAAATCTGTTTTAAGTCAAAGCATGACTGAGCAGTCATCAAATAGTTGAGATATATAACAACCACGTAAGGTATATAGCAATTTTGAAAAGTTTTCAAAGACATTACGTAGAATATTTCTGATACATTAATTTGATCTTATTTCATGCAATTTTTAGGCGATCATTTAAAATGCAAGTTGTATCAAAATTTCAGCCCACAGATTCTGTGGTATAAAGTTTACAACTGAAGAGTTTCTAGAAAAATTCTGAAATACTGAGAATTGTATTTGACTTTGAAATAATTTCACCGAAATGTATAATATGTCCAAACCAAACTGCTTAGCTAACACAACAGTCAAAAGCCATAGAGTGATAAAGAATTTTAAAATCACCTATGTTAAAGAAAAAAAAATAGGGGAAAAATGGAGGAATGCATCTGAACAATGAGAATCTCAGGATCATCTATCTGGGATGCGGATAAATTCATCATAGAAAGCAAAGACAGATGAGAATCTTGGAACTAAAGCTAGTTCAAATTCTGGATATTTCTAAAGTCATAGAGAACTGTTTTAAGTTCAATAATCTATAACAAAAGGACTATTTTATATTAAGAAAACCTAAGCTTCATGACAAAAAGAGAAACATTCCATTGTTTAAATCATAAGCGTATATTCTTTGGTTATGGCTTCCACTCTACACCTCTCCTAGTATTTAGCACAGTATACACAAGAAACAACAGTACACACACATGCACATACACAACCCAGTTGTTCCAAAGTAAATTTATAGATATACTCAAATAAAATCAGAAGAAAGGCCAGTCCACATGGTCTGCTTCCGCAATACTGAAACTCATTTCCTGTTTTCTCACTTCCATGTGAAGCTTAATTTGATGATGGTTTCCATTTTTAGAGAGCAATTTTCTGATCTACTATTCAGATCTGAATCATCTGTAAATAAAGATGCCTTTAGCTTGGCATCAGTTATTCTACAGCACTAGACTTTGTTCTTGCTATAATGATTTCTTAGACGTAATTTTCCCCAGATTCTGATAATACTAAATTTAGATCACAACAGATATTTTTTATTACATTCTCTGGCATCTTTGCACCACAACCAATGTCTGAACTGAGTACCACTTATTTATTCCCATGGCTGTTTTAACAAGAGTGGTGCAATGTGTCAATGCATGAGATAATATGTAGAAAAAATATATTTTTTTTTCAGATGCTTATCATATGTTTATATAATCATATTTATAAATAGATTTCCCTCTTTTCATTCACATTTTTAGTTCAAAAAATAACAGAAATCCTTGTTACCATTTTCTTACATGATACCAGACAAATAAATATAGACCTTTATTTTTATACAGAACAAATGAAATTTCAAAATTTCCAGAAGAAAAGAATGATTTCCAAGACCTCAGCCAAAATTCTATAAATGTTAAAAACCTTAATAATGTCAGATTTTTAAAACTAGATGCAAATAGGCAACAAGAAAACTTGGAACTTGCCTAATATTTTATCCCCACAGTGATTGCAGTGAGAAACTAATTTGCCAGAGTTTGGAATCTTGACTCAGGAGATTGTAGACAGCCCCAGTGTTGACCCTAGAGAGATAAGAAATTTATTGGAAACATTAATTTTTTTAAACATGAGAGAGAGGAGGGAATGTTTCTAAGCTGCCTGGAGTAGGAAATCACAACAAGGCTGGTTAGATAGCCTCAACAAAATTAGATAAACCCAAAACATTTAAATAATTAGCAAAACAAAATTAATAATATTTTTCTCCAGCTGTCCCAGTAAGAGTTTTTTTTTCCTAAAAGACTCATCAATATAACACCTGGGTACCTTTTGGTAATACATTATGTCCAGATCACGACAAATGGTCACACTTCCTAGTCCCCAGGACTGCAGAATCACCTCAGATGCACAACACAAAGTGGACACAAGATCCATCAGACAGATGCTGATGTAAAATTACGTGCCCTCTCCTGCTTCATATCTTGTTCTCTTTTTTGGTTTGGTTTGTTTTTGCACAGAATGGACATTATGCAGAGTAAGCTTCAGTCGTGTCCCAGATTAAGTGAATGGAGAACCAGTGTTCATGCAAACAGTACAGAAAGCACCTGCCTCACACATTAGATGAAGCTGAAATTGTATCAGCTGCATCTGGCTCTGTTTGCTTTTTAATGATTTATATGTGTGATATTTTTGCAATGCTATTGCTAGATTTTCCACATGTTCTTTTATTAGCAACATCAAAGTTGATTCCCTATATGTTTCCTATAAATGCTTTGTATGGTTCATGTTCTCGACTTTTTCTCTATGTTTGTCTTCTGCTGATCTCCAATAGTGAGGCAAAGCAAAAATTACTTGAAGGAAGCAACGTTTTTAAGTCTGAATATCTTAAATAATATGGAAATATGAAAATCTCTGAAGATAAAAATACTCCATCTGCAAATTCAGATTCTCAAATAGTTTTGTTCCATGTTTCATTTGGCATTTGCTAACTTTTAAAAATAACAATTTAAAACTGATCAAAAATTAATTATTTCTGTCTTCTACATTTAAGTCAAATGCATAGACCTCTCATTTCAAGGTGGTACTTTTTTTTTTTTAATGTAATTGAAAGAGTTCTGCATCAGTGTTAAGTAATATTTTGCCTTGACAGATTTCACATTCATACTTTTTTGTACTTTCAGGCTACTTGGCAGTAACAGGTCTTTCACAGTGATAGTTTTCCTCTTTTGGCAAAGACCAATTTTTATTCCTTTCCTTCTAGCATCCTTGTATACTTGGCCAGTCCACTTGCCTTAACTCCTTACTATCAATAACTTCAGTAATTTGACCATTAGTTAAATCCCTAACTCAGGTTTATTTTATGGTCAGTTGATCAGTTTGTTTCAGAGAACAGATGCAGAGTTATCTTCAGATTATTCCTGAATCAATAACCACATTCAATACTAGCTTATCCTTTCTCTCTCAAGATCTTTTCTTTCTAGAAATGGTATCATCTCATTAACTGAACAGCGCTTTCAAAATGATCTGTGGCAAGGTTGAATTCTCAAACATTAACATTCAAACATCTTATGTCTATAAATTAGATGGCTCAAATCTCTGAGGAAATTGTTTTTCATAATTTAGTCTTTTTCAGTCCCAAAATAAGAAGAACAGCATGAGGTAATAAAAACAAACTACCTCAGTGGGAAAAAGGGAAAGACAAAAAAAAAAAAAGCTTTCCCCTAATTTTAATTTGCAATGATTAAGTGTTGTGAAGCCAGGGGACAGAATTCAGTTCCACTCATCTGTCCGAGATGCTGGCACCTAGAATAAAAACTAGCTATGTAGGCAGACCCTGCAGAGAGAACAGCACCTTCAGACAGGCAATTGCTTCAACACAGTGTATACCTACAATGGTCTAAAAAGGTTAAATTTAGGCGAGGTACATCCTCCGCTGATTTATGTAGCTGGCAGTCTATAATGTCGTGTCTGACAGTGTAAGGTTATTCTTTGAAATTCAGCCTACAGTATTAAAAGAAATCAATAATGTATCTCAGCCCAATAACCCATCCTTGCCTGCAAAACATTTCCTTTTCCTTTTCTCTACAAACATGTCATAATCAGCATAATGGCTACATGTTCACCCTGTTTCTAAGTAAATGTTTTATTCCAGTAATTCTCAGTCTGTGGAAATAAGTGTTTCAGAATACAACTCGATGCTTGATAGACACAATAAATCTTTCTCTGTTTTTTCTTTTGCCAGTGTTCTCATCAGTGTGGTTTTGATCAGACATAACTCAGTATTTTTTATGATTTTTTTTCCTGAACTGGTTTATTTCCGCTATAATTAAGCCTTTTTTTTTCCCTCTTTGAGGTCCTAAGACCCCCACCATTCAGTAAAATTGATGGTATTCACACTACTTGAGTCTGATATTGATTTCAAGGATTTCTATTTATTTTCCAGATGGTTTTTACCAAGTTGCTACCTAATTGAGCTATATATTTATATCCATCTAAATATTTGCTTTAATGGGAGCAATTTCAACAAGGAGCATTGGCAGGTACTTCACAATTTCTATTTTTGTCTGTAATCTATGCTATGCTAGTCAAAATAATAAAACAATGACTCCCTTATAATAGCAGATCTAAGGTGTCTACAAAGGGAAAAGTTTAGAAACATTCTCTTCGGAATTTTCATTCCTTGGCAAAATCAGTACAAGACTTCAAGACACTCAGTAAGTTGAAGGGGAAGGTTATCATTTAATAAGTATACAGAAAACACCGGGAGGTTTTGCACATTAAAAGCAAGTCTTTTCTCGCAATTCTGCATCTTAGACTCTCTTCGAGGTCTATAGATCCACACAGCAATAGAGACATGGACTATATGCAAAGAAAATAAATATTTTAGGATACCAGTAAAACAATATGGGTGATTTCCCTAATTCTCATTCCAAAAGCTTCCACTACTGCAGAAAAGGTTGATTAGTCTAGGTATTGTATCCTTTTAACAGACTGATCAATTCTATGGAATAAATCAGCTGCTCTGCAGTATAGATGGAAGGACAAAGGCAGATTCAAAGTCAGCAAGAACTGTATCATTCCCTGCTGGTCAGCTCAGCTTCCACCCAGGACCACAATGTTTACATTAAATGCAGTTTTTTTCAGGCAATATTTTTACAGAATCATAGAATGTCTTGGGTTGGAAGGGACCTCAAGGATCACCAGCTTCCCACCTCCCTGTCACAGACAGGGTTGCCAACTGCTAGATGAAGAACTAGATCAGATTGCCCAGAACCCCATCCACCCTGGACTTGAACACCTCCAGGGCAAGGGTATCCATAACCTCTCTGGGCAGCCTGTTCCAGCATCTTATCACTTATCTGAAAAACTTCTTCCTGACATCAACTCTAAATCTTCGCTCCTTTAGTTTAAAAACATTCCTCCCTGTCCTTTCACTAGCTACCTGCGTAAAAAGTTGATTTCCTTCCTCTTTAAATACTGGAAGGCTGTAATGAGGTTTCCTTGTACCCCTGCCTTATCCAGACTGAACAAGCCCAGCTTCATTAGCCTTTTATCAAAGGAGAGGTGCTCCAGCCCTCTGATCATCTCTGTAGCCCTCCTCTGGACTCTCGCCAAAAGCTCCACCTCTTTCCTATGCTGGGGACCCCTGACCTGGATGCAGTACTCCAGACAAGGCCTCGTGATGGCAGACTAGAGGGGAACATTCATCTCCCTTGCCATGCTGGCCACCCCTCCTCTTATGCAGCTCGTGATGCCACTGGCCTCCTGGGTTGCAAGCACACACTGCTGACTTAAGTTTTTCCATCTACCAGCACCCCTAAATCCTTTTCGACAGGGCTACTCTAAAGGAGTTCTCCCAGTTTGTATACATATCTGGGACTACCCCCAACCAAAGTGCAAAACCTTGTACTTTGCTTTGTTGAACCTCATTAGGATCACATGGGCCCACCTTTCAAGTTTTTCAACATCCATCTGGATGGCATCCCCTCCTCCTGCCGTATCAGCCACACCACTCATCTTAGTGTCAGCAAATTTGCTGCGAGTGCACTCTATTCCATCATCTATGTCACTGATACAGATGTTAAAGAGTACTGGTCCCAAGACAGAACCCTAAGGGACGCTGCTCTTCACTGGCCTCCATCTGGACATAGAGCAATTGACCATAACCCTCAGGCTATAGCATTCCAACCGATTCCTTATTCCCAGAACAGGCAATCCTTCAAATCCATCTCTCTCCAATTTAGATACAGAGGTGTGGTTCAGTAAATCATTTGCCTATCATAGAGATGAAAATGTAACACCCATCTTTCTAAGTTCCTCCTATTAAAAGGTCTTGTAGAGAACTCAACACAAATGAAACTCAGACAATCAATATGTTGTAAAGCCTTACAATGTGATTTATAAGACCTTTCTTACCTTTCTTAGATGTATTCTGCAGCTAAAGTTCTCAGTACGTGGCACTGCAGATAGCAAAAAAAAAAACAAAAACAAACAAAAAAAACCACAAAAAGAACAGCCACTCCAGACAACTGGTCAAATTTATGTTTATGTTACACATTCATGTTATAACATTTAAAATATGCTATGATCATTAGTTACCAGTTACTGAAATCCAGTAGTCAACAGTTATCAGAAGTTTAACTTTACTAGTTCTTTGATTGTATTGCTTACTGGAACAAGGGACTTGATCTGATTCTTACAGTTAAATGTGCTTCAGTACAAGGAATTATCCTTTCAGCTTGGTCAAACCAGGCAGTTTAGTTAAGGTTCAGGCTTCAAACAATTAAGTTTGAACCAATGTTCAACTCTCTTAAGATAGATGGCTGAAGAACAAACACTGACTTCAGCTTCTCCAAGTCCTCCCAGTCTACCGGGGGCAATCATACTTCTGATCATCTGCAACCCTACTGCCAATTGCATCATCTCTTTTTTTTTATTGCTGATTATGGTGCTTAACCTTACTGGCAGACCCAGTGAAATAACGACCTCTGCAATGATCATTTAAGCTTTGCTTTGACTACAGAAAGATGAAGGATTACAATTCATCATCTATAATTGTGTCACTTTCCAATTCAGAACAAATCCCTAGGGCCAGGACTTTTGCCACAGAAGCAGACTCTTCTCAAACCCCTGCCTTGGCTGCCCAACCCAATCCTAAATCTTTCCCTTCTTCAGTGACTAGACATGACTGCTATGTTACTTCAAATCCTGCCATATCATTTTGTGTCTCATGCCCTCATTCATTCTTTACTTCAATAACTTTTGCCATGTTGTCTATTGCTTTGCCTTTCAGGAAGCCCTTCAGTTAAAGTAGTTTTTATATATATATATATATATATATATATAATATATATATATATATAAATATTTAGTATTTACCAAGAAAAGATTGACCCTAAAATATATATTTGAACACAAAGGACTTGCTTCAGAGCAAGAGGAGCTTCTCTTCAGACTCCAGTAACAGTTAAAAATGAAGATTAACATTATTGTTATCAAATAAGAAACTTTCCAGAATGCAGTAACTTAACCATGAACCCACATGAAAAAAAAAAAAGGCTAAATTCTAGTATTACCTGAATTTCTTTTAATTGCAGATCAGCTTTTGAGTTTCAGCCTTGCCAAGAGCCACAGTCAAGTCATCATGTCACTTATAAGTGATATAAACTTCTACTAGTCCGGTGTGACATTACAAAGCTCTTTTAGCAGATTAGTCAACAATGCATTAAAGAAACATTTCCCCATGCATTTATTTTATACCTTAGATTATAATTCAATTCTCATATCAAAAAATCTAACTTAATATATCAATGTTTAAGTTGCTTCAGCACTTAAATAACATATTTGAACTGAAAGACAAATGCATCATTGATAAAACTGAGTTTTTCATACAATGAAATGTGATCTATGGTATATTTGAATTAGAAGCAATATTGGAAAGAGAGATGTATTTTAAATGAAGACTATTCTTAACCATATAGTTGTCTCCACACAAAGCTGCTTTTATATAGCTTCCATGGGAAGTTGCTATCTTGTTCGAACCAACTTCAGAGACCTGTAATAGTTTTCCACTTACAAAACCAAACTCTTTCACATATTACATAAAAGCAAAGATCAAATTTTAGTCAGAGCAACCAACAACAGTCTCAAGAGCAGAGGCAGAATGGTGTTCAGATCCATGCTCATGTCCTCAGTCCTTCAAGGTTGCAACAGATAGCCATAATGACAAGCCTATGGGCTTTTGTTCCAGTTTCTTCTATGGCTGCACTTCCACTTTTACATATATAAATCAGTGGCTGGGAACTCAGATGTGTATTTACTGAACTCCAAAATTGGACTGTAGCAACATACTTTAGATTTGACCAGAAATGTTACCTTGGAGCTTTCCAAAACACCACATGGATCTTCCTGCTTAATAAACTGCTAATGGCCCAGCAAAAAGGACCAACAGACATTAAAAATCAAAAACTTGATTAAAATAGCAGAACATTATAGATGATGCTTACATGCCAAAACAATCAACCCTGAAAAAGCTGTGAAGACAGGGTTAAGAAAGACTGCATTAAACCACTAGAGACTTCACACGGACAAGAGAAAAACAGAAAGACAAACATTTCAAATGAGAGAACACCTGGGTATTTTGTAGGTATACGAATTCCATAAGTCCACAAAAAAAAACTAATTACAAATGCATAAGATACTGCTTTTTACTGTTCGTAGATACTTCAGGTATAGAAAAAATTACAGAAATAATGCGACAAAACTGCAGCCTAAAATAAGCTTTCATGGCCTGAAAGGCCACAAATGAGGGCCCGATAATACATAGTAAGATGGTTAGATGAAGGAGCTCATTACCTTTTCATTTTGCTAATCAGAAACTCCTTGATCTCTACAAAATACGTGATGCATATAAAATGCATGTGTTATACTGTATACGTATGTCTAGTAGTAGATTCTTAAAGCAATCTTTAGGGATTGCAACAGGGATCAGTTTTTAAGAATATTTCATACCTCACATTAGTCACCCTGTGAAGTAGATGTAAGTTCTCAGCTACGGTAAAGCCTTGTTCACACTCTTACTTACTGTATTTCCAAGGATCAAAACTTCATCTATGCAGTCCTCAATACTCTCCCTCTAGTATGTCATCAAGAGTGTGTTGTATTTTCCTGTGAAACACCTCAGGAGCCAAACACAACCTAAATGACAGTTTGAGGAAACTGTGTCTCAGAGGAGATGTTGAATGTGTGCAAACACATGCTCTGTTTTTGTAAGGGCACCAGCCAGATCCCTGCTGATGCATCAAGTGCAGAAAAATATTTGCCACCACTTCCAAGCCCCAGAATTTATCCCGTTGTAGGTAGTGGAAAAACGTGTCTTTTTAGTTATTTGATTCTGGTGGGCCTATGCATAAAATGAAGCATTCTATCTTCCCTGCTGTGCACAGACCTGTAAGTCTATCCACTTGGCTGGGCTTCTAAGTATGGTGAGGTCCAAATATTTCCTATCTGCATTTTAGCCTCTACTCAAACTGGGAGGTATTTGCCAACAAGAACAAATCACATGACAGGTGTGGGGGACGTCTCTGTGTTTCAAGTACAAGCCCTAACCTTTGCTCTTTATTGAACTCAGCCGGCTCTTTAAAGCCCACCAGTCTCCCACAGTTCCAATGTGTTTCAACTCCAGAGGAGTTTTTAAACATGAATTCTGTAACTCGGACTAACTTCTTATTTCACCCTCAAAACTGTTTTCTAACTGAGACTTGTTCAGAGGCAAATTACCCAATGGAAGTTTAGTTGACCATTTTAATGAAAGAGAGCCTTTAGTACTATGCAGATAATTTCATTCAAGTAATTCTACTTGAAAGGAACTGGTTGTCTCAAGGAGGAGCCCAGTGATAACAGAAGAACAGGTACTCAAACTCCTTCACCTTGGAGATTAAGATCCAAGTTCTCTCCAGGGATTCCAATTTTAATGCTCACAGTAGTGGTATTTTTGGCTACATTGTCAATTATCCTTTAGTCATGCTTAGAGGCCCCAAATATCCTGAAAACCCTTCTGTGCTCATCAGATGCATTTCAGAAAAGTTTATGGTTCTGTTTACATTCTAAAACTTGAATCTAATTAGACTAAATATTTTATTTCATTCATTTTCAGTAAAATGAAAATAGATGTGTCTTAACATGTTTTTGTTTTTTTTTTTTTTTTTCCCTAAGCATTGAGAATCTATTCACATTCAGACATCTATATCATTTTTTGGTAAAAGACTAAAAGGGTAAATCATAAACCCTTGGCATATAAGCAAACAAAGGATAATTTCCTTTTTTGTTTTAAACAAAGCAGCAAAGTGAAAGGTCTTCCAAGTAACAAAATAATGTTTATGGCCTCCTTTCTTTTTGCTTAACACCAGGATTTTTACGGGAAGCAAAGGTTGAGCTCATGACAAGCACATTTCAGTACTTCATGATAAAGAGTCACGTAAACATAGGGGACTTCTGTCAGAAAGGCTGAAATACCTGTTGTATTGGTATACCACAGATACACAAGATACTGTGATGTAAGAATTAGGAACCAAAAGTTCCTCCTAGCACAGCTTCCTCCAAGCCATGCTGAGGCAAAAAGCATGTTTTCACTCTCATTGAATGACCTATTCTCACCAAACACAACCTTCAGTAGGTTTCCATTGAAAACAATGTCTTAATAGAAGATACAAAAAAATAAAATAAAATAAAAAAACGAACAGCAGAAACATCTCACCTCTCTCCAAGAATCATCAAGATTTATAGCGTACAGTGTAGCTGTCAGGGGTTTCCTGAAGGAGGAATCTTTACTTCATTAACTCATTACAAAGAGGTTCACGTGATCGAAATCTAGCTTTTCCCCTTCTCCACAACATAAGAGAATTCATCTGTAGCATTTGAAGAAAAATATATTAATTGCTATGGAAGAGATCATATAATAACCGAATATCCTCTATCATTAATCTTAAATCTTATTAAAGTTGAGACATATTAATGAGCAGATCATTATTTTGTCAAAATTATCCTAAATAGTCATGCCATGTTTACTTTGAACAATACTGAGCATAGTTTAACTACAGATACTGTTTTAAGGTTTGCAATTCTAAGGTCTGAATGGGCTTTACTTATCTATGCTAGGAAGATTAGAATAACCTCCCTCTCTAAGCACCCATACACATTGTAGTGTAATTGTCCCCAGGCAGAGGAATACCTACTGGTTAAATTAGCCACGATTCATTACTACACTATGATTTTCAGTCCTGTTGTCATGTCAGTACTACTCTTGAGATCTGCAGGTTCATTTTTCACTGACAGAAATGAAAATCTTACTGATGAGGAAAATAAGACAATATGAGGACATACTGTCAGGGAGTAAATGCATGGATATATGGAAAAAACGGTCTTCCTTCACAGGAAAAATGTGTTTTCATCCATGCTGCAGTTTTGATCATCTTTGTCTCACTTCCTTTAAGTGCCTTCTTTTTTTTCCAGACTGAATTGCATTCAATGACGTTGAAAAAAAATCAGTTGCCAAACCACCCCTTTCCTTACTTTCATCTCTGTGAACAAGGTCTGAAGTTCACATTCCAATAATGTTATTTAATAGCAGTCTGAAGAACAAACCACAGTAGTGCTTTCCCTTTTTCATCTAGCAAAGCTAGAATATTTATTAAGCAATTCCTAATGTATCTAATTGAAAAAAAAATATTTAAAAAATAAGACCAACATCAAGGAATGGAAATATTACATGGATAAGATTTGGCCTCTGTGATTGTGTTTTAGACTAAAAATCACCATGCATATGTCATTTAAATGTAACTAGTACTCTTTAGATTGGAAACAAATTTCTCTAGGAATAGCCAATGAGAGAGGGGAAAAAAAGAACCCTGGCCAACAAAAAATTGGCTTTCTTAAGAACTATTAATATAAGATCTGATGAGAAGGGCATTTGTCTGCAGAACTGGGTAAATATGAAGTATTTCCACCATTCATTTTTTCAAACAGTAAATCACTAAGACATAAGCCAGTATCAGAAAAATGGTCCAGAGCCAACACATCTATGGTCCAAAATGAGTTGGTTAAAATAACTTAATAATTATACCTCTTACAAATATGTTTATGTTCTAGTTAGGAACTATTTTTAAAATGCTCCAGAAAGGCAAACAGACATACAAATAGTTTTCTGCATGAAGTGCCAACCGAAACAAGCATGTAATAACATTGTGAATTTACATTATCTGACACATTTCAAAAGCTTATTCAGGTGCTTATTTAAGCCCATAAAACCTGTAGGGAAATAAAGACAGGATGACATTTCAGCCAGCTTACCATAACATTTTTCTAGTGAAATTGCATAGCAACATATTAGATGCTGAAAAAAATGTCAGCAGTAAAAATAAATGCTAAAGGCTTCTGTGGAAGACTAACGCAGCTACTGTTAAGGTAACATCAGCATATTAAAAAGGCATGATAGTCTTAAAAGCACTTTACAGAATCAAATGTATGCAATGAAAATATCGTAAAACATCATCTACACTCTAAAACAAGAAAACAAGGCAGTTTATACCACATGCTGTGTGAAATCTGTGTCTCAGATCATTCTGCCAATACATACAATTTGGAGGAAACCACCAAACTTTTCATTAATCTGTGAACAAGCAGATAAGGATATCTCAGTGTCAGAGCTTTTCATAGATAAAATAAATATTCAGCAAAACATCTTAACGTAGTCATCAGTTTACACACTGGATTGAGACACACCACTCTAGCTAGTGTGATTTCTGGTCCAAAAAAACAAACCAGAAAGCAAGAATTGGAGAGTATGAAAGGTCTCGTTCATACCTAATTGAAATTCTTTTAGTGCAGGAGACACCATGACAAAATATCCCTTTCCCCACGATCTAGTTCATTTACAAGTTAATTCAGATCAAAATACACAAGGAAAGGTATACTTAAAGCAAGAAACGAAAAAAAAAGTTGTGATTCTGAATATCACATAGGGAATACAATAGACAAAGTTATTCAAAATCTATAAAGTATCATGAAAATCATGAAGTTTTAGTCATCTGCTTTCCATAACAGTCACCAGTATATTCTTTTCACACCCAGATAGCCACTGAAGTTGCACCAAAAGGACTGTCAGATCAAGATCTAGATGCTAAATGATTCAGTTGAAAAAGTACAAGTAGAATAAGCACTTAAACATCTGAAATTTTGTTCTTCCGTGCTCTCCCAAATACACAACAATCTCTTCCAAATCTATTTCCCATTCTTTACCCATTATACTATTTCCCAGGAGAAACATCTGTTGCCTTGATGAAGAAAAAAATGACATGGAAAAGCAAGCAGAGAGAGATGAAAGTTAACTGTCTTTGATGGTTACATCTCTAGATACATATGAAGGCAATATGATCTCCTTGGTGCAGTCCACATTTTAGTGCTCTGAGCAGACACTTTTAATTCATTTTTATATCTCACTTGTATTATGTTTCAGCACTGTCTGCATCTTAATCTCAGTACTAGTGGATTAGCATAACCAAGCTGAAGCTCACAGAAGTACTGATGCCTTATGTTGCACGTTGTCTGTAAAGGAAACTCTCTACCTAAAAACCATTTTTTAATACATTAATTTGTTGTCATCTGAAGTTTTCCCTCCAAAGAAATACATGATGCAGTCATATACAAAAAGCTTTTCATATATTCTTATAAACACCTGCTTTTTCTTAAGAGATTCAAATACTTTCCATCTAAAGCAGAAGAGTACATCATTTGTTAAAGATAACAAAGCCTATAGGAAGTAATTTATTTTCCTTCTATTAATCTATTATTACAAGCACTACTGTGTAAACAACAAGACTTGGAAAAGTTTGAAGGAAAGAATTAAAAGAAACAATTTTTCCTCATTCTATTATACACATTGCTTTTGCACATTCCTACCCAGAGATATTCATCCCCAAACTCATACTGCAGTAAGTTCTGTCAGCTGTGCCAATTTAAATTGATATAAATCCACCCTTAATCCAACACTTGAAATAAAGAGGCAGAAAGAATGTTTAACCTAGTCAACAGCACAGGCCCAGAGAACAGTAGACCAGACATCTCCAGTGAGGCAGCAAACCCCAACACTGGAATGATCAAGTAGCTGGAAGCACCACAGGACAGTTTGAATCCCATCCGAATCAAAAGCTGTCCCCACCTAAGGCAGTGGAAAAGACTGAGCTGATACAGTCTTCAGATAAAAATTCCATCTGTGAGTCCCGTTCCAACACTATTGGCTTGCCTTGGCCACAGTGCAGTGGAGATAACTTGAGATAAGAATGAGGTAAACAGAGAAAGAGGATGTGAACAAAGAGAAGAAAACAACAGCACTTCCTTCTGGAGGGTTACAGAGAAGATTTTGCCTTTGAATATAAACTGCTCATCAAACAGATAACTAGTTTATTACACAAAAACACAAATACCTCATACAGATAGTACAGCTAAGTCTCAAATTTTCTCTTCATAACATTTTTAAGGACTGGAAGGTCTTAATTCCAGTACATGCAACCACTAGAGAAAATGTCACATCTCCTAATGGAAAAAAAATCTCCATTTTCTGCCAACCCTCATGACATCAGGCCTAAAGGGAACAAGTACCAGCCAGTGCCACCTTTCCTTGGCATTCATTTGTGTTCTCACACTCCCACAGACAGAAGTGATGACAAAAACTAAACCTGAGTTATGGGCAATTCAGAAAGAATATGGAGTTTTTCAAAAGAAGTATGTAGTGAGTCCATCATATTCCAAGCTCTTATTTTTAATTCCCACCTCATGTTCATCAGTTTTGGTTAAACTTAATTCCAATAAGGAAAAAGTTCTGTAAACTGAAAAAGCAGTTCCTGTATAAACAGCTTTAAACCAGGATTGTTATTTAACGTTATTTTTCTAAAACAACAATTCAACATGTTTCCCAGAGGAAAAATGGAATTTAAAAACTGTACAAAAAAACTTTCTGAACATTTTAAATGCTCAGTGTTTCCTACTCTTGTACCATTCAGAAGACAGCAATAATGAATATCATAATCCACCTCAAAACCTGCCCTGACTACTAATAAATCTGTAAATAGCCATTCCAAATTCTCTATTCAAGTTCTACTCTAGCAAACAAAATTTAGTACTCTATAAAAATTGAAACAGAATACTAATTCTAAATTTATGCAGGACCTCAGTTTAGAGAGAGCAGATAAATAGCTGAATGGAATTACTGAAAAAAGAAAAAAAAGGCTTCTCATCAACGGCTTTACCCATAAGCAGATGTATAAACTTTGCAGGAAAAAAGAATTATAAATATTATCTGACCTTTTTTTCTTTTTTTCCCCCTGGAAGGAAGAAGTGCAAGCCTGCATTTATATTATTGTTTTGGCTTGCAGCAGTAGTGTGGTTTGTAAGTGAATCTTCTTATCATCCACACTTAGTTTCAGTCCCCTGAGGTCTTTCAGTAAGCTTGGGCTCTGTTCTCTTAGGATTACACTAAACTGGAAGCAGTACTACACACATCCTGAACACAACTAGGGACAGAGGGAACACAAGTTTGTCTTTTGGGAAGTTTCAGATTACATTAAGTGGCAAGGAAATGTTTTCTGGCAGACAAAGGTAAACTCTTAAAATGACAAACCGGGTATGCACAGAAGCCTGAGCTTCCATCAATTTAACATACTTACCCATTCTTCTTCTACCAACCTTATTGCTAATGTAGGTATGGCTGGTCCCACCCATATTTGAGGAAAGCCAGCTAAGTTTCCCTGTCTTCCAACAGTAGATCCCATGAGCAATGTTAACAGTTATCACATCTGCTTTCTATTTATC
The DNA here is from genome assembly GCF_016699485.2 of Gallus gallus. NCBI lineage: Eukaryota > Metazoa > Chordata > Aves > Galliformes > Phasianidae > Gallus > Gallus gallus. Next base: position 51,539,368 of record NC_052535.1, on the reverse strand, counting down.
AGAGAAGAAGGGTAGAAGGGAGCCAGCAAAAGGAGGGAGAATGAAAAACAAAGAACACCTCACAAAAAAAACAAAGTGAATGTAAATTTTAACTGAATGCATGATTAGATGTTGGAAATTAATATTCTATTTCAGGAAAGTATGCATAGGATGCACTCGCAAATATCAATTTCTTTACACTGATTGTTTTGCAGAGCTTTGGAAAATGACTTAGCATTGTTTATAGATTGACTAAACCTCACCTCAGAGTAGTAGAACTGTTTCAAGGTGCAAACAAGGCCTCCTTCACAGCAAAGTGAAAATAAAATACGTACACATGTATTTAGCTGTCATATTATTTGGCTGTCGTACAGTATCATGATAGTTGCAGACCACATGAGCCATATCAAGTGTAGGGGTATATGGCAATGAAAGATGAATCTTGTTTTCTTTCCTTCTGATCATATAGCTAACATCTGACTTCTTAAAAAAGTAAACTCTCTGAATTGCTAAGTACCATTTTCAAGAGCCATTTCAATACTTAAGGGTTTATATGGTAACACTAATGAATTCAGTTAGAATTTCCCATGAGTGATTGAGAGACTGTTTACCATTAGGGAATCAAAGGAGAAAAAAGAGTAATTAAATGTCAAGCACCAGAAATAAGTATTGGCTGAAGTCAGGGAGGAGCAATTCCTAGTTAAGAAAATTTATTACATAAAAAGACCAAAAGCTTCTAAGATAACCCCATTTGAAAACAAATGAACAAATAAATAATTCAATCCACCTAACATAAAGCCACCAGATCAAGCAGAACTTTTCCAGAATTCTCTTTCCATTGCTGAAACTGTACCAAGATGAAAATCTGATAGAAATGTAATATGGAGAATTGGTTTTATACCTCTGAGACACAAATCAGATGGACAATCAAATAACTTTTTCTCTGTGAATTCAGTTCTGCTTCTTGGTCACAAAGATGACAACTCCATCCAGAACATGCATCTGAATGCACACAGTAAAGATTACTAGACAGTAGCTAAAAGGTACAAAACTTACTCCAGTCACCTTTCAAAGATTTTCTAAGAGTACCCGTCTAGTATATTCACTGTAAGAAACAATAAAAGGTAACAACAGGTTCTCCGTTATCCTCTTATTCTCATAGCTTTGTCAAAGCACCTGAACAGAACATGTTCAGGTTTAAGAAAAGCTTTAACTACTGGTAAAACTGCTGTTCTTTTCTCAAGTATGTGAATATCCACTTCATGGATTTCATTTTCTCATTAAACAAATTCATTTCTGTCCCACAGATATCAAGACTTTGTAGAACATTCCAGTAGAAGAGATATTAAAACCCTCAGAACTTAATTCCAAAGCCAACTGGCCAAGAAATTTCAAATGAAAACATTTACTCCATATCATATATTGAATAAATTAATACAGTGCACTCATTCAAGAATGATTTTGGATCACATCTATAGTAAACTAGAATTTACAGAGATTTATTCATTGTGCACATAGGTATACTGTGCTAATGTATTTTTTCCAGAACACAGAACTTACAGCAATATCCATTTTTCCAGTTATATTTTCCATGAGTTTCTCTTGAATATTCTTGCTGCTGTGTATCTTTTTCCTCTTACCTTTTAGGTGGATTTACATTTATAACAATTTAAGGATTATTCTCTCATCTTTTTTCCTCATCCACAACAATCTCAGATTAAAATCTTTGCTGTTTGACTCGCTTCCCATTGAGCAAACGATTACAGAGACTTAGCTGCTTTAAAACAACTCATCCTTTTGTGCACTGCTTTTAAAATATACTTAACCAGTGCCAGTTCTCATACTCTTTGAAATGTATATCCTAAAACTTACTGTTTTTAATAACAAACTCAATAACAAACAAAAAAAAAAAAGAAAAAAAAGGAAGACAGAAAAAGAAAGAAAGAAAAAGCAAACTAACAAAAACAACCAATCCAATCCACCATGCACTGATATCACATTTAAATTCTTGTGTTGCTACAAAGAGGAAATTTTCAGCATTTTCCTATTATATTTTCAGTTATAGAAAGCCTACATTTAAATTCCAAACTCATTTAAGAACCCAAAACAAACTTAGACCGGTAATAAGCCTTTTTCTCTTAGCCAACAATATCTTAACCAAACTTTCCACTTCCTTTGTTTATAAAGTTTCTTCTAACTCCCATGCTGCATTCAGCACAGACTCTGAGAGCACCATTCATTTAGGAAATTACTGCTAAATGAGGTAGAAAACATTATGATGTGCAACAAAACTGCCACTGATCACAGTTCCCCATGCTTTCTTGCATACTTTAAGTACCCAACTGTCAAAACTGATTCTGAAGAGATACAGATCTGCACGTCATTTTCACTTTTTACTTGTTGCTTTTCTCTAAAACCTAGTTTTCCTGATACATTGGAAAATAACCTTTAAAACATAATAATAAAAAAAAAAAACCAACATATTTGTGAAAAGTATTAGTACAGTTACAATGTCAAAAGAACAAGATCTTATACCCAGAAAGTGTTCTGCAGTAATGTCTCAACTGCCAGTAAATCTTAATCCTTATCTGCAGGAACTGTCTTGGAGGCAAAAGTGGATAGTTGTCTCCATGCCCATTTATTACTTGTGAAAGTTGCCAATTTTGCCTCTTTCTACACAGAAACACAAATCCTGTATTTGCTAGTTTTTCTAATTCACTTATACAGATCAGCTATGCAAAGCAGCAGAAAAATTCAATACACGTTCCAGATTAAAACTGAAAAAACATAAAACCAAAAGCTAAATCCAGACCAGTCCCTTTTCGCACAGCACAAGATATGCATGGCTTATTTTTCTTCCTTTTGCCGCATACAATACACATTTGAAGGTATTTACTAACCAATGTTGGGCGAGCTGAGGAGCTTTCTGCTGCCTCCCAGCCTGAAGCACTGCTTCCTGGGGGGGGGCAATAGCCACTGTTAAAGCCATCTGTATTAAGTCTTAAGTCAATTACTGAAGCAATTCCAGCAGCCTATATCTGCTAGCAGTGTCTTTTACCCAGCTGTCAAATCTGCTCATTTGTGGCATGCACAAGCCATTAGAAAGTGAAGCAAATGACATAGAAGCATTTGGCTTCTTGCAAATTATGACAGAAGTAACAGGTTTTAAGTAAAAGCCTCATGCTTTTTAGAATTCCTTTTAATTACCAAAATGTTACTACCATCTGTTTACCAAAATAGACAGGAAGAGCTGTTACAGACTGTAATACCAGTTTATCTGAGAAATCAGTGGGAAATTTGAATTATTTATCTGAGACATATCCCACCTGCCCTAATTTTGATCCCATGTTCCACATGTCTGGACATGGGTGCCACGGCAAAACTACATTTGAAGTTCTGTCTTAAGTTTTTCTCTGTGCCATTCAGCCTGTAGCGCTTCTTGTAGATTTGAAGCCTACAGCAAGAAATCATGTTTTTGCTAGAAATGGGCAGAAATTGAAAGCTAGAAGGAAAATCGTTGCCACAAATCCTTGGCATGATCACACAACTAAGAGACATAACAGCTTTAAGAAAATGAGAGGTCATAACTGAAATCCTCTCAGAAGACACCAGCAGCACTGGCATCTTTTTCATCTCACCATCAGCCTATGCTTAAATACTCCAGCCAGCACTACAGGAAACAGAATTGAAGTTAATCAATTTCATGTGAAAAAGAAACAGGAAAAGACGTGGGTGTCTCAGGGATGCAGTGCCTCTTCGTGCTTAGAAACACATCTTTGACACTTGGTGTGTACTATTTCGGAGCTATGGCAGAAGGTACAAATCCAACCCTGAGTGGGAGAAGGATAAATGGTGTTAGAAAAATCAGGCAGAATGGTACCTAACAGGGGACAGATGATGCCACAGCTAAATAAAACTGAATTCTTGCATTTTTCTTTGAACAGTTCAGGCTGGTGGCTGTCAAAATAAGATACAGAAGTAGATGAAATTAGCCTGCCACTGTGGAAGTTCAGATTTTCTTATAGTCCTAGAAGGAAAACGTGCTGCATTTCCTTCCATAAATGCTTAAGGCTATTTCAAGTATTAGGTCTTTCTCTGTAGATAAGAATACAAGTGTTAAAAACCATAGCTGTCTCTAAATAAAAGGCTAAAAAATGAAGAAATATCTTTGCCAAAACTTAATAACAACATCTGAACTCTCTTTGATTTCATATCTGGCTTCTGTTTAATCAAAACAATTTCTCTCTCCCCCCCCCCCGCCTCCCCCCCATTAAAAGCCACTTTGGCTAAGATCTCTAAAAAACACAAAGCACAAGTTCTGACCTGGAGCTGTCATTTGAAAAAAATGACATTTCATGAATATAGAGACTGCATTGCCACCACAGTATGGCATTCGTCATGTTGAATTTCATTAATCTGTGAGGTAATAAAACAGTACATGCTCCCTTTTGCTCAGGAATTAAGAGTCTTCAAGCACCATAGAGCTTTATTCTTTCTTTTAAGAAGTAGTAACCCAGCAGCACAATTACCTCCTTGCTATAGGCAACAAACTACTATGACTTAAGGCTTTAATTACAGTCTGTTTTCGCAGAATGCAGAGACTTTTACAGGGTTATTGGACTATCATCCTTCAGAGTAGGAAGAAGACAAATCATTCACTTACCAGTAGTAGGATGTAAACTGTTGTTTTAATTCTTTCCTTGTGTGAATGTACTTGGACCCAAAGGAAGACAGTTTCTGTCAATGGAATCTGTTCCTTATCATTTTAATCAGTTGTGTGGGGGTTCTGGAGTCCAAGGAGAACCATTAAAATGGTAACAGGAAGAAAGAGAAAGGCACATACATTCTAGAGGTATAGTCATGGACAAGAACCAGAAGACATTTAAGATTTAATTCACAGTTTGTCTGTTTTAGGGCTTAAAGTCTAACTGAGCCAAGTAGAATGACATGGAGCTCTCTAATTAAAACCCAGAGAAAAAAAAAACAGGGAAAGAAACATTAATGCAGTAAAAATATATTTTACCTCCTGATAAATGATAGATTTTTGTGTCTTTTTCATGCCAAATTTACATTCTTCTATTTAGGATAATGGCAAATAAAATAATCCAACTTCAGAGCCATTTAACTTGGAACAAAGTTGCCCACATTTTTGAAGAAAATCATTAAAAAATGCATCCTGAGATTTTCTCTGAAGCAGAGAGCTTCAGAGAGTTCTGTGAAGTTCCCTGAAGCAGCTGCAGTGTGCTCCATCTTTGTAAGCTGAAGTACCTATAATTTATGCTTGAAAAATCTCACTCCTTATGGGCACACTCACTCTAGAATGTCAAAATACATCTTTTTAATGAAAATTCCAACCGTTGAGCACAGAGAAAGGTTACACTATGGCTTAAGGCTACAATGATTGTTTGCCTTGATAGGATCAGAAATCAAAAGTTAATGTTAAACACTGTGTGTGAAAAACAAATGTCCATTTCAGGAGTAATTCTTTTAGCCCAAGGCACTATTCCAACATACTAGTATTCTGCTCTAGAATTTCTTTTTCTGTTTTAGTTTTGCTTTTCTTCCCCCCCCCCCCCCCCCCCATTATTGGAGCAAAATACAATGTGGATGTACTCTGCTCTTTCCTGAGGAAAACAAATATATTTATTATTAATGTAGCAAATTATTTACATTTCTGATGAAGAAATAACCTCCATGCTAATACCAAGTTCAGTAGCCCTTTCATGGCAGCTGTTAACACCTCTTCTCACTGTCAGAAACTTCTGGATGTTGACTTGGAAAGGGTTTTTTCATTCCACAGCAAGATAAGCAGTTCTAATTCTTTTTCTGTTGAAGCAAGAGAACAGTACTTTAGCCTGGGGTGGGAGGAGTCAAATAACATTATGCAGTGGAAAACTCCTAACTACTTCTAACTGCAAACCAATAAATTTCTTTTCTAAAGCAAGGAAGAAAAATAGACTGAAAATAGACTGAATGGAAATTAAAAAAAACAACCCACAGAATAAAAGGAAACACACAGGACCAATGGAGAAAATCAGAGTAGAGAAAAAGCAAGAATGTAAATAAGCACAGGGAGCTTGGGGAAATCAATCTGGGTTTTAGTCTGGATGAAGAACTACAAATCATATGCCATAACTCAACTCTGCCCAAATGGACAGAAATGAAAGACAGGAAGATACCAAAGTAAAAAGGGGAGAGAAGGTTGGGGAGCCCCAGAGGCTATTTTTCTTTAAACATCACATAGTTTATTAGAAAAACTAAATGATATTCTACAGTTAAAGAAATGACAGCTGCAAAGTTCATCTGCTGTGGTTCAGCTTAGCCCTTGTGCATTTAAGCAATTTTAACTAAAATGTTACATAATTCTAAGTAATATTTGTTAATACATTTCTGCAACAATATCAGGCAATGAAACATGGAGTACATCTTATTCAGATCTCTAAAACAAATCAGTAAGTTCTATAAAGCGCATACTGTCAAAAGGCCAAAGCCATAAAATGCATGAATCTCTTATACAATGTGAAAGGAGCATTAGAAAATATACTGTAGGGAATAATCCTATGCTGGCAAGAAGACAGACAAGATGACTTTATGAGACTTTTCTGTAAATTTCAGTGATGTTATCCATGCAGCACATAACCTTTTCTCGTTAATCATATGACTGCTAACACATGGGTAGTTTGAATAGCTATTGATGTTTTCAAATATTTAGGGATTTAAGAGATGGCATCTGTCTTTATCCCCTGCTGCAGGGCAAAAAAGTTCTATGCTTACTAAAACAATAATAAAAATAATTATAATTCAGGGATCATCTACATACTCAAGTACACAGAAATTGACTTATCTATAAAGAATACTGGAAAAAATCTTTCATCTTCAGTCTACTTGAATTGTGTTGCACATTTATGCAAGTCGTAACAATGCTTTCCTGTACAATTCTAGCATCTATAAGAAATTTCTTATTTATAGAACTTGCAACATTCTGACTTTTCTATGGATGTGCACTGTTGTTGTTTCCTGAAAATCTACATAGAGTAGAAGATGAACAGTTGAACAAATACTTATGAGACAGTTCTCTAAGGGTCTCATGCAGTTGTCTTGACTACTCATTTGCTTTAGTGATACTGAACCTGCAGAGACCATGACTGTTGATGGGTATGAACCAAAGACCGGAAATACCAAATAGTGAATAGCTGAACTGATTTTTTTACTGAGTTTGTTCAGGTGCACATGATTCACTCTTGAGATCATATTCACTTAGTCAAACTAAACTAACAACGAAACGCATGAAGTCTGTTAATTGGGGTAATCCAAATGAAACAAAGAACAAAATTTGTCATATTATTATTGTCTTTGATAATTCACCTAGACCCACAGACACTTGCTTCTCCATTCTGTTCAGAATTGTCTCCTTCCATTAAGATACATTTTCCCTAACAGCCTCTATCATGCAATTATTTTGCCCTCACACTCAATGACTCAACTCCCTTGCATCCTGAAAGGAAAACAGCTGTCTTCACCCAAACTGCTCTACTGATCCAACAGAACTACTGTGAGCAAGTCTGTAATTCTTGTTGTTTTATTTGTAGACCTAGGGAAGATTATGGAGTAAAGCATCCTCAACTTGAGCCTCCAGGGGCACAATATTGATTCCTTCTAACCACAGTGAGTTACAAAACATCTTACATGAGCAGTTCTTGGTGGATTTACTGCCTTGCCAAGTAAGCGAAGAGGAGATTAAATTAAATCATAGAACTCAAAGTATGAAATAACCTCCACTGTTCCAGGATCTTTTTCCTCACTGGTTGCAAGTAAAAGCAGAAAGATGATTCCCTCACAGATTACAGATTGCTCTTTGAGGGCTGGGTCTGCAGCTGGCAAGTACTCAAGCCTATATTTGAAAGCACGGTGGGTACCAGGGAGAACTAGGAAGAGGGGAAAAGGGGGGGGGGGGGGGGCGGCTGCTGAGAAGGAAGGGCTATTTTGAGCTGCAATATGACTTTGTAATCTAGAAAAAGTGCTTTTTCTGGGGAAATGGCAGAGAGAAGGGAAAGTCTTTACTGTTCCTATAAAGCAATAAAAACTTAAAAATACACAGAATCTGAAGAATGACAAAGCTTTTAAAAATAAATGCCAATATTCTCTCCCTCAGCAGTGGATGAACAAACTGTCACTGAAAAACAGAAATACTAGGTTAACAGAAAGGAGAATAATAAACTGGTTTGCTCCCTTGGAAAACAGATCTGCTCAGTGTGGATTATGAGTATGTCCAGCACAGATTTATTGCGAGTCCTCAAGTGGTATGACAACTAACTATTTAGAATGAAAATAATTCTGCATAAAAAAGCATCCCAGTCTTTTAAGAACTGATAAATCCCCAGAAAATATGTTGATTAAGAACAGGCCCAACTGAAAGCAAGAAAGATATTTCATTTTCCAATATATCATTAGAGAAGATTTTCTTTCTTTGTAACTGAAATTTGCCATGGATGCCCTCTTATGGGACATATTAAGAAACATGTTTTGTTTCCTGACCAGCAAATACTACCATTTAATAATGGTACCATACTACCATTATTAAAGACCATTCCTCTGACAATACAATTTTCATTTCACTTGTTTAAACTTTTTAGAGAATTACTTAAAGTGCATAATGATTATTTATAATAATCTTATAATATATAATAATATATATATAAATATATATATAAATAATATATATATATATATAATATAATAATAATAATATAGTGTGTTAGAGTAGATATCCCTCTTGTAACAGTTACTGTGCTTCTCCCAGACATAGCTGGAAAATGTTATTTTTAATGCAGTATACTGCACAGCAAAATGAAAGGTATAACAACTAAGAAAGTCTTCACGTTCTAAAAGAATCTTGAAGTGATCTCAAAAAGACTAGGAAAGTGCCAGAAATCCTTCTAGTGAACAAGGTTGTCTTTAATAGGAGTTTGCATAAAATTTGCCAAATCACTTATAAGCCCATTTCTGCTTCTTTTAAACCAAATGAGAACTAAAAACTGAGAGGGAAGAATTACATTTAGGAACAAACAATCAGAATAGCTTTTGAACAGGAGATATGTGTTCTAATCATCTGCTTGCCAGGCAGATTTGCATGTAACAGTGGTCTTTATTCACAACTCTGCTGTTTCTGAATTATTTGCTCCACTTCCCTTGCTTTTATTTCTCATCTGTAAAAAATATCACAATTATTTTACCCACTTTGACAGGGTAGTGTTATGATTAATTTGTTACTGTCTGAAAAGTAGTATAAAGATAAATGCACAACTGAGTATCTGGGAGCTACAAAGTGGCAAGAGACCCTCGTTATCATTGATCCAAGATACATAACAGTAATGCTGTAAGAAATAACGTGGGAATTTCAAGGAAAACAATGAGTAAGAATAAAGGAGGGAAATCCTGAAAAAGAATTAATACTTAGTTTACAGAGGCTCTAGACTTTGGCTTGTGTTCTCATTAAAGCTAGAAAAATCAGACGTGCCAGATGTATAATGTAATATAAAAAGTATTTTAAAATAGAATTCTTCCTTCCCACAAAATGTTTTTTCCAAATCCCTTATTGTGCTTTGCTCACTTACTCATTACAGTTCTCTGTCCTGCTTGCTTATAAAAAATGTACTTTCATTGGTTTTCTTTCTACCTTAGTTTAGCCATCACAATTCATTCCTGTCAATCTCTTGTATTACAGTGTTCCTTATCAAGATTAAATCCAGATGAGAGCTCCTGCCAGAAAAGAAATAAATTCCTTCATGGATTATACCAGTCTGCCCAGTGATCTAATGGGATTGAAAGCAAAAATACTACAATTTTACTATTGCTCTAGAAAATATGTTCCTTCCCTTCAAAAATTTTTCTACATCATCAAAGCGGATTTCAAAAGATGGAAATTTCACACTTTTTTTTTCCCCCCCCACCAAAAACACAGCAATTAAAAGGGAGATGATTGCAAAGATGAAGCAGACTGAGGGATGATTTCCCCTAACAGTAAGTGAGAGGTCAAGCTACAATTGTAAGACAGACACATAAAAAGACTATAACAACATGATAGTATCACTGATGTTCCAGGAACTCTCTCCTTCTGTGATCCAATGACCAACGTACCAGTACCTGCACAGAGTACTGCAAATTTTCCAACTTCACTGCCAGCCTGAGTGATTTTGATATTTTCCTTAACAATCCAAACTTTAAGCCACATGACTTTTATATGAGATTGGTGCAAGCAGAAAATTTTACTGTATGGTTTCAAAACACGAATTTTAGACAATTAAAAAGAAGTAAAAGAATTAAGCTTAGGTTATTTAATGTAAAGTTTTTTGTAGCTTAAATGCTTTGATATGTACAAACCAATGGTCAGAGGAGACTTTCTCTTCTTCCCTAAGTATGTCAAGGTGAAGGAAAAGAACAGTCAATAATTGTCATCATCCACTTTTTTCATTGTAGCTACAGTCTAATTGAATGGGAGACAGAAATGTCTGATACTATCAGACTCCATATGCTCTTAGTAATCATTAGGCAAAAAATATGTTTCAGAATAATGGAGAAAAAAGTAGGTAGAAAAATCTCATAAAAGTCAGCCAGTACATTTAGAAGTTTTGCCACATAATCAAGGAATAGATGTTATAGGTATGCGCTATGAGGAAAAAAAAAAAAAGCAGTAAGAAAATTCTGATAAATTTGCTCCAGAAATACTCTGGATGCAACATATTCTTTTTCTATCTTTTTGTTTGTTTGTTTTGTGTGTGTGTGTGTGTTTGGTTTTTTTACTTTTACTAATGCCATAAGGAGAAAACAGCTGGCCTTCATGGAAATACGCTCAGCTTTCCAACAGTAAATAGGCACTGGCAAATGAAAAGCATCTTTTGCACAACATGATTGTTAAAAACTTCCAAGAGGATCCCTTGATTTTTTTCCACTGGTACAAGAGTACAAGGAAAAATAAAGTGAGTATTCCTCTCTACACACATACATGAATTATATTAAAGCACACTATAAATCCACTCAAAATATACAGTATTAATCTTATTACCAATGCATCCTGATCATTGATTAAAAGAAATTTAGCTCACTGAGAACCTCATAACCATCTAAAAATATTATTTAATAGAAAACCTTTGCAAGCAATAATCTGAAAAAAAAAAAAAGACTTTTTTGAGAAGACTTACTTTCCCTGAGCTCCCTGGTAACAGTTTCACACCACCACAGTTTGCTTTCTAAAGAAAATCCTGCTGTTCTTGTTAACCTTTGCTTGACATTACACGGTGACCAGGCTATAGTCAACCAATTCACCATGTCTACCTTCTTAAAATATCGTCCAATACAGTTTTTATCATTTATGCAGGCTTTCCATTATATCCACATAGCAAATTCTGAAATAACTCAGAATTTCTTGCTAAGATACTTGACTGTGAATTGCCCTTGATAGTGCTGACCTATGCAGGACTTTCACAAATGTAGAGCAGAAATTTCCTGAATATTTTTCATAATAGCCAAATTTATCCAGTTCAGTAGTCAGCTACTGTTATTTCTCTCTTGAATGAAAAAGATTTCAGTGAATGAGATCTTTAGCAATTAGGGTCCAGAGCACAAGTCTTAAGAGCAACAGCTGAGAGAATTGGGATTGTTCAGTCTGAAGAAGAGGAGGCCCAGGGGAAATCCCATCACTCTCTACAACTGCCCAAAAGGAGGTTGTAGCAAGGTGGGAGTTGGCCTCTCCTCCCAGTTAACTAATGACACGACAAGGGGTATTGACCTTAAGCTGTGCCAGGGGAAGTTCAGGTTGAATATAAGGAAAAATTTCTACTCAGAAAAAGTGACAAGGCATTTGAACATGCTGCCCAGGGAGATGGTGGTATCACCATCTCTGGAGGTGTTCAAGGAGAGGATAGATGTGGTAGTGAGGGACATAGTCTAGAGTGGTCACATACATACGTTGACGATTAAACTAGGTTATCTTGGCCATCTTTCCAACCCTAGTGATTCTGTGACTATATTCTGACAACATAGTATAAAACAAAATATTTGTAGAAAATGTGTTCTCGTTTACAGATGGATGTATTCATCGTAGCTAGAGGAATGTCCTGTTGTCTTTCTACTACTGTATCTGTGGTACAAGTACAGAAGCAATTGTGATTTCCAGGGAGAAAGCAACAAATGCAACTAAGAGACAATCTTCCAGCATCAGCTCTGGAGGCATAATCACTCCAGAGAAAAATCTGGAATTCATAAAAAGCATTAGCTACCAAATATGTGACCACAGTAATTGCCAACACCAACTATTTGACCACAGGATCCAGTTTACTTTAGCCACAGCCATTCTCAATTTAAAGCCAGAAACGTTAATGTAATAGGTCTAAAGTAGCCAAATATATCACGTGGCATGTCCCAGCAGTGAAAGGACTCCTTCACTGGGCAAAACTCTGGCTGCCAGTGCAGTCCTGGGAAATGACAGCACGAGCTGTCTCCCTCAGCTGAGTTCCAGCCAGCTGGCAGGAACTGCTCCTGCTTTCTGCCTCCCTCTCTTTAGAGTGCCTTTAGCTTTTAAGGAAATGATTCTCAGTGCCTTCCCTTCACCCACACAGTAAGGAAAAAATTAAATGAAATGTACCAGAAGGAGCAGAAAAGGAATGCTATTATGGAACAGGTTGTAACAGGCTCCCCCAATCCTGGGAGGTACCCAAGGCCAGGCTGGATGGGACCCGGGGCAACCTGATCTGGTGGGAGGCAATCAGTCCACAAGGGAGTTGGAACTGGGTGAGCTTTAAGGTCCCTTTCAACCTAAACCATTCTGTGATTCTATGGTCATAAGATGGCATTTCTAAACATTTTTGGCAAAGGAGACTGAGAAACTTGCCTTCACAGGAATAATCAGACATCTTATGTGAAATTCCAATTCATCTTAAGTATGGATTGGAGTAACGAGACAAACCAATTTCCTTTAAAATTCCATACAGCAGCATACTTGGGTGAATTATTTCAGTGTTCTTGAACATAAGTGTATTTTAATAACAAGGACAAGAAGTAGGTAGCCATGTAAGCCCAGATACTGCTGAGCAGGTCACCTACTCACAGCACACTTCCTCCTCTGGTGGTCTCTTCTCAGCACAAACTGCAGATGCAGCATGGGAGCACACAGCAGGCACCATGGGGTTAATTGTGCGAAATGCAGATACACAGTGTCGCCTGAGGATGATAGTTGTGAGGGAGGGAGCTCTAGAGCTGGGGTAGTCTAGGTGCAGAACAGGAGGATCCGCAGCCCTCAGATGTGTCTGCCTCTTGAAGAGGCATCAGCTAAAGCCAACAAGCTACCTTATTACGTGGGTATTATAACCCAAGCCAAGAAAAGGCCACAAGGCTGTCAGAACAGTCCCAAACTCCATTCTCCACAGCCTTCAGTCTTCGTGATGGGGCACCATATTCTCAATCATGCTGCTGAGCTGCAGCATCATAAGCACACATCTGAAAAAAAAAACAACAACAACAAAAAAAAAACCACACATGGTAAGCACAATGAGTACAGTCCCATCATAGTCCCAGGTTAAAGTGAATTAATTTTAGTATGTACATATCTTTACATTTTGGTACAGAAAAAAACGATATTTAATTATTTGTTTTACAATAGAACAAGTCCTCCTGCACGGCAGCTGTAGATAAATCATTGCAGTAGAGAGTGCCCAAGTGGTGAGACAAGCTTTAATGACTGGAATTCAATACAACAGCCTTGTCTCCATCACCTCATAGCGTTGGCAGCTTCATTTCCCCAAAATATCTATCTGCCATGTAGTTTAACCATGTCTGTAAGAATAACTACAAAAGCAACACTCACTAACTCCCAACACATTCATAGGAAACAGTTTTGACATTCTGCTTTTTTTCTAGCTATGCAGTGAATTAGTTGTTTTCACATTCCTGACTTGACTGACAAAAGAAATTTCTTTTTAAGATGTTTTAGCTCAATATATTTATTATAAAATATCTAAAAAGCACCATTAGGATGCAGGCTAACACATTAGAATCTTTACTGGCTGCCACCACTAAAATGAGTGAACACATACTTCTGGTTTGCTGTTTTCTTCTGAACACAATCCTGTTGAACACTAAAAATGTAGAAACACTTATGGTCTTTTCTGTGTTGATAGCGTGAATGAGATACACACTGATTCTTTAGGTCCTTACCAGTTGTGAGTGAGTAGTTTATTCACATAATGTACCTTTTCCTTTTTTTCTTTAACGGTTGATTATCACCTGGGAATAATGACAGCATCACGTGAGACAGTCAGAAGATGCCTGACAAGAAGGGTGTGGTGAAGCATTTCAGATACGGCAGATTTATAAGGAAGTCAAATGTGGAACAGTAATAGGAATCTGAGGAAAAATATGATCTGTGGGGAAAAAAAAAGGAAAATATGTACATTTTTCAGTAGAGTAAAATAAGAAAGCATTAATGCAGAACAGTGGGTTACCAGCACAGGCAGTCACAAACATTTAGCAGTTGACTCAGGTGTTACAACCAGGATCAAAACATCCTAGGAGACACCATTAAATGACCCAGAAATAACTCCTGACAAAGCATTGGTAATTTGCCATGCAAAGTAAGTTAGTTTTTGGAAGAGGGATGGCTGTCTGACATATCTATTAAAAATCTGAAATAATTATAAGAAAATCTGACAGAAAAAAAAAGATCAGATAAGGTAAAAGGACACTTTTTCATAATCAAAATTACAGAAAAAAATGCATTATGAACAATTTCAACAACTGAGAAAATGCTCAGCATTTAGAAAAAAAACATGCAAGAATCTGTAGAAAAGTTTCACCATTTTGCTACAAAGTTGTAAAGGGACAGCAAACATGAAGGGAGTTCACAAACATGGAAATACCCATCCTCATCTCAAAGCAACTGTTTAGAGAAAGAGAACATCCTGGAGAAAAATTAATGAATTACAAGTCAGAAAACGATACACTCCTTTCGTTCTTTTTGAACTGAAAAGTAGTGTAGAAACTAACATGATGCTATTAAAAATGCTCTCCAATAAAAATCAAAAGCAGTAAAAATGAATGGGTAGAAAGTCAAGCTGTCCATTAATAAACTGTATATGTATTAGAAAACAAGAAATGGAAAAAATGTAAAATGCAGCCAATCTCAAAGAGAAGTAGCAACTGCTGTTCTGAAATGTGACGTAGCTCTCACCAGCCGGACAAACTGGAATGGAGGGAAAGCAAAGCAATTCAGGAAAAGTTGGTTTATTTTGCAAGTACAGGGGATATCCTTGGAAGGACAATGTGAAGCTTATTTTCTGTTCCTACTGGTATCTTAGAATCACAGAATTACTCAGGTTGGAAAAGACCTTAAGGATCACTGAGTCCAACCATGACCTAACCATACTACCCTAACTCTAACAACCCTCTGTCAAATAATGTCCCTGAGCACCACATCCAAACGGATTTTAAACACATCCAGGGATGGTGACTCAACCACCTCCCTGGGGAGCCTATTCCAGTGCTTAACAACCCTTTCTACGAAGGAGCGTTTCCCAGTATCCAACCTAAACTTATCCTGGCGCAACTTGAGGCCATTTCCCCTCGTCCTGTCACCCGTCAGCAGTGAGAAGAGACCTACCCTGCTCTCACCGTAAGCACCTTTCAGATACTGAAGAGAGCAATAAGGTCTTCCCCTCAGCCTCCTTTTCCCCTGCTGGCTGTGTTTCCAAACAGTGCTGGCTCATATTCATCTGACTGTCCATCAGTACACCAAGGTCCCTTTCCATCAGGCAGCTTTTCAGCCACTCCTCCCCAAGCCTGTAGGGTCACCTGGGGTTGTTGTGACCAAAATGCAGGACCTGACACTTGGTCCTATTGAAACTCTTACAGTTAACTTTGGCCCAACAATCCAGTCTATCCAGGTCCCTCTGTAGTTTCCTGCTCCCCTCCAGCAGATCAATGCTCTGATCTGAAGGGAAAAGTAATAAATAAATAAATAAATAAATACAAGGTTAGCCACATTACTCTGAGAATCCCATACTGAGCAGAGGTCTCAGCAAAACAGATATATTGTCAGGTCACTGTCACAGAAAAACAAGTACTCTGACTCTAAAAAGACAGAAAAGAATTAAATGAAAATATACAGGAATTTATATTTCATAACAGAGGGATTTTAAAGATAAGGCTGATACAGAACAATTTTTATAAAATGTGTGAATCTGCAAGATTTTATGACAGAGACAGAAAATCAAACCTTGCTCTTGTGTCCTTAGGAGAACCTCTTGCCTAGACCTCCACTTGGATTCTATACAGCTTCCACAGTGCTTCACTGGGAGATACAACACTTGCAAAGTTGCAGATTTCTACACAGAGCACATTTATGATCCGAGAGAAAATAATGAGAAGGTATAACTTAAGGCCATATCAACACTCAGAGTTGCTATTTCTTCCAGCATCACCTTCAAGCTCCTCTTCTCCTTCTTCCTAACCACTGTGGAACTTCTCCCTTACAGTTAGTAAGGCACTGGATGAAAGAGAAAAATATCCCCATCACCAGGATGACTCCAAAGTGAGAAACAAAAGAAAACACAGCAAAGAGTTATGGGCTGCCAATAGCAAATATAAAGGGATCACTCGTATATCTGCTCCAGACAACCAAGTAAAAGGTACAAAGGTTTTTTGAAGCAGTAAAGTGCACAGGGACACTTTTGCTGATCCAGATACCAATCTAGAAAAAGTATAAGATTCCCACTGTTTGGAGAAAGGTTCAGGTGCTGGTAGATGTACTAGCACTAGTTAAACAGTCACATTTTCTACAGCATAAATAAAGGCATCATAGTTTGTCTTGAAATTCTGCTCTTTGTTAAATTCTTGCAGCCAGAGCTGAGTATGTTTTCACTTATACAAGAAAAAATATAGATCAGCTGCTACAACAGCAGAGTTGGAAGAGGTAAAATTCTCTACTACCTCTGAAACTTTGCAGTTGTTCTAACCAACAAAGGTTAATAAAAGCAAAATGTTTTAAATATAAAAGCTTTAGATTTATTGCCTTCATACTGCGTTCCAGCTAATTTTATCATTCAGTCACGTAAGTATAAAATAATGACTTGCAGTTGCACCTTCTCAAACAATGAGGCAAAGGAATATGGCAAGGAGCACTAGCACTCTTTTGCTGAGAACAGAGACTCTACCTAATTGGCTAAGGACAAACAAAACCTTTTAAATGGAGTCATCCAGACAAAAACTCTCAGTCTTTAAAACAATATGACAGTACAATAGCTTTTCCTCTCACAGTGTTCCTATAAAAAAAAAACTTCATTACTCAATAATAATTAATCCCAGGGTTCCCCCCGATGGGAGTGCCAAAATTGCTTGAACTTTTCCTATCCAAAATTAATTGCAGATCAAGCAGCGCTGAAGTCCAGTTGTCCAGGATTTATTTATTGTTGAAACATACTGTAAGTGTTGTTTAGTTCTCCCACTTTCTGAATAGCTGGCTATGGAGATGGAAATACTCATCATGTTTATCTGTTTCTGGATCCCTGTTATTAGCACTTGTAAATGCAAACCAGCATTATCACGTTCTATACACCTATGCAAACTGTCAGCATTGGAAAACAACACAAATGCTACTCTGGTGTGGAAAAATGTTGAAAATAAAAAAGGCATGAGTTTTTGTTGTTTTTTTTTTCCCCCACTATTCACTTTTAACAAAGGGTTCCATGAAAAATATATTTTGAAATATCAATTAGAAAAAAAGTTGCTGAGTTGACATTTGGTTTCTAAGCAGCTGGAGAGAAACACATTCACCTGTGAGTCGTCAAGAAAAAATAAAGAGCTTATGTGTTTCAGTTATTTTTATGTTTATACAGAGTTCAAGGAGAGGTGGGCTTACAAAGAGTGTATCTAAATAACAAAAGCAAGGAAGAGCAGTGAATTTTGGGAAGAAAAATTTATCTTTTCTTGAAAGGAAGAAAATACCCCATGACTGCATATTACATGCACTCAGTCTAGGAGTTGGATTCTGCAAGGTGTTAAGTGTTCTGGTTTGGTTCCAACAAACCACTTAATCACGTACTTAACTTTAACTGCATCCACAGTCCTGTAGGACGTGAATTAGGCTGACCTTAAAAAGACTACTTTAGAATGCTTGAAATCACATGCTTGTAACTCCTATTGGATTGAAGGAAATCAGCAACCTTTAAAAACTACTGTTATTTGAAAGGTAAAGGCAAAAAAAAAATTGTTACAGCTACAGCTGAGGGAAATTTCATTTGAAAATGGTGTGTATCTGAAGTCAGGTTTCATGGAAGTTCTGCATTTCTCACTGAGAAAAAAATTCCAAAATATTTGTCCTCCCTGTTCTTCTGCTACTAAGCACAACAGGAAGAATAGCAGCTCACACCCATTTAAACTTTTCTCTTTTTCCATTCACCAATTTCCTTTTTTTTTTTTTCATTCCAAAATTTGGGGAGTTGTATTCTAGGGTTTTGAGGAATTGTAAAGGAGCAAAAAGAAAAAGCAATGAGACAAGACCTTGTTAGTTTTATGGTAGGAAAGAAGGGAAGAGTGAGGAAGGCATAAAAATGTCCACACATTATAAGTCTGAAATTAAAATATTTGTAGCCTCAATAAATTAAATATTTTTGTTTAATGTGCAAGTGAGGTTGCATTTTCTGATTTCTGAAGGTGTCTTTACAATCAGAATTGGCACTAATTTAAAATAGAACAGTCCTCTGAAATACCAGAGGTCCAGAATAAACACTAGTAGCACAAGAACTGCAAATGCAAGCACAACAGAGGAGCCAAGTTTATCTGAATGAGCCCAGAGAGTTCTGCTTCCTGCTAAGCAGCGCCCATTTCTCTTAAAACTGCACTCCATTTTCTTGCAAGACAGCTGGCACTGAACCACTTCCTAAGAGTCAGTGTGATGGCCTTTAACTGCCATTGCTACAACTTAATGGAGGTGTCTGCATAACATGATCCTGTCATGTGTTGTTAGTGCACACACCCCACCATCCAACACTCCAACCAAAGTCCTCAGAACCCCCTAACATGCTCCACTTAAAACAAGAGATCTACTCAGTCCATGGCAAAATTGTATCTATTTATCAGAAACAATTCTGAATCTAACAAAGAAAATACAGAGAGTGAAAAGAATTGGAGGTCAGTAGTTTAAGGGCTTACCTATAAAATGTGGAACAGAATAAAAACATCTTATCAGTCCAGTCTATTTCTCAATTCCCACTTCCAGGCATTTCTCTTCCTCATCTGAGATGTATGCTACCAACTGTTTAAATACAGTGACATGCTGTTATACCATTGACTACATCTCTGAAAAATCTGTGTGGCTGTTCCATCATCAGAAGTACAACAAATAAAATGTCAGCATGACCCAGAGTAAGTAGACTCACAGAACACAGTCAACTACTTAAATTATTGTGAAAAAAGGAAAAAAAGCTATATTACTTTTGAAGTAACATTCTTCTAGGTAGAAAAGTCTAGAAGAAGCAGGAGATACACGATATCATAATCCAGATGGGGAATTAACTAGCACAGCAACTACTTTTAGCAATGCAGATTCAGCCTCTCCAGGAATCCCAGCATCAGCCCCACACAATGATTGTTTCTGACATGGAAGATATGGGAGGCTTTTCCCAAAACATCAAGCTGTTCTCTCCCCAACTCCTTCCAGTATTTCTGTCAGTGTCAATATTGCTTTGAATATTTAGAAAGCCTCTGCCCATCTACATGGTAAAATCAAATACTTGATTCCGTTTCCTGCATACAGAAAAAAAAAAATCACTCTGGAGAATGATGCATGATGGTGGATGATAGTGGATAGCCATATTTAATGAGAAAAGCTTGAGAAAGCAAGGTAGTGAATGCGAACAAATATGATTAAAGAAAGCTAGTCCAACCCCCAAACCCAAACCCACCATATCCACTAAACCAAGTACCTCAATGCCACATTTCCATGGCTCTTGAACACCTCCTGGGACAGTGACCGCAGTAACTCCCTGGGCAGCTTGTTCCAATGTATCACAACTCTTTCTGAGAAGAAATGTTTTCTAACATAAAACCTGAACCTCCCTTGTTGCAACCTGAGGCCATTCTTTCTCATAGTATCACTGTTACCTGGAAGAAGAAGTAGATCCCCACCTCACCATAACCTCCTTTCAGGCACTTATAGAAAGTAATAACGTCTTCACTGAACATCCTCTTCTCCAGACTGAACGATTCCCTTTAGCTTTACACTATTTAAGATGAAAAAACCACTCTTCTATCATAAATTGAAATGTCTGGCAAGATTATTGCTGATACTATCAGTTCTCCATCAGAAACTGAAAATGGCCCCATTTAATTTTTCCACTCTGACAAAATGGCAGTTCTGATAATGGTATGTTGAGCAGTCAAATCCCCATGTGAACAAGCCGAACCAAACACATGCCCATTTGCCTACATTTGCACAGGGAATTAAGCCACTGCACTTACAGAAACCTCATTATCTAGGCTCAAGAGGCAAATGTCAGTTCCAAATCCCAGGCAATGTGCTAATAAAATTTGACCTATACTGTGATAGTTTTCCAAGAACTCTTAAATCCATCCTTCTCCCTGTAGTGGACTGAGAAAGGGTAGTATGTAGCACAAATAAACATCGTTCAGCTCTAGAGTTACTGCTATAGAGAGCTCTGCATGGCTGGCATATTTTCTGTGTTGCTTGCAAAGCAGCAGGCATCTCTCTTTGTTGCTGATGCAGATTGTTTCCAATCTCTCAGTGTGCCTTTCTTAGCCACTTGCTCCTGAAACTTAAAAGGAAAACAGTACACACTTAATTTGAAAAATGCTTTGCAGATTTCGGAGCAGAAGGGGTTGTGTAGGTTGGAGGGGGTAAAAGAAACAGTTTCACAGTGTTATTGAGGCCATGTGTGACAGACTAAATGAAACCTTCAGGCCATTCTGTCACAAGTTATTTTCACTTCTTACAATTTGCACAAGGCAAGTGGGTGGCCATACGTCTAGCTGCTCTTGTTTTTCAGCAAATAGAACTAGGAGGGTTTTAATTTCTTTAATAGTTTAGCTCATAGCTGCTATGTCTTTATTGTTTTCAGATTGACTATGTGCAACTGAACAAGTTTCCTCATTAAACACAAAAGCAGATGATGATCATGTGGATGATACTGCTTGCTGCTGTGAATTACTTCTATGTATCAGGCTATATTTATCTTTCATTCTGCTAACAGAAAGGTCATTGTTGTGGTTTAACTCAGCAGGTAGCTCAGCACCACACAGTGGTTTGCTCACCCCTGCCTCCCAGTGGGATGGCGAGAGAATCAGGAAAAAACATTGAAGTAGAATCTGTGGGTTGAGATAAACGCTATTTACAAAGACAAGAATGAAAGAGGAAAAAAAAAAAGTAGTAATGATTATACATACAGTCATTATTTTCATACTTTTTTCAAGATTTTTTTTTTTTTTTCTCCACATGATGTTACATAGTATGGAATATCCCTTTGGATGGCTTAAGACAGCTGTTGTGGTTCTGTTCGCTTCCAGCTCCTCATACCCACCAGCCCCCTTGCTGGCAGAGCAGTAGGGCAAACTGAGAAAACTGAGGAGCCCTTGGCTCTGTATGGCACTGCCCACCAATAATTAAAACATCGGTGTGTTATCAACATTGCTTTTCTCCTAGAGTCATAACATAGTATATGATGCTATGAAGAAAATCAACTCTGCCCCATCTGAAACCAGGATATAGTCACGCACCGTCTTACACATCACAGAATCAGAGTGTAAATGCCAGTCTTTGTCAAAGGTACTTAAGGGAAAATAAACAGAATTTTAATAAGGTTGACAGTAAAAACAATAAGCAAGTCTCTTTCCTTTTCACCTTATAAAAAAAGTGAAAACTGAGATAAACACAAGTACATTTTTTCCCCTGTACTTACAGTGTGGTACAGGGCAAGGATGGGACTGTTTTCGTAGTCCATCAGACTAAGAAAGGATACCTAACTAAAGTATCAGTTGCAGTGACATAAGTAGTAATGGGACTGCACCCTAAATAGCAAATTTGGAGAAAAGAGTCCCAGGGAGACATAAAAGAGCTTCACGTTTCCACTTTGTCTCACAGCTTAATCTGTTAAAATGGGTTTCTTCTTCTGTCTCTTGATTAACTGTATTATCTTTTCAGTTTCCAGGCACACTCAAGCTGCAGAAGTATGTAATATACTCGCTGATCGAGTTTCCCCTGAGAAGTAGGAGTGGACCTCCATAACCTTAGGATTTCATTGCTTTGTTCCTCTTCTCCAATTTGAGCTACTCAACATTTCTGAATGAGTAGAAAACATCATTTTTCCCTCATTCTAAAGTGGCTGGCCTACACAGAAAAGCAATTGTTTGGGAATAAAAGCAGTAAATTCATATAGATTTCTAATATCTAACATAAAAAATTTTCAACAATGGAAAGTGGAAAGACAGTTCATCTATGAGATATTGAATTGGAGTTCTGGTAAAACAATCACTCTACTCTTCATTTAACTAGACAGTAGTCAAGATGCACTCTGGGGTAAGTATTGAAAATACCACTCTTCATAAAAGGGTCAATTCATGTGAAACAGCTCAGTCCCAGCATAATTGGTTTTGCATCGTAATGTTACTCCCAGGGAGATGGCCTTCTGGAAATTGATATTCCAGACTGGAAATTGTGCTGCCATAAAAAGTCTTTACAGAGCAAAAAACATATATGCATATATCAGGGACAAAAAAGGAAGCTGGGTCAATTTGCTTCTCTTTCTCTACCCTGGTCCTATACTTCTCATCCCTTTATCCAATTTTATTAATCTCATACTAGTCAGTCTCTATCTCTTTTTAAGATCTTTACCAAAGTCATTCCAATTTTATCTCCCCATCAGAAAATAAACTCCCATTCCAAGCACTCATTCTGTACAGGTTTCCTTTTTGTGTCCTAGTCTTGTTTCTTACCTTGACATGTCTTCCACTCCCTACACAGCTTTCATCTAATCTTTATTTTCCAAATTCTAACTAGTCTTTCATCTCTACCTGTAACCGAATGCACTAAACTATTTCAATACAGAAGTTTTTTGCAGAGCTTATAATGCTGTAATCAAATTCTTAATGAACTTCTTTTTCCAGTGCAGACTGAGTCTTAGTTTTCCAAAATTTCCTGCTATTTAAAATAGACTATACTACTTGAAATCAATGCATGACATCAAAAATATACAGCCCTTCTCTAAGAATTGTACCCAGCTTTATCAGCTTGAGCCTGCAACGCAAAACCAAGTCACAATGTTTTACCTGCTTTTGACAGCTCACAAACAACTTCAATTTACCATCAGTCTCTACAACACATTTTTGATTTAATATTGCTGCATCTCTGGGAGAAAAGAAAACATTCATACACGTATGCATGCATGCTATTTGTATGCTCAAATATACAATGTAAATAACAAATAAACCTCAGCGTTGTCAGTAATTCTTTCCAAAATTAAAGGCTTCAAAAACAGTTTGTGATTCACTTAAGTCAAATTCTTGTTCTGCTACTTTGGTTTGAGAGGTAACTAAATTTGAAAAGGTGAGACCAAAGAGGTGGTTTAACTATACATCTGTATTTTAGAGAACTGAGCATACTTTCATACTCAGTTATGGAGAGACAAATAAAACATCCCCACCTTTTCATCTATAAACTTTAATTTTTGGATAATCAGGTAGTCCTGTGTCTGATTGCATTCTAATTCTTAGCAAAGTTAAAAGAAACAAACTGGTACCACCTTCACTACGCTCAAGAATACTCAGGTCTGACTGGCCAGGGCTACCAGCACTGTCAGGAGAAGGGAGAACCTATTCTCAACACTGGGATTAAAGTAACTTAGTTTAGCCTTTTCCAGAGAAGGCTGAGATAGCATTACCAGTGAATACACTATGGAGTGAATATCATCAAGGGCAAAGGACTGTCAAAGCCAAAGATCAAAGTTGACATAAAAGCAAAAGGAGGAAAGGATACGTGGCAAGTTTTTCTGTGTGTAAAGGAAAATGATTTCCTCCTCAGATTCAGTTTGCTATGTCATAATTTATATCTATTTATATTGTACAGGACTACTCAAAACATACCTTAGGAATCACAGTTTGACCTGTAATCTATTTCTTTCCTCTGTGGATAGCAAATTAACAGAACAATGATGTAATGTATGAAGTGGCAAATTTTATTTAAATACGTACCCAGAATGAAAGAATTAAGGATTCATAAGAAGTGTGACAGCACACATATATGAGCTGTATAAACCCCTTTCACCCTTAAGACTCAGACACCACAGTATGCACACAAGCGTACAGGAAATAAACTGCACAGCATCATTGTCCAAAATCTGTATAGTTCATTCTGTACTTTATGCAGAAGCTATTCTCTCATTTGCTTTCTATTCTCTATATGCAGCAATCTTCTGCTTCTTCCTTTCATTAATAACCCCATACCAATGCAACACAAGAGAAAGAACTTCACAAAGCCCATAGATCACAGTCTTCTTAGTACCTTAGCATCACCCAGGAAATGAGAAAGCAGGAGATGAGGATCATAAAGACCTGGATAACACCTCATCCTCTAGTGGGAGTTCATTAAGCAGCTTCACTGCTGCATTGTTCAGCACCTCCACTCTTCTTTGATTTAATAAACAAGCTATTCCTGGACTTCTATGTTAAGAAGTAGGGACAGAATTTAACTTAAATGCTAACACTCTTTTATATTTTACTTTCTTATCATGACATCAGAACAAGCATTTTACTTTTGTTTAACTTTATCCCAGTGGACCACTGCACAGGGAAAAATTATGTCAAATAAGAACAAAGAACATCAATTTATATAGCAACAAATCACACTATATTTCAACAAATGTATGATGGATTTGGGAGTTTCCTTCATCCTAAGCAGCTGTAACAATAAAAGAGCAGTGATGTAACGTTCATCAATAAAACTTTTTAAAGAATATTTTCTTACAGACAGATGTAGCACCTGCAAGAGACACTCACGACAAACACACATTTTGCTATGCTTGCCTTCTTTCATCATGTATATTAATACATAATGGATACCTGTTTTTCAATAGGTATGAACACACTATGCCACCAAACTCTTGTTCTTAAGTGAAACAAATATAAACAACCAAAAATAATACAGTAAGGTATAGCATAGATATCACAGCAGAGGAAATTGATTACATCACAGATCTCCTCTGTAAAATTCAGGTGGAAAGTAGCTTGGGAAACAATGAGTAATTGGCCAGGACTCTAAAAAGACATGAAGGAATTTCCCACTGCCCCATTTACATCATCTGTAGCAAGAAAGAGTACCTGAGTCATGTTTAAGGACCCAGTGCTTTAATAGGTATTCAGCATAGCATATAAGCAAACTGGACAATTTACAATGGCCAACAATTCATTGGCCCTGTTCATACTTCAGATTCATATCTGTAAAAAGAAGACCAACAGAACATGCCAAGGGGCAGTGAGATAGCCAAAAGCCTAGAGGTTAAAGAAAATGAGGACAGGACACAGTGTTCCTCAGTCTGGCTAAGTAACATCTTCCAGACATGAGCATGAAATTAAACAGAGAAGCTGAATTACTTCCAATGTACAGATATTGCCCTCATGAAATGGGACAGGTGACCTACAACATAAAAAATGCACTTAACTGTAAACACTAGAAAGTGATGCTAAAAACATGAAAAATAAAAGCTGTTTTCAGATATGCAGTGAAAGACGCAGTGACATAATCTAAGGGAGGAGAAGAAAAGGAAAAACACCTACCTCATCCAAAGGCTGAGCCATTAAGTTACAAAGATTTTTTTTAAAGGCAAAAAGAACACCACATACTCAAACATTCAGAAGAATAGTATTTATTAGAAAATCATGGGCCAACGTGTCTGGAAAAAAAAAAGCTTTCCAGTTTATTCTACTATTCCTATTAAAACTCAGGGTCTTCAGTGAAAAGTTTTTAAAAATGACTTTCTTGCCTTACATTGCTTCAGCTCCACCAGTGTTAAGCAGAGCTTGCTCTCACAGCCACTACTTGAAGCACTGTGGTGTTAATCTCTTCTTTGTGTGAGAGTAGAGCTTGAGATCATGCAGAGTAATGTCGCACTTGTCAAAATTCTTAACTGAGGAACACAAACTCTGCCTTCATTCAAAAAAGAACGAAAAGGAAAGTGGCAGAAATTAACTTTAATAGCAGTGGGTGACAAGGATTGCTGGCAGGCCGTGAGCATATTTCATCCAAGCAGCAGCACCTATAGGCATGGTGGTTCAAAACATAAGTTTACTCTTCAATAAAGGACATGCACTGCCTTTATGGTTCTCAGTGAATTCTGTGTCCAGAAAGAGGTGTGTTAGATAATAAAAATTTAGCCAGATTTTTCTCTTTTCCCACTGGAAGTGCCTTCAGTAGAGGTTAGAAAGCCAGTTGTACTTTGTAGCTCTTCTCCATTTAGAGTAAAACTACTTGGCAGCAAGGCAAGCAAACGAAACAAATAACCTGTGGAATCTGAAGCAAAGTTTTCAGCTGTTACATGTCATCATGCAACATCAGGGACGTTGCACAGAATGGCAATCACACAGCTGATAACTGAATAGGAGCAGTGCAGTATGTAGCTACCCAACAGCTAGCTGCTATAACCAATTATCATCATATACTCTTAGGTCGAAATATGCTACAACTCTAAATGAATGGCACTGTAAGCCAGAAGAGCACTGATTTTTTTTTCTCCTTTAGGAAAGTTAACAGTCCTCAGACATAAGAACTTAGGTACCTATTTTCATCATTGCTTTTGCTATTTTCACAACTGTCCTGGTCATAACATTTACCATATTAGCAACTCAATAATTCAGAATTACTACCATATTAACAATACAGACTGTGACTCTAAGAGGCACTGTACTAGAACAGGTAGCAAAAGAAAACTGAAGGTGATTTTTCCCTACCAGGAAAAGTAAAAAGGAAGAGATGGAAAGCAGAGAATGAACAAAGTCAGTTCACGTAAGGACAAAAGGCTACAAAGATATATGTTTTATTCCAAATTGATTACATATTCATGGCTTCGGTGATATCTTTCCAAAATGAATATACCATTTGGAACCAGAACTAAGTCCACATGACATTTTACTTATAAGATCCAAAAGCAAAAATTTGCTTTAGAAAACATTCTTTGGGTAGGTAGACTTCACGTAAACACTAAAGGAATCATTTAAAATCCAGAATAGAAAAACTGAAATCAGTATAAACTACTTCTAAGACTGGCTAATCCTTAGACACTTAGACAATATTTGGAAGATGTGCCTTTTTTTTTTTTTTGTAGCCTACTCTCTGGGCTACTAACATCTTAAATGAAACCCCCGCCTTGATACCACCTCCTAAGAAAATTGAAAGGAAAATAAAATCATACAGAAAAAAACTTGTGTTGGCTATTAGTCTGTTTACTCAGACATCTTACAAATGCCTGATTTATTCTCTTGATTTACTGTCTTAAGTAGAAGGGATCGATTATTCTTCCACTCAAGACAATAGCATTAATCCTGTTGACTTCAATTAGAGAAAATTCAAGTTCTCCATAATCGCAACTCCATTTGCTTTTCCTTTAGTATTCTGTTTCAGTGACAAGTAAAAAGAACAGCATCAGACATACAAGCTCCTCCATATGTTTTTAATTTGACAGAAAATGGTGTATTGCAGCATTACAAAATTTCACTGCTACCTATATGACTTCAATACTCTTCACTGTGTTAAAATCAAAATCATTTATTCTAACCACTGTTAAATGAGCTGGAATAGAGATACAAAAACTCTAATGGAGTGAAGTATAAAACATTTAATGCTCTCCTCCACTAACACCTGAGATTTTTTATTATTATTATTTATTTAAACTGCAGTCTGTTCTGAATCACTTTTGAATTTATAGCAGAATTTTCTCTAAGGTTTCAGAGATACTCAAGATACAGAAACTATAGAATACACAGGAAATACTTTTTTTTTTTTTTTTTTAAGAAATGAAGAAGGAAGGCAAACCAGGCAGTGGCACTTGAAGATCAAGCTACTATTCACACCCTTTAGGCTCTGAATAAAGAACTATCACAAGACTATTTTCTTGATTCTGTAAAAGAAGGAAATACCATAAGTAACACCACTAGTCAAAATGAGTTCCTGGATAATGTGGTTTTTGTCAGCAGTACTTTCAGTAACAGTATCTGTCTGCATTACACCTGCACAGTGATGTTTTGGCAGATTTTGCATATCAGAGCTACAAAAGCCTCCTTGAGATTCAGGACAATGGGATTTCTTTAGAAACCCATGACTATTGCAGATCCCATAACTAAAGTTCCACCATGGTTCTCTAGAAAAAGCTGAAAATAAACTTTTTTTTTCCCTCATTAAAAGGACAGTTACCACTCTCATTTTCATATTCCCATGAAAATATTCAGTATTACACAATATTAAAAGCTTTTAGACAGATTTACCTCGGTTGAAAGCATTTATATGTTTTCTGTCTCATTCTATGTGAGAGTTTACCTCAATATACTTTGAGAAGATGATTTTCAGATGTGAGCATTATTGCAGATGAAGTTATTTACAAAGAGAACACTTGCAACCCTGAATAAACATCTACAAGCAAAGGAACTTTCTCATCCACTGCATCTGAGAAGCAACAGTGACCTACAGTTGAAAAAAAAATTTGTATTGTTCTTAAAAAGATGTTTTTGAGAATATACTACACACATCTGTCAGTAACTGCAAAAAACAGTGCATAGAAATTGCTCCTGCACAGATCTTTCACAGAAGGAGCACTCTGGAAAACAGCTGGGGAAGACATATAGCACTGATATGAAAGTATATTTCATTTACTTTATTTTTTCCAGATGAGCCAGTAGCAGAACCTCATCATGTACCAGTCTAAGAATTTTGGAATGGTTTAGAGGGTAACAGATCAGTGAATATTGCTGACAGTAAATGTTGATGTGCAGCACTGTTTTTGATGCTATGCCTGGAAGAGAAAGGACTTCACGCTGTAATGAAAGAAGAATGGGAATCTTAAGCAATCAAAGGTACAAAAGAGGTTGACTGTCTGCATGCGTTGTGGCAGCCAGCTTCTAAACTGCTGGAGCAAGCAGACCTAAGGTTATTTTACTGACATTCTTGAACACTTATTATGTCACTCAGCTGTTATCTCTTAGCACAACTCTATTAACCCATTCACTTGATGGCAATAATTTTACAGTTACAGGGATGTCAATGAAACATCCTTGGAAATTCATCCTTCCTTACAATGTAATTATCTGTTTTGTTCTTCTGTCTCTCCAAGCAACAATCTGCACATTCCTCAAAATCTGTGTCCACCATATCCATATGGAACCATTTATGCCGAGTGGAGTCAGGGGTCTCAATCTGACCTGATGCTGTTGATACACAATAGCACAGTTGTCAAGGCACGTAAAATGACTGACCAAAATGTTCCTAACTGACACAAATAAATGTAACAACGGGATCAGCCAAAAGATGAAAATACAGTCCTAGATTAAACTTGGTTTTGAAATTCTAAATGAAAACATCAAATTAAAAGTTATTTCACTTAGAGTTAAGACAAAACTCTTATCCTATCGACATAAACACTTTCAAGGAAATAGGAGAAACATTCACCGTTATTCTACCTATACTAACTCCAAAAAGTTTGCAAACACACTGATAAACAGTGCTTCAAGAACATAGCGTCTGCTCTCTTCATGATCCTTTGTGTGGGGAAGGGAAAATAATCACAATTTAGGAATAAAAGCTTTTGGTAAAGTATTACAAGTATACCATTTCATTTACCAAATTCCTTCTCCCCCCAAAAAAGAAGATAAATTATACAATAACGCATACAAGGGAGAACTTGGTCTTACATTTTTAAAGTAGAATGCCTGAGGGAAGATATCTAGGTATCTAATAGTTGGAGATATTAGCATCTCCCCAAATTTGTTAAAGTTAAGATTTTGGGTCCTGTTTTTGCACACTAAGAGTCCGAAAATTTGCATGTAATATTTATGTCACTAACAGCAAATGTAAAAGAAATTAATAAACAAACTGGAACTATCCCCAAGATACTAAAGAGAAAAAGGCAAACAGCACACTTTTTCAGTGCTGGAATCGCAAACGATCTCAAGGTTTTAATTAGATATGGAACATTTTCTCTGAAACAACTATCAAATATACCGGTATTTCAAGACTTTGTGACTAAAATTCTGAATTTCTATAAATACACTGAAGTGCTACACTCCCAGGTTATCTATATAATTATATATTATGTAGCATAATATTACTATTTTAAAATATATTTGTTTAATTGGAATTACAGGAGGTCCACAGCTGAATGAAGCAGCAGGCTGAATGAAGCAGCAGGGTTATTCCCAAACTCATCTCATATTTTCAATATCTGTAGACCTGGAGAAGCTCAACACTTCCAGAGGTCAACTTCCTCAGACAGTTGCCCTAAATGACAATGACTTTTTGCTAGTTTATTCATAGGGATTCTCAAAAAATCTCACCATGGAGTTGTGTCTGACCATAGGCATGTATGTCCTGCAGAAAAGGAAGGAAATGCTGAAGAACATATCTATCTTTCCCACTCAAATAGGTCTTCTCATAACATACCAGAAACAGATAAAAATATATGCATATGACTTAAAAATGAGGCTTCTGAAGGTTGTATATGCTTTATCCACAAAAGAAAATTGTATTGCTTTAAACAGTATGTGTAAAAGCATAAATACATCTTTTGGCTTAACATCAAGTTTGCTTCAGCTGGGAACAGGTTTTAGATCAATCAGAATAAAGACAGGCAACTGTACATATAACTGTATCATCGCTTTGTAAACTCACTACTTCCAACTCCTCATTACTGCCTCCAGTTGTACATGAGGAGCCTCCTCCCTGATATGGTAGTGGACTCCATGTTTCAGAGGTAAGGCAGACTATTTTAAACTGACAGTGTTAAAGCTGATAAATTAACCCATTTTACCTTGCACTGAAGCAAACTGGTCCTGCTTACACATGCAATTCCAGCATCTCAACTGATGCGACTAAGTTCTGGGTGAGAGGCAAGAATAAAAGTCTGGATAACATCTAAAAGTTAGATTGTCATCACACCACACCTTTACAGTGTTCACAATTCACATTTAATACCCTAAATCACTTCAAAAAACCTTTTTAGTTATATCCAATGGTTTTGTGATTTTATTTTTATTATTACACAAACCACATCAAGCATTACATGCTTAATGGCTGAAATCAATATCTATCTTGTACTGTCTGGAAAGAAAAGGAAATTTAATAGATTGCTTTTGAGTATCTGAACAGATTTTTCACAAGGATGATGTTCTGACTGGTTTTCTTCTATTGATTTTTTCAAAGTACCTTCCAATATCTAATACAAACTTTGAAATTTGTAACTAAACACATATTCATCTGAAAGATAATGACATGGCACACTTTCCAGAAAGAAAAAAAACAGCAATTCTCTACAGAAAAATTACTCACTTGAAAGACAAAAAATGATCCAATTGTTTGTATGTAACCAAAAGGCAATGAACTATCAAGAGTCCCATGAACCATACCATGTAAAAACAACTGTGGGATTCACTGCCTAGAAGACATTGAGTGCAAAAATCAATCATCTGCAAAGCACACGTTTAGATGTTTTCTGGGTTTATTACTCTGACTTTGGCTGGAAGGTTGATAAAGATTCTGGAAACTGCAAAAGCAAATCTATTTTTTTATTAGAAGTTTTGGCAGCAGGTTAGGTGCGTGCTTTACAGTCAGAGAAGGGTGGGGGGAATGGAGCACTGAAAAAGCTTCAGTCACAGCACTGAGTTCCAGCACATCTGCTGGAGCAGCGAGTGCTGTGATTTCTGAGAGGCTTGTGGTTAACCTCATGGCACGGAATGAATTATTCCTCAATTCCATCCTTCATTAAAACAGCCATTCTCTGAAATGTGTCAACGAAGTCAACACATGGCCAGCTACTAATCAGCAGTACGATGGTCCATCCCCAAGATGCTCTGGTTTTGGCCAGAACAACTCAGAGTTTTTTGTCCTATATGATTTTAAGTTGTTTATGTTGTACCCAGTCTAGCCCTATGAACAACTTATCACAATTTAATTAAAACAGCCTGTATATACACAGATTAATACACTGGATGTCATGCAACATGCCATCTAAGTGCAAACAGTTTTTAGGCCCTCACAATAGAAATTGCAAAATATGTATCAGATAAAATATTACATTGTTTAAAATGTCCTAATTTTGAAGGGGAAGGACTGCTCACAGCAGAAGTTGCAAAACACAACAGGGCTAATATACCATCTGGGCAGCACTCAGAAAATTTCTACAAGAAAGCTATAGGACAGGAATGACTGTAAGGCTGAAATATTTTGGTATGAAGACTTCTATCCCTCCTGTGTGTTTTGCAAACTCATGACATCAGCCATCAGAAATGACTGCAATTATTTGACACTAAGTAGCAGAGAGGGAATGTGAGGGAGAACAGACATGACAGGATTTTTTACTGAACTAAAACCAAATCAAAAATGGAATGTAATCTTGGGCTTCTACTTAAATTGAGCTTTTCCCAGATCTTCGCTTATTATATTCTTCTCGCTTTTTAAGTGTTCAAATTGAGAGGTCTGATTTACAGGAACATCATGTTAATGACTGCAATAGGTATTAAAGGGAGCTGGGCTCTGAACAAATGAAGTGTTGTTAAATACTAAGCTCCATGAGAAACCAGCCTCTGGGCAACTTCAATTAGGCACCTCAAGCCAGCCATTACAGACACTGGAGTCTTCATGCCTCCTTCCCCCATCTTTTGCAGTGGAGATAATATCAACATATTATTGCACAGGGAGATGAAGAATTGCAATGGTTTTGTAATGAGCAAGCTGGGAAAGCTCAGAGAATAGTATAAAGGGTATAAAATCAATAAGGCATGTGAATTACAAGGAATAAAAATCAAGCATAACTTTGATTAGCAACTCATTCACTGAGCACGGAATATCCTTGCAGTATATTTGGAAAATGAGCTAGCTATGGGGTTGTTCTATCACCAGTAGGTTGGCTAGGGGCTCCAAGGAGTCACCGGATCCAGAACTATACCTCACCATTTTAGGAGTTTAGCTAAGTACTCTTTCTTCTACAGGGTCTTAATTTTTAGTCTGAATAAACAAGTGCTCTGTTGCCAGTGTCTTGAGGAAAATAATTACTGTTGTTTGAAGGTGGGGAGCAAGCTTCTCCAGACATTGCAAAAGTAACAAAAAATTGGCAATAGAGAAGAGATTATTAAAGGAAAAGAAACAAAAAGCAAAGATAAAATAGCTATATGTGGTAGCAATTTCCAATTTAACAAGAGAGGAAGATTTTTGCAAAATGCATTAAGACATAGTTAATACTTTTACTCAAGAGGCTGTTTCCCTCATATCAATGGCATGGGGGGGGGGACTGAACACATCTGCAGAGTTAAAGATTTATGCTTTGTACTACAAGTGGGTGAGATGAAATACAAAGGTATAATAGTCTCTGAAAAAAAAAATTGTGCCCACTTTTTTTTTTTAATTATTTTTTAAAGAGAGTAACAGAAGTTTCATCCATCTCAGAAGCCCACTAATAAGTATCTCTGAATTTTTTGGCAAGATCAACAAGCCATTACTTGCTGACTTTGGACTGGGGATAGTGATATGTTCCTAAGTAAAATTCTCACTTCTTTATTTTTCTTTTTTCCTTAAATAGAACATCCAAAGGCCAAGAAAAAAAGCCCATCAGTGTCATATACTAAGAATGTGTGACACTAGAGGAAGCAAATATGAGCTGGCAAAATTTAAATCTGAAACCAGTTTATTACAATAGGAAGTTCTAAGCAACCTCAAATTGCATATAGCAATACTCAAGTCATCTATCATCAGGAAGAGGGTGTTACACATAGAGCTCAGCCAAGCTCTCTTTTGAACATTCTTCCAACCTCCTCCTCTGTGCCATCCTCCAAGGCATTTTATGAACAAGTGAGCTTAAATTACCGTAACATAGTTAATGGCCTTGGTTTCCTCACTTTTTCCCATCTTCAACCTAACGCATTATAAATAGAGTGAAGAGATGTTTCAAAAGGACTGAACACCATTTTGAATAATTTAGGTCTCATCTGCCTTTTTAAATTCTGCATCCAAAAATAAACATGCACATACTGCTGTTCACGTCTGAAATTTCATCCCACATATATAACTGTCCATTACCTATCATCATCTTTTAAATACCCTGGGGTATCACTCCCCTTCTCTACCAACATCAACAATATATTCCACAGTCTTTGCCAGCCCTGCACTGCCTACTGCATCTCTAGTTCCCAAGTTGAGCCAAAAAGAAGCTGTTTCTTCCATCAGTTTCACAAATACTAATCTTCATTAGAAAAATCTCATCTTCATTTGCTATACTTTTATTACACAAGTAGCTGGGGTGAATAAGAGGCTATTCATGGCAAAGTGGTGGTGGTGTTACATTTAAATAAAGCAAACATAAAATGAAGACATGTCTAAATGAACTTGAATGTCATTATTGTAACCCTGATTTTTCCTACCTCTTTTCTACCCAATACACATACACATGTTCATTTTTCCTCTCCTGCACTAAGTCCTGTCTGCCTAACATCTTTTGCTCCTCAGAAATTTGTCATTTTTTTCACACTACAGAATTCTTAGCACAAGTACCACAAAAGTAAAGAACAAGTCTAATATTTCCAGTAGGTGTGTAAGCACCACAGTTAATATCCCAGTGGACATGGTCAAAAGCAATGGATCTTATTTTTAGAGAAGATATTTCTCATAGAGGTTGAGATCGAGAAAAGAGCTTAATGAAGTTTGAATAAAAGTGTAATCTTGCTTCTCTTCATTATACACCCATTTTATAACATACATAATGCGCTATCAATTATATTATAAATTACAGTTTGTAAGTCAAAGCTTTCAACTTTCATAAGTCCTATTAAACACATGAAGAAAAATACTTATCATATTCAAAGATGTACCAAATTCAATTATTTTTAAAGCAGTAAATAAATTTCATTGGTAAATAAACACTATTTGTTGCTGTTAGTTATAAGAAGTTGGTTCTTGCGATCTTATTTGCACATATTAAATAATTACTCAACATAGTTCAAAAACTCAGTGAATTAAAAACTCCAAATATGAAATCAAAACCAAAAGCCATACATCCAAACTAGTTTTGTACATCATGAAGTACATCATCCTTATGTTCATGCTGTTCCTCAGAACACTTTAAATGGCTTAATTTATACAAGAAAGCCTGTTTGGATTTTTTTGTATTTAGTAATACTAATAGCATTCAGGAGAAAAAAAAATCTGATTCAAGCATATATCGCAATATCTACAAAGGTAATAATATACATATTATTATATGTAATAACAGTTAAAGACATATATACATATATAAAGATACGTATATATATTTAGGCTGTAGAAGACTCTTAGGACCATCCTGTCCAAAGCTCTTGGTTTTGTCAAATAAGGAAGAAAATTGAACTCATATTCCTCAGTCTGCAACTTCCTGTGATCTTAATTCTGGTTCACATTAAAGCAACCAAATAAATATCCCAGAATCACCAAAAATAAAATTACTACAATCAAAATAGTGGTATAATTTTTCCATTCCTGCAGCATTCTTTAAATGATCTTATGATAATATTACTAGTGGACATGAAATAACTCAATAGATAAGCTAAAATATTACTACTAAAAACTAAACCTAGCCTATGATGAGCATTCAACATGGAACTCATACTTCGATGTCAGCCCTACTATAATTAAAATGATTTTGCTTTCTTTTTCTGCTGATTTCATATCCAAAATAATATTTTTGCTTATTTTGCTTGTCTGATGAATAGAGTTTTGAGCACTTCGGATTTATCAAAGTTGGAGAAGCAGGAAAAAAAAAACCTTACTATCATCTCCCAGCACTTTCATTCTCCAGAAGTTTCCAAAAGTGATACAAGTACCACAGATACTGCATACCATTTGTTATGAGCAAAAGGAACATATTTTAAACAATAAAGACTACTCCACGCTTTTTTTCTTTTCTAACAGCAGCAAACACAGCAGGGAGGTGAATGACAATAAGAAAGGCATCTTTGGGTATGTCAATAGTAAAAGCGGGACTAGGGAAAATTTGGGTCCACTGCTGAATGAGGTGGGTGCCCTGTTAACAGAGGAGACTGAGAATGTGGGGTTACCAAACATCATCTTACCTTCAGTCTTTACTGCTAAGACTGCCCCTTGGGAATCCCAGACCCTGGAAGAAAGAGGGAGAGTCTTGGGAATGGAAGACCTCCCTTTGGTCAAGAAGGACCTGGTTAGAGATCATACAGGCAAACTCACTGCACACAAATCCATTGGACCTGATGGGATGCACCCATGAGTGCTGGCAGAAGTCATTACCAAAGCATGCTCTGTCATCTGGTATGGAGGAGTATGAGCTTGGTTGCCCTTGCTCCAACAGCTTGTAGCCTCAGGACAAGGCTGGCATGACCAGAAAGGGCCTTGGTCAACTGTACCATGCTCATTTCTGTTTAGAAGGCACCTTATGCCAAATGTGACATTAAAATTCTTGGGTATTTTGTACTTAGAGAAGGCAAATAAGACAGTCCAAAGCAGTCTGCAGTTAC
The DNA here is from genome assembly GCF_016699485.2 of Gallus gallus. NCBI lineage: Eukaryota > Metazoa > Chordata > Aves > Galliformes > Phasianidae > Gallus > Gallus gallus. The sequence goes on along the minus strand of NC_052535.1, from coordinate 51,502,627 downwards.
TTGGTAAATGCCTTAAGCATTCTGCTAGAGCAATTGTGCATTTGCTGTGTCCAATGTAAAAATTAATCTGTCCCAGAGCACAGCTACAGCTTTAAGTAAGCTGAGTAATACTAGAGCATTCAAATATTCCCAGCCCAGTCATACACCCCAGCTTGCTCAATATACAGGATTTTCTCCTCCTCTTCTCCATTGCAATTTCTTGTCCGCTTAACTGTAGCAGTGCGAATCTTAGTGGGACAACTGGAACGTTATCAAAGTCCAAGGAAAAAAAAATCAGAAGTATTTTTAAATAAGAACAGTTATTTTGTCCAGCTCACCGGGTCTCATGGTTTTACATTGGCAGCCAAGAAACACTGCTGCTGTAAAGCAAAGGTAGAATAAAAATGCAGTAAGCTGGTACTGTCATTGAGTTTTTACACAATCCAAATCTTATTGTAAAAGATCAGCAAAATAGGAACAACAACAGTCAACTAGTCAATTATTGTATTTACATAGTGGGGTGGAGAGCAGACAGCAAGTTTGGGGCTTTACTGTCTTTCATAAGGCAGTTTTTTTCTAATGAATTTTGACAACTCCCCCTTTAATGTGGCCTTACTTTTTGACAGTAAGTGAAAAATTAATTCTTATTTTCTAAACATCCATGAGTGAAATAATATTCAACTGATAGCATTAAATAATTTCCATTGTGCAGAGGCTTTGTGGATTCCTTTTCATTGCTGGAGTAGTCATTTGGCAAACTAAGAAGTGGAACTGAGTATTGATAGGACAAGAAGTCTTGTGGCAAGTAGTAGGAATTTTCAGCTACAGAACACGGCTTCTCAACACAGTCATCACCATTAACTGTGCATTTTCACCAGCAGTGAACAAGAACCTGCATGCTGCACTCATAAACATCTGCACCAGAGGAGCAACACACTGTTGCTGTTGGCACTGCTTAGAAGTATCATCCCCCTCTTCTCTTTGCTCACATTCACTGTTTTGGTCTCCATCAGCATTTAGCTAGAGTCAATAGATGTCAATGGGTGCCATTGTTTCTGCATGGAGGAACTCAGTGACACACCTTTGCTCCATGATCAGTTTCACATTAGATGCCATTCTGTCAGATTGTCCCTCTGCTGCCATCTGTCATGCAGCAACAACACAGTGGTGGTAAGATTTGACCTCTTACTGCCATACCACCAACATCCATCTCTGACTTTGTGGGCCAACATAATACATTAAGAGGCATTACTTTCAAAGCCGCCCCCGTATTTATAAAATATCTAGGCTCAAGGTAGGATTCATGAAGCTACACAAATTGTCATGCTATAACCAACAAGGTCAGGTTGCCATTTAAGAATTGTTACTACTTAGTTTTTATTCTCATACAGTTACTATTTTTCTCAAGAAATGACAGGTACAAGCACTGATGCTTTAAGTAGTCTGAGCAAGAAGTAAGAAGCTACCACACAAATCTATTTATAATTCTAGAATTCATTTCCACCAGATTTCAGTAAAACTCAACCTAGCCTGTTTAGGTTCCACTCTAATAGAGAAGATTACAAGGGAATAATATTAATAAATGCCCTTCATTAGTAGAAAAAAAAACATTCATATATTGAGAAGATGAAACAAACATGTAATAGGTTCAGAATTACTTGTTAGGTTACAAATGTTGCACAGCTATGTTAATTGTTTCATATTTAGAAAGAAGTGACCTTTTTTCTTCAGTTCCCAGAAAGTCAACAAAACCTGAGAAGTGCACTGCTAGTCTCTGTACTTGACACATTTTATCTACATGAAAGATGAAGAGTTAACTGTTTGTGGAAGTTACTGAAACCTACTCACATACCCAGTATCCAAAAACACAAGCTTATCTGCCATTTGCTTTGTGGAGAAAAAAAAATGAAATAGTAAATTTTTTGCAAAATAAATTTTACCTCTTGGCTAAGTTGCAATTGCTCAAAGACCTTCACTGAAGCAACTATGTCTAAACAAGTCCATTACAGTGCATTATTCTATGAAATGTATTAATAAGAAGTGGGTTACAGGGTTATGGCTTTTTGAGATGCATCAATTACTATTCCTATAAGTAGCATACCAACACAAAACTCCCATAAAAATATAAACAAAGGGGGGAAAATATCATTTAGATACAATTGAAAATTAGTGCTGAAAATTATGATACAAAGGAAGATGGATAAAATTATTTCTTAACAGTTTAATTCTTTTCAGATTTAGTCCATTGAGGATGCATGGGCGAGTTTGCCACCGTCTAATCCAATTGTATAGGTTATTTTACATTAAACACATGAGCTTTCATACATTTGTGTGCAAGTGTACACAGACACATCAAGTCCTAGCTAACAGTAGTTTTTAAATGATTATATCTATGCAATATTTTACAGCAACAATTTCTGACCTTTTTATTAACACTGAAAATAATATTTTCAAAATGTTATTTTCCTTTTTCTTTCCTAATTTGATGTGCTGTAAAGAAACCTGAAAGATAAACATTTTTTATTGCTTTAGATCTAATTTTCTCTTCTGCTTCAACCCTAACATGTTTCCAGACTGCCTCTCTAAACACCACGCTCACGTGTATAGTCACTGCTTTTATATGATTCCTGGAAGAAATAACTGAATTCTATCTTAAAGAATCTGCCTGAAGCTATGTTTCCTCCATCTTTAAGGCAAAACTGTTTCAACAGCAACTCTAAACTTTCAACAAGTAACTAAACTCCTCTGTGAACTAGGAAACTAGATCTGGTTACACACAGGTCAAGCACCAGGCCCTCTCATCCAGAGAACCACAGAAAAACTTAAGAGACCTTGGAGTTCATCTAGTCCATCTCCCACCTCAAAGCATCACCAACCTCAGCATTGCATTAGGAAGTTGCTTATCATCTACTACACATTCCATAGGGCTAAAATGGAGGACTTTGCTTTAAGATACTACTGCTAGGAGCGGTGCAGAGGAGGAAACAACACACATGCATAGAGACTCAATAACAAACAACAATTGAGCATTTGTGAACAACACTGCTGAGATTCAGTTCTTCACCCCAACAGTTTTGCATGCAGCACCAACTAGCATGTCATGATAAACAATTATTATTCTCTATGAAATTAAGTAAAATTCATTTCAGAAGCTGCAGTATCAACTTAGTAATAATTCATACAATTTAATTTACAGCACAGCAATCTATTTTCACAATTCAGTGAGCTGTAAAGTTGAATACAAACCCAGCAAAATAAACATTAAGAAGTCTATTAGATGGCAGCAGATAAATATAAATAGTCTGTACTTTGTTCTTGGTTCAAGTAACCAATTCTGCTATTAGAAATCAGGAGGTCAAAATTACCCAGTAAAGCATCTGTTGATAACATCAGGTCTGTGTATCTTGCTGTTGTTGAACTGGGCTTCCTCTGGAATTTGCCATTAGAATTTGTTAGTTGACTCAACTCAGATAAAAAAAAATAAATCACTATTCTTTTCAGGTGACTATACCATATGTTTTTTGGAATCCATATTTCTGATTGCCATCATAAAAACACGCATTAAAATTAGTTGTAAAACTAATTTAAAAAATCTGAATCTAAAAACCAGTTCATGGGGTAAAGAAGAGGATTACTCTTCATCTCTTTTTCATTTCTATCTACCCACTATCAGTACACTTGAGAACAGTATCACCGCTTCTACCTAAAGACAATTGAGAAATGAAATCAAAAGTCACGCTTCCTCTAGACTTTTTGATCCATAATTTACTCTCTGCATTTCATCTTTACATCAAAATATAAATGAAAACAGAAAACATTAACTGGTAACAAGAAAAAGATTTAAATAATTGAAAGGGAAATACAAGAGAGTCATCTACTTGGAAATAAAATATATTTCATGCTGCTAATGAATCACACTCTCTTTTGCAGCAAAATGGAGCAGATGTTTCTACAAGAAACATCCATGAGGTCAGCTTGAAGTCTCCTGATTTACTTTTTCCTTTGGTGTTTTTGTTATCTATGCACTTTGTTTCAGAAGCCAAGAGGGAGATCAAGGAGAAAGATTTGGTCCTCAGTCTGTTTTAAGATTTTAAATTTTCTTAATCCAACCCTTTATGCACTGTGAACTCTTCCTTCCTTCTCAAATACAGCTTCTGATGTCAAGAAAAAAGCAAGGTGTAACAAAAATCGTCTCCTTAACTAGGATTTCTCTCTGAATTAAAATGTTCGCTGACAAAACTAACAGAATAAACAACACATTAGAAATTCTAAATTAGGATATAAAGACAAGAAAAGATTAAGTCAATTTACTTGAACTAATCCAAATAAGGCAGTCTTTTTTAGATAAACCTCAAACAGTAAGTATCAGAATACTTTAGAAAGAAGCTATTGGTATTTAACAAAATATATGCTGTTATTTACAGCAATCAATTCTATCTATACCTATACATTTTACTGCCAAAAAAACTCTGAGATTAAAAAGAAATGCTGACAAACCAAACTGATTTCACATTACAGTGTATTTGCTTTCTACTTTGTCACTGAGATTTATTTCTAATGTTGAGTTATTAAGTGAAGTTACAACCCTTTTTCTTTTCCATGCATGTGGAATCTTCACAAAAATAATAGAACATTGAAAAGGATTTGAGGAAGGCCCAAGGTTGACATATGATCAAGCTTGAATGTGCCATCTGGCAAAAAAAAGTTTGTTTCGTTTACTTCAGCTACTGAAGTGAGTGGATGAATTAGAAATTCACTGGATTTTTTCATCTTTGGTTTTAAAATATATCTGTCTATAAAAGTGTGTGTGAGACCAAAGAATCATTTTAATTACACCGGATAATTGTGTTGCTTATGTGACCCTCCTACAGATTTCTCAACTCCTTGTTTCATTTGCTTGCTTCCTTTTATATTAAAGAAAGATAAACAAGATGAAGACAATATATTTGTCATCTAGCACTTCTGACCCAGTCCTGCAATTCCTGTCTTTTTCTTGGGATTCTTTGCTTCTCTTCATTCAGCCCTTTGGGAGTACCGAATTTGTCTTGCGGTGATCATTATCAGCTATGCAGTGATTTTTGATATATAAAGACGGAAAAACAGTTTTTGGTAGATGTTGAGTTTAATTTACATTTTTCATTGCATTACCACTACAAGAATTTGTGCTTTGTTTGAAAACTTCTGGAATCTCTCTTACTGGAGTTTTAGCCTCACATATAAATAATGAACAGAAAGAAAAGTATGTATTCTCCACATGCAAGTGCGTTTTAAGTCATTCCCTTGTTGGGCAATTTACTTTAAGAAGATCCAGTTTTATCTTCTCAAATCATTTGTGGTGGATGAAATAAAAATCCTTGGGAAAAAGCATATGTCTGGATAATAGGCTAGTAGAGGCTCACAATTGAGTTTGCATCTCTTTTTTTCTCCCCCAGATATTTCTAAAATATACTGTATTACAGAGAAATCCTTTTACATATCATGACTCTCAAGCATAAGCAGTAATATTACATATTAATGACAAAAAAGTCAAAATCTTAGGAATCCCAAGAGAAATATTTCAAATATTGAGATATTAACCTCTATTATTCTGACCTAATCTCTAATAAAATTCTAATTCCCTTAGCAGATTCAATTCCATTTAAACTACACTTACAGTCTTAAACTGCACATGTAGATATAACTACCATATTTCACTCAACAAAATTCTGCACCACTGTCATACGCAAAATGATCCCTATGTTCACCACATGTAAACTGTGTAGTGCTGTGCCATGAAAGCATGCACTACTATGTTTATACATTTGTTTTAAATGCACAAAGAATTATCTGTGTTTTTCAGAAGGGCCAGTTGTAGTTTCGTGTATGAATGCTACAGAAAATTTAGCTGCTATGCACACTGTCAGTGCAATATGCTGCACACAGTTTCCATTCTGTTTTCAATGCTTTTGGAATCAATTGAAGTCAAAACATCCTGGAAGAAAAATTCAGTTTTTGCACCCCTGGTTTCAATTATTTTTAAATCTGACGCACAAACACAGTTTTTTAAGATATGTGAGTGAAGTGCCAAATAAGGAACTTATGATTTTTTCAAATACATGTGGTTGAAATCTGAGACCTGTCTGCTGCCAAGCCACAGTATTTGGAATGGAGCACTGGCACAAGAAAATAAGCCATTGTTCAGAGAATAGTTTTAAGAGGAACTATCCTGCAAAAAGAAAAAAGTAAAATCCCAAACTTTAGCTCATGGCTAAGAGACTATCCCATAATCCTTTGTTAAACACTAGAAAGTTGAAATAGAGATTTTAGCAATGTTTATCCAAGCCCTCAGATGTAATCTTTTGATATAAACTATACTACAGCCTTCTTAATTCTTCTACATTACAAAAAAAAAAAGAAAGAAAAATTACATGAGATGGAATACTCCATTTCACCAATACGTCCTATGCTATATACTTTCATGTTGTCTCATTTTACTTACAGCTTTTTCAGTATTTTTGCCATTGATTGCAGCAGCAAAAATAATGATGATGATGGGCTCCCACTTAGTTTAAAAAGAGTACCTTTATGGTAAGGTTCATTCCACATCACTGATTTCACTTTATTAATGTAAATATGTATATTTATATACATTTTGAACCAAATGATATAAATATGTATATACAAATACTTGAACACTCATCTGCAACTACTGGCATTACCAGTTTTGACTAAGTGACAGAGTTACAAAAATTAAAAAGCAAGGACTACTTCATATGTTAATGAGCACTCAAATTAATTCTATTACAGATAGCCCTTCCTGGGCTGATGGACGAGCAAGGCAGACATGACAAGATAAACAGTAAGAAAAGAGAATATCCTGCTATTTAACTTCTGTAACATCAATGATTACATTAGAGAACAAATTGCTGAATATCATGGATGCTCGTATATAAATTAGATTGAAGTTGGAAGATTAAACTAAGATGACTGTCACCTTCAAGACAAACTAATTTCCTCTAATCTCGGGTAGTGAAACAAAGGAAAAATAAATAGGAAAGTAAATCACCTTTCAGATCCTTAAACAGAAGAGCACACCAACAGGAGATTCACTGACAGTTTATCCTAAAGAGAGAAATAATAAAATGAATGAGAAGAAATATAACTATCTTACAGCACATCTAGAAATGTCCCCACTAGTTTGGAGACTTAAGTAATAAATGTGTTCCTTCTGGCACCCAGTGACAGAGTCACCAAGTTCCAACATTTAAATCAAACTCGGAGTGGTGGGAGAGGAATATTCTCATGTGTGTATAGACATACATGCACACACACACTCAATATCATGCTTAAGATGGAAGCTTCAGTTTTCTCACCCTGTTCCTGGGGAACGCATGCTAGCTGAAAGTCCAGATACCTGCACCCTTGACTTTTCAGCCCAAGTGTTTGTTACTGCATGTGAAGCCAACTTAAACCAAGTCCTGAAGTAAGATGGAAATAGAGTCACAGAATGGCCTAGGTTAAAAAGGGCCACAGTGATCGAGTTTCAAGCCCCCTGCCATGTGCAGGGTCACCAACCACTAGACCAGGCTGCCCAGAGCCACATCCAGCCTGGCCTTGAATGCCTCCAGGGATGAGGCATCCACAACTTCCTTGGGCAACCTGTTCCAGTGCATCACCACCCTGTGTGAGAAAAACTTCTTCCTAATATTCAACTTAAACCTCCCCTGTCTCAGTTTAAAACCATTCCCCTTTGTCCTATCGCTATCCACCCTCGTAAACAAATGAGGGGGTTGAGGGGTTTGAGATGATGGGTTATAAGAAAAATATATATTTTGGAGGGTTTGCCTCGTGGTCAGAATACTGTTGCCCAAATATCAATGTACTCCTCCCTGCCTGTGACATTGATTGATTTTATATAGCTGCACATTATAATTGTCTTATTTAAGGCATTTACAGAAATGGAAACTGTTCCAATGTTTATGTTATTCCCAAGAGGTTTTTCACAGATTGCTTTGACTTATAAATAATTTAATTTTCCTTTTCTGCTCATCCTTCATTCGAATTAACACTACTCAATATGCAATATGTCATGCTTAGAGTGATGTAGTGTTAGTAATGTACTGACATAGTGTGGACAAAGCCCACCCCAGATAATCATATGCAAAGCGGGGTGCATGTCATGAATGTGTGTGCATATGTGTATTTATCTGCACTGAAGAGAAACAATGCAAAACTTATGGTGATGCCTGTCATCTGGCTTCAAGGCTTTGTAATGTCAATACTCTGAAATAATTTAAACCCAAATATATATATATATATATATATTTTTTTTTTTTATGCAATAGATGTATTAATGCATGATAGATACATTTGGAAGTTATTTATCACTCATTAAAAATTCTCTAAATAGAAATGATACAAAACATGGACTACATGCAAGGGATAAAAGCTAACTCCCTTGGTTTCTGAGGTATTGAAAAATTTCACAACAATCTGAGAGGAAATTATGCACCAGAAACAGATAAAAAGGCATAAAGCTTAAGCTCAGTCCAAGCAGAACCCTCTTGATATTTTCCCTCCCTCAGAATTACCTTCCCCCAGGCACTCCGTTCAGCTTCACTCATTGTGCTTGGTCACAGTCACCATCATTAGCTGTGCTTTTTCACCAGCAATGAACAAGGGCCTGAATGCCACCTTTGTAAACATCTGTATCAGAGGAGGTGGCCCACTGTCATCACTGCTGAAATACACCACCCACCACCTCACTGTGCTCACGTCCACTGGTTGGTCTCCATAAATGTTCAGCAAACACTGAGGAATGTCAGTATGTGCCTTTGTTTCCACATGGAAGAATTCAGTGCCACCCCTTAGACTCAGAGTATCAGTCAGATACCATTTAGACACAGACTGTCCGTCCCTCTGCTGCCATCTGTCACACAGCAACAAAATGGAATGTAATGTTGGCATAAAGGTCAAACTCTGCTGCCATATCACCAACATCTGCCTCTGACAGATAGGCTGATGTGATAAAATAGGAGGCAATGCCTTCAGAGCAGCCATTGTAAGTACAGGTGAGGAAAGCTAAGGGGCCCTATACAGTAAGCCACCAGGCACAGCTGGATCAGAAGAAGGTATGAACTAATAGAACAGTACTGAAACAAATCTGATGACAGTGGCTGTCACCCCTTAAACATCACTAGGAAAGATACAGTGATTCTGTCCGTAATTCTGTGTAATCACGATGTTGCTAACAAAAGGGATATTTAGGAGGTCAAAATCAGGTCTGGTATGATCAAGGATGAAACTGAACAGATCATGACTATGAACTCCATAACCACTGGCCAAAGTAACATTCTGACATTTCATGAACAGAAGATCATAGAAAAAGATCCAAGTGGCAAGGAGTAAATTATTCTCTATACAGCAGTGAGCAAAAAAGGTACCATTACAGCACACTTCTGTCCACTGAAACCGCTGTACTTTTTATCTACAATTAAGCCACCAACGACACGTTCAGAGAATGTGGCACAATCATACTGAAACCCAATGTGCTCGATTGTTCTGTTCTTTTTGCTATTGAGTTAATAAGTGCATGCACAAGATAATGCTTTCCATTTCTTCAGCAAAACGCTTTCCATGTGGTGAGAATGTACATCGGACTCTGAACTCACCAGCTGTAATATAAGTCAAATTTAAAATGAGTAAGGCCATTCTGTGGATTAAAAAGTCAAGGATGACCTGTCAGTTTGGTTGATGAAGGATTTGGGGCTTACTAGAGACATAAATATGCATTCCTATCTTGATAGGCAGCTAGAGCCCACTGACTCCTGCATACACCACTGTTTTTTTTTCCCGTTCTTTCCCCATAGTGAAAGACATCTATACTGATACAGTTTCATTATATCTAAACATTCATCCTAGAATCAGATTAAATATATGCCCTCAGTAAGGACTGACTGCAGCAGCATTCAGGGACACCACACACATCTTAGTATTATTTGGTAATCATATGACTCAAAAGGTGATCTGTCATTTGTGACTTAGACTCCACATCATTTTCAGCATAGGGAACATGGTCAGTCTCACCTTACAGACTGGAAAAGGGACATAGAAATATCCTACATCACAAAGTACTTTGGTGACGAGGCTGGGAAGAGAACTCAACTCCATTAAGTGTTTAAACTCATAGATGAGGGAAACAGTTTGCCAGCCTCCCACACACAGATAAATAGAGTTTTGCTGTTGATCTATTTGGTTATTTGGCACTGAAAACGTGTGCAAATATAACAGCTATAGCCATAACCTCATTAAGCAAAACATTTCACAAGTGGGACAATTCCTTTATATGGAAAGCTACTCTCACCGTAACCTGATCTGCTGCCCTGACACCAGTGATGTAATCCAGGGCAGAGGCTCAGAGTAGCATCTGGTAAAACATGATGATTCAGTGGAATCTGGTAAAAAAGAACTGGAAGGGACAAATATATCTTTGAAGGAATTCCACTGAAGCTTGAAAAGGAGGAAAGTCAGTACAATGATGCCAACATGATTACATCAGGGATTAATCTAGCCTGAGATCGACTTCACCTTCCCCTCTAAGTGCTCCATTTAGATCCATTAATTGGCTCCACAGCACCATTCCTCTTGAATTAGAACAGTCTCCTTGACTTTAAGTTTTCACTCACCTCTGCTCCTGACAACTCTATCTCAATTCCCATGACTGTCTGGCTCCAACACCACACTAGCTCACCCTCCCCTTTGCTTCCTTCTCCCTCCTGTCTCATATAGCTACAATTTCATTGTTGCGGGCCACATGCTGTCTGCAGCAACTACGCACTGAGGAGAGATTTGCTCTCTTCATGCTCACTTTCCCTTCCCACGTACAGGCAGTGTTAATTAGATTGATAACCTATTGCTTCTCCCCAGGTACAGCCCCAGAAGAAATTTAGCAAACTTCCTGCACCACTCAGATGTCCTCTGGGTCTTACTACAGGGAGAAACACAGATGCCAAATGGAATTTTTTTTCCTTTGGAAATTTTCTGCAGTTAAAAAATAAATAAATATGAATGTAGGAATGTTTAACATACTGAGTGATTTTACAGCTACTCTCCATATTTTGCAGACTACATTTTTTTTTAAGTTTTCTAGTGGGCTTTAATGTGAAGGCACAGCTGGGAAGGAGACTGTTAGTTCTTTTTGCTTACAAAATAATTGTGGTTAGGCAACCACACTTAGTTCTTGTTTGGCTCTTTTTTTTTTTTTAAAGGGAAAACCCTGAAACATTTATCCTAAAGTAATGAAACACTTCCAACCTGAAGCTACTAAGAGACACTGCTCCTGCCGTCTTTCTCCGTCCTCCTTCCCACCCTTACCAGCTGAGGGCTCATTTGGAAATCACAGAGCATAAAAGCAGTGAGCATTTTTCCCTGATAATACCCTCAAATAGAGAGTACAACATTGATCCAAATAAAAATTACCAACCTATTCTAATTCCAACTCTATGCATCTTCCCTCTTCCCACTTCTTTGCCCCTGTTCATTGAAAGGGAATTGGACTAGATGATCTTCATAGGTCTCTTCCAATTCTAAGGATTCTATAATTTTATGTTTCATTAAAATTGATTTTGTGTCACCTACACAACCACATTTGAATGTAAAATTCTTGTAAACAAAAAATGTTTAAACAAGACATTCACTTTTAAAAAACTAAATACATTTATTTTCAGTCTCACAACAAATATCAAGGTATGTGTTTAATGACAAACACCCCTTTTTCTTTATGCTGTTGCTTTATCAAACCATCTATGGATAAAACAAAAAACCCATTTCCATTTTTCTGTCTGAAGAAATTCAGTGTAAATTTCCTCACATAATTTAGTGGTCTTATGGTTCTGAGGAAGCTTTCCATATATGACAGAATACAGCAGAATAATATGCAAGGATCTGCTTCTCCCAATACTATGAAGCATCGACTTACTGTTTCAAGTTCTGCAGCCTCCATGTGTATGCTTTCCAAATTGCATTTTAACATCATGATATCAGCTTGCAGGTTAATCACATCATTTGCAAGCTTCAGCTGTCAAAATCAACAACAAAACCTCTGAACTACGAAAATTATTTGAAAAGAGAACTACAATATCAGGGTTAATTGTGGAAATTCACTTGCTCAAATCTGTCACTGCCACACTATAGCTGTTTAAGAGGAATTGAACTATGAACATGAATTATTTTTAGTTTAGTAGTAGATGCAAAAAAGTAAAAGTGATTTAAAAGCTAATTTTTGAAAGTTTAAATATACAAGGAAAACATACTTCCTTAATCCTATTAATATTAATAATTGGTTCATGTGAGAAATACAGTGGTAATGTTTTATGAAATGACTGGTACACTGGGTACTCAACAGATGAGATATTATGTGCCACTTTTAATTTGGCATTAAAGTCTTTCTTTGTTCTCTGCATGATCCAACAGAGACTGAATGGATATTTGGGAGAGAAAATGAGATCAAACAATAATGTTAAAAATTGATATTTTGAGCTTTCAGTTCCAAAATATCCTGCACTTATGGTTTTGGAGTAAACCCTCAAAATTCCTTCCACTGAGTCTACAGACAGCCTGGAGCTACTACCCAAAGAGCTGAGTTACCTTCCCTTTCCCATAGGGGACTTCAGCTAAAATAATTATCAGGCTTGGTAGCAAACGTTGCCAACTAAAATTCATAGCACTTTCGTGCTGCTGTAATGGAAATGAGCTTTTGTTTATATATATATACATATATATATATAACTTGGGTTATGTCTTGTTTCAAGTGTCTCCATGGGTGTTTGACCCCTCAGTCAACATTATTTCACCTAGCTCTCACAACTAGTAAAGGAGAATGAAAGGGAAAACTCCTCCTCACTCCTGGATGGAGTTCTCTAAAACTGTTAATCCATCATAGGATACAAAAAGAGGACGTTCTCTGGGAGGCCTTGCTTCACCACAGGTCACACCCCAGTGGAAATGCTCACACACAAAGCTGTTCCCCGTGACAGGTAGCAATTGCAACAACTGCTGTCTTGGAAAGTAAATGGGAAAGCACTCTGTTTTTTAGCTGTCTTGAATGCAATTTAGCAGCTGCAAATAAACAGAGAGAGCCAGCAGCCTTCTGGAGACTGAAGTTCAGGAACCTCTGTGCTACTGCATCAGCTGTAGCAAACACATACCACAGTTAAGCTTCTATTCAAAAACCAAGGCCTCAATGCTGCAGCAGGGCAAGACTAATGAATAAAAGAAATAAGAATAAAATGGCAAGCTAGAGATCCAAAGGAAACTTCTGAATCATGTGGGAAAATACTAAAACTGCTGAGGAAACTGCCCTGTACAGAGTAGAAAATCTTGGCTTCCTGGGGAGCTGTGTGCTCTGTGCCTGCACATTACCACAACCGTTTTCCCCTTTCCCACACCAGCTCCAGCTGGGTGCTGGGCAGCAATACCACATTCCTGGGTGCTTACAGGGACCACTCCAGCAAGGATTTGGTTCAAAGGACCAGAAGAAGTGCAAAGAGAAAAGGTAACTAACATGTAACACAGTAACTTTTGCAGTTGGACTTAAAGGGAATTTTCAGATAGGATTTACTCAGGGTAATCAGGCACTGTTTTTAGCAATACCGATATGAATTTCCCATCCCTCACCTCCAACCTTATCATTACTGATAGATTAAAAATGCATCAGCAGAAACTTACTAGACAAGGAGGCCTAGCATTACCACACTGACATCACTTCCTGGGAAAGACTTCTAAACCTATAGAAAGTTTAGAGGCAAAGAGAGAAGAACAGAACCTCACAAGAGGTAGTTACAATACTATCAGGAAAAAACAGAAATGTTTATCAACAATCACCAACATCTCAGGAGACTGCAAAAGGACACGATCTATCCTGCACCCTGCAATGACTATGTAAAGGAGGCAACAGTTTGAAGTTCTTTTCCCCAGGTAGCAAGGTCATGACCAATAAGCTTCGTAAGAAGAGCAATCCCACACCAGAGTTTCTATTTGGAACCCCACAGCTCACAGAAATCTAAGGTCCCAAGAGCCACAAAGATGTATCAAACTGACTTAGTATTTGCTCTGTTGAAAAGGAGGTAATATATGTGGAGGATACAGGACCCTGAATGTTTCCAAGGCATCATTGATGCTTACTGCTTTTCTCAGATATCCACTACAGAGGATGACTTTTAACAGGTTCATTCAGAAACAACCACCTCTGCGGTTATCTAGAACTAAATTCTCTTCTGGTACAAATGGAAAAATCCAATGACTGGAGCTACTTACATCAAGACTGGCAGAAAATTTGCCAATTGAACCTACAGAAGTTGAAGTAGCTCATCACATTATATATAGTAAATAATACATAGCAGTAAAATAATATCATCTAAAATTATTAAAAATTAATTTTTACACTGGTCTTGTCCATGTTTGATTTAAAAAGCCAAAACTGGCCTGTCTAGCATTAAAAATATCAATATTTTCTTCACCATGCATTTTATTTCTTCCAGCCATATCAAATTCTGCTCAGTGTTCTGCACTGTAAAAGATTAGATCCACTCATGCGTCTAAAAAGCCTTTTTAAGGGCAAAAAAGTCAATTAGAAAAATTCTCAGCAAAATTGGACATGTGAATGTTACCAATACAAAATTAAGACTCAAGTCACAGTACTTACTATAACAACTCTGAACATGAATTAATTGCATTAAGCAGTTAATTAAGGACAGATATCACCTATGTCACATTCTTATTTGTGGGGTTTATTCTAGCAAAGTTTATCTAAAAGTGCAGAATACACAGAGAAATACAAAAGCAACATTTACAGTACAATCAGCAGCATTTGTTGGAGCAGTAGCAAACTATTTTCTGAACAAAGGGAAGAGCAGGCAAAGGCTGGCAGCAGTTTAGCCAGCAAGAAAGCAGATAAGTCAGGGATGTTCAGTTGTATATTTGGCACGTTACTGTGACATCTGTGCCTTCTGTTATAGGCAGCATCACAGACTGTGCAAGTACTACAGGTACCAGCAGTGAGGGCTCATCCAACTCTTATCACTCCCCAGGCCTCTTGCAAGAGCATTCCTTGCATTCAAAAAAACTAGTGGTCTGTCATTCCTCCAGATTGGTTTATTTATTCCTAATGATTTTGAAGCACTTTGCACTTTCCTTAACATAACATTTTTTGAATTAAGAAAATTTGAAAACAGATGCTTGGGATAAAAACATCTGATAATAAAAAAAAATCTGCCTTCAGCAATAGATGGGTCTCTTATGGGAAGTAAGTTTATGTGCATCATCTGGCTTCAGGATGTTGCTTTCGAGCTTGAGCACTGGAACCATTTAGCATTTTTATTTATTTGCCTCTGCGCTATAAAACCTCAAGAGAATTCCAGGGCTTCAGAACATGCTGGATGTCACCAAAAGTTATCAGAAATAGGTAATATGCCAAAGCCTATGTTAAAAATATCTAAGTTATCTGTTACAATGAAAACAGCTCTATAAAAACCTATTTTGTAATGTATATTGATGATTTTGAAGTGCCTGTAAACACTGCCATTTTCAAGCCAGAACCTGATTAGACCTTTTCTTTATTGCCTTACGGCATCACAAATTGCCTTTTTATACAGGCTGCAAAGTTGTTTTCCCTCTATTACCAATTTTAGCTGCTGGCAGTTACGCTGTTGCATTTTCTTCGGAAAAAAACAGATAACTTGTGATTTGTGTTTGCAAATACTTGCATAATATATTTTTTAATGGTCAGATGAAAGTTCAGAATTGTACCCCTCAAATTTCAAGATGAACTCAAGCAAGAAAACCCAACTCTGTTAATTAGCTATTAACTCTGTGTGCTTGGAAAATAAGATGAAAAAAGAGACCTCCGTGTTCCAGAAAACGTAATGCAATTTTGAGATTATTAGGGAACTAATGGAAATACTAATAAAAACATTCACAGGCCACAGTGCCATTATGTTAAACTTGAAAATACTGTGTTAAAATGTAATTCATATCATTTTTCCAGTATTATTTTCTTTAAGTTAAACCACGTTCACTAGCCCGACAAGAAATAGTGCCAGAGTCCATTCCTGTGAGTTGATCACTAAAAATCCAGTTTGGGATGCATGCAGAGCACCTTGGTCTGCTGTTTGCAAAATGTGTCAGATCACTCCATAAAGAGAAACAGACTGAAGAGCTCTGGTAACTGCTTGACACGTTAATTTGTAAGATTTATGACTTTTATATAAAGGTAGGATTAGCACAATGTATAAAAATTCCAATTACTGACAGATCATTTACAGAAGAAAAAATATTGCTTTCAGTGATTTGGGAATAAAGTTACTTTTCCTCCACCCAATATCTTTTTTTTTTTCCTTGAAAAGCTCCATGTCTTTCATCACCACACCTTTACAAGAAAAGACTGTTCTCTTGTCTTGTACATACCTTCACTCTCCAGAGGAAAACTATTGCTGAACTTGCTCTTGTAACTAATGTGGTGCAAGTTCAAATGAGAAACTGAAAATCCTGTCCTGATTTTCCAGCCTCTACTCAGTTAGCTCTCATGCAATGTCAGCAGTTTGCACCAATTACCAAATAATTAAGAATTCAAACCAGATAATACTAATTTGCTCCTATATAAGTTCCCATGTTACATATTCAAACATAAAGTAAATCGCAAATACAAAATACACTACACCCATTCTTCTATTTACTCATTTTCCCTTTAAGTAACAGCAGGTTCACACTCTCAGATGCAGATAAACCACCACCAGTATGTGGAGGAAGTCATATGCCTAAAGGTAAGAACATTGTTGCAGTGTTCAGTGAATGCAGATTTCATAATTCAGCAATTTTTCTACTGTCAATGATCTCCCAAAGCTTGACCAGAGGAAATCCCAAGACTGCTACACCTTCAGCCTAGCATATGCTCTAACAGAAATCCACAGCAATTTCTGATAGCCACGCAAAGATCATTCTAATGGATCTACAACTAATCTAACAAAGCAGTTTTTATAATTCCCATGACAAAACCTGCATTATAAAAGAATCCAACTATAGGTAATGTAAGTAGATGGTGGAAAAATTATAAATTGGAAGTAGATGCTTGAGTCTGATACTGACTTTCATTAGAATGAGCCATGTTTTCATAGTTACTTTCCACAAAAACCAAGCCATATTAATTTGTTGCTGTTGTAAATTCACAAAAAGGAAATTTAATCATAAATAGCTTTAACTATCAAATTGTGTACACAAGTGCCGTGGATGTAGCTCGATTCTGCAATAAAATATATCCCATCAGAAAATAAAAACATTTCTGTGACCTCACTGAACAAAACCATTTTCCAATGCACTCCACTGTTGTAGCTCAAGTCCAGAGCTACTACAATATCAGCAATTTTCAAATAGACAAATCAGTTAGATTTGTCCAGACGGTCATGGGATACAGTGGTGAACAGTGTAGTGACAGACCCCTGACAGACCTATCAATGACAGAGCTATCAATGCTGTTATTAAAAATTAAAAGCTTATGATGGGGTTACCAGAACTATAAAAATTAAACAAAAAATACCATAGAGAAGCCTATCTACACAATTACAGGGGCTCTGCAAGATGAAAAGTTGCTTGCCGAAAGAATTTCACAGGTATTTTTAAAACATGAAGGATATGCAAGATCTTCTCACTGCTACATACAAAAGCTACCAAAAAGTACAGTGAAATCAGTTGAACATTTATTACAAATTTTTCCTTGTTCTACATTACATAGTATCATCGAGTTAGGATGAATACAGATAGCCAGAGTTTCCTGAAAAGTTCAATGTACTCTTGATCACCTGTGTGCCACTTTAAGTTCTGAATTCTTTTCTTATGACAGTTGATCAATACTGCTTGGGATCCAATCCTGACAAAATACTCTCCTTCACTAATGAAACCCATCATGTTTTCCACTGCAAGGGAAGCCAGCAAGAACACAAATAGAACCTTTTCCCAAACTACTAATGCCACTGGAAGTATCATTCCTCTTTCACAAAGCATTCAGAAAGCATCCTTAAAAACCATTACAATCTCAGAAGTTCCTTCTCTAAAATATTTTCATACTGAAATTTTCACCTTTTTCCCCAGTAAAAGACGACACTACTAGAAATGCTCTCACTTACAATAAATAACTTTTTTTGTTTTCAAGGGGAAGAGCAGTTTGTGGTTTGGCACACAGAGAAATTAGTAAGTCCTTTCATGAAAAATATAGTAAATAAAATATTATAATATCAGAGACCTGAAATCATCACCTTTGACAGAAAATGGCACAATTCTCATGAAATAAATTTCTCTGGGAGATATCCACCAGCGTGCTGAAAGCAGTTTACATTACATCCTTGCTCTGTAATCTTTTCTACCTCACTTAAAAGTAGCATTTTCCACTCCATAAGACTAGAGGTCATCAATTTTTTTTCTAGATGTCCAGATGTCTGCTACTGCCCTATACCACAACATGCACGTCAATGGAATGGACGGGTAGAGTTCCTCTCTTGTTATTACTACTCTTATAACAATATATACATATATGTATAATAATCAGCAATAATCATAATAATGAGATTTTATTTACAGCTAAATAAAGCACATACTAAACAGCAGTCACATTAAAACCTGGATACACTAATAATGCAGATGAAAACAGACAAAATCTCAGCTGCCATCTGGATAGGCAAGAAAGATTCTCACATTTTCTAATGCATGTTCTAATACAATGATGTATATAAACTATGAAAATGATAGAATACTTCAGAATTTGACATTTGGGAAATTCTGAGCTAGCCATCTAGACACTTGCAGGATCTTAAAAAGGCTGTGTTATTTTAAAAAAGAAATTATACAAGAAATAAAAATGTGTTTTTCTAACTAACTGGAAGCATGTAGCATTAAAAACAGAGTCTATAATTTAATGCTAATATATGCCTGCTCTCCTTATGTCCTACCAGTTCATAAAATCAAGAGCTGTTGTGCATTCAAATTATGTTAACCAGTAATCCATTAAAGTGTAGTATCTGGCTGCAAAACAAACTTAAATCTTCAGTGCCACTCATATCAGCCACCCACTCTTTTCTGCCTATTTTGGCAAAGATGATGTTATTGCTGCCACAGCACTGTTGCTCAATCACTGCCTCACCACCCAAGAAGACCAAGACCCATTTCCAGTTTTCTACTTGATGTATTGTGATGTAATATGAGATGTCAGGTAGCCAGTTCCTAGCTAACTACAACATACTGGGACACATTGTAGAGTCCCCAGATAAATCTCATTGCTACTCAGAAAGTCTCATGTCATCACGTCAGCAGTCCAAATAGCCAAATACTTGGCCAGGTACCAAGAGTTAAGTCACTGGAGTGGAAAACATGGTCTGCAGATCTGAAAGAGAAATGACAGACAAGGTGGTGAAGCAAGGGAGATAAAATCCCATTATGAAACACTAGGTTAAGCATAAGCGGGTGTTTACTGAGAGAAGTGAGGTAAGGAAGGATGGAAGGGATGAAGTTAACGTCAAGTAATCAAAAGAAATTCCAAGGCTTATATGGCCACACACAATCATGATGCTGTGTCAGACACACATAGTAACAGCTCTTCTCTTGTTTAAGCTCTGTGCTAGAAGAAAGCGTAAGGAGCTAGGAATATGCTCAGTGAACCTTAATTTGGAAGGAAAAAATTGATAGTATGTAATCAAAAATAGTTTCTAGAAAAATGATTGTGAAATAAGATGACAAATAAGGTGATTTAGGTCTGATTAAGTCATAGAAAAGGGTCAATTTGGAAACCATCAACTAGTAGATTTTGTATTCTTATTTCAGAAAAACTTAATTTTAAGCTATGTAATTGTTATTGAAAGTGAGGTAAATGACAGGTATAGGCAAGTTAGATACATCTTGCTATCCTAAACCTCAATATCTATACCTTGGTAATTATATACACTCTAGTAATTGATACTTAAAAGACACTGATATTTGTCTGATATTTAAATAATGTAAAAGAAACATAGCAATCAACTGTCTGTTGTAAAAAATGTTTCCTCACCTGTTAAGGATGAATTACCAGATTTAAACATGACACTGGGAGAGAATGGGAAAAAACTGAAAAGTACTGTTTAATGTGCTAAACCTTTCATCACCAGCAGCCAAGAAAAAACTCACTTTCCATGCTTGCAGAAGAGCTTTGTTCAGGTGATGAGTTCCTATGTGTTTCAGTGCTTTGCTCAACTGAGAGCAGTCAAAATCCCTCACCCTTCTTTATCTAATAGGAAGGGAAAGATGGATTTTCCAAAGTATCAGATACGTGTACCTCTAAATTACCTTGCAAGTGACACACTGGACAAGTACGCTGAAAAAAACTAAACAGGTTATACTGACATTGCTGCTGCTCATTGTCTGCATTCCTATACACATGAGTACTTGTTGAGTAGCTTGTGAGGCAGCAGCATAAAACTACACTGCTGAGCAAATAAAATCTTCTGATTAGCATGATGGTCCATCTTACTGTAACTGAGTTTATCTGTCAGCTCTTATCTTGTTTTGGTAAGCATACTAACAGCCAAGTCCAATCCTGACCTTAATAATGATTTTCTTAAATGCTGCAGTAACCAAGTTTGATAGTTTACTCATATTACATCTTAATTGTTGACATGTTAACTACTGTCATTGCAGTTTTATATGAAGTTCATATACTTAGATTATAAATAACTCATTAAACAATGATCAGGAAGCCCAAATGAATACATAAATTTCTTACAGGCACCACAGGCAAGATTAATTGCAGAGACAGCTCTGAGGCTCCAGAAAGCAACTTGAATAAGCCAACACAAATGCCTTAGAGGAGGCAACAAAAATTTCTTCTCATGCACATTTTGTAGGAAGCTGAGAGGAAACCTTGCTTCACAGATTTTAATATTTGAAAACCTCCAAAGATGACAACTCTACCACCTCCCTGAGCAGTCTGGTGCAATGCTTGTTTTAATATGCAACAGCCGAGTCACTGCAGCAGTCATTTGGCATCTGGCTAAGCCAAGTGATCCTCATTTCAGGAGATGCTCAACAATCAGGTATTGAACTGCAGCATCATCTCCCGCTGCACCAAAACAGTTTCAATTTGTGTAGAGTGTTTGGGGTAAGAAAGAAATTCACTGAAACAGGACAAACACACATGTAGAAAGTGGGAGATTTCACCCTAGCTATCAGGGGATTCATCACTAAATCATTAGAGTAAATAATGAAATCTAAAACTACCTTTATCAGAATCATTAAGGTGGGAAAAGATTTCAAAAATGATTCCATCTAACCACCAACCTATCACTGCCATACCCATTAACCCTGCCCCTCAGTGCCATGTCTCCACTTTTCTTGAACATGGTGACTCCACCACCTCCCTGGGCAGCCTGTTTCAATATCTCATCACTTATTAACGTATTAATATTCCAATGGGTGATAAATGCCCTAATATTTTGTTTCAGAAGAAAATCTGTTTTGTTAAAAAACAAAAAACAGAAGAACACCCACCACATAAGGCAGGTTCTAACTAAAGCAGAAGCCCAAATTCTGACCACTTCTGTGATTAAATAAATAGTTAGACTAAATAAATAGGGTACAAGGAATTTGAAATTAGGTGAAGAAAAGGAAGATATGGATACATGATTTGAATCCCAGTGGCAAATGAAGAGAAGATGCATTCAGGAAGTTGGACTAATGGTATTCTGAGCAACTGAAGATGTGAAACAACCAAGACAAGCAGAAACTTTCTAGCCAAAACAAATCAGAAGCAGATA
Source organism: Gallus gallus (assembly GCF_016699485.2). NCBI lineage: Eukaryota > Metazoa > Chordata > Aves > Galliformes > Phasianidae > Gallus > Gallus gallus. The sequence continues at coordinate 51,480,845 of NC_052535.1, read as the reverse complement.
TGGATTTTAGCAATCATGTAATAAAAACAGGATCAATTTCTTTCGACAGTGGTCTAAACATGCAAAACACAACAAAGCTGCTTTCTTCATGACAGTCCAGTAGTTGCCAGGGACTGACTAGAAAGGGAAGAAACAACACTTCCACCAACTAACACCCTTCACTTCAGGAAACTTCCCTGGAACACACTCATTTATTTCATAACTGGGTAAATTAATCTTGTTCAATATTACAGTGACTCTATCTCAAAAATAAAATAAATTAAAAACTAAATTAAAAAATAAATCCAATCCATATGGTCTGAAAATTTATCTGCCAACTCGCACAATGAATTTATCATACTACCTTACACTTTATAAATGCTTGCAGTAAGGGCTTATCAATCAACGGTTGATAACCATTTTCCAATTATAAAATTATTTAAGTAATGTAGAATACAAAGCAAAATAAAAGACACAGCACTATTGTTCTTTCCTCTGAAAACATGTTTGAAATGAAAGTATCATAAACACTTTATGCAAAATACTTTGCTTTCAATTTCAGTTTCCATGAAAATATTTCTGCGCTTCATTAAGGTCTCAAATCCAATTTTACTGTGTCCTTTTCGTGTTATAAACCCACAGACTGCGGCCTCATGGACTACAACAGCGCAGTCCAGGACTGTATGCTTGAATACAAATGGTGCCATGGGAATTATTTTTTTTATTAAACTAGCCAAAAAATTGGTTGCTAACATTTTCGAAATCTGAATTAGAGTAACATAAATATCCTAAAAAAACTACTAACGAGGGTACCAAGAGACATTCAAATAAAAATTTTCAAAAGAAATCCAAGAAGTCAATATGCTTTAGTCAAAATTAATGAGATGCATGCATTTTTGCATCAAAACTACATAAAACTGCTCTGATTAATTGGAAACCTTATACTGTACTAAGTTTTTTTCCCAAAAGGAAAGCCAACATCCACAATTACAATTTTGTTAGGTTTTGTTTTAAATGTAGGCTAACCTTTTTTCTCTTCAAAGAAGGAAAGGTAGGCTGATGTCAAGAGCTGAGACACGTGGGAATTAATCAGAATAAAGGCAACAGCAATAAGAAAGTAAACCTCATTTGCAACCTTTTCCAGCTTTGTCATAGCTCTGCTTTTTCCCCTTTCCCAGAAGTTAGACTACCAGAAATTAAGTAAAACTCCACATCAGCCCAGCTGCCCAACAACCCCAAAGCTGCTATACCAACATGGCCTGGTCTGTTTTGGTTTGGGTCCAGATATTGCTGAAGCCATGTTTTTTCGTTTCTGAACGCACCACTTGTAACACTGCCTACACCTTACTCTTCTCCCTGGTGCTTCTCTGTACCCAGAGCAAAGAAAAATTAGGCAGCTTCTGATTGCTTTGTACAAAAGGTTACAGATCACCACAAGAAATTTTACAGCTTCTACAAAAAAAAAAACTAATGATTTCACTGTGACATAATATCTCTTTATCAGATAGTAACCCTTTCTAAAAACCTTATGCTAGTTAGAACTTCAAATATATAGCCACTTAAGGTTTATGCATACTCTTCATAAAATTCTCCTGCAACTTAGGCATAGAAAAAAGAAATAAGGAGATACCAAGAGAAATAAACAACAGAAAAGCATTAGTCTATAAAACTTCAACAGTAGATTGGATATGTATTTACATCAATATAGACTAAATGGCACAACTGTCAAAGGGGTAAGCCTCATATCAAAGGTCATGCGTTATTACTGCCCTTCTTTTTTTCCTCATGCTTTCAATAAATTTCTTCGCCTTAGGAAAAGAAAAAGAAGCTGTGCTAACGTAGCAGCCACATGTTATGCTGTTAAAGAGGTTAGCACAGCTTTCATGGATTCCTGAGTTCAGCTACAGCTTGCCTGCATCTGGTCTTTGTCTGTATTTATTAATAGCATGGAAAGAAATCTAAATTATGTAGCAGTGTCACAGAGATCATGCAGGATACATTCACTCCAAAATGAAGTAAGATATTTAGGAGTTTAAACAATTTAATAGACTTATTTAAAATAAAACTGGACAGCACACCAGAAAATACATTTGAAAACAATCCTACTTTGAAAGGCTGATGAATTAGATGATCTAACCAGCATTTCCAGTTATATTTTCCATGAACCACTTTACTTTGTTATCTCATTGTTCCAGCTCAGCATCCAGAACTACTCAGAGCTCATCTTTCAGGCTCAGTAGCCCAACAGTACAGCGCAGCTCCTCGAGTTGGCTCAGAGCTACTCAGGAAACACACTGAGTCCCCTCTTCATCCTTCCACCACTACACCTGTACAGCTCAGTCTGTGCTCAGCTCCAGGGCCCACAGAAGTACTACTTGGTCCAAGCCTAGACCCATCCTTAGCACCAGGTCGTGCTAAGGAAGGTGGGAAATTTTCCAACCCCTTCTCATTTACTCTACAGGACTGATGAGCACTGGAGCATTTCCTTTTCCATTCCTTAGGACATTTTCTGTAGTAACAGAGGATCAAGGGCTGGCAGAACAGGTTAATGATCTGTAGCATATGGCTGCAAAGTTAGCATATGCAATGTCTTCACGGCTCTTCCTTAACATACACACACCCCTATCCTGGGACTCCTTGATCCTCCCAAAATGTGTTATCTTTTTAAGAAAAACGATGGTTAAAAACTTCCTGGCTGACAACAACAGAGACTTCATCAGGGACTCTATGCCATATTCAAAGCTGCGTTCCACACACCAAAATCCTCATAGCTACAACCCATAGAGCACTACCAAGGTAGATTCAGGATTGATGCCTTTTTTTCAAGCTTCCTACGCACACCAGTCATCAAAAACCTGTTTGCAGCATGCAAACCATGCTCAGAAGGCGGCAAGTTGAGGATATCTGCTGGTAGATGGCATCATACCAACCCCCATGGACCTTGAGAGATTGAATCCATTCTGGCTTCTTTTTAATGTTCAACCCAAGCCCAGAACTGCTAGCATACAGAAGGAATGGAAAGTGAGTCTGCATTAAGAAACGAGCTTGTTCTTCTATTTCACTGACAGCAAAAACATTCATTCTTCACTGCTCCTACTTAGAGTAACTAACAGAGACACATATCAAAAGCTTCATCACAGCTTTGCACTACATCAGCTTACTAGTTGCAAGTCATCAGTACAAGCAGCACACTTCCCAGCCTGCAAGGAGCAGAACTGGCTCGTGTAAAAGCTTGTATTGTTCTTTTTATCAAATTTGGTATCTCAGCCAAAATGCCTGTAAAGTACTTAAAGCACAAGGGAAGATGCGAGAGTGTTCAGAATCAGGAGCGCAGATGTTGTAGCTGTGGGAGCTCCACCAGAACAGTGGGCAGACAAAATCAGATGTATCCTAAATTCAGCAAGAAACAGAACTGACTGGTGAATGGATCCAGCTACCAGCAAAGACCTCTTCCAAACCTATTATTACAGTCGAGAGCGCACACAGGATCTTGTACTGTGGCACCTTACCTACAGTATCTTTGCTGTAGCTGGATAAGAACTTTATTTAAAATGCTATCATTGTAGTTTCCACAACTACACAAAAAAAATCCTCAAAAGCAAAACTAAAATCTTAGGCCCTTCTGGGTCATTTGTTATGTTTCCATCAAGGAGCAGACATGAAAAAGCAAATCAGACAGAGTCAGGTGTCATGTTACTGTTTTTCTCTATGTGTGTTTTATAGGTAAAAATCAAGATTAAACAATCTGGTTTTCACATTACCTAAATTCAAGATGAGAGAAAAAGCCAGCATTTTCCAAAGTGCTATAAGGCTGGGGGGGGAAGGGGGGTGCTTTTATGGGAGAAGGAAGTAATACAGCCTTCCTTCCAGCTGCAGGGTAGGAATACACTTAGTGTGGGATGGAAGAGAAATAGCACAGGGCCAAATGGCAGGGAAACTGTGAAAAACAGCAGAGTTGGCATACAGTTTTCTTCTGTAAAGTACCTAGATACTTGATGCCAACACCCTATATTCATCCTGATACATTTATTATACATGTCACTTTCAAAGAAGCTTCAGTTGGAAAATACCACAGAAATTATCAAAAACCAGCCAAAAGTGCCTCTCTGATTTTCCCCTCTAATTCCCAATGGCGAAAGTTACCTTACTTTCAATTCTGAATGATTGCTTCAGACTTGATGGAACTACAATAAGTACAAATGTGAAAAAATAATGAAATAAAATAAAAATTGCCTCGAGTCTTTGTTGTCAATCAGAGAATCAATCTATAACTTGGAGGTCACAGTCTCCTATAACCAAATATAGTTGTTCTTTTGCTCATCTACCAGATGCACACAATAATGAAGATAACTGACTCACAGCCAGTTCTCACAGCAAAGTGAATGGTTTATCTGACTTCAGTGGAGATCCTGTGTGGTTCTGGAAGAATTTAGCCTCTTCTGTTTATAAGTGTCCAGAGTCTACTGCTTGAAATAAAGTAAACTATGGCTACATTATTTCTTTACATACAGAAATCACTAAAACAAGCAAAACTGGCCAAACAAAAATAGATCTTCACATAGCAAAAGTGGGTGTCTTTTTCCCCCTAAACGTGCATCTTCAACCTGTATTAATTTCATCAAATTAAAACACTTATGTTGCATCATCCTAAGAATTCACATAAAGAACAAAGACAGTATCTAGAATCAGAGCTAATGTGAAAAAAGCAGAACTTGCTGACAGTCTGTCCCTTGTTTGGAAGACAGAAAGGGGCAAACTAAAACTTGATTAAGGAAGGGAATCACAAAGAAATCTGGAGACTCTTTGCCCTATTACTTTCTTTTGTAAGAACAAAAAGGATGGGTCCTCATTATAAGAGACAAAATGTCCTAAAACAGGAGAAAAGCCTGACATCTCAGAAATTCTCAGTTAAATTCTAAGATAAACAAGGTCTGGGACTATTTCAGAGTGAAGGTTTCAGCTACTACCAACAGCAAGAAAGTAGTTACAGAAGAGGATAAAAGTATGTAGCATTTGTCAATAATACTAGGGCTGCTTCAAAAATAACGTCTCCCGTTTGTTAGCCCATGATGTAAGAGGCCAATGTTGGTGATATTGCAGCAGACGTTAAACCTTCCTACCCATATTCCATTGCTTTTTTTTTTTTGTCTGACAGATGGCAGCAGAAGAGCAGTCTGACTAAATGGTGTCTGACATGAGAATGTGTATACAGCAAAGGTTTGTCACTGAATTCATCCATGTGGAAACAATGGCACCCACCAACTTTCATCACTGCTTGCTAACACTGATGGAGATCAACCAGTGGATGTGAGCATAGTGAGGTGTTGGGTGATGCATTTCAGCAGTAGCAACAGTGGGTTCCCTCTCACGGTGTAGATGTGTATGAGCATGGCATGCAGGTTCTTGTTCACCACTGGCAAAAATGCACATCTAATGGTGGTGGTTGTGTTGAAAAGCAGTGCTATGCAACTGAGAGTTTACTCTACAAAATAGTGCTAATGTGTGCTTTGTATCTGTTTTAGTTTACACAGAAATAAGAGGCATTACTTCTGGAGCAGATACAAGTATTATTCTGCCTCCACTTCACAGCTGATGAGGTATGGCATCACAGAAATTCTGCAACTGAAGATCTAAAATTCTTTTCACTAATTCTCTTCTCTCAAATTCCTTTTTTTTTTTAAGAGCAAACAAAGATGAAAGTAAAATAAATACATGCCTAATTAAATCCATGTTACCAGTAAATTTCTTGTGCGTAGCTAAGAAAGGTTGCTGTAAGAAGACTGTAGCAAAATCAGTGACTACACACAGATGCAACAAATACTAAAGTGCAGTTAGCTTTCTTCACCTCTAGGTATTTGGTATCCAGATCAACAAAAATTGAGTGTTGTGTATTACATATTCATTATATATAGGAATACTTATCGATTTTCTTGTTTCAGCCATAGCACTTGTGCTTTGGGTCAGAAGAAACCTCTGTTTTACATTCTGAAACTATTTCCAAGTACATGGCTTGATCTTGCCCATGCAGCTGAATTCCTGACCCAGTATTATTCTGTAGACTACGAGTCTGACTACATACTGTGTCATTTCCAGGAGTCCCTGAAGGGAAAGGTGATGTACAAGCTTGGGGCAATGTTCTCAGAAGATCAAAAGAAAAACAGTCAACTAAATCAACAAAAATTATGGCATACATGTCTCAAAACAGGAAAAAAAAATAGATGGTAGCCATACAGATTTTCAGAAATTCCCTCAACTCAGACACTACACATTTAACTTTGGCATTCTCCATCTCAGCATGGAATAGCTTTACAATCCTAGTTCGTAGAAGCCATTAAATCTGCTAACAGAATTCAAGAATGCAATTTAAGTTGTATGACTACATTAACATTACTGGAGAACAGTCTTTAACTACCAGTGAACTGGCCTCCAGATACAACAACAGAAAAGCAGGTATAAGATGAGAGCAATCTTTAAAAACTACACATTTGATCCCTCATTCCAAACTGTTAAAACTATTTGATCTGTTGTTGTTCTGATTTTTTTTCTTAAGAGAATTTTCTCTATTGTGGAGCTCTCCAATGGTGCTTTCCAGGATGACTTTCCACGGACATTCCCAGACCTTGTTTCAAGGGCAAATCAATTCATGTAGAATAGTGTACTTCTGTACAGCATATAAATATCAGTTGTTAGGGAAAATTTGTCTGTTTTGGTTCCATTTGATGTTTCAAAATATCTTGTCTTTCCCAAGGCTTACATAGATAAGTCTTCGTAATGGAAATAGCAAATTTTTTTTTCTATCACACTAGCAAATTCAGAGTACTTTTGGCATGGTAGTTCATTACCACAAGTAAACACAAACTTTTGTTCCACCTATTTTAAGGGCCCTAAGTGAGAGACACTAAATGGGAACTGTTTCACTCCTGAATTCAGAAATGAGTGCCTAAGCCCTCTAGAGAAGGCTTAGCTGTTAGCTAAAGAGAGACTGGCGTCATATGCCTCAGCTGGGAGACCCTTCAGCTGCTGAAAAGCTTTCAACCCAATCCCATCACTGCATTGCAGCTAGAAGAGCTGTGCAACCAGCAAAAAAGCTCCACTGTTTCCCCCTTGCACAAAGCCTGTATTCAGCTTTTCATTTTCTCAACTACACGCAAATATCCTCTCTAAGCTGCAGAAGCATGGACGTGTGTACACGGTCCAGGGTTTTTGATCCATTGTCTCCCTTAGTCACAGTAATACCTTTATGCTTTTGATATAGCCACTCAACTTCAGCTGCTTTTTCCTTGTCCAAGTTCATGCCAAAATCTAATATACACGTATAGCACTATATTCACAAAGCAACAGTTTTCCCCCGTGCTCCCCTTACTAGAAGCTCATTTTCTGGCAGCATTTTTCAGAGGCCTGCAATACCACAGCTATTTAAGTGTCGCAGTGCTTCATTCACACTGTATCAGTTCTGCTGCAAGAATTATCAAGACACATCCCTCTGGGAATAAAACATAACTACGGCAGCATGGGTGCAGAGAGTATGATTTTTAAGAAGGAATTAGATGCCACAATCCCCTAAGATTTCAATACATGCTAATCCTTTGAGAAAACTACTTCAATAGATTTACACAAGCAACGTACAGAACAAAAGTGAGAATTAAATGATTATTTTAAGCCCTGCTTTCCCAAGTGATACTAACACTCTCCCTCACAGATTGACTGGGGAGTAATACAACTCCATGAAATAAGCAAAAACTTCACTCAGAAGACAGTGACTTTCTGAGCAAGCTATGTACTAAACCACATTTTAACACTTAACTGAGGTGTTTTCTTCTCATAGACTTCAGTGACACCAAGGTCTCTAAACCAAGAATTTCCTGCACGTGAAAAAACACTACGCTCTGCAGTTTCAACTAAAATGTATCTAAGAGGTATGTTAAAATGAACCCCAGTGAGACCAGATATCGCTTTCCACAGATCTAACATACTAAGCGAGTATTTCAGGAGACCCGTCCTGAGAATTACCAACATGGCATTTTCCTCCCTCCGTTACTCCTTCCTTAACATCTTGGTTCTGCATGCTTGGTTGAGCAAATTAACAGTACCTGAAAATATTTACTTAACAAATAAGGTTGCAGAGATGTCAGAATAACAACTCCTTTATTTTCACTGGACTCCACAGCACTAATTTCTTCCCCATCTGAATTCTGCCCAGTGTTTGGCTATTTTTATCCTGGATTTCCACATGCTAATACACATTTTAATGCCAAGCAGTTGGTAGATGGCAAAAGACAAACTGACATACTTCACTCTTCAAAACACAGTTTCTCCAGTTTGTATGTTGCTGGATTTGCTTTGCAAAGCTATTTAGGAAGACAAACACTATCCCCATTTCCATAGACAAAAAAAATATGAAACATCAAAAATAAACAGACAAAATTAAATAAAAAGCAGGCCTAATGAGGTCACTTTACAGCAAAGACTGAAGACATGCAAAGATACTACTTTTAGAAACAGAATCTTAAAATAGAACCACAGGTGAAAACGGAACATGGATCTAAATATATTAGAGTACAATTTGAAGGAGGATTACTAGAAATGTTGATGTTATGCTTTGTGTTTGCGCAAAAACGGCAAATAGCTCAAATAAATAGCTAATCACATGAACTTCCTTCCATTAGGAACTAACCCAGTTCATATTCAAATTTCAGGCCCATTCTAAATTTTGACCTTATTCAGAGTAAAGTCAGATCTTATTTATATGGAAAAGCTGATAAAAGTAAATTTCTCTATTTGGAGTGAATGTACATCAGTAACATCAGAAATTGTATCCCCTAAAGTATGTTTTATTCCACATTTTTCACATTTAAAAGCACATTTCTGTGAATTTTCAAACATCAGCATAGACTGCAAGCTCCATACTTCAGCTACACTACACATGATATGAGCCAGCACAGGGCACCCATCAGACAGGATTCCATCACACAGCTCTGCCTGAGGGAAAGCAGCTCAGGCTTTCCTTCTCCCTTGTTTAGGGCAGGTATTTAAGTCCCACTGGTCAAGTACAGGGAGTTTAACAGAGTGCTCAGAAGAACTCCTCTGTTTGGATTTTGATGCAACTGAACAGCTTGTGTGAAGGTTGCTCATTTGTTTCATTTTCTCTGCTAAGAAAACCTTTGAAAACATTATTGTAGTCCTTCTGCAGCAATCTCAGGCTTTTGAATCAGAAAAAGCAATATACCTTGTCTGAAATACCCAGATCCTGTTAGACATCAGATTTATCTGTAAACAACCTACAGTCTCACTTCTACTAAATACTCTACTGACATCAGCAGAGTTATTCTGGACTTGTATCAGCGTAACTTGTAAGTAAAATACAGTAAGAGGCCTCCCTCTCACCAGGATAAAGCCATTTTACTGACATTTCTAGTATATGTTTTTATCGAAACCTTCCTACCTCGGTTACTAGCTGTGTTTGAAGTCTCTTTCAGTCACAAGTGGTAAGGAGAGACTATTAGACATTTACTTGTATTAAAATATTTTACTGATGGGAATTTAAGAAGGCTAATGTCAATTTACTTTATATTCTTACGCTACTATTTTCTCTCTGGGATAGTTTATTTTTGAGGGTAAATGTTTGTAGGATAGAGCTTTTCTATAGAAACAAATTACAGTTCTGCTGGTTGTTTACACTACAGGGTCAAGACCTAACTCTCTGTTTGGAAAAAGGAGACATACTAATCATGACTCTGTTCCTGGAGTACCTACATTTTTGGCAGTCTGTTCATATCTTGAGAGGTAATCCCCAGCAAGCACCACATGCAGTAATCCTTACTCCTCCCCCAACCAATATTTCAAAAAATAACTCGCTGGACAAAACAATGAGTCACTGAAGATACAAACAGAAACAGCAAACTACGGAAATGATTCAAGAGAAAGAGCAGTATCGCAGTAACGTCAGAATAGAACTACATCAAAAAATCCACAAACACAGAAGACCTCAGCTTGTTCTATGACTTGGGTCAGAGTCCAGTCTAAGCAAGCTCATGCAATTCAAACCAAGCACATGTAGTCTAGACTAAAACTAATTCTTTTGACAGGAAATCTCCTTGTAATGATTATGAATATTCTAACTCCCTGTCTGAATTTATTCATGGACGAAACAATGTGTTTTCTTATAGAAAACGAAACGTATTTAGTTTCAGTATCAAAGAGTCATATTTTCTTTCAGTCATTGGTTCACATGGCAAACTAATCAAGTCCTATATTTAAAAATGACTTTCCATTTCCCCAAATATTCCTCTTGACTGCAGGTCTTTTAATTCATAGATGAAGGTCACTGGAATTGTGCATAGTACTGACTACACACAGCATTAGAATATAATCTAACACTTCAGTGTGTTAGAATCCTCTATTCGGGGGGGTAAATACTACTCCATATTTCTACTGGAAACACAATGTCTCATAACTCAGAATGCTGCTTACCCTTTCCAGTCACATTAAAAAAAACCATCTCCATATTCATAATGTTTTCTGGGTCTTCTAATACAGCAGGCAGTGCTTTTATATCATTTCATCTCATTAACAAGTCCATTCAGCACCGAAGACCTCTTCTTTCCACATGCATTAGACCCTCTGTATACTTCTTCTGGACTCACAAGTTACTTTTTCTAATACCTTTATTGAAATGTTTATTCACCAGTTCAGTAGTGGTGCTTTCCCCCAGAGTACTGCTATTAGCTTTCGTGTCCCTAAACTTTTCAATCCGTTGAAAAAAAAATTCAAAAAAGAAAAAAAATCTCTCCATAATTGATCTGTTTCAGGGAACCATGACATCAACAATCACCTGTGAGTGACTTAAACCCAAATTATTTTCTATGACAGTATCTTCCATGCTGTCCTCTCCTATTTAACATAATCCATTATAACTTTTGACTTAGTGATTATCTATTGATGGAATGCTTAAGACCGGCTTTAAAATCAGAAACCTGAGAGACAGCAATATCTCTCGGCTGGCTGCAACTATGAAATACTTCTTTATCCTCAAAGTTCTTTCATTGATGCTAAGTAGGCATCCAGAGGTCAACCTAGAAATGCTGTTGCTTCAAGGCCAGAACACTTTTGATTTCATCTACACAAGAGCAAGCACCTAGTAGAAAGGTATATGATGTATGCTTTTTTGTGTTTTAAATCAATGTGTTGCTCAAAATATTTAAGTAATGAAATAAATCTCAAAAGTGGAAAGTTAATAAACATTCACATATGCATTTTGCTCATCTCTGGATGTAATGGTAGTTTAGTTATTCCCTTATTTATGCAGTGGGACAAAGATCAGGAAAGATCATCAGTGAAAACTATTTGGCTGTCTGTTAACTTTCTTCTGGTTGCCTAACATTTATTTTTAAAGTTATAACAAATGGTTCTTTTCTGTTTGGTAGGAAAGTAGGATGACAGATTGTGGGAAGGAAAGTGTGAGCTGTATGGAAAGAGAACAAGAGCAAGAAAAGGAGGATAACTGATCCAACAAACCTGTTAATAGCAAATGGAGAGCAGAAAATGAAAAGGGCTGTTTTCAAGCCCTCACCACAAAGTCATACTAATAAAGTCCTATGTACAGTGTAATTCTAAGAAAGTATTACAACAGCAGTGACTCTCCTCACTGCAGGAGAGTGAATGATTTTATTAAAAGAATTAACACAAAAGAACTACCAAAAATTAGCCTTGAAGGAAAAAAACAAGTTACCTTTCCTGAAGCCACATATCATAATACCACGAGAATCAAAATATGCATCTCAGGATATGCCATACCAGAACAAAAATTGATCTGCCCCGTATCACTGTTGTTCAAAGAAATGGCATACAAATTCTGTTGGAAAACAATTTCAACAAACCTCATGCATCTCAAAAAACAACCACAACCATTTTTAAAAGAGTTTCAGCTTGCCAATGCTGGATCATCATTGATATTTTCTTCTCTTCTTACCAAAGGGAATTTCAAACACCAGATTCTGAACTAATTATTCCTCTCAGATTTAAGAAGCAAAATGGCATTTTCAGCTACTCCTTAAGCTCTCTGCTGCCTACAGGTCCAAAGACTGGAGAAACTGAAAACATTTCAAATCTTATATGCCAGTAAAATCATACGGTAACAGCAAAGTAACACCTGTAAACAGCACATGGAGTGACTACTGTTAAAAAGGATAGAGAAATATTGTCTATTACTGTCTACAGACAAATAAGCTTCACTTCAACACTATGAAAGATTTTCAAAATAAAAAATGTCAAGGATACAATACACACAAAACAAGAAGGTTAAAAAAAATTCATCTAGTGTAACATGGACCTAATACAAGAGGCATGTTTAAGAAAGAGCCTTCTTTGATTACCTAATCAATCCTTCAGGAAGTGAGAGAGCAGCACACAAAATGTCCTTAGCTGAAAACTACCTAAGGTTCCAGAAATTAAATAGAATACAAAGAAACAGCTGAAGTGGATTTGCCACTTAGTTGTATTAATTATCCTGGTTTGAACAGAAGCTGAAAATCAAATTTCTGAAGGTCAGAGATATCTACTCCAGTCAGCTGAAAGCATAAACAAGAATAAAACAAAGAATATAAAAAGAATTTCCTAGGGACTCAGAGCTGGAAATAATTATCCATTTGGTGGGCTAATATGAAAGAGGGAAAAAATGGGCCAAGAATCTGAGACGATACTAAAACTCGGATGAAGTTATCTGATACCAATTGTGAGGTCAGTTCGTTTAGGGAAAAGTATAAAAAAATTATTCTTTAGGCTGGGGGGGTCAGCTGGACATAGACAAGTTCAAGGATGGTCTGAGATCCTGCAGTTCTTTTTGAGGACCACCACCAAAATTAACACAATTGAATGGCAGTCATGACCGTGGTTCTCAAATCACCTCAGAAATATTTCTTTCCATAAAGCATCTAATCTGAATAAACTATCATAGTATTTCAAGATCACTGAGGAACATGGTTTGTAAACAAAAAGCAGGGGAAAAGAAGTCCAAAAATGTTTCAAAGAGTGGAGACTGATAGTGTTGCTATAGGCAGTATGACAGACAATTTTATTGTCTCCTTTCACAGTTGGGTTTCAACATAAACAGTTTACAGTTTCTTATCAGCCACTAAAATTTAATAAAACCACATCTTTAAGTTCTTGAAGGTCAGAATGGGAAGCTGTTCCTATTTCTGCTATGCTATTATGTTTCTCCTCGTGTAAGGATAAGGCTTATGCTACCCCCACACTCTCACATAACACTCTCCCTATCAAACCTAATACAGTGAAATAAGAAAGTGCTTACCTCACAAACAATTTGCAGTACTTTATTCCATACAGCTTAAATTAAATAGACTTTAAAATGCATTTTTCCCCCACTTGGAATATCTGACTTCTTGCCTGCATTTACCACTCAGGGCTTAAAAGTCATTGGCATGATTTTTAGATTAGATACCCAGTACCTATCCATGCTAAGCCAAACCTCATCTCGATTCAAACCCCAGGCATCTCTAAATGAAAAGCAAAAGACGCACAAGTCCCTTTAAGTCTGCTCCAAGGCATACTTTGCTACATGGTTAGTGGCTCTTGCCCCCAAAACCAATGTGCGCTATACCATAACTGTGAAAATGTTTGCCTGGCATGTCCCCAGAATTACTCTACACCCTTTTCTGGATTTCCCCCAACAGCCTAAGTATTTCCTTCAGAGGATATGTGCTCCCACCCGTTGAACAGCACTATCTGATACTGTATTTTATGTTTTACTGTTCTGCAACTTTCATTTGATCTGAAAAGAGATGAGGTGAAACATTTGCTACTAAAAGTTTTCACTTAGAGTAAAATCACATGTTTCCCCTTGTTGCTCATATTCATGCATGGTGCATTAAAATTGACTCCCATAAGTCTTCATTATTCAGGCATTTAATCATATGGAAAATGTGGTAATTTAATTAAAACAAGCAACATAGGTTAGATATCCCACGGGAAACAGAGTGAGGAAAAATAATCTAATTCACTGAATTTCCATTTTGAAAATGTATTAATATGAGACCACAAGACCACAGCAAAAAAAAAAAAAAAAGAAAGAAAAAAAAGTTGCTCATTTGTAAAGCAGTAATCCGATGCTGAGACAATTTCAGTTTAGGAAGCCAAAACTTACACTGCTCTGTCTCATGTCTGCAGTGAGTGTTTGTCAGAACATAATGCAACTAGCAATTATTTGCTGTAGTACAGTAAAGCCTGGAATTATTATTTTTTTGTTTTTAATGAGACAGGGAATGGATAGTGTGCTGTTAGTTCAGACATGACTACTAAGGACGGTACTCATCAGAGGTCCATGAAAGGATTTAAGTCTTCTGCAGGGTTGAGCACAATGTTTAATTCTTTCCAGAACTTATGTCACGTACCTGGCACTTTGCTTCAAAATGATTTATCAATATACTACTGGGAGGAGGGGTACAGGGACCAGATTCATACACGTGGTTGCAGTTCTGTCCAGAATTAGAGATACATCTGCTAACCCAACCTTTTATTTCAACCAAGATGTCGATGGGTGTTGTACTTTGACTCAAGAGTCTTTTCCTATCCCTCCCATTCATAAATTCCTCAAACCACAACCCTAATTCCAAAACCTGTAATAGAATTTGCCCAAATGACCCTTCAGGAGAACTTCTATTAGATATAAGCATTCTGTAAGATATCACAAAAATGTATGAAGGATGATTAGATTCTTTCCCCAGTTTTTTAAATTTCTTTATATGTTGGATTTCTTTTCAATTTTTCTGCTTTCTTATAAAAAGAGAAGTTAGTACAGACAATCTACCTCTACTTACAGCATCTATGCAGCCATTTTCTCCTAAGTCTTTTTTTTTTTTTCCCCCATTAGGTCTGATCCTACATTTCCCATCTCCAAAATTCTCACACAAAAAAAAAAAAAAACAGCTAAAGATACAAACCCTTTGAAAGAAGAGGATCAGTTCAGTAAGAGCTTCACTTTTCTATATATGAGACAGGAAAGCTACTCAGCTGGCCTATGTCAGCATAGTTTCAATGACATTTCCATAGCATATATACAACGTTGTAAAATACATCAACATACTGTATACAAAAATATTCAGCTTCCCACACATTTATTATAAACATTAAACCATATTTTAATCCTACTTTTAAGTGTCTTTTAAATGTTCTGCATGTCTTCCTTTCCAGCATGTTCACACTTCGCAATCAATCTCGTGCAGAACCCTCAAAGGAATGACAGAAGATAGGTATATTAAAAAACCCACAAGAGTTCAAGAGTTTTGAATTTTATATAGGCATTCTAGCACATTCTCTGTTCCAGTGCTCCTCCTCTTGTTTTACACAGCTTAAACACCAATAATTACTCGACCCATTAATAAGAGATACCATATTACAAATTGCTGAGAAAGATGCCTAATCCAACTCTACCATTCAGGATTTGTAGTGAAGATGCTGCAGCCCCTCCCCAGAGTTCTGTGCCAGCCCCCACAGCAGCTCACACTGTGGGCCAGGGATTTCCTAATGGCAAAGCAGCCACTGGTAGGAAGAGTTAGAAGTGCTGACTGCATCTGCACACCTAAAGGCTGTCAGATACTTGGGTTCTTAAGGAATTCCTCCAGTTATAATTTAACTAGAATAAAGAAGACTGGGAACATTTCTAAACTTTTTCTTATTCCTTTTAACAATCTGCATATCCTTCCCGTGAGCTGCACATAAGGCTGTCATAGTAGGAGCTTTAATAATAATACATCCAGGGAAAAAAAGCTAACAAACAAATGTATAACAAACATATCTAACAAAAAAAATCAAGAACATTTGTTATCTCATTCCTTCCTCAAAAAAAAAAAAGGAACTTTTATTATTCTTTACTCATTGTGTGGAAAACTAAATCAAAGCACCACTTCACACTTGATTCAGCTCAAGTGAGAGAGCTTTGCAGAGTGTTTTTAACCCCTACTTCTCCCCCAGTGCCCTCTGCATTTAGCAACAGGAGAACCCAGTCAAGGCTGCAGAATTTCAGGCTGCAAGCCACCTACTCAAAATCACAAGTGTTTATTTTTTAAGAGCATCCATCATGAGATGGATGGCTCTAGACAGAAGTGTTTTGCCTACCAGTAATCTTTAAATCAACATACTATGATTTGCTGTGGCAAGTATTCAGTCCATCAAGACAGCAACCTCTCCCGACAGCTGTCCACAAGAGAGGAATTCACCTGACTTGGTGGACATGGCTTAAAGGAGCATTACATGTCATAAACAACCACATATAAAGGCTAACAATTACATATACTGAGGAACAGTATGTAATATTGTCAGGTTTCTGAGCTACGTACATCCCTCTGTACCTCCATCTTCCTTTTCCAGATATTCCTCTGCAGCTTTGGCACTTATTAATTCCATGTTGGTACTGTGTTGAAGATGTGGGAAAGGAGGTAAGTATTACTATAGACTACAATACATCACTTAAAGCATTCAATTTTCCATCCGTTATTGAACACTAATAAACTCATCTAACAACAGGTGTTTGTCAACTACTAAACAGTAGGTGCTACAACTACTATTAAAAAAACCAACATATCTGGTTCCAACAGAAAGCTTTTTGAGAATTGAATGTGTGAAAGGAAATCATCCAGCTATATCTCTACTGAGAAAGATTCCCATCTGTACTAATGACTCCCATTCCAGGAAAAAACTGCAAAGAGATGAGAAGATTGGAATCCTCTTTCTTGGCTGCTATAAGAAAATGAAAACACAGCAACACACTACTTAACTGTGCTGTAAAACAAAAGCAACAGGTCATTCGTACAGTAGCACTGAAAAAGTTGCATTTCTGATGCTCCTTCACTCATTCTTATCAGAACATCAGTCACATCACAAATCTGTGTTAAACTAAACTGCAGTTCTAGTACAAATGGATAGGAAAAATCATTTCAGAATCTGACTCCATGATTTACAGGCCAAGCTCCAAATGGTTCAACTGGGGATATCTAAACAGAAGTTGAAAGTTTTCAAGAGGGGAAAATTACGGGGTCACCTTCACATTTGAGAAGAGTTCAGATATTGGCAGTTCAGTATTTTTCCTGTTACATTGCTTTTTTTCTAAATAAGTAGAAACAGTTTTTCAGGCCACATTCTAACCTTGTCTTATATAGAGGTAGAAAATGAATCTTTCACTCTCTGATGCTGGGAGAATCCAAGGTAAAAGCAGCATGGCCTTTCCCCAGCTGAGGAAAGATGGAGAGAAAACAAACAAGAATGGAAAGGGTAACAGCATCATACGTGGGCTCAGACTCATCACAGGGCTAGGAAAACACTAGTTGTGATACAGCCATCAAGCATAAAGTGCTTTAGAAATACAGATTATTTTTGGAAGAGCTGCATTTTCATGAGAATACATCAAATGTAATGTAAAAATATTTTTAGAGAATACATATTACTAGTAGGTGCATAAAAATAATAATAAAAATAAATGAACACAAAGTTCCTTTCTTCCTTTTCTATTTCTCTCCCCAACCTACACATGCATGTATGCATGAACATCCATCATCCTCAAAAGCTTTGATTCCTTATCTTTCTGGAATTATACATTTGACAGAGTCCAACCCAACATCAGATTTGCAGGTTTCTGTTCTGGAGTCTGAAGGGGTTCTACAGGGCTTTGCAACCTCTCACCTGATTTTGTCAGTGCACAGCAGCTGATGACCTGGCCCATACCCTGTTGCATTACCATCCCTCACTGTATCCCTCTAGACCCTTTGCTCAGTTTTCCCTCACACCTACACACAGCACACACACTGAGCACATAGAGAAGGAAATCTACACCATAAACACAAATACATGGTTTATATGGTTCAGTAATTTAAATGACTACCATGGCCAGGCTCTGCTGAACAGCTTTCATTCTTCCATTCTGATTTTACAGTAACACAAAGTATCTATCTTACATTTCAAATCATTTTATCAAAATCTAATCTATGTCTTCTGATCTTTGGAAGCACTTCCAAAATGTCCCATCTTTTGTGAGAAAATGTTTCTCTTGGAAGGTGGAGAACTTGCCTTTTAATTTAGCCTTGATTTAACCTCGCTGCTGAGAAGACTTATGCCCTGCAGTGATACTAAGGCAGTTTTCTCTGCCTTTTTTGGCAAGCAGAGAAGCTACTTCAACAGTCCTTCAATAGCCATATAAGCACATATGGTTCAGAGACTCAAGTACTGCAAGCTTCTCTAGAACAAATTCTAATCGAGAAAGCTGTAGACAGTAGTCTACATAAAAAAGTTTAAAATGCAGAGTTAGAAAAATAAGAATACAGTAATACAGTAATACAGCTGCTACTATAATTTCTTACACTCTATTACCTAAGCTTGCTGACAGAAAACGGACGTGGAAGAGAAAACCGTTGTCCAAAAATCAATGCTGATTTTTACTGCACATTTTACTGGGCTATCATCCATGAGGGATTGTGTGGGGTGGGGATCACCAAAAAAACCTGACTGCCTCTGCCTACATGATTTTTCACAAATTGGCTTCATCTCATGTGGAGCACTTGAGATTCATTTTGGAAAGCAAAGGCAGCTCCATTTCACTTGTCAAAGTAGAAGCCATAAAAAGGAATAAATTGCAGTCAAGCACGCAAAGATTCTAGCTATGAAGTCCCTTGTCATTTAACTTCAGCTCAACCCATTGCACACGTGGACAAAAACTGAGAAATCAGCCATTCAAACCAACTATTCCTAATGTCTTTATCATATCAAAATAGCTCCACAAAGATAAACTCTGCACAGACAGCAATAAAAAGGTAACCATAAGGGTCTAGTGACTGGAAAAAATATTATTTTCCTTACTGCAAATCTCAGAATTTTTACAAATTTATCATACAGACAATGCAAGATATTTAGCTCTTTGTGATCCTCTTGTATCTAATAATTAAAATTAAAACAGCTGGACTCCTGCTATTCTGTTTATTTAATCACATTACTCATCATTTGCAGAACTTTCTCCATATATCAGTAAACCCTTTCAAAGAGTATCCATCAGTCATAATAAAGTCAAATAGCTCAAGTAAGAGAAAACTATTTTAGAAGTAAATTTCAATTACACAAATATTTTGTGGTAACAGAACAATTCCTCCAAACACATCCAAGATCAGTTCACTAGCTTCTGTGTCTACTGGACTCTTTACCAATAATCATGTTACTCATGTACCACTTTCACCAGTGACCTCTATTTTTGATGCGAAAGTAAACTATAAACATGAAAAAAATATTTTTAGCTGAGATTCAAAAAGTTGTTTTTCCTTTAGTGCAAGAAGTGTACTGCATATGTGATCTGATAGCTAACCAAGCACATAAGAACAAGAGATCTCAATCTCAGACTCAAGGAGTCATATTTTCACTTAACCTTTTTCCTGGCTTGATATAGCACTGTTGTACAAACACCTGGTGATTTGCAAATAGTAATATTTTTAAGAAGCCAATGTTTGGAGTAGTGTAGATTCTTTCCCAGTAAGATGTGCCAGATGTTAAATCAGAGCTGCTCGTTTTGTCCCTGATTTCCAGCAAACACAAATTTTATGGTGTTGTAAATGCTATATCTGTCTGTTTAGAACAGCTAGCTACGAGTCAGCACCATTTAAGTCTTCTAAGCACAGAGCACTAGTACATTTTGCTACACAGTTTAAACGTTTCTGCTTTAAGAGCTGTATATTGCTTCTGAGAGTGAAAAATGTTGATATTAGACCTATAGGAAAAAGCCCCCAAAATTTACATGGCACTGCAACAGAGCACTACTTCATAGCTCTGAGAGATAAATATTTTTAAGTATTTTAAAACTGTTTTTGAGGGTAGAGAAACAACGATGCATAGAATGACCATTTACACCCTGCACACACACACAGTCTTTTCATGAGAACAATTTTCCAGTTAGCTCTTGAATACTGCATTCCTCCCACTGTTTGTTATCTTCCTGTTAGGGGTTATGGATCTTTCAACTCCAGACTTCTGCAGAATATATTTGTGTGCCTCCATCTTGTTGTATGGAGCCCAAACACCTGCATTTTCCAACAGACTCTTCTGTTGGAAGAAAAAAAATACTCTTACTCACAAGTAGTTTAACACTTCATTTTATCTTTCACATCTGAAAAAAATCAGTCTCGTTTCAGAGGCATAAACGCATTTGTGCTGATACTTTTCTATTAGACAAGGCAGCATATGGTATACGTTCGATGACCTTCTGGGCTTCGAATACAACGGTGATCATTACCAGAAAAAATTTAAAAATTATTAGATGATTATATACATATGCACACATCCACATGTGTGACCTATACGAAGTATGAGATACAATTTTAATGGTGAAGTATCTGATCAAGTTATTAAACATCTGTGTAAAACCTATGATACCACAGAATCACACATTTGAGGGCTAGAGAAAGGGTTTATTGCTACTGGAATTTTATTTTTGTATTATTTAGACATCACTAAATGTAACACTTCCTCTATATGATTATTCCAATAGAGATAGAAGATTATTACACTCCACAGGGTAATTCAAATAGGCCTCCTGATTAGAATTTTTTTTATGTATGATTCACTCAGTTTCACAGTTGCTGTTGGTGGGCCCTGCATCTTTTCATCCTCTCTCATTTTCCTAAGCTGATCTCTTAAAAAAAAAATTTAAATTAAAAAGCACATTAAAAAGTTAAAAACAAACTGTAAGAGGATACACATTCATATGCCCATATCACTCAAAATCAAACTATAAGGTTTCACACCATTGAATCTGCCCAACATAGACTCTGAAGGAAACAACTTTAAATAATTCCCTAGCACAGCACTTTCTCTGTTGTGAGAGTCATTATATCTATTCTGCTCAGTGTTGAAGCAATTGTCCATAATAGGATACACTAATGAAGCCTGTCATTAGCATGCTGAGCCACTTCAGTAGTTTAGCACTTATTTTTCTTTTCATTTTGTTATTTTGCATGCAATTTGCATTTCTATAAACCTCTAGGAGTTGAGTCTGCTGGGATAGGGAGTCTCGGCTCCCTGGGCAAAACCTGATGTGTGGGCACAGCTCACACAGTCGCCTCCCAGATGAGATACTCTAAACATTTAAGTTATTCACATTTAGGAGAAGGCATGCAGACAAAAAATATTTGTGTATATTATTAGTTAAGAAATCAGCATTTCAAGACCAGTTTTGTAGTCCGTAGGGGAAATACAGTGTTCATTGACCAGAGAGACCTTCATTCCAAATTCCTGGAGAACTTTCTCTTGATTCACCCCTAATGAGTCTCACAGGAGTGCATTTTATGAATTATACAGCAGTAACAGACTCTATCATCACACAGGGAATTTATTTTATGTTACTTATAATACTCCAGAAGCTGTTCAAGAGGTTTTCTCTGGGTTAACGAAAGCACAGCTGGTTACGGTTTTTGTTCCACATTGGGTTTTCTGCACGCGACAGGTGCCATATGACATATGCAACCTACCCCTAGACATCAGCATACTCTAGTACCAGTGGCCAAACTAAAGCAAGAGACATTGCATTTTCCCTCAGGACAAACAAATGCCAAAGTTTTGTAACAAGCCTAATACCATCACACACACACCTTCACAGCTTTGTTTTACCAATTTTGTTCCCTTCAAGCTAAAGACAATATTGTGCTCCAGGTTTGGATTTTTTAATGCATAGGCACTATCTTGTGTATCTCTCTGTTTTCTATCTATATCTATCCGTATCTATCTGTGTATCTCGCTGCTTTCTCCTGTTATCATGCATTGCTTACACAAAAGATCTTCAGTTTATATGCATTACTTGTGCTACATATGCCAAAGTTTTCCAAGAGCTATTTATTTTACCTATGCAGGAGCTTCTCAGAGTACGTTACATATTCAGAGACCGATTCCAAGCAGGACCTCTTATTTCCTTGGTACGAAGACTCAGTAGAACTTCCTTACCTCCTTGGTTCAGAGACACAGCTCTTCCTGTTATCTGAACAAACTGCAGAGCAGGGGCATCCATCAATGAACACTAGCAAACTTAATAACATTGTTACAACTTGTATCAGTCCCATCAAACCTAAATCGTTCCATGATTCCGTGATTCGGCGTTTCTATAAGCTCAGATCTTTTTGCCCTTTTGAGGTAGGAAACTTCCCCTTTAAATAGGATGGGGTGACACATAGTTAGTATATGAAGTACTCCTATCAAAGATTCCATCCAAATATTTCCAAAGACATATCAGGATTAAATAGAATTGCTTCACTGAGTCATAAATTTGTTAAGCAAACAATGAATTAAGCTAAAATGGCCAATAACACATCTCTTATAAATAGCTGTATATACCTTCACTAGGATGGAGTAACACAAAAACATAACATAACAAGATGCAACTCCAGCACTCTTATGAGTCCTTTGGTGGCAGCAGCTGAAAACAGTAGGTGACTAAACTGCCAACTCATCAGTTCAAAGCAGACCTTAAAAGGATAATGCATGACTTCAAGCAGAATACTATCTAAATATTTAACTTTCAAAGTACTATCAGGTATGTATTGTGACTATGCAAGTGGTGAAGGTTTTATGCAGTGTTAAGATCAGACAATGGTACTTGGTATTTTTAGTTCATTTTTTTCAATATAAAGCCTAAAGATATTTAAATTACAGCTTTGACTTCATGTGAATTGACATAACTACAAATGTATCTAAGATTTTTGTCCTGTTAATCTAAGCAGGAAGAAAGTCCAAACATATCCTGCAAACTGCCAGCTGGGCTCATTTAACTTGTATTTTTACCAGGAGATGCTAAACATATTGAAATGACATTTGAAGGACAATGTGCTCTTGATTCTGGATTTAAAATCCAAGAACAATCAAAGAATATGCTAAAACAAATATGTTTATTCACCATTTGAAAATACAAACTAAAGATGTGTCTATGGGAGAACATATGAAATGCTGTATATGTTGACTATTTGAGAATTAGAACAGATGATGGATAGAAGATGGCAAATGTGGAAGTTATAGCAACTCTGAGTTAAAACAGATGTCCGGAAGCTTTCTCCATACCCCCTTATTTTAAAAACAACAATAAAATAATACATCATGAGCAGCCAGCACACCACTCAGGTGAAACAGCCTTTCAAAACAGACAATAACAGGAGATGCAATAGCTCAAGAAAGGTTAATGAGTTTTGCCAGGAGACATTTCTGTTTTCTGACTGTAGACACATACATATACATCAACACACACACACAAATATGTATATAAAAAGAAGCTTGTGTATTATTCTGAAAGCTGCTCAGAACCAGAAAGGAGAAGCAAAATGGCAAGTACCACAAGGCCAGCAAACCACAAATGAAATACAACTTAGAAGTCATCATCTTCAGCTCTTCCCTTATTTTCTAGAAGTCATTTTGGACCTTCCATGTCACTTGAAATTACATTTTCACAGTGCTAAGACAAACGACCAGAACAGAGTCATGAAGTGCTCAGTTGTGGAATGCAAATCAGACCTCAGTTAAAATACTTGAATTGTCACATATGCTGTAAAAGTAAATAAGACATCCTTAACTCAAATGGTTTACATAGTGAATCCCTGAAATTTCCGTTTATCAAAACCTGCTTTACTCCTCTGTTGGAATGGCAGTGTATTGAAAAGCTCAAGGACACGTCTGTACATAGAACAACAAAATGTCCACAAAATTCTGAGTGCACATTGAAAACTGCAGAACTATGTTTTAGCATTTATTTTATCATGCACCTTTGACCAGCATTTTGGTCGCCCACTAATTCTACTACTGGGATTACTTTCATTTTTCCTACTCCTGAAGCTGCACTGAGCTGCAGCCATTTGGTTCTTACATTAGATGCTGAAATGACTCTTCAAGTCTCCCTTTACTTTTGGAGTTTCCATTAAGATAGCACCTGTCTATGATCCAGGAGGAAAGTTGTCATAGCCAGCAGTGATTTCTTGTCAGGGTTGTTATATTATACGGTTCATTATTATTTGTATGACAGTCCTTTGAAAACACGTCTCATTCTGCTGGAGACTACACCTCTATCTTTTTAAAAAGTTGATGAAGCAGAAATAACTACAGATGAAACAAAGGCTCTGGAAGTATTGCTGTGGGGCAACCACCTTCAGCGGTTATATAAATGATGAGCAGTGAGGAGCCATTGATCTCACTGATCCAGTCAAGAGAACAAGATGTCACTAGGCCGCTGAAGACAGAGAGCCACAGGAGCCAGTCCCAAGCAGCTTTCCTTCTGTCTTGCTACTTTAGGACCAAATAGAGTGATATGAGGAAAAAGCACAGTCATAACCTGTGAAACAGAAAATAGCTGTGCTCAAAACAGAAAAAAAAATTCAACCATTCAAAAATTTGTGAACCTGGGTCTTTATTTCAAGTTAATTTTAAACCTACACATAGGCCAAGAACTCTTAATGTTATTGAATGATAGCCTTTCAATTACAAGAAAATATTTACCAAGAGCTATCACAGTGGGAGCATGCAATAAAGTCTGAAAAACTTATTTTTTCAGCGAATGTCAGCTTAGTGGACTTAAAAACTTCAATGGTATCCTCACAATTGTAAGCAACTAAGATGCCAAAACTTTAAGTGTATCTTTTTGACTCTACAGAATGAAGTATAAATAAAGCATACAGAATAAAAAAAACTCTACTAATCTATTCTAGGCAGTACAGAAGGACTGTTGAAATGCTGTTTGGCCATTTTGAGAAAGAAAGTGACTAACAAAGAACAAAAACATCACATAGAACAGCAGATAAAATTCCTAAACTGCATGACTTCCCTAGCCTTCCTTGAATCTGAGGAACATTCAAATTTGTACTAAAATTACCAAGCCCAGCTTGCAGGCTCCGATTGATACATATCACATTTACTTGTACTCAGAGTACTTGGCCAAAGAAAGCTGTGCAAGTTACTTTACTACCTAAATTAAATATGAGCACAGTTACATTGAAATAAAGCAAGGGCAGGAAGAGGACAGGAAAAGCAGACAATTAGAGCAGTGTAAGGACAGTAACTTTTCCATTCCATAAAATATAGATGACACAGGCTCACAGTTCTTTTGATCTTTAAACCACTATTTAAAAGGAAATGCTGAATTACAAGTATATTAAATGTCTGCATCTCTACTTTCCCATGGAAGCAGATCATAGGAAAAATCAAGACCTGGATCAAAGCAGCTCAGAATTTTTGTGGGGAGAATTACACAGCAGAATATAACTGTGCAGTGTTATCATTTAGTCAATTTCTATGTTAAAAACCTATTTGTTCTAGCTCTATCTCACTCATTATAGGGCTGTCACATGTATGAAAATGTACTCCATACACCTTTACAGTAGGTGTAAAATAGTGGTTATTAGCAAGAACATGCAGAAAAATGTAACATCTGGCTTTCTAATTCCGAGCTTCGCTCACAAGGCTGGTTTGGAAAAAACAAGTTTTTGCTCATCAGTAAAAAAGTTTTCATGTAGTCATTATTGAACAGAACTCTACAATGCCAATTATCCAGAGTCACTGCTATCCATTGAACAAAATGCATTTTGAGACAGCTCGAAGCACTGCAGGTATTTTACCGACATCTTTCTCAACCAGCAGCAGCAGACATTTAGACAATTCCAACATTCAATGCTGCCTAAAAGAAGATCATAGCTTGCCATAATACTGGTCCAAAAACGCAAAAAGCACTGCATGCACAAGGACTCTGTCTCATCACCTCTTAAGATGAATCACGTATGTTGCAGAGAAACAGAGAGAAGGGAAGAGAAAAAGCCAAAGGGGGAAGCAGGAATCATGGGGTTGCTACACTCTTACTTTGATAGTCACAGATACTTAATTTCACATACCCCCAAATGCAATCAACATATGCCTCTACACATTACATTGCAGCAGTGTATTATTCACAGCAAGAGGGACAAAACCTGAGGTATTTTGTGGCATTTGAAATTGCAGTTTCCCTCCTGGGAAGCTTGGGGACAACTTGAACTACACTTGGCAAGACTGCCAGCTGACAATTAGCTCTGCAACAGAGCTCCTGAAAACAATGCATGAATTAAAGGATAAGCCCTTCTACAAGATGGCTGCATCTTGAAGTGTTTCAGTCAAACTTACGACCACTGCTAACTAGAAATTTCAGTTTGCGTTTAAATAGGCTTTAACGCTCAAACAAGCAGAAGTGTAAGCAATTACAATGAACTGCTCTGGAGTGGAGCCAATGCAGCACAGAAGGCCTCAATGCAAGACATCACCATTGCAGTGTAACACTGGCTGAGGCACCATCTGCCTCTCTGAGCATAATCCAAGGCTCCAGCAGTTCCAGTGGCTGCCAGCACATCTCACACATTGCTTACCTGACAAACATCAGAACTAGATCACTACAAACCAGTAGTATACAAGCTCTACAGATGTGCAGGCACACAACTCAGACACTTGGCATTGCTCTTCCAAGCTAGGTGGAAAAGAGGAAATACTGGCACAACCTGGGACCGGAACCTCATCATCATTCAGGGTTAGAGCAAGTAGAAAATGTTAACACAAAGACAGTTTGCTCTATTTCTGTAGCAGGGAGACATAAACAAAGCATCAGACAATAAGAGAGGAAACTGGATATTTGTGGCTCAAATGCCAGAACAAAGTCAGAAAGATTAACTTGCAGCTCCATCTCCACAGAGGAAGTTCCCTAAAGGATAAAAGAGCAGCTGAACAAAGTGCAATGCTGAACTGATCAGACTCACTTTGTCACTTTCATCTTTGCAGCATACAGAAAAGAAGGGACTTCCGCGCCAGGCCTTGGCACAGAAACCAGGAATCTAAGGAAAAGAAGTCAGGCAGGCCAAGGACAAAAGTGGAAGCCTTTCAAGGCAGCAGCCAACTCTGCAGAAACAAAGCAGCTGGCGGGATATGATGACAGGGAAGAAGCCTGTGTCTGTCTGCTGGATAGAACAGCGGCAGTATAATCATGAACTGGAAAAGGTATGGAGAGAATAGTAGCAAAGTGGGAGAAAGCACCCCTATTACAGCTTTTGACAGCGCTATTAATTCTCCAAGGCATTCCTGACAAGATGCCTATTCAATTTTCACTCCATGCGTTCCACCTAATGGGAGCTGTATTATGTTTCGCACTGACTGTAATTACCTCTTGAAAATGTTGTGTACAAGGGGAGTAACAGCTTTAATTTTCTGCAGGTGTCTTGGACACATTCCTTAGAAATTCTTTGACCTAAAATGAGGTGTGCATTCCTGTTCTACAGGGCTCCTTCTCAAATCAGGATGGTTTATATTTGAGGGCCAAGCTGGAGCCATTTATTTCATCCATTAAATAGAGACACATAATATATTCTACCATCACCACAACATAAACAATAACTGCTCGAGTGAAACTGAATTAGTACCACAGGCTCTCTGTGTTAGTCACTTGAACACTGTAAACATTTTTGGACCGAGATTTTAAAGCAAAAGAACAGGAGGCTGCTGTCTTTGGATCTCTTAATACTAAGAGTTCTCACAACAATTTCTGGAAGAATCATAGAATCACTAAAATTGGAAAAGACCCGCAGGATCACCCAGTCCAACCATTCACGTATCACCAATAGTTCTCACAAGAAGTTTTAGCTCATCACAAATTATTCACAAATGTAATGAAAAAAGTCTACATGCTCTCAGACATTTATTAATTGACTGAAAAGTCCATTTGAACAAAAAGCATAAATTTATTACTCTTTACTGAAAGTCAGCAGTGTTTGTATGCAAGTTGGCCAACCCAAAGCTTCTGTGTTCTGAACATGCCTACGCTCCAGAACATTGATCAGACTGGCATCAGCTTAGCCAGTAAAAAGTCCTACACATTTTATCACTAGCTCCTTAATATGCAGATTTTCACATGAATCAGCCAAGAAAACCTTAATGGTCTTC
This sequence comes from Gallus gallus, assembly GCF_016699485.2. Classification (NCBI taxonomy): domain Eukaryota; kingdom Metazoa; phylum Chordata; class Aves; order Galliformes; family Phasianidae; genus Gallus; species Gallus gallus. The sequence continues at coordinate 51,452,909 of NC_052535.1, read as the reverse complement.
TTGTGTTTTAGAAGTGACTATTTATTGTTTAAAAAATGTATTAAAAAAATAATACAATCCTTCTTCTAGAAGTAGTTTGTTTCCCAACACTGTACTTTGCTATAAGTTATTATAGTCCTACTGTTGGGCCAAATCACAATCAAAAGTTTCAGTATGACATCTCACTGGATATTTCCTGGCAGTAAAGTATTAGATTTCCCCCCCTTTTTTTTTAAACAATATCTTTTCAGCGAACTAATTGATATCTTCCTAGTTCTTAAAATGTATCATGTAAGGAGCCACAAAAACACGAAGGGAACATGCTAAAGAAGCTCTTTCAACAATGCTGTTTCTAGATACAAAGCGAACAAAACCTTAACAATAAGCAGAGATACAGAGAATGCAGAGATAAGGGTGTATCATGTCATAAGCATATACAAAAGAAAAACTTCACAAAATTGAGATGCTGAACAAGGCATGTCAAATTCCAGGTGTATGATCTTCCCCCCACTTACATGGAGTTCCCACAGAATATGTATACTCTTCATAGATAATACTGAATCCATGTGAATTATCTACAGTCAGTTGCAGAGAATTATAAAAGACTATCCAATGGAAGGAGCAAGAGCAGAAGTGTGGCCATGTAAAGGAGATATGTAGGAAAACAGATTTCACAGAAGCGTAATAAAAAACTCACACAACAGTGTAATGAAACTGGTGAAATCAAATCCTTTCAGTCTTCCATGCATGTTCAAAAGCAGCCTGTATTCTCCCACAAGTAAGCTTCCATCAAGCAATTCAAAAAAGAAAAGAAAAAAAATAAGAACTGGTTCTGCTACACCCCACAAATCCATGCCTAGAATGGGGCAAGACAGCGAAGAGCCTCATCTGTTTTCTTCCTTTGGGTAAAACATCCAATTGGACTACACTTTGAATCAAAACCATTTATTTGAAAAGATTTGGCTTTCCCCATCCTTCATATTCTGACCAAACCAACCATATATTTATTGTTACCTGCACCTTTCTTAAGCAGCGGATGACTTTGCTGAAGGGTGTAAGATGAGGAGCACCTCCTTCAGAATTATACATTTATTAAAGATTAAGAAAATCCCAGAAAAAGTTGGAGTCACTTGGTTCACTCTCTCCACAGGTGCATTTCCACGTTTGCCTGCATTTGGCTTATAACTGAATCAGAAACATGCTAACATAGTTCTTTTTAGAGTGTGAAATATTTCCCTGTAAAGCTAGCTTAGTTGCTCTAGATGTTGGACTTGCTTTTTCCTCATTCTCATACAAGTGATTGAACTGATTTTGCTCAAGCCTTCCAAAAAAAAAGTATATTTGGCCACAATCCACAATATGGAACAATCCATTTGCTAAGCTGAACATTTCACAAGCCATCTGCAAATAGGGCTTTACAAGAGGAACCATTTTGTTACCTTAACTATATAGCAGGAGCAACAGCTATAATGTAACATTCAGAAGGAAGGATTACTGTTGTAAAAAATGCCCACAATGAAGTCATAAACTATACAATGTGCCTCTTTTGAATTTCTTTACAAATACAAAACCTTTCAAAAAAGGTGAGCTAAGATTCACACATCTTTAGAGAGAAAGTGGGCCAGTTTATGGAACTGACGTAAAACCCTGTGAAACAGCAACTTTCTTTTTTTCTTTAAACTGAACTTGAAACTCAACATAAAAATCATGGGGTGTAGGCTCATTTGTACTGAAGAGAAAATTGTTGCACATGAAATCTTGAGAACAAAACATACCATGTTTTGCACAGCTCGTTTGGACGACATTATTAGAGCTGGGAACATTTAGGAAAACTCATCTAGAGGCCAAGAACATTCTTAAACAGGAGATGGGAATATATGCTCCAGTTTGTCTGAAAGCCTAATACAAGATTAATTAAAAGTTTCAGAAATGTTAAATAATGTTAATTTGTTTCTCTGGCAAACTGCCTGCTACAGCTCTGCAGAATATATAAATGAGAGTCTGCATCAACGTTATTGAAATCTCTTCCTGAGCTAGCTAGAGTATTCAAGCCTTTTGTGATTGTGGATTTTTGACTTTTTAAAAGCCTACAAAGCAAACCTTGTAGACACAGACACAGCACTACACCAGGTCTGAAAGGAAGAAGGGCCTACGGACGCCTTCCTGACAGTGTTTTTGGTCAACTTTGTCAAGAAACAAAGCATCCTGCCTCTCTACAGCAGTATCAAATCCAGATGGGGTTTATAAAAAGTACACAAAATCCTACACGATATGGATGACTATTGAAGAATTATTTCCAGTTTAATACACACAACAGGACAGGAGGGCATAGATGAAAACGTTAAGAAAAAATCTGATTTGAAGCAGATGGCAGGAAGCTACATTTCATGAAAAAAAAAAAAGAAATCATGAATACTTGCAAGAGCCAAGGAAAAAAATCTCTGCAGGTAAAAACACTGGGTCTATTCACAAACAATTGAATAGCATATTGGGATGGAATACAGCCAAACAGTCAAAGACTAATTGACAAGTACTTTAGCTGCATTCAGTGCAGCAGTGCAATCTACTTAAAGGCTGCCCTGCTTTCTCATACCTAGGATCAGCTATGGTTGACAGCAATTTTGGATAGGTTCTTTTACAAATGTGAATACTTTTTAAATCAGAGGGCACCCCAGACCACTGATTTATTACAACTGATGCACACCCATCTTTTCTCTCCTTCCACTTTAGCTTCTTAACATTTATTTATAAGTAATAAAAGTACAGTGGAATAAGACCAAGTAATCTGAAAGGTTCTGCAAGAAAAAAAAAGGGGGGAGGGAGAGGCAGAAAGGAGGGCAAAGGGAAAGAGAATTTAAAAGTAATGTAGGTTATTGCAAATTAGAAACTGCAAATTCATGACCTTACTAAAAAAAAAAGGCTTTATTACTGCATCCTCAGCCTCCTCTACCAAAATAATCTTTTCTTATTATTACTATTCTAGAAACTAACAGCTTTTACATTACTTCAAAAATAAGAGATTTACTCTACTTTTATGAGATTTACCTAATTTCAGATCAAAGGGAAAAAGACAGAGCAACACATATATGGGAGTTGTAACTCAAATGAGAGCATGTTCCCTGCTTCAGACAAATCCCTACCTGTGTGAAAGATTAAAAATTAGACAATGGTTTGAGATGATTTAGAAAACTTAATGGAATAAGTAAGGAACTGGGAATTAAGAGAAGTCTTCTCAAATCTACATCCAGCAGAACTGTATGTATCAATACCATTCACATTCACAATTTGCAATTATAAGGTATTTATTTTCCATACTCTGATTCAGATGCTTGTTAAACCATGTTAGAAGCATACTCTTCCATCTGTCACAGTTCCTTAGAAGACCTATAGAATAACTAGCTGCCATATTCATCTCTTAATAGCCTCCATCAGTTTTTCAGTCAGGATGAACATGAGCTAGTCAATCACTTCAAAGCAATACTGCAAACAATTGAACTGAGTGGCAATAGTTTTTCATAAAATTACCACATGTAACATTAGCTTCAAAGTTTCTGGGAAAGTTTCTTGCTGCATACAAACAAAATTAACAGTGAACTCTGAAGCTCTCTGTAAAAATTAATCTTTTGTATGTTTATAATTGAAAGAGGAATTTCCAACAACTGAAGTTTAACTTGAAGTCACACAGCGTAACTTACTTCTCATCTTCCTCCACCTCCACCCCCCCCCCCCCCCCCCCCCCGCCCCGGCCGGAATTCTTCCTACCATTCATACCAGAAACAATTTTCTGAGTTTTCAGGATCACAAATACTTTCCAGCTCTCAGATTATGAGCAATGAATTAGAATTTTACAGTCTGTAAGGATTAGAAAATCAAATATATAAACCCTCTTGCCATTAACATAGTAGATCACTGAAAGTAAACCAATGGCTCACCTGCAGCAGTTCCTTTCTGTCTTGGAGGGACACTGGAAAGAAACCCTTATTTGCTAAACATTACTTTTTCACCCCAGAAAAAGGAAAATCATATTTTATATATATATATATATATATATATGAGTCAAACAGGAATCCAGAAATACCTTTTAAAGAAAAAGACAAAATAATCTTGATAACACTTTTAATTTCCCTGTAAAACAGCCTTTATACTAATGATTACCACAGAAATAGTAGCCATTACCTGGACTTCAAGCTCTGCATTTAACATACTCATGTAATTTTCAAACAGGGAGACAAAATTTATTTCACTTGCATTTCCTCTGACGTACTCTTTTCTTTCAGGTTTGCTTCTACCCAGTTCCATTTGTCCCAGTAAAACAGAAAATGACTGTTATTTGCAAAGACCAAGCCATTTCCCAGTGACGCAGGTTCAAGTTCCTCACATTTTCTTGAACAGTAACCTCTCTAGGAATTGCATCTTAAGTATGACAAATAACATTTAACATAACAACAATGTAAATGCTTGCCTTCTAACAGGTTCTCGGTGATACCAAACAAATTATTCGCAAGTAGGCCAATAGTCATATACAGAAAAAAAAAATGGAACTCACCCAACTGGTGAAGGGACTCTCTGGCTATGCAGAGGGAGCAGCTTAGGTTCAAAAGATGTGCTCCCTTCAGTGGCTGGCACTGATAGTAGCCAAGGGTGGCTCCAGCTTGAGTCCATGGGGAGCACAGGTGCAAACAACTTGCCTCTGCTCCCTGGACCAGCCACACCTCTTCACCAGGCTCTCAATCACCAGTTCAAGTGGTGACATAACCATTTCCCTACAGGCCCACAACACAGCAAAAACGCAGAGCTTTTGGAGCAAGTCTAAAGAAGGGCCATGAAGATGATCAGAGAGCTGGATTCCTTCTCCTTTGAAGACAGGCTGAAGGAGCTGGGTGTGTACAGATTAGAGAAAACTGTGGGGAGACCTCATTGTGGCCTTTCAATATTTGAAGGGAAATAAGAAACAGGAGGGAAAATAACTTTTTACACTGGTAGATAATTATAGAACAAGGGAGAATGGTTTTAAACTAAAGGAGGGAATATTTAGACCACGTTAGGAAAAAGTACTCCAGAGAGGATGGTAAGGTGATGGAACAGGTTGCCCAGAGAGGTTGTGGATTCCCCATCCCTGAAGGTGTTCGAGGCCAGGATAGATGGGGCCCTGAGCAACCTGATCTAGTGGTTGTCAACCCTGCTCAGGGCAGTGGGGTTGGAACTTGATCCTTGAGGTCCCTTCCAACACAAGACATTCTACGATATTCTATGAACTGCATAGATAATGATGGCTTATTTCACTAACCTGAATTTAACTATTTTAGTTTCAACTTAAGGGCATCCAGGATAATTTATATATACATACGTATATAGATAAATATAGATACATACACATACACACACACCTCATCAGAAGTAAAGGAGAGAGAAGATTTTCCCTGAGGGTTTTCAGACTACAGAATTAATGAGATTTAAGTGTTTGGAAAACCTTGGTTTCAGTCTTTCCTAACTTTTATCATACTAGAGTGGATGGACCTCCAATGATCCAACTTGCTGATCTATCACTGATATTTTAATAAGCTCCATCAAGACTTGGGGTTCTTAGGAGTCAGCATACAATATTTTTAAGATTCCACATAAAACAATAGGAACTGTAGGCAAACATACTTCTTTCCTACTGAGACATTCAGATTCAGAACACCCCAAACCATGACATCTCCATTAGTATCTTGAAGTTGCATTAACCCTTCCACCTACTCAATTGTCAGGTTCTGATACACATCCCTTCTAGTATCAGTATAGCAGAAAGGAGCAGAAATGCTGGTTTATCTCTTAATTATTATATTTCTGAAATCCATGAGTCACATTTTAATCATTGACAAATATTTTACTGAAAAATCATCAGCCTAACACCATTTAAGCATAGCTAAGTTTATTTTTCAGTTATGTGATCTTCTATTTTTTTTATTTTTTTTTTTTTTACCTGCTACCAGATTTCGTTCCAACAACATACATGTAGAGGTGAAATAAAAATACCATTACCTGAAATTTTCTCATCTGTTACTGTGTTTTTCCACTACCTGTACTTTCCACTGTGGCTGCAGTTTGAAGTAGAACTTGCGTACAACTTCAGTCAAGCAACAAAATTAGGTTTTGTGCTATTTTAGGCCATAATCTTTATGCTCTGGTTTTTGGCTCAAGTTACAGGCTAAATCCTGTGGGTAAGCTAAAGAAGGCCTATCCTGATTTATGAGTTATGTGGTAAGAATCCTGTAACACTATGTTGGACCTATCGGAAATATGCCTGGTCTATTAACCTAATAAAATTGTGTTTAAAACCATCCTTTTGTCTGTCTTCAATTACCTGCATGTCTAGATCAGTCCTTTCTTGTTAGCGATCCACTGTTGTACTTCTCACTCTGTAACACCATATGTTTTTAGTTTCATCCTACATTTGTCTCCACATACTTTTTTTTCCTTCTTCCATATGCATTTCTGCCTCTCCCTCACACTCTGCCATCAGAAGGGAAACCATTTCTCAACAACACTGTAGTGCTATTGCATGAAGGATTTGATTCCAACAAGATAACATGAATGGGAGTTCTATGAATGTCAGGGCTCTTTAAATAAAAATGTAAACAAAAAGAATACAAAAATGCATCCTTTGTGACAACAGGAAACATTGCCAAGATTCAAAGACTGTGATTACAGTACATTCAAGTGAAACTAGGCTTAGTCACTGAATATACAGAATCATTGAAGACAAGAAAGCACAGAGTATTAACAGTTTTTACCAGCGATGTGTCACTTGCAGCTAAAGAACTTCTGGTTTACACAAGTAGCATGAAGACTATCCCCACAAATAGAGAAAGGAGTCTGGAAGTACTCTGAGATTTAAAGTGGAAAAAAAAATTAAAAAAATCTACTTCATCTTGCTTCACAAAGAAGCTTAAACAAAGAAAACTGCTTAGAAATACAGCACCAGACTCCATGTGACAGCCAGGTTTCTTCCCCTCATCACAATCAACAAAAACTGATTTCTTAAATCCAGTTTACAACATGCATCTAACTTACTAAGCATAAGTGAATATTACATACCAATTACAACTAATTAACACTTCTTGGAAGATTATACCATTTATAATGGTATATGCATATATACATATATATACACATACATATACATGCCAGTTCATTTTAATATCCTGTATTTATGTAGATCAAGGCATAACTGTACAGATCTAGCATCACCTAATCTCCTTCAGAACAGTGATTTACACATCTTCATCTCATGCTGGATTGGACACCTGAGAAAGATGTCATCTGTGCATCATAACAGATAGCAACACAGAAACACTGGTCAGGTATTTGAGTAGCAGTCCAGGCTCTAAGTATTTCCCTAAAGGAGTCTTCACATCCAATGCAACAAAAAGCACCATGGAGCCCAGGTCACTGTGGGATGTAATTACTGCATTCGCCAGTTGGCTGGCTTACAGAGCTGACCACATCTCCTCTTTGAAAGAAAGTTTCAAAGTATCCAGAAATTGAAAATACTAAGCCCAACATAGGAATGCTCTTCAGATTCAGCCAATTTTCTGCACGAATATCACCCAACATTATACCAAAGGCACGTTCATTACATCCTGCGGAAAAGAGATTTACTAGAGGACTTAGTGAATCCTTGAGGCAATACTTGGGCCTGTTCTATGCTTTCATGCCCCAAAAGCCATCCTCATCACAAAGACTGCAGCTAGCTAATTTACACCCTCAAAGCAAACACAGCATATTTGCAACAAACTATGTAATATAATGTATATTATCTGTTACTGCTAGTCACACCTCCCCTCATTTACTAGCCCTTTTCTCTCATACATACTTGGTTTTGTATGTGTAAGAGGGACTCAAAAGTCTATCCAGGTTTCAGCATCTCAAGTAAAACACTAAACTATGGCTTGCTATTGTTATTGAACAATTCTGAAAAGAAAAAATTCTGAAAAGCTGTTTTATCAAATCCAGTATAATATAGAGCCACAGGCCCAAAGTTGAGCTCAGGCTAGAATAATGACTGAGCCCAGGTTTACACTTCTATTTGGTGAGGAAAACACAGTTCAGGGGAAAAAAAGAAAATAAAAGGAAAAAAAATATATAGATCCTTATCCCTGGGCTCTACTGTGTCTTGATCACTTAAAGAGAACTGTAAAATACTTAAATATCACTTCATTCCCACATGCATAAAAATAAGGTAGCTGTCATGGTAAGACGTACACACACAAAAAAAATCCATTTATATTTAAACAAATAAGCCTTTCTTTATAAACACAGTAGTAGACTCATAGGCTCTCTCTCACGCACTTGGAGAATAAATTGCTACTGGGTTCAGTTACTTACTTGACAATAACTGCACAATTCCAAATGCCAATCAAAAGACTAAAACTGTAGTCAATGACATTATTTATCTCTTAATGCAACAGACAACACGTCTGCAGTGTCTGTACAACCGGCAGGGCATCCTGGCATCCTAGGGAGATTCCTACAGAAGGAGAGGAGTTGAAGAAATACAGCTGTTGTCACAGGGGAAAAGTCACTGATTAAGATTTCAGCGCTCTTTTGTTTTAGCTGTACTTCTAAATGGAAATCACACATTTAAAGCAGACCAAAGCATTCAGTATCAAACCACTATCGTTACCATTTCCAAAACCCACATCTTGGGAAATCTAGAGCACAAAAATAATACTGGATTATACCTCTCTTCTAATCAGTAGCATCAAATATGTCCAGAGGCATCACAGCTTATGAATGAGAGGAGTCTGAATACTATGTCAGGAGCCATTGAATATGGAAACCAAGTGATGAAACTATCGTCTCTATATGATGTACTGCAGGTCACAGTTTCCATATAATACTGAAAGTGTTGGTGAATGGTAAGAATGGCAAAACTGGATAACAAACAAATTCTTATACAGATAATATTTACATTTGGAATGCTAACAAACTAAAATATTTTAGAAAGAGGAAAAATAAAAAGTTAAGGGAAAATAATTGCCTTGTTTTTATTACTGTTCATTTGAAACAGAAAAACTGTGTAAGCATTTTCGTGACATTGTTCCCCCCCCCCCCCCCCCCCCCCGAAAATGGAAAAATAATCTCCTTTTACTCAAAATCTACTTTTTAAATGTATCTGTGATAGAATAATCAGAGTTCTAAGAGAATAAGAAGATACAAAAGTTAATAAGTTTAGCTCTAAGTATTACTGTGAGGTAAGATACTTGGACCATTTGGTCTCACTCTCAGCAACATAACGTGGCCTTCTCAGAGGCAAAGTTCTCCATCTATTTCTTTCACCTGTATATTAGTATTTCAAATAGGTATAGTAACCATTCATCTTATTATCAAATCCATCACTAACGATTATTGGGACAGAATTCTCCAATACCTGCCCAGAATTCATCTTCTCAGTAGTAACAATCTTCATAATCTTAAATGTGTATGTTCTGAATATTTTACTAAATATGTTTCACAACTTCTACTCAAGAGAGCTTCTAAACTTTTCCAAACCACCAGAGTAGTTCTTAGTAAGTAGAAGGTCCAAATAGCTTCCTGTTTATTTGCTTTTCTGAGTTTCCATACATGCATCTTTCAGATTTGATCTCAGGTCTGTAATGGAAGATATCATACCATATAGTTAGTCACTGCACTGAGAAGCATAAATCTGTTTCAAAAGGCATTCATGATTCTTTAAATGAAAGAATCATTCAAACAAAAGCAAGCAACAAAAATACTTCTAGTAGACAATAGTTTTAAGACTGCAAAGAAGCTTTTCAGCAGATAAGGGTGTTTTAAGAGAACCATACTCTCCCACTTGCACAGAGTGCCCCAAAACTCTTCTCTCTCTTCTTTTCTTCTCTCTGTATTCATAAACTTTCATCTGTTGTCTCTCTTGGTATTTATAAACTTTCATCTGTTCTGTTCCTGAAGAATTTGTCTCCACAGAAAGTCTAAACTCACTGCCTGCATCTCTCTGACAAAGTTTGAGGAAGCCTGAAGCCTTGATTTTATTTCATACAGAGATATTGTAATAAGCACAAACCACGACAGAATTCAGTGCATCATCTAAAGACAGATTTCACACCTCTATGTGAAATTAGAAAAAAATATATTATGCAACATAATATGGGCTGAGCCACAAGGAAGAATTAAAATCTGGCATAGCATGTACTAGCTCTGCAAGAGACTCAAGGTGCTCTACTAATCAAATTGCAGAGCATTTTTCAAGCTTATTGATTTCGCAGGTCAAAGAGGAACATTCAGCTGCAGCTTTGCAGCCACTTCCAGAAACTAGTTTTATGAAACAACTACTGTGACCAATGAAATGTTAAGTGGCGGAACTTTCTAAAATAAAAATGCTTTACAAATTAGGTACATGAATATCACACACATACGCCAGACTTATTCATTTTAAAGTTGAAACTGTTCTGTGTCTTGGGGGTTTGTTTGTTTAAGTTAGTGACCTAGTATAAATTCCTTATTTCTGGAGTGTAGTAGGAAACAAAATATTATGATCTAATAATTATCGTGCTAAGAATTAGCCTAGCCACATGAGATTTTATACTGGATTTCATATCACGCTACTAGTATTCTCAGCTCAAAGCATCTTGGCTGCAAAGAACATCCAAATCTGCAATACGTTCACCTCTTAATCATATTCCTTGCTGTAACACCCAAATCCTGAACTCCTTATAGCATCTTTCTTAAATACCACAAAAATTTATCAGCAAACAATACGATCATACAAACATAAGAGTCACCAGCAAAGCCGTTGGAATGCAAGTCAGAAAGATCAGACTGTTTACTTAGAGCAGTCATTAGCCTGTAACATGCTTTCATAATGCTGACCACCTAGGTTGTCTCCATCCTACAGCGTTCTGCTAAGAACAATGCTTCCTCTCCTTCAAAGAAGTCACGAAATCTACAGATGAAAGATTTTATGAAGGAATTGGCTTTTTTTTTTTTTTACAGTCATTAAGTTCTCTAAAACACAAGATAAGATACAAATCTATTCTACAGCACCTTTAACAAGGTAGCAAGCATCACCATTGAGGTATCCGCAGCCATCTCACAAAAGCAAGGTAATGTGAAAAGGTCACTTGATGTAGAGTCAGAGCACAGTCATACACGACACAGCAGAAATCTAGAAGAATTCTCCCTATGTATACTGGCGCTTCTCTACAAGACATAGGAAGAGAAAGAAACATGAATAATCACTGTGAACAAAGAGAAAGTAAGGACACTAACTGTGATAGGAGGCTCTGAGTTCATGAAATATGTCAATAAACAGCAGTACAAGATCCTAGTGCCTACTTAACACGGATATAGAAAACTTGCTGCAACTTTTTTTTCTTTTATTTTCTTCTCCATTTAAAATAAAGTTAACAGGGTCACTGAGGACTATTCATACCATTTTGATTGTGCAATGCAGTAAGCCAGAAACTTCATACAATTAAACCAAAGCTCCCATTAAATGAGGATTTTACCAATGTTTTCACTAGTTAATACTCCTCAAGAAGATGATAGCACATCATTCTTGGGTATCCCAAAGTAAAAAGATGAGTAGCAACAGACAAGCAGAAGAAAAATGCCTTTCACGGTGAGAGTGATCAAACATGGGTGCAAACAAACTTGTGATTCTGCATTCCTGGGGACTTTCAGAGCTTAATCTGATAAGGCCATGAACTAAGATTAACTCTACTTCTAACAGGGAGTTTGAGTAAAGGACTTACAAGCATCCTTTTAGACCCACGATTGTAATATGCAAAAAATTACTGCAACTAATTTGATGAGTAGAAACTTTACGAGTTACACTAATGCAGCCATATTTTGTCAGATTCCATCCTCAGTTTAAGTGCAGCATTAGTCAGCTAGGATAAGAGGAGGTCCTGAGGAGACCTCATTGCATCCTTCCGGTACATGAAAGAAGCTTACAAACAGCAGAGGGACCAACTTTTTACAGTCTGATAGTGACAGGTCAAGGGGCTTTAAGCCAGAAGAGGGGAGATTCAGGTTATATGCTAGAAATAAACTTTTTACTCAGGACAGTGAGACACTTGCACAGACTGCCCAGACTGGCTGTGGATATACCATCCTTGAAGGCATTCAAGGCCGGGCTGAATGGGCAGCCTGATCTGATGAGTGGCAACCAGACCACAGCAGGGGGTTGGAATTGGATGGGCTTTAAGGTCCCATCCAAACTAAGCCATTCCATGACTCTGTGATTCTATGTTTCTATAAGCTCAGATCTTTTTGCCATTTTGAAGCAGAAAACCTGCTCCTTTAAATAGAACAAGGTGGCATCACATAGCTGGTATATAGAGTACCCGTATCAAAAACTCCATCTAAATGTGTCCAAAGACATATCAGAATTAAAAGGAATTGCTTCACTGGGTCATAAATTTGTAAAGCAAACAGAATGAACTAAGCTAAAATGGCCAATAACACACGTCTTAAAAATAGCTGTATATACCTTCACTAGGATAGAGTAATGTCACATCTCTAGAGGCACTCAAGGACAGGATGGATGGGATCCTGGGCAGCTTGAACTAAAGGCTGGCAACCCTGCCAATGGCAAAGGGGTTGGAACTGGATGATCTTTAAGGTTCCTTCCAACCTAAGACATTCTGTGATTCAATTCTGCGATTCAAAATTTTGAATTTCTGGTAATTATTTAAACAGAGAAACTACTGATCAATGTATTAAAAATAAAGCTGAGGGAGCTTTAGAAATCCACCCCAAAAATCTCAATTCATTTCCCTTGTTAACTCAAGTATATATCTCCTAGCTAAGTTCCTACACAAATACCTGATTAAAAAACAATTAAATAAAAGGAACTATCAGAGTATCCCATCCTAACATCACAAAAAGGAAATAAAAAGAGCAAAAGGCAGGTCTTCCATTACTTTCCTGAATGGAATAGTACAATTTTGTAACATGTAATTAAAACAACATGAGGTTTATACATTCCACTGTATGAATAACTTAATTTCTATTAAAAAACATCTGTGCCAAGGACATCTTGACAACTATTCTGGTCTCTGCTAATCTCACTGTCACTTTACAAGCAAAATTAGTGTGCATTTGGGACACATGATGCAGAAAGAAATAAATCCAAGCTGATGTTGGAAGTAGGGATGCTAGAAGCGGGACCCGAGGGACCATACACTGCACTTTCTGGTATACAGCTTTGCAGCCACTGTCATCTTTTCATCACCGCTTTGAGGAAAGATGAACCTGAGCTATCAAAGTTCTGATGTAATGTGTTAAAAAAAAAAAAGGAACTAATGCTTTATTCTTAAAAAAAAAAAAAAGAAACTTTCAAAAGGCTGTTCTGCTTAACTTGCAGTGTCAGTTCTCAGAGCTGAAGGGTTCAGATGAATGATTTTAAAATCTGTAAATAAACCTACACTGCACCTACAGATTTTTCCTAAAACATTAAAATTTAAAAAAACGACTATTAAAAAGTTTACATAGCAATAAAAAAAGAACACTTAAATTTTTTCCTCTTCCTCATCACCATCCATTTTCTTGAGCAAAATGACAACATGGTGAACTAAAAGCAACCTTCACTGTTCACAGATTGCTTTCTCTGAGTGCAATAGTGATACCTCATCCCACTAAGGAGAAAACAAGGCAGGATGGCTACTGTACAACTTTAGCTTGCTCTCTTTAACACATATCGCAACCTATTTTGTTGAATGACCCACACTTTCCAGGCCCAAAACACAAGTGATAAATTCTCAGTAATGTTTCATATGTAGAACAATTACATTTAAATGTTTTGGGTTTTATGACCGTGCCAAAGGAATAAAAAATAAAACAAAAAACATTTCAGCAGGGTAGCAAGACACTACCTGCTAGCCAAGCCACGCTTTCTCTAGCCTAAGGTACCTCCATCGGCTCCTTCAGGCTCTGCCCCAGCTACCCTCTGATGGATGTTGAGTGCTGTGGTGGGACTCAGGGCTCCCCAGGATGCACACCCTGGATGGCTGCTATGAGAGGGCCCAGCTGGGCTGCTCCTCTCATCCACCAACTTCCACAGACAGTATTTTTATGAGATAATAAGTACTCACTGGAAACTTTCTCTTTCCAGATTGGAAAAAAAAAAAAGCAAAATCCTTCAAGTAGGAACACTAAGGTTAATTACAAGCATCATAAAACAGTTATTACTATCTAAAGGGTTTAGTTTAGTCCATACACAGTCTTCACCTGCACATGCTTGACTGTAGCAAGAAAACAGATAATTTAAAAGAAATAGTTCTAACACAGCTACTAAGACCAGAGCACTAAAAGCTATTTTATTCATAAGAAATCAGAAGGAAAAACGCAAGATCGCTGCTCCAGAGACAAGGAAATACAATGCAGTATTATCTGTAGTCTTTTTTTTTATATATGTATATACATATATAGCGAATGTGGTGGTGGCAGCAAATTAACATTGTTTTTCAAGAGTCATTCACAGTTACAATAACTCTTGGAAAGGAAAATGGTTCATACATGCCTATAATGTATTAGCTACTACTTCAGTAGAGAAAACAAAGATCTGGTTGAAATTAGCATATTTTTCTTTGTGGCCACAGAGGCCTCTAAACAGAAATATTTGTGTATTTCCAAACACTGATGCTGTAAGTGTTGAAAAGTCTGCTTGACTGTTCCCAAATAATCGTGAGCTACACTAGCAGCATTTGAAAAGTGAAATATTTACTGCAATCAAACATTTTCAGTTTTGATAATTTTTTAATATTAAAATTAACTTTGACAGACAAGATTGTTTTGTCTCTCAAAGTGGGATAAGGCACACTTGAGAGATATTAACACTTCATACTAAACAGCATTACACAAACATTTCAGCCTTTCTTCTCTGAAAGATCAGGTTCAGAAACGCAAGATGTTTCGTACTGTTATCTTGGAGGGCACAGATCCTGAACTGCACAGATCACTATGCTTATACCTTGGTTGACGTGACTTAAAGTCATGCTTCAACAACTAAAACTTACTCCAACATAAAGAATTGAAATTTAGATATGTATTTTTAATATTTGTGCAACTGCTATAGGGGAGTAAAATTAAATAACACTTGTATTTCTTTCAAAACATGGAAAATTAATATTTTTTTTTAGGTACAGTCAAACATTTTTGTCTTGTTTAGGATAAAATGCTTTCAAAGAGAAAACCACAAAAAAGCATTACAAGGGCTGCTCTGAAAGTAATACCTTCTCTAGTGCAGATTTGTACGAGCATGGCATACAGGCTCTTGTTCATCTCTGGCAAAAAAAAACAAAATGCATAGCTAACAGTGGTGAGTGTGCTGAAAAACAGTGTTTTGTAGCTGAGATTTGCTCTAAAATTGTTACTGTGCTCTTTGTAGACTTCACAGTTTACAGGGCTGAATGACATAGTATGAAAATTGATACTAAATGTAACTTGAAAACACAGTGTGTCAAAGCAGGAATTACAGAGCTTTCTTTCAGCATAGGTATTAAGTCCTAATTTAATCACTTTAAAAAAAAAAAAGATATCAACCAACTTTTCAGGAAAGCAATTGTTACTGAGGAGCCAATATTTGTCAAAAGATAAATGTCTTCATCTTCACATAAAAATTCTCTTTTTTCCACTTTAAGATATATCCTTCCAAAATGCAGCTGTGGAAATATTCCTTCTGCAAGAATATTCTGGATGGATTGCAGAGGCTGGTAAGCTCAGAGGCTAAGTTTCAGAATACAGATAGTCTCAAGAGTGTTCATCTGATGCATAAAACAATGCAATGAAATGTTACAATTGATTTTTAAGAAGGTATAAATTGATCCTGAGAGTATTTTCATTACACATTCTAACAAAGTTAAAACATACCATTAAAAGATAAGTGCAGGATGTTCTGTATAGTTTATTTAATACATTTCTTACAATAGAGAAATGCTTCTTATTTTTCTGATGCTCATCCTTGCATTCATACACAAAATACTATCAAAAGTTTGGGAAGTAGTCATGGACAACAGCCTAAATTTCACATATGCAGCCTTAAACAAGATGGTAGAAATGACAGAACAGATTGTGTACTAGGAACAATACAATAAAATGAAAGAAATGTAACACTATGTGCAACCTTACACAGAATACCTCTAAGTGCTACAAAGGTTAGCATTTATTTATCATCCCATTGGGAAGCGGAGGTGTGACCAGCATAATTCCAGGTCCCACAGTGACAATGATGGCAGCACACCGAAGAGAAAGACACTGTGATTCTCAGTCTAATATAACTGCAGTCTAATGTAATTCAGTGTTCTTGCCTGCTCTTTGTTTTTGTGCAATTGGTGTCTGAATCCCCATTTATCCTTTTAGACCTCGATCATATTCCAAAGGCATTATAGAAAGCTATGGCTAAAAGTATCGTCTCTTCTCTCCAAATCTGCCAATATTCTCACGGCAAAGGCCAAAACCAGTGTTAAAGCTCCTTCTTTGTTATATAACATACTGACACTAGTTTAGTTCACCTGATGCAGATCACTGCACAACAGACAGACTTCATGAAGTTGTATTTGAGCAAATGATCTGGAGACAGAGAAACTTCATGCTACCAGTGCACACGCAAAATGTATTTTCAAAACTTTTAAATGATTTCATGCTCTACCTTTCTGTTGTCTGTAAGTTTATATGATTCATTTTTAGTAGTCTTTCAAAGTTACTCTTCGGCACCACCAAGGTATAGTTCAGGACTATTTAATGATGCAACAAAATCATAAAATCAATCACAGAATCATAGAATGGTGTGGGTTTGAAGGGACCTTAAAAGACCATCCAGTTTCAACGCCATGCCAGGGTTGCCTCTCATCAGTTGCAATGTTTTCAGTTGAATGCTCTGTATCATTACTCACCAACATACTGAGAGTAAGCCTAATCAGATGTAATCATTTTTCTCTAGTAACTGTGTTCATTAATCCTCATTGATTCCTTTGCACTTTCAAAGAGACTAAGGGATGTAGGAATGGGGAAATACAACTTAGAATATGATTAAGAAAATAGCTTATGAGGCAATCCAGGCAGTATATAGTGCAATGATATCTATGCTCATCCACTATAAAAATTAACTGAAATGAAGGCCTGGAAATATAGGCAGGATACATTATGGCTACTACACAAACCTTTCACTTAATAAGACCCTATATAAATAATATACTTCTTCAGTCCTGATATCATCTACTTGTATTTGCATTAGATTTGCTCTACTGCAGATGTCTAATTCCCTGTTGAAATCTCCTACTAAAGCTGGAATGCATGGATTCGTTCATTCCAAAATACCCTCCAAACTGGAGAAAAAACCATATAGTTAATCTACACTTGGGAATGAACTTGCCTTTAAAGGCAGATTGACTCAATGACTTAATAACTGCCTTTTGTAGTTTTTATGACTCAGATCTCTAAAATGCCTGTTATATGTTCAAAGGGGTGGAGGAGAAAACAAGCCTGTGGTGTATTGCATCATGTACATTGAGAGTAAACACTCTCCAAACTGGATGAATTTGCAAAACCTAAGGCACAGATAGCTTAGGGAGTCTGTTTCTTTCTCCTAAGCAGTCTGTTTATTTAAAATCATTTTTCATCCAAAGACACAACATAGTTTCTAAGGAAGTTTACAATTGAAGGCAACTGAGAAAACACAATAAATCTGTTTGCTATTCATCAGTGTTTCTGGACAGAAAGGGGAAAAATGTCATGGGAAGTATACAAAAGTACACAGAAGAAGATCTGTCACACTGTTTGAAATTCTTATCAGTCTTATCTTCTCTGTTCTGCCTAAAAGGCTGTTAAGTAGTCAAAGTTGTGAGGAGTTCCCAAAACTTACAGAACATAAAAAGGGAAACTCCCCATCTACAGCTCCTGTCTTTACAAACAAAACAGTTCATTGTCTAAGGTACCAAGTCATCATAGGTGTGTAATATAACTCAAGAGTGTAAGATGCAACAGCCTACACTGCTAAGAGACTGCTCAGATTTCCCCTGCTTATTTCCAAATCCTAACCTTTTTGATTCCTTTGTGTCAGTAAATACTAGAAACATCCACTTACATCTTCAGATATCAAAATGACTGTGCTCTTGGCTTTTTAAATATAGATGCACCTGAGGCAACCCAAACATTAAGGATATTCAGACTCCACTAACTGCAGCTAGTACTCAGAAATGCTATTGCTCAGTGAGGCATTTTTACCCTTTCCCTAGTGTTTCAGCTTCTTTCCTTGGCAAAGCAGCCATAACCAGCAGAGCTTTGCTGCTAAATAAAAATAATTCAAATTCATGAACTGTCTCTCAGTGTTTAACTGACACATTTGAGGAATTGCTCAATACAATATCTGCACAGCACAAAATTGACCAATAGGGTTTTAGCCAACTTAGTGAGCTTCTTACCTAGAAGCTACAGGATTTCAAGAAGGCAAGTGAAGAAGAGAAAAAGGAAATTACTCCACTCAGACCAACAGGTGAATCATTTTAGCAAAACAAGTTCAAATAAATTTTCAATTCAATATGAGGAAAAAAGTTAAAATTCATATATATATTTTGGGCTGGTCCTTTTGCTTTCAATACATGGTCAGAAACTATACAGTTTTCTGAAGATTTCACTGTCTAAAAAAGCAAGTCAAATGTAATACACTGTACCTTAAAGCATTTTGCCAACAAAGCTATTAGGTCTATTGTAGTAGAGGATGGCACAACATAAAAGATGTGAGCTCCTTCCGTGAGCATTGACCTTGATTTATTTCCTACATCCTATATTTCTACAATGCAGTCTTCTAGCAGTGATTAGAAATTTATCTAAATGCTCATTCTTAGTGACTCAAGTAATCTGACATATATAGACTATGATATGACATATATCTGATATATATAGACTATGAGGCCTTCAAATGCCTTCATGAGCAGAGCAGAAATCAGACCCGAAAATTACACTTCTCATGTGAACTTGAAATGCTGTACATATATTAAACAACTGATAGAAAGGCAAGAGTGTTTTACATAGCAGTCACAGCAAGAAATACGTGTTCTCTTGTACAAAGTAGAATAATGAATGCCCCTGACTACATCAGTGAGGACATGAAGAGTTACTGTATCTCACTCTATCCAAGACATCTTCCTCTTTTATCTCTCTCAGACAGGAATTATTTTGATCTAAACACAGATTAGGATTGATTTAAACTAAATAAATAGAACTAGTAAAGGTTAAGCATTTAATAACAGGATCATGTATTAATTCCACAATGACTTTGTTTGTGGCTGAGCCCTCTTACCGCATTTTGCTTTAACAAAAGCAAAAGGATTGAGCAGCCCATCTGATGAATGGCACAGCAGCATCAGCTGTGTCCCAAGCCAAAGAGGAGCAGCAGCTAAGCTGCTCAAACTGAAGCTACTGATCCTCCAAACAGTCTTAGCAATAAGTGGTACAGCTACACCTTATTGCATCTGCCAGGTCAATAATAGAATGTCTGAGAGGTGAGCTTTGTTTTTTCATTTCTTCTTGCCTCTAAATCTTCACAAATCCTCAAAAATCTTTAAATAGGGTTAAGTGGGAAATAAAGCGGTTACTAGAGATAAACTTCATCTTATTTGTACAATCCCGGTTTAGATGAGAAAAAAACAACTTGGGATGAATTTCATTTCCCTGCGCATCTGTCACAACAGACTTAAAAGGTTCTTATGCCTTGCTATCCAAACTAATCCCAGGAAAAAAAAAAATCTATGAACTAGATTTTGCCTTTCTTGACTTCTCTCTTTCTCTTTACTTTTTCCTTTTTCTTTTAACTTAGTCCTGGGTGATACTGATTTTTCCAGCCTATAATTTTCTAGCCTCTATAACAAGTAATGGATGAATGAATATTTGTCTGAACTAGGTGAAGCACTGAACAATAGCCAACAGCCAAAAGCAATTTCTCCCATACAGAGACCCACACACAGAATTTCATACATCGCACATTTACATTTTGGGAGACAGATCATGACGTTTTAGGTAAATACTGTCACATCTTATAGAAAACCACAAACTCTCAGGAATACAGTTTTACTAAAACTCCTTTATCCTCAGCCATATTTGAGTCATATCAACCAATAACTTCAGAAAAATTTGTTTCATGCCATTTAAAGGGGCCTGAACTTTTATGCAAACTACTTTAATTGCATTGGTCTGACTGGAATTTCATTAAATTGAAACAAGCTGTTTACTGTTAAGAAGTTAACTCATACAAAAATAACGAAGTATCAGAGATAATTTCCTGTTTGGTTGATTTTTAAGGATTTTCTAAAGCTTGACTTTGGTGGGTTTTTGATCTTTGTTTTCCTCATTTATGAGGGTTTGGTTTTTTGTTGGTTTTCTTGCTCTTGTTCATTGTGTTGGTTTTTTTTCTCCCCTAACTGTCACATTATACAATGCGCCTGCACATAATGAATTCAGGTCTGAAAAAAAACTTGTTCAGGTCAAATACTGTGGGCTCTGTGGATCTCAAGAGCTACTGTGACCCAAGTTAAGAACAGAAATTTAAAAAAGGTTCTGTTGTGAACTTTACATCTTATACACCCTCCAGTGCTATCAGTTACAAACAGTATTAATACCACAGTAAGAATTACCCTCAATGTTAATTCTGTTTTTTGGGGTTTTTTTGTTTGTTTTTGTATAGCATGTAGATAGACAGCACATTCTTCCAAAATGTCTCTTTGAGCACAGAAGATTAAAACTTTGTTGGTTTTTTTTTAAGATGACAATGATTAATTTATTTTTCTCTACTTCAAAAAAGGTCATCTTCAACAGCAATGAAACTGTTAGTTGCTTAAGTAATTGTATGAAATAAATGAGATAGTGTTTGTCTAAACCAGTTTCCTTAGATCAAAATCAAGAGATTTTTGAAAACAGCTAAATCAGGAGACCTTACCTTTGACAGAGTGAGATGCATACTGCAGACTGTTTCAGAAAGAGTACATTTCCTAATGAAAAGTTATGTATTCTGAGTAATAACATCCCTCAAAAAAAAATTGCAGCTGCTCTCTTGAAAGAATTGTGAACAAAGTGACAATAGAATTTGATTCCAGAATTCAAATGTTTCTACTCCTTCAGCTCAGGAGAGATTTTCATATGCAGAATCTTTTGGCCTGTTTTTGTTGGTGATAGTTGGTTCAGTGTGGGTTCTGTTGTTTTTTTTTTTTTTTCCTGAATAAGTATTTTTAAATCTAGAAAACAAAAACTAAAACTTCAACCATACTTTCACTCCTAGCCTTCTAAACTGATTCTTTTATTTCTTTTCCAACTAAAGCTATGTTTCAAAAAGCTTTGAGCCACTCTATGCCATACTCTGTTTATAGCTTGCAATTCTGTGGCATATATGTTATTTTGGAATTTTGAAGTACCTACTTTTCAGATTATTACTGATGAAAAAAGCAAAAGCAGAAAGTCCAGTTCCTGTTTTTCTACACAACAGGTGCAAGATGATAAACAGTCATGTTCTATTCAGAAAGGCTACATTTAGATTTGAAAGATTCCCTCTCCAGCTCTCAGTAATTTTCAGTCCTTCTTCCTAATACTATGTTGAATGCACAGATAAAATTTAGCAAGAACACAAGGGTCAGGTTTGCAAATTAAACAGATCAGGAAGGCAACAGGTAGTTATGAATTAGCAGAACATTCTATCAAGGGAAGCAATGGAGGCCTTGCTCTATAGGGTTCCTATCAAGACCAGTTTTCATTTGACCAGATGCATGCCCTTAGACACAAAACAGGTACCAGATGGACTTTAACAGTCAATGAAAAAACAAGAGTCTTAAAGCAGCAACCTTTGCATTGAACTTCACTCATTGGAGTTCATATACTAAAGTATCATGTCTTCACGTGAGAGCAGTATTTTTGCTACAACTACAACTCATCTGGGTGGTTTTCAAAGTTAACATATAGAAGAATCGCATGTAAAGGCACTTTGATATCCCTCAATTTATTCCAGTAATTGAGTCAAAAAAGGAGATATACCACAGAAATTAAGTTAACCTGTAAACCAGAACACAGCACAGAATGAGCATGCATTTAGTGTTTCAGTCTGCAACTGGAAAAACTGACATCACCTGAAGAAATTTTTCCCAAAATGAGACTCCAAACTTCAGTACTTAGAATATATTTCATTTCCTGAAAATGATCTGAGTCCTCTTTCAATTTCTCATGTTCTGTTTTTTTCCCAGAAGAAAAATTAAAGAAAAAAAGTGGAGGTATTTTCAGCTTTTGAGTTTTGCAAAATACATCCATAACATTAGCACATATCCAACTCCAAGTGCCAAAAGAAAAAAAAGCAGAAGGAGAGGAAACAGTCAGATCTCTTATTAACACTATATTAGCTACATCCTTTCAAACTGTACACCACCACAATTTGCAATGCTGAGTACAGAGATTGCTTCTTCATAATCCAGTCTATCATTCTCAGTAAAGGACGATTAAGGTTTAAAAATCATGTTCCCTTGGACTGTCTGAAAAGACAAACAAAAATATCAGGCCTAAGAGCCAATAAAAAACAGGGCTGAGTCCATACAAGCCTAGTGAAAACATTTAATTGATGTGCACCTATTACTTTCAAAAAAAAATGCTGAATTTAATTTGCAACTCAAAACAGAAGCACTGCTGTAACACACAAGGAAAAACGTAGCAGTAATAGATTTTAATACCCTAGAAGAACAAGCGGCCATTCTTTATTTTATGCAGTTAAAAATTATGAGATATGTTGTGGTGAAAAAAATAGGGTTTTGTTTGTTTAAGTAGACCTCATTCTTCATGAATAAAGCACTTCAAAACTGCCCTCCTCTTAATAGACCAAGTATACCTAGGTGACCTCTAAACATGAGCCGGAGTATCAAAATGCTAGTAAGTTCTTAACAACTCTTTCATTCCTCTTCATTTTTTACATAACTTTAATAACAAAACAAAAAAGATCCAGTAACATTTCCAGCTTAAAGTCTGTAAAGAAGAAAAAATCTTTCCAAATTATTTTCAAGAAGGGACATAGTTGAAAAACAATGCCAATTCTCCGAAAAGCACATCATTTTTCTACTGTATTGAAGGAGAGCACCAACTTACTTGGAGGCATAAAACAATTTAATTTGAGACAACCTCAGACACTTTTTGCATATCTAAAGTGTAAGATTTCATTGGACTTGGATTATGCAACTGCAAGGTAAATGTAGACGCACTCATTTGATAATGGGCCTTGCTAATTAGGATCACATCAGGCCACCAGTTGACCAACACAGCAGTTACAACTCTCAGCTCAATTTACTAACACCACATTTTAATATTAAATGAATTTTCAGTGAGAGCCAAACATCTGTGTACACACATTTCTTTTGAGAAGCACTCTCCACCCACGCTGGCAGCAGTGAATCTCTCTAACGTACTTGCAGACAGATACTACGTTGTGCATTGGGAGCACACCATAGCCTCATCAGCACAAGTTCCAAACCAGCACAATACATAAGGTCACACATGTACCAGTAACCTTATCCTACAAGCCTCCATGCACTCAACCTCCACATTTTAAAGAGGGCCTAAACAGGAAGGACTTCTGTCCAGGTGGCTGAAAACCTTATGCCATTGATTTGCACATAGTAGCAAGTTCCATGCAATTTCTCTAACTGAGTAATATTTGAAAACTCTATAAACAGAATTTAATTTGAGAGTTTCTAAATGCAAACTTCCTGTTTCTTCACTATGCAAACACTTCCTAAATTAGAAACCTGGAAAACATTTCATAGTAGAAGAGGCAAAAATAAAGCAATGAATAAAATTGCAGCATCCAATTCTACCAGCTAAATTCACCTCTATACATAAATTAGATGAGTAAGGTACAAGAAACATGCCCAAGGAGTATTTAATCATACTGAAAAGCATGCAAAAGAGAAGGGAAAAGGAAGAGAGAGAGAGGCCAGAGGTGCACATACTCAATTTCAGCTTAACAACACAAAAAATCCCTGAAAGGCTGTGAGAGCATGCACTGCACTTGAGAAGGACTGCTCACAAAGACCTCTCTTACATGAAGTTGAATCTAGTTCTTGTACATTCTATATAAGCTCAACAAGTGAAGTGATTTGTCTGAAGATATTCCCCTAACACTATGAACAGTGGAATAGTATTAACAAAGCTTCTGTGAAATTCAACAGGGAAACTCCAAAGCTACTAAAGTATTTAAACACATTGGTTCTAGTGAGTTACAGGTAAAAGTTATAGTCATATGTCCTTGGTACTACTGGCAACCTGATTCAACTAGCAATATCTAAACATTTAAAAATGTATATACAACTGCACCCGAAAGTATTTTGAGTCTTAGAGTAAATTTCATCCACATTTAATGAGGACAGTTATTTTTTTCATTAAGGAATAAAAGAAATCACCCATTCTTCTGATTCATCACAGCCCAATATACTGCACTCAAGAGTTGCTTTATTTTGTAACTGTTTAATCTTTACTCCATATTGTGATCAAATGGTTTTAATTGAAAATGTTTTCATTGTGTGTCAGGCTAATGACTGTACTATAAAACTGTTGTAGCCTTGCACAACAGGATAAATGGAAACAGATCTTATCACAGGACACCTGATGCCTTTGTTATCCAAAGAAGCAAGATCTACTCAATTGAATTTCAATTTATTGGATCTAATCCAGAAATCTACAAGCAGGATAACTTTCCATAGTTTTCAATTGTGAGGAACAATTTAGCAAAGACTACTCTACTTGATTAGTCAGACAGATTTAAAAGACTTTAATTACCTTAGATTAATCAAACACTGGAGTCTGGCTGAAGGCTAATAAATCCTAATTAACAAAGGTTATCTTCAAATATCTATTAAAGATTAATATATCTTTTGCCCCCAGAAGTTAATTTATCAGTAAAAGCAATTTTAAATCATGAAATCAAAAATGATTTACAGGGAACATTTTTTAAACAAAATACTGCTAAAACATTAACAATTTAAGGATGAAATACAACCAGAGCGCATGATCTAACATCATCTATCCAACACTTCAAATACTTCCAAACTCAGGCCTTCCATACCAGCATTAGTAAGACTAAATTAACAAATGTTTACTATCTCTTTTTTAAAACTTTAGTCAAAATATTTAAGAATTCAGAAGTAGTAAACAAAACAAGGTATTTTTAACACATACATACACATAAATTTCATGTATAGTATTACTGTTAGATTTTAGCTTAGCACAACTGAACTATGAGCATGTTCCTTTACATTTTGAACACTACCAATTAAACTGCAGAGATTTCTTGCATTCAGAAGAGGATAAGCCTCCTTCCTCAAAAACAGAAACATCTGTTTTCTTAAAAAACATGTGCTAAAGAAGCGAGGAGAGCAGGATGTAAACTGCTTAATCAAGTAGTTTAAAGATAAGAAATAACTAATTACAAGAAAAAAATATGAGATTAAGATCTGAATGTAATTAGCTATACTCAAAATGCCAAAACACTTAGCTCAGAAAAAATATAATTAATTAGTTGAGAGCTCCTGATGGTTCACACTAACACAGTGATAAAGGGTGCTACAATCTGCTCCAAATGTTTACCGAGTGGAGACCTGAGGATCTGGGTTGTCAGCTAACAGCAAGGCATATGCTGGAACAATATGGTTTCATGCTGTGCCCAAGACCCATTAAACTTGGCAAAGCCAAAAATCTATGGATTACAAGGCTTGTGCTCAAAGAGTTTCACCAGCACAGCTCGATTTGGTCCAAGTGCAACACCATGAAAATTTATTAGATTTTGGGGGCACTTGTGGAAATTTCATTGATGAAGAATACATTGGATCTGAACCTTCACAAGCTAGTAATTTATTATAGGGCTATGGAAGTCAAAGAAGCACACAGTTTACATTCATTTAACAAGCAAGAGGAGAGCTTACATCCAGTTACTGTTCTTCCTGTGCCATTTTAATAGCACAGTCACATAAGACAAAATTGAGAGTAAGATTGACTGAAAATACAAACATGTTATGACTGAGATTTCATGAGAATTGAACTACTTCTGTTAATTCACTTTCATTTTTTCCTGCTATCCAAAACTGCTCCTAATGTTCCTTCCAACCTAATGGTTTTAAAAATTATCACTTCTTCCCATCCTCCAAGCTTATAAATAAAAGCCTCTTGCTCTTTTTATTATTTTTTTTAAGCTGTTACTTTTCTGCAGGAGACCAAAAGTGGCCTGAAACACTCTCTATAGGAGTGGGAGCTCCAGCATGGCCCAGCCTTTTTGGTGGTGAAGCCAGATGCCAGTTGCAATGCTACTGCATAAGCATATGGCAGATAGATGCAATTTCTGTGTTCAGGAAGAGATACGACTACATCCACCATTTTGAGCTAAGTAGACAATCAAGAACACACCTCTAACCTGAGTCTGGATACTTCTTCCTAAAGGCAAAGCTAGACCCTCTCTACTAGTACAGATGTTTTTTACCTACATGCTACGTAGGGATGGGTAGAGGAAAAAAGAAGACAACAAGGAATTCTACTTCCGCACTTCACATGACAAACACTTAAGACCAATGCTTTACATAACAGCCGGTGAAACAAGTGGGCACAGAATCAGTGACCTCCTTACACTTTTAATTTTTTTTCCTACTGCAACATGTCCTGAAGCAAGGTTAGGAAGGCACTTCACTCTACCTTGACAGGCCAAAAGAAATCAACTTGCAGGCAGCGTTGAGCTCACAGTCTGCCATTTGGACCACTCACATACAGATGATTCTCCCACTGTGTAGTTAGGACACTGCCAGGTAAGGTCATAAAATTCCTCAGTTTCACTTCTGTTTGTTTTTTATTAAGATGGTAAGAAGTTTTAGAAAGAAACTATATACCCAATGGAAAATGTTGATTTGTAGAAACAAACTTCTGCAGACTCTGTCAAAGACCTTCCAATGACAACCAGATACAGAAGACTAATCAGCCCACCCACAGGTCATTTCCCTTGGGAGCAGTCCTCTTTGCAGACATCCTGAGATTTGAAGAGAAATTTGGAAACATGAAAATTTCCATGCTATGTATGCTCCAGATCCCACACAGCCTTCATGTTAATTGGCTGGATTTAAACAACGAAGTACCTAAGATATAGGCTCATCCTCTCAGAAAAGGAATCAAAATCACATCAATAGCCGCTTTCACCACTGACGAGGACACATTCTGCCATTATCTGACTGAAATGCAGAAGGAAACACTACCAGCATAATCAAAAGAAGAGAATAGCAGAGAAGTGTTTTCCCTTCAAGAAAAGATGAAAAGGTTTTATCCATTCCTAAACAGTGGAGAAAGTGTACATAGTTGACATGGTTCCCATTGTTCTAACCTCCAAGCTCAAATCTGTAGGGAACTAAACTCAACAGTGCAAAAGCTGAAGTTTAAACAATTAGTTTACGTACCCTCAAGACACAAAGAACACAGAAAGAATTGTCATTTCACACTGGCATAAAGCCTGTGAGCATTAATTAAATTTTCCTGTGAATTTATACATTGAACAAAATTCATTTTAAAAAATCATCTTCCAGCTAGCAGTGGAAACAAGTTACAGTTATTTAGGAAAAGCCATCAGAGACTTGGCCCATATTGAAACACTGCAGCACTGAGGAAAACAAGAAATAAAAGCTTAGTATCTCAGAAGAAAATGTCTATCTGGTTATCTTAACAGTTTGACTTTTCTCTAGTAATTCGCTGACCCAAAGAAAGATGCACTTCACAAAACATTACATTGTTCAGGGCTGTCTTACAGATATCCAACTCCTCTATGTTTTCAGTCAGAAAACATGACCAGAACAGGAGCTGAACATCTATCCTTCATACAGCAACCAGCATAAACCGTTTTGTCATTAGAATAAAAAATTCCAGTGCTTTTTTTTTCCCCAGTTTTTTGTTTTTGTTTTTCCCAATAAAAGAAACAGCTCCTTCCTTCCTTAGACACTCAGTTCTTAAAAATTAAGCCTGGTATGTTTGGATCCTTCTACACTTTCACATCCATTAACAAATATTTTCAATTGCACAACTTCTGTTATGTGATGACAGGGATATGGTTCCAAAGCAGGAACTTAATGAACTCATTACAAAGCTGGAATAAAACTGTCTGAATTATATGTGAATATCAGAACAAAAAGAAAGAGGGAGGATGGCCAAGTGAAAGGATTGACTGGGACCTTACTGAATCGAGTGTCTTGGCTATAATCAGTCTAGTAAGCAACCGTGTTGCAAGTTAGGCTTTATACAATTTCTGTTCCCCCATGCCTGTCCTCACCCCTGCCAGAATCATTTTGCTTCCCTAGACTCCAAAAACATTCCCAATCTATGTACTCTGCATATTCATAGCACCTCTAGATAATACCCCTAATTGCTGCCTCTAATTGGCATCAAAATAAGAACTTCATTTGTCTCTATATACAAAAATGGAACTATTTATTTCAAATGCTGATATGTGCTGGAAAAAATAATTTACGCAAAGAAATAAAATCCATTATGTCAGCACTATCACTTTTTGAAACCATATGAACAGTGTGATGCTGTCTCCTTCAAAGTAGGGAAATATCTTTTCTACCATAAAGTGAGTGTTATTTGATGAAAGAAATGCTTTACTAGCTAATGGATAATAAAGTATTTTCAGCAATGCCTCTCATCTACAGCCAAATGGAGGACAAGCAAAAGGCAATTGCTTCTTCAGTGAAAAAAAGTCTTTGATATTCCTGTTTGCTACTTCTGTTATCATCCCTATTTTTCATTCTCTTAAGTGAGCAGAGACAACATTTGACTTCCTAGCTTACCTGCTCTCATTCAAAAAATTCTGCCGCAAATAAGGATTATTTCTATTCAACATGATTCTGAAAACAACCTGTTAAGTTTTAGTTTTGAACTCTTTGGCAAATGAAGATATCACAACAGTTTACAAATAATAACATTAATGACTGTGAAATGACGTAACAGTGCTTTTGATGAAAGTCAACATGAAGTTCAGTGCTCTGCAAGACAGGAAGACTGAGAATTATTTTAGATACAATACCACTCTTCCACCACTTTCAAGCTGAAGTATACTTGTAGAATCATAGAACAGCTTGAGCTGGGACTTTAAAAGATCACCTAGTTGCAATCCTCCTGCTGCAAGCAGGATTGCTGACCACTAGATCAAGCACTAGATGACATTGCCCAGAGCCCCATCCTATCTGGACTCAAGCACCTCCAGGGATAGAGCACCCACAGCCTCTCTGGAAAACCTGTTCCAGCACCTCACCATTCCCTCAGTAAAACACTTCCCCCTGACATCTAATCTGAATCTGCCTTCCTTTAGTTTTAAACCTTTCCCCATTTCCCACTGTCTTAGCAATTTACCAAGCAGAGTGAAAGAGTTTCTTTTCCCACTGGGTATGTTGTACAAAGTCAGTCAAAAAATGAAAAACGCTGACCCTCATTTATAGGCATCAACTTCAGCATCACAGAAAGGATGCCTTGCTGGATACTAGGCCTGGCTTCCATTGCACATATACAGAAACTGGAACTAAGAATAAAAATTGATGGATAAACATGACATATTGTTGAATATACAAGATAAAATCCAGGTTTCTCGAGAGTATAAGTATGTGTACAACAGTGACACAGTAAATATGAAAAGCATTTATATAGAAACCAGCATGCCATCATAACAATTGTTATAGCTATAGTGATATAATCAAATTATCTTCAACATCTGACCTCAAGTAGTTTTCAACCAAACAGCAGCTTAGCTAAAGCTCACAGGTCAAAAATACAGGTCATAAAAACAGCACACAGTGAAAGCAAGGAAACC
The DNA here is from genome assembly GCF_016699485.2 of Gallus gallus. Classification (NCBI taxonomy): domain Eukaryota; kingdom Metazoa; phylum Chordata; class Aves; order Galliformes; family Phasianidae; genus Gallus; species Gallus gallus. Next base: position 51,423,079 of record NC_052535.1, on the reverse strand, counting down.
AGATTTGTGTAAGCAAATACAGGGTAGGTGAGTGCTTCTACAAGACAGTACTACTCTTCCTACCTGTTAGTAAAAGGATTTTCATACTGATCTCACAATTATCGGCATGTAGAAATGGTATTCTGAAAACCATCTACAATACTGGGATTACTGCACAGCCTTTAATTAGTTTCTACTGCAACGAATTATTTGCTCATGTACAGCATTTCAGGCCGTTCTTTTCCATTACTGTTTACATTTTTTAATACGCTCATGTCTTATCCCATGGCTAATTGTTTACTCTCTCCCCTCTTCCCCCACAGAATTTTGTTTGGCCAAGAGTATCTTATGTTTCATGGAAGTCCTAGTGGGAGGTAGGAATTGCAGAGCCACAGCAATTAATGATAAACAGATTCCACTTACAAACTGTCATGAGTATTCCATTGACTGAAGAAAACAGAGCCCATTTTAAATTTTTGAAAATGTGGAAATATCTGTGTCCTCCATGGTTCCCTTGCCAGTGTTTTTGGCTTTGAAGGGTTGGAGTTTTTTGGTTGGTAGGTTTGTTGTTTCTTTCTCTGCAAAGCAAATTTGAAATTCTCTGTCCAATTTGTGTTCCCTTGGACCCACAAAATGCTCTTTTGCCATAAACATGTGAGCAACTTGAGTTTAGATTCCTTTTGCCTCTAGTGGAATAAAACAACTGATGAATGTTTAGCCTGAGAAAATCTCACGCACTCAGATTTTACAAAGCAATTTGTGCATTTGAATAAGCTTTAACTTGCCACCTACGTTAGATGAAACAAACCTGAAAAAAATTCCAGCATACTTGAAATTAAGAACAACAAAAAAATAGAATTGCATTTAGATGCATAATTAAGCACCAATCCTTTAATTAGGAGAAAGGATTCTGTAGGATGATGCATGTACAAAAGTACAAAATGCATGTACAAAATCCTAAACAGGATTTTTATATGGGCATGAACAGAGATAAATGAAGTCATGAAAAATCTAGGCAAATGAGCTGGACCTCAGTAAAGAACACACTGAAGGCAGAAAAGAGTGTAAATGTGGTAGAATCTTTTTTTTTGCATTTGCATTTCAATGCAAATTTGCATTGAAGTAATGCAAAAGTGATGTTAGAGGTTGGTCATGAGAAAACTAAAAGCAGAAGATACAAAATTCCTACTGACAAATCTCAAAGTCCCTGGATCAGAGGGATTTTGAAGGAACTGGTAAATTCCTCATAGCCGACTGTGAAATCTAGGTCCCAATAAAAACTTCTCAGAAATGTAAAATATAGCACAACTTTCTTCAGGTCACTCATTCACCTCCTGAGAAGCTTGGAGTAGCCAAGAACCCCACCCCTCTGGCTACTTATTTGTAGGGCTCAAGGCTTGCTCACTGCCACCTCACATATAATATAAATAATCTCTGCAATAAAAAATGACAGTACATAGAAGTTATATAAGGTCACTCAATGCAAAGTTTCATTCTGAAACTATGTTTTTCCTTCATACCATGCTACCAAAGCTCTATAGTTAATATGCTCGCTGGTGCAATTCCCATTGCACAATCAAGGTGAACATACTTTTTTGTGCTTTGGGCTGGGAAATTTCTTCCTCTTCCAATCATTCCAGTAAGCTTGAGTTACTTTCAGTAGCCAAGGAAATACACTGATATGAAGGCACACATTATATCTGTGGAAATCATTATAACTGTTTCTCACTTATCATAGGAAAACATATTTGAAAATGGAGAAAAGCAGGAAAACATTTACAGATGAAACGAAAAGTCAACAGTACACACCTGCCAAGACTATGTGAACCATGGCAAGGAATCATCCCCACAAGATATAAAGGAAATAAAACATACAGAATCTGACTCTTCCCTATACCTGTGTACTACAGAGAACAAACAAAGAAAGTTATTAAACCAGAACAGCAACATTTACCACTGTTTTTCAATGACACAGAGTAAAAGGCAAGATGCAGCCAGGCCCACAGAGGATCTGTGGTTTGCACAAGGTCATCCAGTCATCCAGCAGCAGCAAGATGAGTTCCTATTCCTGACCCTGGACTGACTGACTGACAGACTAGGCTCCCCCGGGGCCTCTCCCTTCCAGGACCTTCTGTCTGAAGCATTCATCCTGCACAAACGAAAGGGAAAAATAAAGGAGTCTGCTGCAAGAAGCAGATGGAGATATTTTTGTGATCATTAGCCAAGTACCTGGAAACCTGTTTACACGGTAACTTTCCACTCTCTAATCAAAGGAAATAAAAACAGTACTTTTGTATTTAACAAGTACCTAATAACTTCCTGGGACATACATTATACAGCACACGATCTGAGAAAAGCCTTTGATCATTATCTTTGGAGCTACAAAGCATAATGTAGTGTAAAGTTTTGCTCATGAGATTTATTTCCTGACACAACTGCTACAGAAACGCAGCATCTAAGCTGGAAGTGCGGAAACATATGATTCTGCATCTTTTATTACATGGCTACACACTATTCTTCATTTAACAGAGGGTACAATGTACAGGGAAAATTAATTTTCTGACTGCCCTACCATTAAAAGATATTATACTCACAACTCAGTGATTTCAGTTAAACTTGGATAAAAGATCAAGTTAAAAAGCAGAATAGCCACTCCACGGGCTAGATACAAGCTTCAGCAATTTGGTTATACGTATTCCTGAATTGCTTAAAGGTACAGACAGAAACACGTCTGAAGTGGCTGTTCTCAGTTCATTCTTACCTCTCCAGTGCCATCTGCTGCTAACACGTTGTTACTGACACTCAAATTCTTAAGGATTCTGCTAATCGTTTCTTCCCTGCCCACTGAAGGTTAGACCAGAAGAGATAAGCCTTTGAACCTGAACTTCAGTGAGGTAAGAATAAAAAATGAAGAAAAATGTACACATAAATGTGTATGTGTGTAACACATGTGTGTGTGAAAATTAATAACTAGATTTGTAAGTACCACGGTTGCTCTGAAAGTAATGTCTCCTATTTATTTCCATGGAAGCTACACAACAGCTGCAGAGAGCAAAATAACACTATTTGATAGAGCAAATTCTCAGCTACAAAACTCTGCTTTTCAATAGTCACCACTATTAGCAGAACATTCCGCCAGCAACGGATAAGAGCCTACATGCCACACATACAAATATGCACCAGCAGAGGTGAACTGACTGTCACCACTGCTGAAATGCACCACCCACTGCCTCACTGTGCTCACATCCACTGGTTGGTCTCCATCAACGCTCAGCAGGTATCAATGAACTTCAATGGGTGCCACAGTTTCAGCATATAGGAATTCAGTGCCACCCCCTTTGATTCATATCGGCCATTCAGATGCCATGGTATCAAAGTGTCCCTGTACTGCTATCTGTCACACAGCAACAACGTGCAATTGAACATTGGTGGGAGAGTTCAACATCTGCTGCCACACTTTCAACGCTCTCCTCTGGTGTCATGACCAACATAAAATAGGAGGCATTACTTTCAGAGCAGTCCCTGTACATTCCCACAGCAGCAATGTAGTACCTCCCTATGGAAATGCTGTATTTAAACAAAAACCCTATCTTCTAATATCTAAAATACATAAACCCTATCTTCTAATATATCTAAGTCACACAAAATTGTAACACAAGTAGCACACAAATCCCTGTCAGTGCATCTGGGTAGGGAAAAAGACAGGGGAAGTCAAACAATTCTCTCTTCCCATACATAGTTCATTTCTGCCAACTGAGTGGCTTGGATCCCACAGGTATCTTGTCAAAACAGCCACTAATAACAGGGATTGCGACAGCCACCACAATTTCCACCCACCCCCAACTTAAACCTTTGTCATGCTGAGGACTCTGCCTATCATTTGCTGAGCTGAAAGAACGCATCACCCCTACAGTACACAGCCCAATAGCACTCCCTTCCATCAAGGTAGAAGTTTCTTAATGCTTCATGCTATAGAAACTGACTGCTGATTTTGTGGTTGAAAGTGCTGACCCTGAAAAACAGACCTACAGCTGTGTCCTACATTCTAGACTTCCTGGCAAACAGAACTACTCTTTCTGGAAGGTCCACTATTGTTCAAGTATGCCACAAAACCGTTTGTCTCCACAGTGATGACAGAGGAGAAGAAGGTTTTTTCAAAGCCATAAAAGTGTGGAGGAAATACTTGGTAAGTTAACTGCCTCTCGACTATAAGTGAGAGTCTTTCAATGCTCTTAAGCTATTGGTGAATTCTGGAAGAGAAAAGGAAGAATTCATCATTTGGGAACAGAAACACATGTTGCCAAATTCTCATTGTGTCACTGAAAAGAGCACATCAAAAGTTTCAATTCCCACATCAAGCAAAAAGAGTTTTTTCCATGACTGGTCACACTGCAACTTAAGGACCCCATGCCTGCATTCTTCTCTGCTGTCCTTGAACACAGAGAATGATGGTGAGGGCAAATTCCAAACTGCAGGTCCCCAAGGCACTGGATTTTCATCACATCAAACCAGACCAGTACATTCTTATTGGTTCAGACCAGACATTTCATTCTGATTCAAGTCTTGCCCCAAAATAAAATATTTATGTTTTCATTTGAAAGTTTGGGAGGTTGGGGGGGAATCTTCTCAGCTTTCAGGAAATTACTTTTTCTAAAAAAGCAAGATTGTTTAATAATTAGTAAATGTGTAATTTGCATGAAAATTGCACAATTTGAAAAGTTAAGGGTGCATATGAAACAAATCGAGAAAATAATATGGCATGCAGGATCAGGAATGAATTCCAGGTGTAGAGAACAACACGAGGAGTATTTGTAAGTAAAGTAACAAAGCAGGGATGGCCAATAAGAATACCTATCCCTGAAGAGCATGTCAATGATAAATAATCATTATTACTTCAAATTACCTAACTCTGGTATCAGATGGGACACAAAAACACCCAGCTGATGAAGACTCTCTAGGGTCATTGCTAACATTACAATGGAAAGGGATAGCAGAATTGCCCTAGAATTACTAGACTTCAGCTTTTGTGTCAAATCCAGTGGTAATAAAGAAGCACAAGAACAGACATTACACTACCTGATTGTACATCAGCTTTCCGGGGGATAGGTTAGATCTAGGGAAGGGAAAGAGGGTATTTTTGTGAAAATACAGCCCCACTGTGGCCACTATCAGCTACTTCCCTCTTCTACTTTCTGTTACTATGTAGTAACTTTTCTATTCTTTACTGTCAAGGCTGTCCAAGCCCTAAGGTCAGCATAATTTCAATGATACAATAGATTAGATAAACTTAACTTGATGCTAAGAGCACATTCTTCAAATTCCTGTTGTCTCCATGAGGAGTTTATGCAAATCTCAAAAGGAAAAAAAAGTCCAAGAGTGAAACTGTGCCATGCTAGCAAAGTTTCTGTAGTTCAATTTGGCTATTGTTGTTGCCCTCCTTGATTGAGAAAACATCTTTCTAATAGGAATGTTAGGTTTCAAGTGATAAAAGTATAAAATAAAATCTGACGTGACAATATTTATGCAAAGATGTGAAGGCTTCTGGTTTTGGGGGGTTTTTTTGTTTGTTTCTATTTTGCCCAACAGTCTTACAGCCTCCAGAGTGCAGGGCTAGATACACACACCAAGCTCAAGACTGAATCCCCATTTCCCTGTCTTCACTATATAGAAACATTTTCTCAGGAGAAAATAAGCTGTCTCACTTGGCTCAATAGCTACTAAAAAGCCCACTGATTAAACTGAGACACCCCTCTGTTCTGAAGAGTGGAATCACATTCCCAAGATACTTTTCTTCAGCATCTTCCTGCCTGACAGAGAGGTCAAAAAATGGCAGGCAGATCCAAGGAAAAGCTAGATTTAAAGAGCCACAGAAGGAAAGCAGCAGGATCTGTAATTGCACTAAAAGTACTCAGACGTGAATAACATTTCAGTTGTGCGACCTCCTGCCACGTGTTGGAAGGTACACAGACAGTGCTACACACATCTGCACATGGACCACTGACTCTGGCCAGGAAGTCTGAAATCATGGACTTCCCACTCCAGAGGTCACTCAACAAGGCAGAACCATTTAAACCGTTCTCAAGTTAGACTTACAAATCCTTTCTAATGCCAACAGTCTCCTCATTACTGTTGACCTTCCCAAAATGGTAAATGACACAAGTGGGACCAGATAAGAACAAGCTCCAGCAGGCATCGCTAAGGCACAAGGGTCTTCACAGTTTGGACAGATTCCCACCTACAGCACAAATAAGGATGTGGACAAACTTGACCCCTTGAAGAAAAGTCATTATCACAGTGCTGCTTTTGACACAACATTGCTAACAAATTTCATAACAGAAACAAGGAAACCACAATTAAAAACTAACAAGTCTAGAATAACACAAGAGTTAAAAAAAAAAACCATACTCAAACATTTCCCTTCCTCAAAAAAAGACACAGGAGAACAGCCAAAGTTTACCCAGGAAGAAAGAGAAGGCACTGACGAGAATCAGCATCACCAAGGTACTCACCACATTATTTTTTAAATGTGGCCTGGAAAAAATCAAGAAAAGCTGGAGTTCTGATGTTTTTAGCAGCTCTCTATTATTGTACCAAAGGTATTAAAACATGCATTCTGGAAAGCTAAAAAACAAACAACAAAAACAAATGTGAAACCGCAATTTTTCCTTGCATTACTCATGAAGCTTGGCTGCATCATACGTAAAACACAACCTGAGCATCACGTTGCACCTCAGAGAAAATGCTTAAAACATGCTAGTAAGTAACATATCTTGCCTGAACATACATTTTCATCTGTTCATTTACATTAAATACCAGGGGGTGTTTAGTGTTAAAAAAAATTACCTCTTGGTAATTTGCAGGTAACAATGCAAAGCAAGAGTTTCTAAAATTCTGTGGGTTCAGTTTAAACAAAATATCACTTGCTGAGATTTGTCCATTATTTAGGCAAGGCCTGAGGATCTCTGCTTTGTTTTTCTTACAACTTCCAAGCCAAAAGCAACTATTAATATGATCCTGATTTACCTTTACTTTGATTTTCCATCCTGAGATCCTTACCCTGCTCCTCAAATGAATAGTATTTGTTCTATAGCCTAGATAAAATATTGTTAATAAGGTTTTGTAAATTACACTATATTATGTTTACAACACAGCCTCTAAAATTAAAATTCCCACATGGGCTTTCCTTGATGCAAATACATTATGAAAGTAATCACTTAATTACTATCCACAAAAATAAATCCTTAAGATCGGTCTGCTTAAATTATAAGTTAGTCTCAAAATAGGGTTTGGCTACGCAGTTATAGACCACAAATCTTGGAATTTATGCAAACTTTAAACTGAGATAATTAACTTGATTCTCCAGTACTGATTCTGGACCCAAGGCTCAATTCTTGAATTCTGTGATTCTCTGGCACATAACGTTCAGAGGTTTGGGCAGAAACAGGAAAGGGAAGAAGTTTTCCTGCAGTGCAATGGAGACCTACAAACAGAGCGAGTCTCTGTTGCCTCAGGTTATGCACAAATTAAGAATGGAAAACATGAATCGTTGCTCTGAGAACCTTAAAGCAAAGGTTAAGGATAAGTGACAGTGTGCAGGAACATATATGAGGTAATGCAGGAGAACAAGTTCAGCATAGTTCACGTATCTGACAAACAAAAAGAATATATATGAAGCACCCAACATTTAGCACAGAAAGCACTGCTATACAATTAGTAAGATCTATCAGATTATAGAAAAAAAGTGGGTATTTGAGCTTCTTTATTCCTGCAGTATTTCACTTCCTATGTTCTCCTCTGAAAAACTCCTTTTCTCTCTACCATTCAGTTAGGAATCAGGCATATAAAGGAACAAAGGTACTAGTAGGTACACTAGAACAAAGGTTATAGTGATTTCAGGAACAGCATTACATTTAAAAGTAATTGTAGATCTCCCTCTTTGGATCGAAACTAAGTCTTAAATGTGAGCGATTCCACAGCAGTAAGTCCTTCGCCATTTGTCACAGTTATACTGGGTTCTACACCAAAATTTCTCAGTACAGCAAACTGCCACCTTCCACAGCTGTGACTCCAGAAAGGAAGCTTTGTATTCAGACTAAATAAATAAGCAGTTGTACTTTTCTGTACCAGTGCCCAGTCCTCAAGGTAAGAGAAGTAGGGTGCATGAGAGCAGCCCTCCACACAACAGATGTAGCAATAATGACAAAACCCAAGATGCAGTATCTTTTGCAAGAGTGAAACATCTAATCATCTTGTGCCTGAGAGTATTTAAACTTATTTTATAAAGCTGTGTGTATTCTAATACTGGAATATATATCGTAAATTTCTTTTATGAGGTTATAGCTAATTTGCTTCTCAGAGAAGATGCATCTTACACACCAATTTTAGAAGTTTTAAAGAGCACGATAAAAATTCTACACAGATAGGAACAGTGCCAGTTTTCTCTCACTTCAAACATATGTGAAAAGCATTTACAAGTTGGTAATACAATCTGTAAAAACAATCGCAATGGATATTAGTAATTGGAGTTCCATGTATATATGCACACATACATAGAGCAATAGCCTTTGAATAGGTGTGCTTATGTTTATATGCAAAGTGCACATGAAGTCCATTGCTTGTAGAGTAAAAGTTAATTCCCAATAATATCAATGTTAAATTAACTTCAGTCTCCTGTCTCTGAATACAGGTTTTTTTTAAATGCAGCAAGCTGATTCAAAGAGCTGGGCTTGTTTAGCCTGGAGAAGGCTCCAGGGAGACCTCATTGCAGCCTTCCAATACCTAGAGAGCCTAAAAAAGCTGGAGAGGGACTATTTACCAGGGAGTAAAGTGAAAGGACAAGGGATAATGGCTTCAAACTGAAAAGAGAGTAGGTTTAGATTAGACATTAAGACAAAATTCTTCATGATGAGGGTGGTGAGGCACTGGCACAGGCAGCCTGGAGTAGCTGTGGATGGCCCATCCCTGGAGACATTCAGGACCAGGATGGATGGAGCCATGGGCAGTCTGAGCCAGGTGGAAGTGGGTTGAAATTAGATAATTTTTAAGGCCCCTCCAAATCCAAACCATTCTATGACTCTGTGAAATAGGTCACACACTGATGGTACTTCAAAATAAATAAAACAATGGGACTACTGCTACTGCTGATCCCATATTACACAGCAGAACAGAAATTACGTGGAAGAATTTACAGACAGAAATACCCTCTAAGACAATAGCAGCAAGCTCATCTTACTGTACTTCAATTGCTCACCCTCACTCAAATCAGATACAGCAACACTTCATATAACTAGGGCTGTTGTCATGCTACAAGTACCATCGTGAAACATGATGTACTACATTTCCAGAGCAGCAAGATGCTTGACATTTACCACTTCATCACCAGGGACAGGCATAACCAAGGAAAGACACTTGCCCCACAAGCAGACACGAAATTCCCTTGTCCTCTCACTACACTCCCTGACAAAGAGTCCCTCTCTCCAGGGACTCAGAAGTGCTGTGCCAAATGTTCTAAGTGGTTTCATAGCACATGCTTATTCTGAAGCCACTTCCATCCAACTAGCTGACTGTGCTGTAGCTTTAGTTTCATAAACTTCTCACGTAACCAAAAGTTTTAACAGAAAACACTGAAATGTTAATGTGACAAAGAGATCGCACTTTCAGTCTTTATAAAGACAATTTCTACCCCTCTTCTGGTTTTCTGTATTTCACCCTAATAACTCTGCATAACTCTTCATCCTAAAACACTGCAACCTGTGCTTCTTCAGCAGAGTCTCCACTTACCCCTCCTTTTAAAGAAGATGAATTTATTTATTTTTCAACAGCTTTAGCTTAATAACTAAACAGATATACATATATAAAAGAAGTTTGCTGTAGATATGAAGGTTGACATATAGCTATTTGTACAGCATCAGCACAATACCACACATAAGTACCGCTTTTAAAAAAAACATTTCTCTGACAGAAGTATGTGACATATATGACAACATCTGGCACTTCTCTAGGAATAACAGAGTTCATTTCCTTATCCTCTAAGCAGTCTTGATGAAATATAGCAGTTTCTGGAGTATCAGTAACACACACATTCAAAATCATAGCATCTCCGGTTTCCTCAGTATTAAATATTTTTAAACCTATTGCCAGCTTGAAAGTAAACGGCTAAACTCTGATGTGGGTTGCACTGGAAGCATCCTAGCACAAAAACAATAGGATTATACTGGGCACAAGTCAAAGCAGAATTTAACCCATAGGATCTGACAGGGAAAAATTACATTAGGTTTCCAAGCCTCACAGAAGCTTATTTTTCATGGCTTGCTCCCCTGCCCCTGTGGATGTCTAACGTATTCTTTAGCTGAAAGAAATCTAAAAAAGCTTGAGTCGCTTTTTGCTCAACTGAAACCACACAAGTTTGGAGAGCTTCACATAAACAGACACTTGAGAGCCTTTGGTAAAACTGCATACAACAGTTCTAATTTTTTGTTACAATGGAAAAATAAACTAAGTTTGTTTTCCTAACTGTTCCCTACTCTCTTATAAACTCAGCCACCCAAGGTTTTTGTAAATAGACGGGAGGTTAATAGTTTAAAGCACACAGATATGTTTTTCCCATAGGGATGCTGAAGGAGAGTATACTGACAATTCACCTGGTAATAGAAATTTCATCTTGGGCAAAGCCTCCAAAAGTAACTAGTTCTCTGCATAGTCCTCAGATTGCTTTTCCCCATAATAGTTTTGACATAAGTTAATCTTGGTATTTGGTTAGGTTTATTACAATTTGCCCTGATGATTTCCGAAAGCGCTCTTCTGTACTGCAAGCATAAAACCCACATCTTGTACAGAGACATTTGTTACCTAAAAGCAGAAGCATCACCATCACTCAAATTACTATCATAGTTAACTTGATGACATATCCAAGCAGTAAGCACACACTAAACCAGAACAAGGATTACTGAATTTATTAGGAAAGAGAATTGTATTTATTAACATAATCAGGTTAAAGGATTTAGGGTCAAACTTTAAGTTCAGTAAGCATTAATCCATTTACTTTCATGCCAGTGCAGAGCAGCAGTCACTGGTCCTCAGATTGTAGTAACGAATGAAGAATGCTTTTGCAGAGAAAGTTTTATCCTTACATACTACTCAGATATATTACTTGCCTTAGGGGAAGCAGGATCAACTCATTCATTTCATTTTAATGAACAGAAAACTCTTCAGACTCTACTTTATCTCCTTGAAGGGGAGGAAAAGCTTAAACAGGGAAAAACTACAAATACCAAGCCTGAAACTATTGCTCACTGAAGCCTCAAACTGTCCCTGTGTTTTGTGATGTATGAAGTTCAGCTTGAGTAGAATAATTCCAGAATGTTTCCTCTGAAGAGGTACAGAACACAACTGGTAGTAGTTTTGTGAGCAGTGCCTTGAGTGCAGTACATAATCAGGAGTTCATAGAAGCCTGTGATCTAAACTGCAGATATTTTGGAAAATGGGAGTAAAATTCGAGACCCTCAATAATCTGAATCAAGGCAAAAAAATAGCACAAAAGCCTTTCTGCCACATCAGAATTCAGTACGAGTACCACCATGTGCAGGGCATAAAAATTTGTCCTCATCTGCTCAGTTCTGGTAAGGCTGCTTCTGTGCTGAAAATGCTAGTCACACACTGCCACTGCATCACTACATTGGATACTCAAATGCCACATGTAAGCCAACTCTGTTACCTTGAGTAGTCTGGAAGCCAGGTAGCCCAATACAACATATTATAATCAATCCATAATGGGGTTACATGTCTTCAAAAAGGCAGGAAATCAGCATTAAAATTAATGAAATGTAAGTCATTTAAAACCAGCAATTCTGACTGTCTTCAGAGTCGGGCAGACTTCACATAGAGAAGCTCACGAGTATAACAGACGTTAGAATACCTATGAGCATTAGAAATGTTTTCATAAAGGAAAGTAGTCCAGCTATTACACAGACCCTGAAAAAAAACAATGGATTCACAGAGGAAGTCCCATTCCATCCACAGTGCAAAACTGTCTTGGATGATTTGCTAAATCCAAAGCTAGTAATTCAAATGGAAAACTGTATATCAGACATAATTGTGAAAATTACCACCAGTATATATACATACACCTCAGATAAATGAATTTTGCTCAGTTTCTTTAGAAAGCCTAGATCCAATCAGTATTTCAAAAATAACTGTCAACTATCATGTGTACCATTAAGTTTCCCAGTATTCTTAATTCATTTATTCCTCTGCATATTATATTTTAGTTTAATTCAGTGAGATCAGGAAATAAAACAGGCATTCCACATTCTGAAAGATAGGCCAGGTTATTTCATTTGCTTAAAGCTCTCAGTAAGCACATTTCTGCTGTTCAAATCAAAGCACTGTGATGACAAAGATCAGCATTAGAATTTCACACTGCACTGAGCAGTAGATACATAGATGAAGCAGTCACAGTCAGACAGTCAGGCCTTAAATCTGAATCCCAGTCATCATCACCCCACCTTAATTCAGCTCTGTGTTAGAGTCCACCCAAGGTGGAGGATTACAACAAACCTACACAGTAGACTATACATGCTAGCTTCCAGGACAAAACCTTTTGAAAGAAGATACCTCTTCCTGATGCCTTAATAGGGATTACAGTCCCTTGGAATGAGCTGCCCCTCTAATTTGCTACAGGAGGTTAGAGGATTTGCCATATTGAGCTCATATGGCAGCCACAAGTAACTGCTGCTGTAATTTAAGAAATGTCTTTCGGAGCTTGAGAAGGGGGGGGGGGGGGGGCAACAACTTATTGAGTCAGAGCTGTCCTGTAAGGAACTGCACTTTTATGTGCAATACCTAACTCAACCAGCACCCAGGGGAATGACATTCTGCTACATGCTGCTACCCACAAATGTGTCTTACAGAGATCCCTCACTGCTTCAAAGACATTCCCTTTCACACAGACTCTTTTAAGCAATCATCAACAGTTAAACTGCATCAGCCCCTATGATATCTCCACGATTCTGCTACTAGCAAGAGCAGAGACAAAAAGAGCAGCTAACAAGAGCTCTCTTAGACCTGTGAGACCTGCCAACAGCCACTAAGCCATGGAGGCATTCATGTTTCTCAGTGATTATGATCCTCACAACTTCTTTCAAGAGCTTTTTTTTTTTTTTAACCTTCTTGACATTTTTCTGTTCTTTCAGCCCTACCATAGTACATAATTTTTCTTTGCTATCCTGTGCTTCCTCACTGTTCCCTGCTGATCCTCTCCTGGCCACAGCCAGCCAAAAAGCATCAAATAAAGGAGAAGCGCATACACACATGTGGAACAGAGGACACACTTCACTGGTGGGACTACTAAGTAATTTAGGCAGGAGATTCCTGACCTCTGCTATGCAGCTATGTATTTGTCATGAAACTAAGTTAGTGAATACATAAATCTCACCAGATAAAGTATGATTCCTGGAGTTTACACCTTGAAATTGGATAAAGGGGTAAAAATAAAAGTGAATGGTTCTGATTATTTGAATTTATTTCCTAATTTCTATAGCTTAGTTCCTCTATTTTTTCTATCAGTATGGTAACTATTCACTTTTCTCCTCCATCCCACACAAACTGCACTAAAGATTTTATTTACTGAATTTTTAATATTTAAGCAAACATTGTTCATAGATTGACAGTAAGAAAAAACTAAGCATTGGCTTCCATCACTCGTCACAGCCTCTAAATCACCTGGCTATTCTTAATCTGGCATCACTTCCTTCCATCACTGAAATGCCTGAGAATCTTCCAACAATTCCCTACACAACACAGAGAGCACCTGCTATGCTCAGTCTCTTCCCTCATACAAAACAATCAATTTTGTTCCTAACACGCTGGTTTAGTTGTCTTAGGGCAAGGATCTAGTCCAAGAAGCAACATCACCAGGAGAACTTCACAGCTCTTGGCTCTATCTCTAGGAACTGGCTCCCCATTTCCTACCTTCAAAGTATTTGCCTTTGCGCAATGCAGTAAGATTAAACTAAAGGAGTGGTGATTAAAAAAAACAAAAATAGTTGCTACCACACCAGTAGAGTATATATCTTGAAACTAAGTGCAAGATCCCCTCCTTCCTCTCCTTCTTCCCAAGACCACCATATTCACATCCCCTAAGGGATACGTGAAACAACATGTTTGTGGTATTGTGGTCAGCATTAATTAATTCTGGATTAAATCACAGATTAGCCTTTTTACCATAGCAATGTACCCTTTTACGTTTAAAAATGTTACAGAATTCCATACCACTAACCACAGTAGTTAAGAATTACTTTCATTTAGATTTCAGACTTTTACTAGGTAAATGCAACCATTATGTTGCAATGAAAACAAAACTACAGAGTTTGAGTTTCACTTTCACAGTGACAAGATTGGGACAGAGCCTGCAGCACTTACTCCTGGAGTTTCAAAACAGATTTTCTGGAATATATTCCCCCAAACAAGTGATAAGTACTACAATATTTTAAACTCTTTCACAAGTTCAGAAAGCTCATACTCAATTTTGCTCAACTTGTAGAAATTATCAGCTTTGTTACAGCAGACTTCAGAGACCACATATTGGAGAGTGGCAAAAGTACATAGAATAGAGCCACTGAAGCTGTGAAAGCAACAGTGTGCTCCCAGGCAGGTGCTGCTAAGTCACCTGTAGTCCCCAGTCTTGACATCAAACGGTTTGGGCTTCCCAACTCCAAAGGGTCCACAGAGCAGGCAAGAATTTTGACTCCAAATAGTCTTCCACAGAAAAGCATTGCCACAGAAGATACGGGAACTCTTAAAGTACAGCTTGCTGAAGAGATAAAATATCTATCCCACATTTAATGAAGAGGATTTACCAAAATCTAGTCTGGCACCCTAGAAATATTAGACTGAAATAGCAGCAAATCATCTTACCAAATGCTTTCCTTTTAAGGTACACACTGTTAAAGTACAGCCACTCATGACACGACAGGCTAACCAGACAAGATGTTTTTTTTTTTAAGTAGAGCCTTGAGTATAATAATTATTACATTATGCACTATGCATTAACAATGTCAAATTGGCTCTAACTTGTATCTTTCTTTTCCATAGAATGAATGTAGGATCTCAGTTTTCATAGTTTCTAATTTACCAATTCTACTAGTAGTATGTGTGTCTAACGGGGATTTTAACAGTAAAAGTCTTGTTAATAGCTCATGATTTATTACATATTCACCACTTCCTTAAATGTTGTGTTGGTTTGGTTGTTTTTTTTTTTTTTATTTCAGAGAAGAAATAAGATATTTTAGAGTCATGTTGTATTTTCCTAGGCTTTCCACCAGCATTTCTAGACTATACTTATCTTCAGAGACAACTGTAAATGACATAAGCAGAGGAAAAAAAAGTCATGAGGCACTTTTAAGGCAAAATTACATTTGAGTGACAAAAGACAGACAATTTAAGGGAAATGCCCAGAAAGCCATAACATCAGATAGTGACCACTCCCTCAAAGCAGCCCCAAACAGGGAAGGAAGTACCACAGAGAACTCCAGATCTTTCGAATTTATTCACTTCAGGCATCATTGACCACAATCTTGCATTATTCTCCCTTCTCCATCAGTCAGTTTTACCTCCAGCATCCCAGTTCCCTATCTCATTCCTTATATATTGGCACATTGCCTGTTCCCATACAGTTGACTCCTTTTACATAGAATACACTTGTTTCAGAGAAGCCTGTAAATGTTTCCACAATTATGTTCCTTTTCTTGACAATCCATTTTGCCTTCCCTTCTGCCCTCTGCATATCACAGGTTTGTTTCTCCGAAAACATCTACCAGATTTCACCTTTAATTTCTTTAACATAATTACCTTCTTTCTTTGTTACTGGTTATTACCTACCCTTACAGACACTATAGATCATGAATCATAAAGTCTTCCCACCTTAACTTTGCAGCAAGCAGTTCACTCAGTCATTTCTAAAGGCACATTTTTCAGTGCAATCCAGATCTGACTTTTATTTACAAGATTTTCATGCATTAAGAAATTTTGAGGCAAAGAGAAAGCTGCAGAAGCTCTGCAGCAAAACACCCTGGTCCAATCCTTTGTGGCCTGGAGTGTGGGCAGTTTGCCTGCCTGCTAAGAACTCTTTCCAGTCTTCTGCAACTACTGGGGAGTTTTAATAGCAAAAGCAGGGTAGGTCTCATATATCACTGTATCTTCTATCCACAAGACAAAAACGGAGGATACTTTTTTATTATTATTTTCCAAATGACTTCATTTGGTTGAGGCATGCTGCTCAGTTACATGGTACACAATTAAGAGCTATGATTTTAAATTACTACGTTTTAGATCTAAGCCTACATTTGTCTGTGTAATGCCAGTAACAAGCATCAAATTAGAAGCCAAGATACTCAAATCCTCCTTTTACTCACATATAGCTAGCAGCTGGTTCAACTTCCCACTGAGTTTTAAGCCCTATTCCATCTGGGCAAAGACATTTGAGCATTTTATTTTCTGCCCATTTTACAAAAGGCACTGTCACTGGATGGAACAGTGTTGCAGGAGCCAGTGGTGCCTGACAGCACTAGAAGCATTATAACAATATTTAAAATCAGAGATAACTTAACATTTCAACACCCCATTTGCCAGTTTTTTCTAGTAGAAAAAGCTTGTCACAACAGATAACTGATGATTTAAGATGTAGTTATGGCAATGTTACTGACAGGTGTTTGATCACATGCTTCTTGTATGTCTCCTTTTAGTCAGTGCCACAGGAGTAGATGGTGAACTACACACTCGACACAATGGTCAAAATCCTGTCTTTTAATCTCCTCCAAAAACATGCTAAATTGATGTATTACGCAGCAACAAGATCGTTTCCAAAAAAGCCAAGGGGTCTTTGCAACCTTTTTCCCCCCTCTTCTAGCTTCATATTTATTAAAATACTCTTGACACAGCTTAATTTTTATTGTTATCTAATTAGCGTTCTTACCTACTCCAAAGTGGTAACTAAAGCCCCTTGTTCAGGAAGCTAAGAAGTCGCATAACATCAGCTTAGTGGGTATGGTTTTCATATTCACAATATTTTTAAGAGATGTGACTGCTGTAAGAAACAACTGTAACTAACCATTAGCCTATCTCCACCAGGTTAAGGACATGTATGTGCATTAAACTAATTAATGGTGATTTTGTTTTCTGTACAACATAGGTAAAAATCAGAACTTTTCTGTATGCATTTGTACAGCTATTGTCAACAACATGCAGAAGACACCCAAGACCAGAGCTATTCATTGCAGGCTTTTGTTTTCACTTGCTACTTTTCAAGGTCATTCAGCATGAAAAATGTCACTTTGGAACGTGGAGAGAGTGGAAGAAACTGCACACTGTTAGAAGAGTCACATAGTTAGGGACAAGGGTATGATTCTTTGATACCTACAACTGAAGTACTTCTTTTTAAATCAGGTTTTCCTGAGTTAGACAAAGTGAATAGCTAAGGGTAAAACCTTAAAAATTAGTAGAAAATGGGGGGAAAAAATATAATTTACTCTATTGTTAAACAGAAAAATATTCCTACAAAAGCTTATCACGTATTCCATGAGTTTTGTAGACATACTAATCTAAAGCCGTTTATCCATCAATGTACTTTCTCAATTACCTTAAAATACTACGACAAGATGATTCAGACTGCAAATGGTCAGAAACAGATGTGAGAATCATCCTTCCACAGAAATCAACAAAAAAAAGAACATAGCACAAGAATAACTTTCTTGTGCAAGTATCAACATCTTGGAAGAACAGTTTCTCTTGGCATAGAAGATTTTCAATTCCTATACAGTACCAAACTGGTAAAGTAATTGACAATTAGAAGAAAAACGCTGCAAGATAGGCAGGTAGTTTCACTGACAATTTTCATCCATTTAAGAAACCTTTAATTAGAAAAAAAACCCACTTCAAGACAAATATTACAGCAAGACCTCAGTCAGAAAGGAAATAACTATCCTTTAAACTTGTTCTGAAATCTTATCTCAGAGATGCAAAGGTAAATAAGTTGGCTGTGCAGACTGAGTTGAAGAAAAGAAGTAAAATACAAAACATCGGAGAGAAGTCACCTCAGTTGAGAATCAATATCCCAAGCATCAAAAGCTCATAACCCTGAGTTTTCTTTTCATAGGAAAAAATTACTAGCTCAGCATCCTTCAAACCTAAAAGTTGAGATGCTTATTATTGTAAAATATTGAAAAATATTGCAATGCTAAAAGTTATGACAAGAAGCTTACTCTTGTAAGAACTCCCCAGAAAGCAAATATTTCCATGATAAGGCCACAGCTACTTCTACTGGAGTCGACTTCGTTAACATACAAGGACATTTCTCCATAAGAAGAAAACCCAGCACAAAGAGCTGTTTGAGCCTTATCATCTATTATGGTAAAATACCAGGGAGCAATTCTGGTGGTTTATCACAGTTATAAGCCATAACTCCTGTTCTGTTTCCTTTCACTGGATCTATTCTGTGTACCATAAACTTCCATACATAAAAACCTTGATTTAAGTAACAGCTTAAATACCTACAGAGCTTTGGTAGCTAGTAAAACTGAAGTGTTTTTTTCCTGAGATTCTTCAGCTGGCGTTTTTTGTACAATCACGTTTTCTTAAATGCATTCCCCCCCTCATTAAGTGCACAAACCTCATTTATGCACATCTTTTCTGCCTTCTTAAGGATAAAAAAACAATTCATGTATTTGTCAGCAATTTCTTCGAAAATCTTGTTAAAGTACTTCCCAAGCAGTGTTATCTCATAAGGATTAACAGAAGGTTATAGAACATGTTCTCAGGTTGGGACAGGGGTATTATATAAAGAAGAATCTGAGTAAATCAATTAGGTTGTAAGAAAATCATCATTTGCTTCCCTCTTTTTCTTCACATGTTACAAATGCTCAACACGCAGCAAGAGGCTTTGGAAACAATGGCATGCACAATTGTTTGCTTTTGGGAAGCAGTTATAAATACGGTTTATATCACATCAAGCTCATTAAAATTATTTGTTCAGCTAGATGGAGTATCCTGATTAACAGGTCCTGTTAGTCACTGCAATAGCCCAAATGAACCGGTATTCGTATAAATGCATTACTAATAAATGATATGAGAAAAAATAACTTCAGCACAGATTGCAGCACAAAAGTAATTTTTATAACATGCAAGCTAGCAAAATGAAGAGTTTCTAAATTAGCATGTGATTTGAAAAAACCTGGAAATACCCAGAAGTAAAAAAACCTAAAAATGAAGACAAATGAGAAATGTGATCATAGATGACATTCAGTATGGACAAACAAGTAAATACATATTCAAAGAATGATAGAATCATTAAGGCTGAAAATGACTACCAAGATCAACTAGTCCAACTGTCAGCCCATTATCACCAAGCCCACTATCTCACTGTGTATTAGGGGGACTCAAGCATCACCAAATTCTTCAGTGAAAACACCTGTTTTAAGCAAACTGTCACAGAAATGAAAATAAACAACTAATATTTAAGATACCATAAAGCCATGTACTTTTTTTTTTTCAGTTCTGACCCACTTAACACTCAAGAGTTACGAGTAGGTGGGTGAGGTTATGAAGTGCCTGTAAATAAAATTTGGGAAATGGAAAAACAACCTGGAGGATGACTACAGAATTTACAAATAGACTACAATACAGACAGTACTTTCTATGTGAATTGAGTGAAGCAGTTGTTGATAGAAAAATAATATGCTATCACATAATTTGAAACATAACACAAAAAAGATGGCTTGCCATTCTCATTTCTGAATTAACTTCATTTTGCAATAAGACTTTGAAGTTGTTTCAGGGAGATTTTTGGGAATTGTTTTATGATAAATAATAAAATATTGTGAGCTTTACAGAAGAAAGAAGTCTACAGAATAAAAACATCTAGAGCAAAGGTGAAGGTTTCTTTATTACACCAACGAAAACTATGGCTTCAAAAGCATTATATATATAAGCCTTCTGTGCTCTCTTGTGCTCTCCATGTATCATTTGCACTAGAACTTCAGCTTATCTTAAGTGATTACTCTTTATGGCTTCACTGAAAGTAGGAACTCATATCGAAAATGGATCCTAACAAGATTTTGACATAAGACAACTTCTCTGCACAGTGAGGACTACAAACTGCAAATATATACTAATAACATTTAAAAAATGAACTCTGAATGACACTGCAATATAGCCTGCCATTTTCCCACATTTTCCTTTACTCTCCTCCATCCATGCACTGATAATTTTGCTTTGCAAATAGACAAAGTTATGTTCATCAGTAAAAAATTATTGATTTTAAGAAAAAACTTTTTAACTTTAGAGCTAGGAGTGTGCAACAGCCTGTTTTCAAATATCATGCATTAAAAAAATGGTTCCTATGCAGCAACTGTGTACACAAACTATTAATCTGGAGTGGAGTAGTTTAAAAATAAAGCTTTTGTTGGAATTTTTACAGTATCTGAAAAAGCAAGCAGAAAGAGGGGTGGGAGGGGGCAGAGATTGGAATAACACAAAGACCTGACCATCTCAGATCACAATGATTAACAGTATGGGAATGTTAAAGCATCTCAGAAGTAGTTGTATCACATGGAAATTTTAGAAAAATATCTATCAAATTATTTCTAAGAAATTGCAATCATTAATAATCTTAGAGCTCACCTGGAGCCTAAGAGGCATAAGCAAAGTTCTTTGACGCTGATGGTATTGATTAGGCCGCACCATCAAAAGTTTCACACACCATCCAAGCTCCAGCTATGAAAAATCACTAACACCTAAATTTCAGCGAGTAGGAAATAATTTTTAAGTGGGCATGTAAATTTTGCAAGTATTCTTGCCAACACCAGTGTAGATCAAATTAAATCATGAGCTACTTAGTCCCTCACTCCATAGAGGATTTCTTTGATACCCATGCAACATTCTGTTGGGTTGGGTTTTTTGTTCTGTTTTTCTTACAATCTTTGTATCTCAAGATTCTTCAATACTCTTAACATTACTTATTATTATTACTAGTATTAGTAATAGTTTGATTGCTGCTGTACAGTCCAGCTCCCTCTATTATGGAGCAATGAAATTAGAGGAACTAATGATATTGGTTAAACAGTTAATGTTCCAAATGTGTTGAAGACATAGCAAATGGGATAGTGGTATTAATTGAGATTGCAAGAGTAACTATTATGTTAAAGAAAAAGTGAATATATACAACACAACCTGCTCCATAATAGCAGGCAAAGTTGTCTTACAAACAGAAATCACTTGGAAATATATAAACAGATCAGTCTCTCACTAAACTGCATTGAAGATCACACAATCACGGAACCATAGAATGATCTGGGTTGAAAAGTACCTTAGAGATCATCTAGTTCCAAGTCCCTCATTTGATTGTGCCCTAAGGAAAAAAATGTAAATGGTTACATGGAGCTCTGAAGAAAGATGAAACAGGGACCAAGAGGAAAAAAAAAAACACTGAATGAAGTAGCAGCCAGGTTCGGAATTTCAGGGAAAAGCAGAACTTAGGGGAACAAGTCTGGATGTTTTGTGCAGGAGCCTCACTCTCTCATCTGTCTAGAAGCCAAGCCCCTGACCTAGAAAAGCACTGTGATTAAAAGAGAGCAGATATAAAAGCTATCATCCATCATCTTTTCTCCCCCTCCCTTTGGCCTGTTTCTTAGCTACAAGGATGAACAGACTAAAACACAGATTTATTTGATTACTTCAGCCTTTCCCATGCAACAGCCACATTATTGTGCCTTACACTTGTCAGGAGAAAGCACAGTACAGTGCCAGTATCTGGCACACGCATTGCTGTCACGGAGGTAAAAGTTTAGCTGCACAGGTCTTGCACTTTGTAATTGTGGGACTGCTATTGTTAGACACAGGTCCCAGAGAAAGCCAAAACATGCTGTCATAGCAAAGTCTGGCACTGCCATATTGATTTTTAGGTCTTGCTGAATAAGATTCAGTTTCAGCCTTTATCAAAGAAAATGCTACATGTTCATTTTAATTGTTAGCTTTTGTTTGTCATCCCTCCCAGCACTACTTCTAAATAGCCAGCTGAAAAGCATTTCTGGGCTCTTTGGGTATATATGTTAGGGTTGGAGGGTCCATAGGGGAAGAGGGCTAAGAACCAGATAGCGGGAAGCTGGATCAAGTCAAGATTCTTAAGGGGGGCCTCCATTTCCATATGCGTTCCACCAAACATAATTGCTTTATTGCAGATTGACTTCTGTAAATGACTAAGACCACCTGTGAGACAGTAGGTCAGAGAAAGCAATTTTGCAGCTTTTGTTTTCATTGGCAATTGCAGAAGGTTAAAGCACTTTATGACTTCATTCTAAATTTGCTATCATAACAAGTTATTTTTGTATGGCTACCTTGGAAAAATACCTTAGAAGAAAGCTTTTTCTGCACAGAAATTTCATAAAACCACATTACTTACTACCTAATGAAAGAAAAGGCTATGAGAACTTAAACTAAGCAGTCTTCACATACATGCTGTGAATGACGCTCCAAGAGATGTTGTACAGCTGATCATTCTCTTTCAGTTAATCACTCTTCAATCAAATGTTTTGTTCATAAAAATATCTTTGAGTATGAACTTTAGGACCTACCAGCCACAGAGCTAATACTTTCCCTAGTGGCAAGAAAGTCTTGTCCAAGTCAATACAGAATACAGCAATCCTCAAAACTAAGCTACTCCTACTCTGAGTCTATGTCAAAGTATTTAATCTTCTCAGTATTTTATACTGACCACGAGCAAATATTTTTTCCCAGAGAGAGGTTTATAAATATTTCTTATGGAAACCATTTCTCATTCTTCCTTACCTTCAAAAGGTCCCCTCAGAAGTCATGCAAGCAAGCACTTAAACTAGATGAAAAATGGTGCCTCAAAGATATCCAGGTCATGTTTTAAAACACTTTCACGAAGTTGTTAGCAGAAGCAACATTACTACATTTGAATTGCAGTTTTGATTTGGTGATGGTATCTCAAAAGGAAAAAATATATATTTTATAGCCTTTATGTCACTGAAATGAGTAGCAAATGTTTTATCTCTTAGAAGACACCTGCCCATCACTCATTATACAGTCAGCAATATAGAAAAAAGATTTTTTGAGTGGCCCATTAGTCTTCTCTTTGCACATGGTAGGTAAAAGGATGTTTCTGTCAGATTCTGATCTCATTTGAGAACCTGATTAACAAATTTTTAGTATTAGATTTCAACAAGAATATAGGGTTTTGGCAGAAAAAGGAATAAGAGATGCAGTGAACAGTGAGAACATTAGAAGTAACTCAGCAAGTAATGAAATGAGCTAAGCTTATATATTGGTTGTTCCATTATGTAGACAGTGGCAATACACCAACAAGCATCTAAACAAGAATAAAATAAAGCAAGATTAGCAGAAAAAGATAATGTTACTATTACTCTAATATGAAATATTTAGAACTTTTATTCTTTTATTTAGAAATAAGAATTCATATGTTTTTCAAATGTACCTGCAACACTTAAAAAAGCAAATGAGGAATTAGACCAAGTTACTCTTTTTAATCCTCTAGACTACCAAAGATCATTTTCATCAGATAAAAATTTCCTTCTCAAGGCCTTGTCTTTAGGAGTACTACAAGCACAGTTCTAAAACAAATTCGTAGATATATGTCAACACTAAGCAAAATCCCAAGTTAATCATACTATGTCTTCTCCCTTTAATCCACTGATTTCACAAGTATTTTATTCCATTTGTAAAACCACAAGTTTGTTAGCAGCCACACACTGGAAACAACCATTTTTGCTAGATCTGCAAACACATTTATCACCAGAATTGTTTTCCACAAGATAAGAAAATAAAAACCTGAAAGACCACCTTTACTTTGGTAGAGTACTCTAATGTCATTTGTATCTCAGATTCCATAAGACTAAGTAAATAGATTCTGTTCTTGACATGCACTGAACTCACATGAAGGAAATACTCCACCAGGGTAAAAAGCACTGACTTAACATATCAGAACACAAATGAATAATTCTGCATTCTTTTCACAAGATTTATAAGGCAACAAGCAATCACTAAAGGAAGTCAGAATAGTTACTGAACATTTCAAGCCTGCTATACCAGCTAATTTTCACATATTGTAAAAATTTTTTTGTGTTGACTGGCTACTCTTTTCATTTGTCAAATTAGGTTCTGGTATCCTGGAATAAAATCTGACATAGCTATATGACAGCATGTTGCTCTAAGTTTCATGCAGATCTTGCAGTTTATCCAGACTTGCTGCAGCAAGCAATATATCAAATGACATCACACAATATAATGCTGGCATCACAGAATTCAGGAATTCTGCTGTCTTATCTCTTTCATAAAAAATAAAGATATTACATTACCAAGAAAGAAAATACTACCCAATTTTTGGGTATCTAGTCAGTAAAACAGGTTATTCTAAGTCTGCATTGGGAGTGAAACACATCAGCAGTGTTCCTATTACTCCATATTGTCTCCCTGAACATAACTATCATAGCTACCATAAGAAACTTGACTAGAGGTAACTGAAATTTCCAGTAACTCCCTTGCAGACAGCAAGATCTGAAGCCTTCAGCTCAGAGGATTCACTTCTTCAATAGTGCAACACTACCCTGCAAGTCCTGCAGAGGTGAAAAAAACAACCAGCAGTTCCTTCATCATTCCAGGAGAAAAGCAAAAAAAACACAGGTTGTCTTGTGTGCAATGGTTACTCATTCACCAACTGGCAGGTTTCATCAGAACACTGCTCAGCTGGGAAAAAAATTTCCCTAAATGAAAATATTAGGAGCCTGTATTCTAACATCACAGTGCTTTGGCCAATCTGTCAGGATAGCTGGTTTCCTGAAAGTCAGCACAGTACAGAATTTTTCTGAAATCTTGTGGCTCAGAAATTACTAACAGATACTCAGTTTCAGCGTCTCCTTTCTTTTCTGACTTAGCTTTTTAACCCTACACACCCATGCAATGGATTCACACTGCTTGCCAACTAACACGAACCTTTGCCTGTGACAGATCTCAACACACCCTGCAGCTCATGTTAATGAAAAACATAAGTTTCAAATCAAGGCATCAAAAGAACGATTTTCTCAGAACATTATCCTCTAAGGGGTCTATAACGCAGCTTCCCCTCTGTGTTTCAATAACCTCAACTAAAGCAAAATTCCTCCAGTTCAACTTGAGGCAGGAGAAACATCACTATTTTAGACAAGCCTTTCAGATAAAAACAGGCAAGTGAATCTCACATGACTCTAGATCAGGACTTCTCCACTGACCAAGAGCTCTATGCCATCACAACCAATTTCCATGATCTCACCTAGAACAATTTAAAGGGCATCTGTGGCTCAACTGTGGCTTAATCCTTAAGTATGACTCAGAAGCCAAGAATTTCTCTTCTCTGCTTCTATTTCCTCCCCAATTTTGGCAGACCAGCACAGAGTCCCAAAAGAACAAGATCTACATATATCACATACTTCAGGGGTTCACCTGCACTCCCTTCACAGTAAATTCTGCAAAATGACTATAGGATTCAGGTGGGGAGCACGGTCTGCTTTTTAAAAATTAAAAAGCAAATCAAGGCAAAGTAATTTTTAAGGCTAAGATCATGAGACAACTTGTAAAGGGTTACAGAAAACTCTGGTGTTCACAGTGCAGGTTGGTTCTTGGTGGCATAACCACTCAACAGCTCACCACTCATAAAAGAACAATTATAAGATTGCTGAAGTAGCTCAGAAAAAGAAAAAAGCATTTGGAACCACCTCCTTCCTGAATCTTCAAATACGCAGATGTGTTGGTCAGTTCCAGATTAATGCTTTTGCTCATCTTACACACAGACACACGTGCAAAGTAATTAAAGATTGATCAAGAAATAATGAAGTCATTAGTACCTCTCATACGAAAAGTTTTCAGCATGAAACAATTTACACCAAGGGATCAAAGACAAAGGAAGATGTGTTAGAGAGTGACTGCTTTCTAACTTAGATTTCCATTGGTTACCAGCGGGCTCGCAAGAACTGCAAAATTTCCAGGCCTCTGAGGTATCTGGTAAGGAAAACTAGCCCCCCAAAAGAAGGAATTTCAATGCTGTTGAGCTGTTACTCAAGTGCCATTCTTCTATTTCTGATTCTGACCAGTAAACCGTTGCATAAACCTGGACCATTTCTTGTCCTTCATCACATCTGCAGAAATGTATTTGCTTGCTGTCACTGATGAAAAACAGCACAATCTCAAATACCTGGGATTTTATCATATTAGCTAGTTCCTACCCTTACATAATATTCACCAAGGCTCTCAGTTTGACGTGGTAAGTCATACGAATAGTTCTGTTCCTAACAGAATTATTTTGCTGAAAGTATTTCAGTGCTGTGGAGAACTTGAAATGCTTTAGTAGCTGTTCAGGCTACACGCTTAGAAAACATCCAGTGTTAAGGAGTTTGATCCTACATATTGAGGGAGTTACTGAGACAAAAAAATGTTGTTGAGTATGAAGTATCTGTGAACTACAGTACAAGCATCTTCCAATTCAAGAAACTACTGCGAACAAGCAAGAATTATTTCTTTGCAATTTTATCACTACACTTGACTTTTCTATCCTACTTTTAGTAAAGCTTGCCAAAGGACTCATACTTCAATTAGTATTGAACGAGGCTGTAACTATAATAAATATGGATCTAATTAGTAAACAGTGCCGAGCTCCCCACACTCACAGAGCATGATGTCAATGAAAAGGTTATATCCAGACATATATACTTAAAAATGCCATTATAAAAATCAACATCAACCCTTAATTAGCATTTGTTCCATGTGCCACAGGAACATCTCAAGAGACAAAGCTTCCTTTCTGTGAACTCACCTTTTTTGACTGTGATCACACAGCCAGAAGTATTTCCAATTCAAACTTAACATGTGTAAGCTGTTATTTCCCACTTACTTGAAAAATCTCATCAGTACACTTACTCAAAACCTGCCCCTTGAAGCTTCCCATTTACAAAGTCAAAGGCACAGCAAGTTTTGTGCATCTCCAACAGAAACGTTGCTTTGAGGTTTCTTCTCATGACCTGCAGTTTTGCCCCAGCTTTCCTTCTCACACAGTACTGCATGCTGGACTCCCCAGTTACATTCAGCTAGGCATGCAGAATTGTTTCCGTTGTTTTCCAAAGTGCTTCCAACTGATGTTATGGCCTGGTTTTATGAGTTTCTATTAAATGATGCGCTCCCACTTCAAGCTCCCCTTTTTAAACATGGTATTAGTACAAGATTACGTGTTGACCTGCATGCCTGATGCAGAATTGTGTAAGAAAGGCACTAATGGTCTTAAGACAGACCTCACTTTGGTTCTATTGAAGGATCCATGCAGATGTAGTTGTCAGAAAATATTGTGTCCATTTAACATTGGAACAAATTCAGAGAGAAGTTTACAACCTCAGTTCATAACTTACTGCAAACTCAGTCGATACACCATGGTTTAGGGAATAATTGGAAGCATCACTGTTCAAACCACAGAAACTATATTAGATTGCTACTGTCATAAGAATGTCTCCAAATTCTACCTAATGGGCACTTTTTTCCACATCCACTGTAATTCAACTAAGTTTTAAGTAAATTTGTGATTTCTTTGAACACCTTGAGTAATAGTATTTACTTCTGGTTACCGCAAAGGGAATTAAAGGGTTAACTGCACCCTGACCCACAGAGTGGAACTAAACAGTACTAACAAAGGTCAAACTTATCCTTCAATTATCTACATCTACACTTCCCTTATTATTTTAACCTTTCAGTGATTAAATCCAGCTGGGCTACCATTTAACTCTCAAAATCTGGGCATTTCCCTCCTACTGTGCAACATACCCAACCATCTCACTGCATCTTCTGGGGACTCTTTTTTTGAGTGTTAGGATTAGTGATATCTTCAATAACTAGCTCTTAAGTGACCTTCTGAAGAGGAAGTGATTTTTTCGTGTTTTACGGGGCATAAACCGAATCACAAATAGAAGAATTAGCTGCTTAAATTTTTTACTGCAGGTCCACAGGAAAGTTTAGGAATAAAACATCTGACCTGCCAATCTCCTTAATCTCTTAACAATAAGAAAAATAATCATGAATTACTAGCAAGCTGAAGACTTAAGCATTATTTCATCTGCTGACTTAAGGCATGGTCGTGCTTCGGCAGAAATTAATGGTAAACTCCCATTGAGTTCAGTGAGAGCAAGATTAAAATCCCTGGTTTCTCTCCTCCCAGCATCCTTCCTGGAGGAGCCAACACAAGTGTAATAAACATCTTCCTCTTCAAAATTGTTTTGAAAAAAATGAACATAACTGTTGAAGTAGATTTTTTTCCCCCATTCTTTGAGAAGGCTTTTGATCTTTACTTAGAAAAGTCAACACGAGAAATATTACAAAAACCAAAATACAGTACAAGCATGATAAATCCACAAAGACTGCCTTGGACTTAATTTGATGAAGCCAACATTTTGGTACGCAGGATACTTCGAAAGTCACGGTAACTGATCTGAAAACTGTTTCCCTTTCCATTCTCATGCCCCATTCCCTCCCTCCTTTCCAGAACAACCTATGCAAGTATGAAGGGGACTGCCAATACAGAACATACCCCTAACCTTGGCATCTAGCAGCTGTGATTAATCACTTCACAAAATCCTGCATGCCAGCTAGAAGCCAGTTGTGTTTCTTAAGCAAGTCAATCTGCTCAACAGTTTTAAGTCATTACTCCATTCAAAACAGTACAAAAACAAATTCATTTGGATGAAATCTTGGTTGATGCATAATTTTTTTCTTAGTAGTTAGTAATAGAGTAGAAATTCTTTGCTGACATTACACTGTGCTGCTTGCAGACTCTCCAGAGCATTTTGGTTAACAGAGGACAACTCTTCACTTATTAGTGAAGCTTACCACAGGAATCTGTAATCAAAATATCTGCATTAGCAACATATACACAGTATATGGTTTCAGACTTGTTTTTCAGACAGTCAATATGAGCAAAATATGAATTTAATATAAAGTAATGGGCACAGTACAATAAACAGTAAAATTAATTTAACCATTGGCATTATAAGTTATAATCAAGCAGACTTCAATTCATTCTTGCAATCAGCTCTCACTCCCTATGTTCTACAGGGTATAAATTCAAGCATCAAACTGAGACACCAGCATCCCAGCTCTCCACTGACTATCAGTTCTATCACAGTTCAGTTAAAATGGATGCAGTGTGCAACAGAAAACCACAGCCAGCAAACAAAAGGAAAGCAAACACCCCTCCCCCCCACCCCCCCCCCTTCCCCCGACAGAACTGAGCACAGCAGTGTGCCCTCGTGGCCAAAAAAGGCCAGTGTTATCTTGTGGATGCATTAAAAAGATCATGGCCAGCAGGTCAAGGAAGGATCTCCTTCCCCTCTCCTCTGCCCTGGTGAGGCCACATCTGGAGTACCATGTCCAGTTCTGGGCTACTCAGTTAGAAAAAAAAGACAGGAAGGGAAGAAGGGAACTTCTAAAAGAGAGCCTAGGGAGGACAACGAAGATGACTGGGGTCCTGGAATTTCTTTTATGAGGAAAGGCTGAGAGACCTGGGACTGTTCAGCCTGGAGAAGCCTGAGAGGGGGTCTTATCAATGTTTATACATTTCTAAAGGGCAGGTGTCAAGTGGATGGGGCCAAGCTTTTTTTGGCCATAGTTGGCAACTGAACAAGGAGCAATAGACACATGCTGGTACACACAAGAACATGAGGAAGAATTTCCCTGTGAGGGTGGCAGAGCACTACAACAAGCTGCCCAGAGAGGTCGTAGAGTCTATTTCTCTGGAGATATTCAAAAACAGCCTGGAAGTTTTCCTGTGCAACCTACTGTAGGGAACCTGCTACAGCAGGGAGGTTAGACTAGATGGTCTCTAGAGGTCCCTTCAAATTCCTGCAATTCCACAATTTTGAGAGTCAGATTTGTGATTTAATATTACCAAACACACTGCTAAACCAACATGACACCTTTTAACCCTAGGCTGAACTTTAGCCAAATGAGATCAGCACATGAAGTTATTATTCATATAATTATTTCATTTTAAAAAATAATGTGTCAATGAATTTCTCTGGACAATTTGCTTATTACTGAGATTGCATATTCCTTTTTCCATCCCCAGGTAGTCCTGTGAGCATAATTTTAGTGATCTGTGAGCATTTTGCATACTTAATCTGTCCCACAAATCTAAGAATTTATCCACTCCATCCTTTGGATAAATAAAAAAGAAATAGTTTTAAAATATACAGATCAAATATAAGAGGAAAAAATAAGGAAAAGGAATAAATAATAAACACGTAAAGAAGGTGCACTGAACAAACAAAGAAAAATCTGAAGAAAGAAGCTAGCTGAGAACAAGATAACAAATACAGTAGAAGTATGATAAAGCAAAAGCTTGCTTCTTAAAAATTCATTCAACTCCCTCAACAATCTGTGGGAAGCAACTCCTGCTCTCAGAGAACATTACCAGTACAAAGTACAAAAATAAAACATACTTCAACTCACAGATCAAGGGGAAAGAATACGGTATATTGCACTTTAACTGCAGTGTGAAGGTATGTTCTCACCTAGACACATAGGAGAATGCAAAGCTGGTAACAAGAGAGTTCCTTGGTGCTTGACTCACTCCCTATAATGAGAATTCTCTTCCTATATGGAAAGGAAAAACAAACCAGCCTTTAGGAGCCCAGAATGAAGAGGCTTTGTCTGTGTGACACAGACACTGCAATTTTTTATTTTTTTTTTATATACGTGTCATCCAAACCACGACCAGATTGCAGGGTAAATGTACTCCATCACAGACTGGAAGGGCTGCAGACTCAGGAAAGGCCCCTTCAAACCTAACTACCAATTTCACTTCCAACATGTGGTCACTTAGCAGCAGCTCTATGGAACTTTTTTCTTCATATGCTACTCAAGATTGATAGGTTAATCTGGGTTATGAGTTTATACAAGGAGTTGCTTTTATCTCATGTAACAGTAATATACAATACAGGAAAGAAAAAAACCAAGTGAAAGCAAGCGTCATTCTCCTAATGTGAATTCATCCAGCACAACTGGATGTGAGCGAATGCACAACCTGCAAATGTCTGGTTATAATCAGTTACTCCCGTTTGTGTGCAAAACTACTCTCGCAAGACCATCGTCTCAAGGCAATATTCCAGCCTCAAGTTTGACAAGACTGTCCTCCAGTTATCTCCAACATCAAAATCTTGCACTGATTTGCTCAATAATTTAAACAGACAATGAATAACATTATTATGTCTCTGGCTATAAGGCCACGTACCATTTATTAAGTTAGTTGTACCACATCTGCTGAGAAGTTTTACAGTAAGTGAGAGGGACAGAGTAATTAGCACCAATGACTAATTCAAAGGAACTGCTGTTATGCTATGGTGGAAAGTTTTACTTTGTCTCATGTTTGGAAAGTGAGAAATTCTAAAAGAAAACAGAAAACCCAAGGGGAACCAGGGAACCTGTAAGTGAGGAAAGACCCTCACAAAGCTTGATGCAGAAGAGAAATGAGATTTCATGGGCGTTAAAGTATGTTTACCCACCCAAAGGCAGAGAAGGCAAGCTGAGTTGGAAGGTCATCTTCACAGCATTCTGACCTTTCATTCTAGTCCCTGACAGATTTAAATGCAAATACACCTGACAAATAAAAAACACTGAAAGCTATACAACTATTCTGGAAACTCATCGTTCATCACTACAAATAAAAGTGCTGAAAATAGAGAAATGTCAACCATCAGTGGAGTCAGCAGTGACTTCCCCCACTAACACATAGCTACGAAAGGCAACGTTCAAAGCAGTAGAACTATAATCAGCCTTCTGCTGTATCAAAAGAATTTCTCTAAGATCAAAAGGCTGTGTGATAGCAATGAGAGTAAAACACAGCCAAAACCAGGATTTTCAGTTCAGTTGTGCAACACAACTACCTTCAAAGTGCCACAAGATATCTCATTCAGAGAAAAATGTGCAAGTGCAATAAAACTGAAAGGTTGACTGAGGATTCTAGACATCTTGATGGAAATTAATAACTTGATATCTGTTGACAATTTGTTCAAGTCAAAGGCACTACTTGCGTTCTTAGAAGCTATGCTTTGTTTAATCAAGACATTCAGAAATATAGTGGAAAACATACTTCATGTCTTCATTTAATCTTCAGTTATAGTGCATTTTGGAGTAAATGGAGTAAAAACTTATTTTTCACAAATTAAAGAGAATTCATATTTCCAATGGTAGTTAAGGCAATTTGAGCCTTATCACCCTTGACTTTCTATTAATCTTATTTGTTTTAAACCTAAAACAATAAAACCATCAAATGTAAAAGCCATATATCTCACACATTTTTATAATGGAGGCCTCTTAAATCACAGCTAATCACTTGCATCACTTGGTGATGGCACTGAATGCTATCAACATAGCACATTAGACACTGATAGTATGTTCCCTATTCAGGGAAAAAGCTATAAGCAAAATTTTCTTCTCTACAAACTAACAGACAACTCAATTATTTCCTTATAAAAACCTTGATAATAGTTTTAATTCTGAGACATTTTACTGCCCACTATCTCCATGTAGAATTGTAACCCTAAAGACAGCTTTAAAAATTCACACAAGGTGATCTCCAAATTTGGGATACAAGTAACTACGTAAGGAGCTCAGTGAAAATTGGTCATATGCAGGTTTTTACTCCTTGGAAAATGCAAAGTCATTGAAAAGGAAGAGAGGTACAGTATCTCTTTGCCAGTTCACAGCACTGAGCCAGCTTGTGCTGCAGCTCAACAGTAACTCGTTTATGCAGCTATTCACAAAATCTGAACATTCCTCAAGCTGCTAACATGACAGCTAATACTACAAGCACAGCTAGTATTTCTCAAAGCACAAAGTTGCTTAAGCTCCACAAAGAAATCCATCAATTTACATACTTACAAAGATACTAAGTTGATGCACAAGCTAAAGATGTACTCTGAAATAAGTTCGAGTTTGTCTATTTACCTAATAGACCTGTGCTGCAACTAACAGTTCACTGAAGTCTGCTCTCTATAGCCCAAGGCCTTTTGGAAACAAAGCTGAGAACCTCTTTTCCACAACTGGACCCTACACAGCTAGAACCAAGGTACACGTACACAGTGTGGAACCTCAGAAGGTAATGAAAACAAAACAGATAAAAGTTATTTTTAGATGTAATCACCAACTCGTGTCAGAAAATAGAGTGATTATTCCATCACACCCTGGCAAACACTGGAAAATTTGACAGTTAAAGAAACAAATGATGAATTCTAAACATATATGAAAAGAACAACTTACAGAAGAATATAGAAGACAGGCAAAAAGAGTGAGTGTATGTTGTGGGAAAAGCAATAAAAGTTTGTGAGGAATGCAGTATGAAGGACAGCAATGATATCCTAGAGTAGATTAGCCAAAAGCAACCTTACATTGTCTCTGGTGAATATACCAAACAATTGGTTTGGCACCCAGTGCAGCACTCCCTCCTGACCTCCTCACAAATAGCGAAGTCTGGAATGTTGCTCAACAGTGTGTTGTCTTTTTTCTTGTGGCACTTCAGAATTCTTGTCATTTCATAACAAAGTATGGGTGTTCTTTCTGCAACCAGACATGATTCTACAACCACAACATGCTCAGCTTTGATTTAGGCATGTATGATGTGCACTGAGCCTGAGAACTGTAAAAGCAGAGAGAAAAATACACAAAACAAAAACCCCTTTGACCTTCTACTGCATCTCCTTCTTGATTTGACATCTCTCTGCCTTTTGCATGGATGACTTAGACTGTGATTTTATGTCTTCACAGCAGCTCTATATACCTAATGAACCCAGATAGATAGTATATTCACATTTGTATCAATCCAGACAGAAATCACATTATAGTATAGTAAGATGGATAATACTTGATTCAACAAGTAATCTTTCAAGATAAGTTACCTCATCAAAGCTGTTGGAAATGCTATAATTTTCCTGGACTGACACACTGTATTGTGTGTCTATGGCTTTTAAAAACAACAAACAAAACAAAACCACAAACCACACACACAAGGCTGCTTTAAAACCACATTTACCATCTGATGGAACCAGCCTTTCAGACAGACAAACCCAGAATTTCTGACTCAACTTCACTGAATCTACTGTCAAACTCCAAAAAAAAAAGCTCATTTCAGAGAAACTAAACAGACAGACTTGACTGATAGTCTCTGATGACAAGCACAGTTATGAAGTTCCTTTCAAAAATAAAACATCTTTGTAAGCCAGTACGAGATTAGCACCTAAACTCTAGCTAAGCTTCGCCATATAAATTTAATTAGAAATCCCTGGGAAGAGAAAAACACCTTTGTGCATTAGTGTGAAATGTTCGCCTATCTTACCTAAACAGAGGTTACTAACACTGTATAAAAACAAGAACTTTGTAGGTTTGTGTAAGACAGAGTGAAAATCTGAAAGTATTATTCATGTCATCTTGTGATGAATGCATTATAAATACCAGGGATTGGCAGGAGGATGATAAAGAACATGCACTCTTGGCTGTCTAGACTGAGCATGAGACTAACCATTCCCATATACTGCAAAAACACAGTTAAATTAAACAAAGTGATAATAAAAAACAAATAGGCTCCTTTCAAACAGATAGAAGTGATTTCCAAATTTTGTTTTCCTATAATCCCACCCCAGCAGAACAAAAAAAAAGAACTCTAAATCCCCATCCCAGCTGGAAATAAGAAAAAAAGGGAGATTGTGCTAGGGCTCTGTTAATTTCCTCCAGTGCCTTCTGGGCTTCTAGATTAAGACACCAAAGAGTAAGTGCCTCACAATCAAGCTGAAGCTCTGTCTCTCCAACAATCTGATACATTACTAAACCTGTGGAAAATAAAATGATCTAGCCATTATAGTTCAAGGGTTTGAAACATGAGGGTTTCATTTATGAAAGATCAGAATATCTTCCACCTCAGAAACTCTTCTATTATTAAATCTACATCAGAGGCCTAACCTTTACTGGCTAGCAAAACTGATTTAAAAAAAATCAGTTTTGTTTTACTGGCTCCCTTTCACAGGCAGCATACATCAACACAAGCATCTAAAGAACAAATGAAAGTATGAGAAAAAAATGATATTCTCATTTTTGTACTCTATCTGTTTTGGAGTCTATCTGATAGAGTTTGCCATTGCAATAGTCCAGTGTAACTTGATAGCTGGAGAACACTCAACTCCATCTTTATTAAATTTAAAATCTGGCTGAGAATACACTTCCTTCCAGCATCGCTGTAGGGTGTAACTAATGTCCTGCTGCTTGCTGTATGTAAGGAAAAGAATTCTTGCCAGGCCTTGTTTAACACTGCTCTGCCCCATCACATCAGCAGAAATGCAGCACTGTCCCAAACAGATGACTGTTTCAACTCTCAGCACCAGAGCCTTTGGTTTAGTCTCACTTATGAGTGGTCCTCCAAGCAGTAGCTTCACTAAGAGTTATGTTGTCAGGCTGAGGTAAATGAGTTTAATATATATCATGAGTATGGCAGTGATAGGTTGTTGGTTCAACTAAATAACTGTAATGGTCTTTTCTAGTTGTAATGATTCTACACACATGATCTATAGGCTGTATGCTATTACTCCTTATCCTCTGATGAGAAGGGAAGAATTGTTCAAAAGTTAAGAAAAAAGGAATTTAGCAACAAAATACATCCATCTTCAGGATGATCTGAAGAATGCCCAGTAGCCAAAGGTGTTCTCAGTCAGAAGCTGATGTCCAGCTGAGCTTTTCATAGGCTACATAGAAAGCTTCTCCTTACATTAAAAAAAAAGATAAGGGAAAAAGTGACTTCCAGACATCAGCACTTACTACTCCTATTAGAATCAAACACTAGAATCATACATTAGAATCGCACACAAATGCTTCGTATTATAAAGGTATTCATTCACCCTTCAAAAAACAGCCCTTGGAAATAAGTCCTAATTTTAAAATTGTTTATGGACTGTGTATCATGAAGATCAGAACAGATCTGTTTAAAGAGGAAAAAAGTCAAGGTTTCAGGCTCAGGGTGAGGGTTGTTATAAGAAAAATTCAAAGATTGTTTTCTTTTAAATCAAAATTGTGTGATTTCTTTTTTTTTCCCCCCCTTCAAAGGACTTAATTCTCTTACTTCCCCCCCAGAAATTTCCTCATCCCTCAGCAGCATACATAAAATGTATCAGCATTTTTAAAGTGCTGAAATGATGAATATCAGACTCTTCAGTTATTGGACTCTACATTAAAGTCAGGTAAGGAACTTCACCTGCGCTCCAAACAGATTTTACAGGCTTGCTCCCCTGCCACCAGTTCCAGAGACAGTATGTTCTGCCTGGTAGGCACTGGAGACTAAAATCCATAATCAAATGGAGAAGAAAGCTAAAATTAACCTGGCTCCATGAATGCTCATATGCCATAATCATCAACAGAATTCAGCCTTTGAACAGGTACCACTACAGCAGTTTTCACATGCTTTTCTTAACTGGAAAAAAAACTATACGAGTGTTTTGGGTCTTTGTTGGTATGTATTGATATATATACTAGCAGAAATGCAATCAGTAACTACCTTTGATAGCAAAGTCAGCATTCTGGATCATGGTGACTTCCTTCAGAGCTGCTTAAGCTAGGTCAAGAAATACTGCTCAGCAAACACTGTACAGCTCCAGCTACAGACCATTAGTTAGATCCTTCTTGTATGTCTCTGTAAATGCCTTCTACAGCTGGAGCTTTATTTTCTACCACAATTCAATTCACTGCACTGTCATTACACACAGCCTTCTGTTCAGATGCCACTGAGCACATAGTAAAGTTTTATTCATAGAGCCAAAAGGATTTAATCAAGAGTTGTGGGTTTGAACTAAATGTAGACAAAATAGCAGTCGTCTAGTTTATAGAGGCTGATTAGTTCGTCTTGATGTATATAAAACTTTTATGTACATTATTTTTCTCCTATTTCTTCTGTAAACATATTTACCACAAATGACAATTCAGAGTTCCTTTTTGCTATGAGCTGAACTCCTTCCTCCCTCTGCTATTCTCCCATTCACTAAATAAATGGTCTTCGATCTTTTTAATTTTGAAGCAGAAATTCAGAATGAAGGCTCCTCCCTTTTTCTTCTTCCAACAGTTACAGTTAAGTATTATCATCACTTAGTGCATTGTGTTCAAGCTTCAAACACAGAAGAATTAAGAACCAAGTACATTAGTAACTGTTCTGCCTGTATTTGCTTATAGAAAAGATGCAGTAAGGAGAACTATAAGAGTAGCAATTCCTAGTATGGAAAAGAAATGTTAAGCTGCAAACCAAACAGGTAGAACATACGTCCTACCAAAAAAGTAGGTCAAATATAGTCAGATACAAACTTGTTCACTTCAGTAGAATTTCTTCCCCACCCACATCATCATCAGTTGGTTCAAGCAGCATTTTCATCATCCACACCACAACAGAATTCCAATATAAATTTAGCCTGATTATTTTAAGTTTGAAAGTGGTTTTCATTAGAAAGCCAGGAATCACATCCAGGTATACTTCGCATTCACATGTGCATGTGTGTAGACTTACCTTAAGTCTCAACTCACATAACAATGGAGAATCGGGTGAAGTATGTTATTTAGCCACAAATTTCATCACTTGGGAAGTTGGTCTTGTTATATCTCCAGATAAAACAGCAATGAGCATATACCAATTGCTCAAAAGAAACCCCTGAGATTGTATTATATCTTTGTAATACAATTATCTACACATAATATAAAAAATATTTAGTTGCAAAAACTTGATAAGGTCCTATTAATAGCACTGGGCCCCAACGAGCTTAGGATGTGGCTACAAAACAACCTGTAGTTCAGGCATAGGGGTTTTCACCTTCTTCAAAATCTTAAGAAAACTCAAACAGAAACTTTAACATTGCAAATACACGCATGCTTCAAGTAGCACAAGCTTCCTAGAAATCAGCAGTGCAGAAACCTAAGCACGCTGTGGAATAAGTTCTAAGAGAACCAAAGAAGTAAACTGAAAAAAGAGCAAGGTAAGATATGCATCATGGAAAACATGGATCCCGTAAGACAATGGCTAGTGAAGGAAAACATACATAACACTAGCTCATATAAAGTCTACATTACAAGGAAAATAGGCAACATTTATTACCATTTATTTTATAGAACTGATTTACTATATATTCATTGTACAATCAAATAATTTTAACTGCTATAACTTTTGTTTTTGTTTCATGTTTCAACTGTTGTGGTTCAGATTCTTGTCATTGGTTCTTCCTTAAAGAGTTGCAGGTTCTTTAAGAAAGATAATTTTGTTAGCTAAAAAATAAAATTTTAATTTCAAAGCTTGATAGCAAAAGCATCACATCCCGTAATATAAGACATGACTTAACCATTAACGTACAACTAAAAATACCTAACTCATTTGGACATTCTATCATGAAAGGAATAGATTTATTCTTGGCTCCTCAATGGAGTTCTAAAAACTTCCTTGGCAAATAAGCACTGATCAATTTGTCAAAATGAGTTGTTCCCAAAATGCAGTGACACTAAATATTTTATCTCGCTGCCAGTAGGCAATGACATTTTGAATCTGAAATAATATCCCGCAGCAGACTTTAAAAGCATATTTTCCATCCAAAAATACACTCCAAACACCTGCTATGAGATTATATGCCATTTGCTAACTAATAGCCAAGGCCTTCATCCAGTCTCACCTCTGCTTGTTTCCTCTTAAGGGTTACAATACAGACAATTTATTTAAAATTAATGTTTTCCAAAGAGAGTCATTAAAGTTAACGTGCAATAGGGTGTTTCATGGGAGTATTATGATCCCTTATAGGATTTGAATTATTCTTGTGCTAACCAGAATCCTGTGCTTCAGAAACTGGGTATCTTCTTATGGACTGAGATGCTGAGTAACAGTCCAACAGCATGACTGGTGCCAGTCTTGGCTAGCCATGAGTGCAGATCCAAAGGGAATTTCACAAGTTAGAAGCAAAATTGGTAACCCATCATAAATATTGCTGTATTATGAGCTAGCAGCCTATAAATTCCTTTTGAGTGCCATATCCCTATGGGAAATGGCAGGCATACTTCCATATGGTGGTGATACATCATGTGATTTTTTTTAAAGGCATACTATAATTTGGACTTATTTATTGTTCTCTCTCTTCACATCTGTAAACAAAGAAAACTCTAAAAGGTTACATTCCTTCCTATTCCTTACTTTATAAACCAAACTGAAAGTCTAGCTATGCAAATATCTATCATCTGTAATTTATTCATGGTACTTTCTCCTTCAGAAAATTAAATCCCCAGATGTGCTTGACTAAATAAAAAGAGGAGACTGAATCATCTCATTTTTCTGTCCAAGTAGCAGAAATAGCAATAGCTAAGAATAACAGGGGAATTTTCAAAACCAAAACAAATTCAAAAAAAATCAAAGCATGCTGAACACTGACCATATCCTAAACAGATTTCTTGACTTGCCATCACAGACAGCAAAGCAAAACGTTAACAAAAATGACTTTTATTTCTAGCCTA
This sequence comes from Gallus gallus, assembly GCF_016699485.2. Lineage (NCBI taxonomy): Eukaryota > Metazoa > Chordata > Aves > Galliformes > Phasianidae > Gallus > Gallus gallus. Next base: position 51,383,503 of record NC_052535.1, on the reverse strand, counting down.
ACTCATACAAGTTTTAACTCATAAGAAGAATTTAAAGGACATTAGACAATATGTAAGGTTTGTAACTGGGAAAAGCCACACAGTGAAAAAAATCTGAACACGCTAAGGGGCAAAATAAAACTCTCCAAATTTTCATCCTACTTTTTCTCCATCTCTCTAATAAGAAACAAACATAAAGGTTCAAAAATGAAAGTGGCAGATTCCAATAGTAGGCAAACCAGCTAATGGGAGATAGTTAATCCCCTATTCTCACAGTGTCCTTTTTTATTTTTTCTTCAATGTATTGTTCTCCTTGATTTGATGTAGTGAAGAAAAAGCAGAAGACTACTACACAAATAGGAGACAAGAATCATAGCAAATTCAGGTTTTAAGGTCCCTTGGGCAGACTCTAGTCCAACATCCTGCAGGTTCAGCCTAGCCTGATCCAGTCAAACCCAGGACATGTCCCAGGGTGAAGCCTGCACAGCCTCACTGAGCACCCTGTTCATTCTGCCTGACTGAGAAAGTTGCTTCTTATACCCAACCAAATCCTCACCAGATCCCATGCACCTGCATATGGCAATGTAAATTGTCTGGCTCCATCCCTCCACAGAGTTACTGAAAGTTCATTTCACAGCCATCTCTATTCCATACTGACTAACTGGTGCCTCAGAGTAAGCACTTTTTAGCATCAGCCTGGCCTTGAATGTTTCCAAGCATGGGGCATCCACCACCTCTTTGGGCAATCTGTTCTAGTGCTTCACTACTCTCACTGTAAAAGATTTCTTCCTTATATCCTATCTACCACTTGGGAGCCAATTGTTCATTCTACTACTTCTTTTAAATCAATTAGGAACTTAACGTGAGAAAACAGTGTGGATTCTTCATATAATAAGAGACAGTCAAAATTCATTGCTGTCATGTTTCAATTGACATAGAAATTCCCTGACAAGTTGTCCCTTTTGCATTAAGAGAGGAGTGTAACAATAGCCCTGAATTAGGTACAGACAGAATTTGATTTTCTTTTCCAGCCTGGAGGTACAAGATAATAGAGTTCAGCCAACAGATTTATTGCTCTCTACCTGAGATACAGTGGCTTGCAATAAGGCTAGATACCTTACGTTAGTTATCTTAGACTATAAGATCTTGCAAGGAATGGTAATTTTGAAGAGGCTGCAGAATAAATCTTGAAGACAAAAATGGAGAGTTCAAGGTCCCTAACACTCAAGCTGTAGCACTACAAAAGTGGCAGAATGTCTACTCCTCAGCTGAGGCATTTCAGACTGTCATATGAATGCAGTTGCCATCAACTCCAGTATACATTACTACACGAGAATGAACTGCTGCAGTAGAGAGTGTGTTTCGCAATCCCTGCTCGAGTTAGCTGCAGTGGCTAAAAACACTGCCTTCCCCACATCCTTTCAGTCAATGCAGCTACATCTCACAAGGACCATGAATCTGGGTCTGGGGGGAAGGAGTTATGAAAAAGGAGGCATAAGACAAGGAAATAGGGAAGAAGATAAAAGTGAATTAAGAAGTAAGGACAGTAAAGGAAAGAGCATTAGTAGAGAGACACTGTTAGTACGCCATGAGGGGAAAAGATGGGATAGGAATTGGTTCAGATATTTCTCAAAAGCCTGAATTGAGAGGGGTATGGGACCTGAGGCTTCTCAGATGCATTAAACTCAAAGTTATTGCTTACCTTCAAGTTTGATCTCAACAAAGAGAGAGAGTTAATAAGTCATGTGAATAAACTCCAGCTATGGAACTGTATAAAATATAGCATGAAAACTAAGTGAAAAAAGCTTCAGTCTGGGATTGGATATTCCAAGCCTCAAGGGGATAGCACCCTAAAGAGCTATCAATGGTCTGTGTGGGCAACTAAGTAGTGTCCAAGTGACATGCAAGATAAATTAGCACTTTCAAAACACAGGGCAGCAAACAATGACTTGGTAATAAGAAAATTATTTCTTGCTTGAATTAATGAACAATAAATTAGCAGGCTGTAGGGAGATTGAGATTATTTCTCCAGTTCTTCTCGTTTCCTCTGTAGCTAGCTATGTCTTAATAGCAACTACAAGAAAACTTCAATTAGAATTACTCAAGAAGTGTATATAGACCAAATCCAGTAAAGGACACCACTAGCTTCAGGCTCTATTCAGTGAATGTTACCTGAAGTCATAAAGACTTAGTGAAAACCGTTGACTTTGGTTATAAACACCGCCAGGCAATTGCCAGTTTGTCAGTTCAGTCATATCAAGTAAGGGAAACCATCAGATCTGAATTAAATGCTGCTCAGGGAATATGTTGGGTTGTTTCTTTTTCCCCCCTTTCTGTTCATCTGTATCTACAAGTTTGCATATGTGCCATCTGTTCAAGATCTGTAAATAAATGCTTACATTTAGATTAACTTGGCTTTTGTTAGGAGTTCTTCCAAGGCAACTGTCTAAGCATAAAACTTGGATATGGCCCTCATAAAAAACTTTGTCTTAAATTTGTGAGGTGACCACCCAGCCCTACACAATCTCATACACGCATGTGGTTCTGTTTCAGACTGTGCTTGAGAGCTGGCAAAACAGTTTGTAAGGAATATGTGTCTTTGGATGACTACTGATGGCCAGGAAAGCTTTCAGGCATGCAGCAGGACAATGAGTCTGTATTTCAAGGGCCTAATGGGATATGTAGCAGTGATAAAATTTGGAACAATGTGCTGAAAAGGGAAGAGAATTACGGCATGTTCTGCAGCAGAAAGTAAAAACTCTCCCTGTCCCTGACAGTGCCAGAAATCGGCCTCAAATTGAAACAGACAGAAGAAGCAGAACTAGCCATTTCGGATTATGCAAAATTAAAAAGAAAAAAAAACCAAAAAATAAAGACAGCTAAAAGTGTAGATAATAATGAAACCAAACAGGCATCACAAGAAGCAAAACACAGGAGGTGAATGGAACTGACAACCACCATTACTTGGCTGAGAAGATAGGACCTCGCCAGCAGAATAGGAGCAGCTTTCCAACTCATGCAGCCTGTAATTCACACTGCAAAGAAAGATCCTCCCTGAAAGTTTGTGCACCTTCCACAAAGTAGCAAAAGACTGCCGAGTGTCTGTTTTATTCTTCTAGCAGAAGGAAGCAACACTCTCCGTTTTCAGTAGTACAAACCAGGCATTGCATTAAATTGCAGCCTGGTTAAAATTACTAAGAACTTTTTAAATCATTCTAGTAGTAAACAACCAGAAAATACCAGAGCTTCTATGAACAGAATAGTGTATTTGCTATATAGTATACCTGCTCTGAGAAGAGGATTGAGATTTTAGGCAGTAGGAGATCATACAGTTATTGTTCTTATGAACATAGTATGGAAAAGAGTGTCCCAGATCCTCAGGAAGTAGTTGATTTACATATGAAGTTCAAGACTAATCTCTCAAAAGCAAATAGAAATTCCTGAATAGCAGATAGGGAAGGAAGGAAATAGTGAAATAATTCTGAAGTGCAGTTGCCATCCCTTAAGCCCTCCATAAGACAACACAGTAGTATTTCAAAGCACTATAAACGCGAGCATATCAATAATGGAAAGTTATTATGCCACAGATTGTCATATTGTATATGTTCAGTCAGCAAAATTAGTAAGGCACAAGCAATCAGATGCTCTGACTGCAGAGGACATCACAGCAAGGGACATCTGCTGTCAAGCTGCTAGGGGAAGTGGAAAGTCTTGTACTGGAAATAAGAGCAGTTTTCTGTTAACAAGGTATAAAGGACAAGCAGGGATAGGTGAAGAAGCAATAACATTTCTGTAAAAAGAAAAGACCACCTAGACAGCAAAATAAGTCAAAGAGTAATAAAAAGAGAAATGAAGTAATGGGCAACTAAGACAGCTTAGAAAAATGGAAAAACAGGAAAACCTCTTAAGAACGATAGTTCTTGTCTCCTTCAGTACTCTGAATTGAGTAGTCTAGGTTCTGTGTGCCCAGTACTAAATGGAAGTCAGCAAGTCCACTGGAGATGTGGAGCAGGGATAAAGAAACAGGGAAATCCTCTTGCCAGTACTCCAGATAGGCAAGTTCGTTGACTTGAGCACAGCCTGCATCTGAGTAACTGTTTCTTGCTTGTAATCTCCAGAAATTACTGCCACATAATGTGTCATCCAAGGAACTGGCAAGAAGGTACGTGAACATGGACACACTTCTTGGCTCAGATATTTTACTTGGACCCAGAAGTAATCCTGGAAATAATATTCCCTTTTTTCCAGCAGTGCTATATGCTCTTGCAGCAGCCACATTGGTTCTACTCAGAAAGTAGAAGTCTGCTTGCCCCCTGCTGTGTGCAAACAACTAAATTGCTTCCAGGTGGCCCCCATAGTCACCATCAGATGTCACTCTCCTTAAGACAACCTGCCAGCCCCACACTTTTATGTCTCTGAATCTCTTAAGTAGTCAGTCCACAGTCCAGATAAATCACAGTCCACTGAAGAGCTGAACACTCACCTACAACCTCATGCATACATCTCAGAGTACAAATGTTGGCAGGAAGTAGCTATTCTTTTCTTCTGTTAGTTGCTGAATGGTATAATACAGTCTTGTTCCCTTTCCAAAAAGTATCCATAGTTCTGACAGTGAATTTGTTTAGACCAAGGAGTGACACTTTTGTACAGGAAAACCTTAGTATTTGAGTATTTCAGGAACAAGACTGGAAAAAATACAATTTCTGCTCAGTGTCACCTCTTTTCCAGTTCTCTACTTCCTAAAATTTACAGCCACTTCTACCCACCTTTCATCATTCAGCTCAGGGAAAGAAAATAGAAGAAAAAAAGGAAAGAGCTTTTTCTTCACTTAAACAAAACCTAGCTTTCACATTCAAAGAGATTCATACCCTACAACCAAGATAATAGGTGAGTCGTGAATCCAAAAGTCCCCCTACTGTGCTCTTAGCATTCATGGGTGGTCAAAGCTGTAACTGAGCTACCTCACCACAGTGCAGCAAGAATTAAGAGATTTATTTTATGCAATTGGCTTTCTATTTATACCACTTGGTGTACTGTATCTCAGAGTGAATTACAAAGTATTTAGTCACACTATACTGTTACCTACAGCACAGTTCCACCACAGCTATTTAGCCAATACATGTAGGGAAGAAACGGGATAAAAAGGAAAGACTGATTACATTTTGCAAAATTTAATTACCATGATTAAAAAAGCGCTCATGTCTTCCTATTTTTAACTCATGTTGAAATCTTCTCATGCACTGCACCTCTTCTCCTCAGCATCCCAGTTCATTGTCCGGACTCTAAGACAGACAGTACTTCCAGTTTTAATACCCAAATCTTTACTCATGCCATAAGTTCTCTTCCATTCTCCATTAATCTCACTTTTCTGGCAGCCTTATTACTTCATATCTGTTCTCTCTACATCTAAAAATCCAGCAGTATGTCTTCACTCATAGCCCACCTCGCTGTGCTTTCTGAACGTTCACTGTCACTACATGTTTGGCCATCAAAATATTTTTTCAACTCTCACATAATGCACAAGTGCATTAGATTTTTCTTTTGTTGTTTTTTCCCCCTCACCTTTCTCTAGCACAGCCAGTTTTTCTTATCTTTTTCTTTCTTTTCTTTCTCAACTCCAGTTGAGATTATTTCTCCAGTTCTTCTCGTTTCCTCTGTAGCTAGCTATGTCTTAATAGCAACTACATAGCTTTTGTTCCCCATGCATGCAGTCTCCATCCTATCTGGAAAACACTAACTTAAATGATTAGAAACATCTACGGTAGCTGTCTATGCAACTTGTCTTTCTATTTTGTCTGTTAGCTAAACTGCAACTCTCCACAGTAAAACTTTCCTGTCCATGCCTTGCAGAAAACCAAGTACATTGTTAACATTTGCTAAATAGTAGCTGCCTCCATAGAACTGTCTTCCTACTCAATACTTGGTCACTGAGAATTGCATAGCCCCAGGAATTCAGCCCAGCAACTAACCAGCAACGTCTGGAAAATACAAGCAAGCATTTTGAGGAGAGCTTGTCTCTCTGAGTTGCTTCTGGAACCAGAAGGAAAAACAGAGGAAAAACACATTAAAGGAACTGCAACCAGCCTAAAACCTTCATTCTTTCCACTCCTTATCTTGGCAAATTACAAGCATGATAGCTTGACCTCCTCTCCAGTTAGTTTGGCCTCAATTCCAATCCATGGGTGTGGGCCCAAGGGTGAAGGGATATGCAAGCTGCAAACACATAGCAGTGGTTTAGTCAGTGCACTTCCATCAGGGAACCTCAGCTTTTTTCCTTTTTTTCTGTAGAAATCTTTTCTCATTTAGTACTAGCAAGCAAGGACAAACAGAAGAATAGAAACACAGCTGGCACAGCTGCAGAAGGACAGCCGAAATGTAGGAATCCAGTTGCTTCAAGGTTTCCTTAAAGAACAGACTGCATGACAAGAGGACAGGTTGCTTGCTTGCTTTGAAGCAATTACCAGTATCCAACCACTATAAAGGGTTTGCATGTCCATGGTCCTATAAGAAAATAATTCATGAAGCCAAATGGACCAAGACAACAGACTGTGCTTCAACCAATTGTGTGGTTTGCCACTGAGACAACTGTACATCTCTGGTACTATTCACCCTGTCCGCTGTTTGGCCTACAGTGGCAAGCTATAACACATACAATTAACAACAAGGAAACTACTAGCACAAATGCTGCTGCTCTTGCTTTCTTTTCTACCTCACTCATTATATATGATGCACATTAACAGATACTTAATAAGAACCCTCTCACTGAATCTATTCTGCACCATCACCCTTATTCTAATCATCTCAATCTAAATGAAGAAAACCAAGCAAATGCTTTTCCGGGTAGAAAAAAATCATAGCATCCAAATTCACAGCATGCTGATCCAGTTACTGTTCCAGAACAGTCAAAAAAATAAATTCATGGTTTCCAAAAAAGAAATCACCTACTAAAAGTGCCCAAATAAACATCATTTGTTGAGAAACTCAGTTACTTATGGTTTACCAAATAAGGGACAATCACACCATTAAATTCACCTTATCTTGTTTATCCCAAAGAGAAAGTTCAATGCATTTAACTCCTGTTCATTTCATTTTTTATGAAACAAGGAACTACTGGACTGACTTTGTAAGCTGGGAGGAATGAGAATGCAGTATTTCAAAGTCAGCAAAGCTTGAAAAGTTTAGTTTTTTGGAGATTGTTCCAAACAACTGTATGTGGCTAAGTTTTCCAAAAAGTAACAAACAGTCAGTGAAATGAGTTTGTATTTAGATACACTTGGCTTAGAAGGCTGTGGTTTAGCCCCATAGGTAAGCTCAAATTTGACATGGGTTAAAATAAAATAGTCCTTGGCGAACAGTCACAGTAACTGAAATCTTGCTCTTGGAGGACTGGTTAAAAGGATCCAGACTCAATTCTTCCCTAGTCATTGCAGCTGGAACCGACCTGGTGCGTCAGTGCCCAGCTCCATCAATCCAGCATGTCTGATGTGCCTGAGTTTCACTAAGAAAACAAAGTTAGGGAGCCCTGAGACACACAGACATAACATAAATAAAAAAAATACATTCACATTTCCAACTGTCCACACATTCACAAGAACGTTGCACCTATGTTATATTAATCAGCATGTGGTTTCAATTTTAACAACAATGCACATTTGTTCAACTGCATGCTGGCTGCTAACTACACTACTAGCTGTGTTTAAATACAGCACAGCATACAACTGCCTTCCAGGGGTCAAGTGTCTAGCGTGCTCCTGCTATGGTTACGGTCGGTATAATCTTAGATTACCCAAGCAACAGACCCACACCCTTTGATGTCATGAAGGCGTTATGTATATACAGTATACATACACTGTGTGTTCTTTGCAAGGTAGAAGGTACAAGAAAGAGGGTGCCAGGGGAAAAAGCAAGGAAAAAGAAATAACAACAGTAGAAGCCTTTCCAAAACTTTTAACTCTTTGCATTAGTTTTCCTAAAATAATGGTTTTACACTACTCTCCTAAAGATGAATGTAAATATTTCTTGACTGATTTTTTTTATTTTTTTATTTTTACAGAAAGACTGCTCACAAAAGTTACTTTGATCTGCCAAAAGCTGAACTGACTCATGTATGCACTATGATTTTTACGGATTTATTTTACAAATACTCGCTATTATCAAGTTTTCTGACAAAACATTAGTTTGTGGTATACATTTCTTTTTAACAATGCCAATTTTAGATATTGCCAACAATTTACAACCTTTACAACAGGGAGGCAAAGAGTAGAAGCCAATAGACCTCATGTGAAACATATACCCAATTTACAACTTGAGTGTAGAATGTAGCAAGAAAGGAAGCAGCATCACCTGCTAGGAAAATATTCTAAGCCCTATTCTCTGGATGTACTCTACTCATATCTTCAGACATTACAGGCTTTTCTTAAATTAATGCCTTGTAATGAAGTTTCTTCAGATTTTTTCCTTGTAAACACTCATTTAGCTTATATGTAGGTTTAAGCAACTTGTGTAACAGCAAGATTTCATATAAAGCACATTTGTCCTCAAAAATCTCTTGACTAAAGATTCTAGAATGGGAACCTGAAATTTAACTATGAGATGACCAGCATATGTGATACCTGCTCAGAAAAGGGTGACATTAGCATTCTGCCATCTATCTTAAGCATGACACTGTTCAAGTGTTCAGTCTTATATTCCTAACATTATTCTTACATGGCACAGAGAGAGAGCTGTTTACAGATCTAAAGATTGCAAACCAGTAGCTCAGGATACTTTATTTAATTAGTTTGCTCCTGAACACAGCTTTTGCATGCATCATTCTCTGGTTGGTATATCACAGAAGTCAGCATGGAAAAAAATTCCTACTGCAACTCAAATTTTAATAGGTGAAACCATTATAAGCTTCAGAAAACCTAAAGCTACTTGAAGATTTTAAGGCTCATCTCAGCTGTGAAATATTCCATCTGCTTCTTCCTACACCACAGGCTTTGAGACCACAATGATGGAGCTGCACTTCACATCCACACCCCCAGGCATTTGTGGTGTCACTGAGGGGAGCTGCACAGAGATTGTGGCACAAAGGCTGGTCAGGAGCTCTGCTAATACTTAAACTTCAGTCAAACTTTGCCAGTGAAAGTCCCAGAACAGAGCAATATTTTAAAGGTTTTTTCATCTCTGAGGAACATACTCTTGATAACAAAGATTTCTCTTCAAGAGTCTTGTATACAAAGCCTAACTATAACAGGAGCTCTTATTTTGCTCGTGTTTCTGTTCTCGAGATGAAAGAGTGAAAACTTGAATCACGATGAAGTACAAACTGTGCAACACGTGAGATGGAAAAAAAATCAGGATTTTCTTATTTTCAGGCCTCTTAGGATATTCCCTTAGATTTGCTCCATTCTCAATTTATCTTTTCTACCTCAGTCTGCTTTCTAGAAGGAACCTCAAGTCTGTGAAAGCTTGCAGATCTGCAGGGCAGAGAGCTAGAAAAGGGGAAAAAAAAGAAAGGAAAGAAGAATGAAGGACCAGGATATTACTAATGCAAACATGTCAGCTGGTTGATACTACATAGTACAGATAAACCCAGAGGAAAATGGACAGTGCATGCATACAGTGGGTGTGATTGTCATCTTCTCAGATAACTGATGATAACTGGGCACTCCAATTGCCCCTACACTGAACAAAGTGGCTGGCGTGGGAGAATTAATATCCAGAGTGAAAAATTAATGGCTAGCTATTAGAGAATAACTAACTCTGTTATTCCTATTGCTCTAAGAGGTGAATAGAGTAGCTATAAATTAGCAGGTCTTGGCATATCCAGCAGTACTGTCATTTAGCCAACTAGACAGAATTTTATATAGCCCAGAGCTCTATCCACAATTTTTTCTCTCGGTGGCTCATTCTACACCCAAGCCAGACAGACATTGCTGCATCTGAGTTTAAACAGGAGTTGTGGCATTTCTGAAAGGCAGGCTTGGTTGTAAGTACTCAAAAAAAAGGTTTCAGGAGCCACATTTAGACCAGTATGCTTTTTGATATTGACTTAAGTATCCATGCTGGCAGAAAAAAAAAAAGATGAGTATTGGGAAAATGAGGGAAATATTCTTATGGATAACTTATTGAAGTTTAAGGGGGAAACAGAAAGGCACAAGTGTTTGAGGATGTGGCCCTTCATTACAAATCTTTCAGGCGGCAAAGCTATTTTGAGACATTTCCACCTGCACATTCTCCAAGGTATTTGGGAGAGATAATCGATTCCATAGCTATAGAGCGTTTCAAGGTTTGTGGCTCATTAAGATGCTTTTGTGTTTATTCAGAAAACCTTTTTCTATTAAACCACATTATTTCAAAGTTAAATAGATGGGTTGGGGTTTGAAGCAGATGAATGTAACACAAGACAGTGTTTTCTCAGAGGGCAGTCTGCTTGTACTACTCCTCTCATATTCCCACATACCCACTGTTACCATTGCATTTTCACTAATAAACTCAATAATAATAATCTGCAACAAAGTTTTCAGTCACTCAGTGACTCTCACTGCAGCCATAGTTAGAAGCCCTAACACATAGCATCAAAAGCAGAGAGGAAGACAACAACAAGGGCCAAAGAGATGGTGATATTACTCCTTCAAGCGGCAGAATGCTTTTTGGATAGCTTAAACAGAATTGAAGTCTTTAAAGGATGGAAATCCACTTGCAAGACTGAATGGGTAGATACAGCCAGTGAGAGTCAGTAACGAGCAGGGACAGGAGCTCTGGAACCAGCTCTATCCACAGTGAATTTTTAATGGAGAATCACAGCCCCAGTGAGGAAGCCCTGTTTTTGGGAACATGCCTTGACTGCTACTAGCTAATCTGATGGCTTCACACTGTGTGAGCCATCCAGCCTCAACAGCTTTGATAGTACTTTGGAAGAGCAGACGAGGAGCTAGCAAGAGTTGCAAGGCATGGAAATGGCACAAATTGCACCCCTGTATCATGCAATCATCACAGTCAAGACAACATGCAGGAAGATTAGAGAGAAAGATAATAAAAGGAGAAGATAGATCATGAGGAGATTGAATGATAGTAGTGGGTATGAAAAAAGCAGAAAAATAAACCTCACCAAGAATAATCTTTGCTTTGACCTCAAGAAAAGAATATATAACATAGTAAAGGTGGGGAGACCAGGGAGAGAGAAAGCTCATTTTAGTATATACCATAATTCATTACATGTATGTATAGATGATTAAATAAACAGATACAAATTCTGTTGTACATCGAGGCCAGTGTTAGAAGCTCAGATAAACAGTAACACTCTAGAGCCAATAGATGCAGCTACGTCAGGTTAACATAAGCAGGTTTAAATGGTCTAATGGTTGACAGGGTTGTTTCACAGCCCTAAAGACTGACGTATCTTTCCCTACTGTGAGAGCTTTAGATTTTCTCCTTTCTTTTTAAAATAATCAAGCACTTCTGGAAAGCAAATATTGTGATTTCAAGCACCTCTAAGAAAATGTCACATCTTCTGTAGCAAAAACTGACAAGAAATGAAGGCATGGTGACCTTGCAGAGAGCATCTACAGCATTTCAGCAGAGATAGGAGAATTTAAAATGAACTTTGCATATTTTCCTCATTATGGTTTTATTCCAGAAAGATCAAAAGGTGGATTAATGCTCTCCAGCAACCTTTAACAATAAATTCATACTTAGCCTGCTGCAAACCTAAGACAACCACAAGAAAGAAAAAAACACCTCACAACCCATACTTGCTTCCAAACTAAAAGAGCTGCTTATACTTTTTATCTGTACAATATATTTGCTAAGCATCTCCTGGCAGAATTGGTCAATAAAGCTTGTGCTAGGTTTTGTTACACATATTGAAGAATAGCTGTACATTTAATTGCCCAGGCAGTACTGAGGTTTGCATGGTTTTGGCTTTTGTCTTTTTACTACCTGAGGAATAAATAAGGAGCAATCTTTCTCAAAAAAAATAAAAAAGGGAAAGTACATGAAAATTAAATCCATCTGTTTCTAACTAAGTAACTAAGAGAATGGATCCAGCAGAATAGTTCATTTCCTAAATACCATTTATACCCAGCACAAGTAATCTTACAGTGAAGCTCTGGTTGCAGGTAGTGGCTCAAAGAAAATCAGCTACCACCCTGCTAAAACAAAATTCTCCATGCCCTGCCTGGCCAGCTCAATGCTCTATTTCCCATGGCCAGGTGTCAGCTGACCTATTGTAGCACTGCTTTCAGCTTGCATGTGTCACATTGATCTTAAAATTCTTTCACTAAAGAACAAGATCATCTGTAAATCAAATCAAGCCAAATTACATTTCTCTAAATTAGAAATTTGCTTTGGTTTAGTTTTTTTTTTTAACAGTGCTGCTGACATAGATACAAATGATATAGGACTTGCTTCATTTAAAATTACAGCTTTTTTTAAATTGCCAAATATAACATACATCTCCATCTTTTTTTTCCATTGGATTTTTCTCACATTTATTCTCTGACAAAAAAGTGCTTTCTGGCTGCACAGTACATTATGTTTGTTCATTAGCCCCACTTGATGCAGTATCTCTCATTTACATAAGCATTACATCTTTCACAAGTAATGACAATTGAACTTCTCACTTTAGGGTCTCTACTACTGAATTTCAGTTGTTTTCAAAATGTCACTGTTAACTTGGAAATATAGAGTAGGTACACAGCCAGCCTATGCTTGGGGTCTGTTTCCCTTCAGTGAGATAGGAATAATACAGTCTCAAGAGGATTTACAAAACAGCAGGCTTACATTGACCTTCATGGCAATATTCAACAACAGTCTTCCTCGTCTTTGGCACATAGCCATCTAGATTAGATTAGGTATTCCTGATAATTCAATCAAGTGTCTTAGCTACTGCTACTCTGACCATGAGCAAGACATATCCCCATACTCCCTTCCCACTGTGACAACTTGAAGCTTTGTTCCATAAAGATAACCCAAGTTAGTCCAGTTATCTAGGGGTAACAGAGACACTGAGCACAAAGAACATGCAAGAAGTTTCTTTGTAAGAAACATTTGGGGCTTAACTGACTTTCTGCTTGAACAACTATAAGACATGCACTTCCTCCCATCTTCCAGGAAAAAAAAAGCTATAGTTTTCTGAACTTAAAGCCTGTGAGACAAATATTAATTAAAGAGTGTGTTGGAGCATCCTTCATCTGAACGAGATGATAGCAATTATTGTGAAAGAACAAAATGCACTTTATCTGAAAGTAACTTATCACATGTAATAAAACATGACTTATCAAAATCTGCTACTTCAGAGCGGTCAGTCTGTTTTAGTAATAAAGGATTCATCTCAAAGGAAAGTTGAAACAACCACAGTAAGATCTGTATCCAGAATGAACATCCTGTGATATTTCTAATAACTCAGTACTGTATTAAATACCATACTATTATAATAGGCATAGGTCCTATATGTCCTGTGATCAGGAATAAGGGATTCTTCTACAGGATTCCATTTATCTGCCGTATTTACTTTTCTAGTTTTTTTTTTAATGGTGATTTTTTTTTTTCCATTGTTGTAAAACAAGAAAATAAAAGGAAATCTTTTGGAAGTGCTGTTCTCATACAATATTTTGGGCTTATCAACTCAGTTTTTAGAATTCTTTAGTCACATTCCTAACGTATGTCTTGAATATAATTTCTGGAATGTTTTTCCCCAAATGTATTTTTAGATGCAGAGATTAAATTAATGTGGTTTCTATATAAACTATCAACAAACAATACAGTATTAAAGTTTGGCATTAAGCTGCTGTTCTAATACCCTATTTTGACTAATGTGCACTGCATTATTTTTTAAACTACTCAAGATTCATAGTCTATTGCTCAAAGCCAGGTCAAACGCAACTATTCTCTGTGTCAGGAAGAAGTGATTACGTGGCAAGTCCCAAGTGCTAACTCCCCTTGCACTCGCACTCCATGTTTCTAGAAAAATTAAGAATGGTCATGAAATAGCTGTTGCTGTGCAGCCTTTCCAACAAGTACCTGAAAGGCTGCACCCACCTAATAACCAGTTGAAACAGGAGATTCTGAGAAGGCTTCTGTCAGACAGATTAAGAGATTTAGTACTCATTTGTTGCATTACAGTTTTCCTGGTAGAGAGCATGAAGTGATCATTTAGCAGAGTAGCAATTCTTATACTTAGCATTTCTGATATCTTCAAGCACCTGCACACAGTAAATTTAACATGTCATTTAATGCTCACAGACACAAGCTCTGAAAATGAACATACAATCATGGCATTTAAGACTACAGTAGCAAGTCCCACATTCAATGCTTTTCTTCCTGCCATAGAAACTCCCACCAGTCAATTTGGACAAAAATTGAGTGGATTTACTTTCTGCTCGAGAAGAACATAGTAGCACCCAGGCTGCCTTGCTGTCTTTAGCGCCTTACACAATAACAAGAGATAATCAAGCAGTTAGGCCTTGAAAATATATGCAAAGCATAATGCTGACAAAACTTACCAGCAGAATCTTTTTCTCCCTTCACAGAAGTTAGGGGTGGTCTCGAAAAAAATTTAAAAAAAGAACCTTGGCTGCAGCTAGCTCACTGGCAAACACAAAACTAAAGATCTGGCACCAGGTGTGAAATTAGTGAGACACCTCGACCTCACAGTCATTACAGTTTTGCAAGACTTCCAACTCCAATAAGATTTCCCAGCTCACACCTCCTTCATCAGTTCTCATCACACTGGCTGAAATTATCTTGGCAGTGGGGATAATTATTCATCAGTTACAATAAGCATTACAGACATATCTGAATCAAGAACAGTGCTCAGACCCAATATACGGCTTTAGGAACTCCCACTGTGTCTGTAGAACACTTGGCTGGGCAGATAGAAGCTGTGATTATGGCAACAAAAACTCTGGAGATACACCTGGATGCTTTCCTGTTCAACATACTGTAGGGAACCTGCTTTAGCATGGGGTTGACTCTGATCTCCAGAGGGCCCTTCAAGCCCTACAATCCTGTCATTCTGAGATGATTCTCCTTTAACTAGGATGGACACTGCAGCCTGGTGACTTACCACCAGCTTGGATAACGAACTGGGCAGTTGGGTGTACTCAGGCAAACACCCCTTTAAAATTAGCGACCCTCTTAAGAGGTAATCAAAAACACAGACTCCTATTTAACCCTCCTCAACATTCCCTCCCAAAATATACAAGGTAGATCCCCAGCTCACGTATCAGACAGTTTGTTTGTTCAGTCAAGCCTTTCAATTTCTCCTTCTATCAAGCGTTGCTTCAGCCCTCCATCTAGGTCCCTGTCCTCCACATAGATAGCACAACATAGAGTATCATTTACTTTGCCATTTGATATCAGGAGCCCTGGGATGATGTATCAAATGGAAAGCCTTCATGTGGTTATAATTTATTCATTATATCACTCCTTCATATTAAAGAAAAGGCAATGGTGTTAAGTATGAACAGAAAACACATTTTTGCTATTGAATAACCTGGAAATTATTAAAGTTAGAAGGTCTTGAGTCAGATGGAGAAGCATCATATTGTCACAGTAATACATTAATGTTTCAGCCATGCAGACTCCATAGGTCTTTTGAAACACTTGTGGAAATAAGTTATGTGCTATTATTACAACTCTAACACACCAAACCAACTCAGTTTAATTGTTCAGTAAACACACAATTGAGTTTTATGAGATAAAAACATCCTGATGTAAATATAATACTTTGTACAAAATATTACATCAAGTCTATTTTCAACAACTGATTCCTATTATTTCTTCTCTGTATTTCCGCTCTTTAGGCTGCATCCAGCTCCTACTCAGAAGGCCTCTGATGTCACTTGCAATGGGATGGAAACTGAGTGCACATCATCTGTGTGTCTATGTGAAGTCTATCTTTAAGAAAAGATATTACAGAGTAGATTGAACTCTTCCCAAGAAAACCACATCAAAAGATTCCAGATCCCTCTTTCAGCAAAGAACAAGATCTTTTCTTCCCATCTCCCTCTGCCTTTGTTACACTGGATTCATGTTCCCAAATATCATCGCACCTCAACTTCACCTACTCTTTCTCCAATTTTACAGTCCCCTCTAAGTGTTTTGTCATTGATAACAGTCTGGGAAACCATTTTCCTTACCTAGCATTAACATCTCCGCTTTTATATTCATAACTGTGTCATAAAGTGAACAGTGGTATAGTTTTATGATGTCTAAAGACAGGCCTGAGTGGCAAAACCTGCACACTAAGTGAAAATTTTCCCAACTTGGGAGGTATTGAGTTTCAAGCTCTTCACAACTTTTTCCCTGTTCTAATGAATTACATATTGTGTTACTTCCTTGTGAATATACTAAGTCGTTTTCATTTTTAGTTTCTGATCCCAGAAAGAAAAGTAGCCTTTAGAGTTAAGAATGTTAAGATGACAGTTTATCATTTGGTTCAGAAACAGAAAATGCTAGGAAACAAGTAGATCGTTGTATTAATTAAATCCTTATGTATTTTTTCATTCCAACTACAGTAACTTTGAAAGCTGATAATCCACATCAGTAAGGGATAACTGATGACCAAACAGAAGCGTATGAACAAACATCATGCACTATTTCTGAAGCTGAAGATTTTATTACCAAATGAGCGATAGACTAGATAATGATGAAAAGTGAATTCATTCAAACTAAAACACAAACACTGGCCTCATTATATTAGACTCAGAATGGATTTACAATCCTCACAGTATACAAAAACATTTTTCTTCACCACTCTCTTAAGTTCAAACTTGAAGCTAAAAGGAACTTTGTCTCTTAAAGTGGAAAAGTACTCAATATACGCAATATAAAATTGTTAAACATTTTATTCAGTTTATCATAATATAATCACACAGCTTGTTTATTCTTCTCTTGCTGTTTATTTCAACAGCACTGCATCCAAGTCATTCAGCAACTGCCTGCTCCCTACTGTGATGCTTTAAGATAGCCAAACACAACAGCTAATTGTCCTATAAAAACAAAGGATATGAGTCCAAAGCAAGAGTCTCAAAAGAAATTCTCTTCTAATGGTGGTTGGGATGTTAAGGTTGCTAGCTCTCTGGCAGATACAACTCCATGAACCACAACCAAAATAGTTGTTTCAAACTATCAAGACAGCTGATTACACACTGCTTCTACATTGGGTCTCACTTGACTGTGCAACTGCTCCTACTCTGGGTAGGTGAGCACCCTTCAGCATAGAAACGGGAAAGGCAACTAAAGATGGTCTGTTATAAAGCACAACATCTAGATCTACTGGAGAATGTTCAATTCATACACTAAGGAAAAGTAGCATTTTTAAAAATTATAGCAACAGTGCAAAAGTAATCACTCAATAAGCAGTCCAGAGTATCCTTTCCAGTTTTAAACTAACAAATACACTAGAAAAGATCAAGAAAATGAAAGACAAAAGGAAATAAAGCACTCTGCTATATGAGATGGACATTAATAAGTAGCAAAAGAGCAAGCCTGAATTGCAGGAAAATAAATCTCTTTAAATAGCATGGTTCAATAGCTAGAAGAAAAGCACAGAGCATTTTTCACAACTGCAGCTAAGAGTAAGGTGTCAGTTACAGGAAAGAGGATGTTCTTGTTCAGGCAAGTAAATAAAACATGAAGGAATCTTACAGGAGATGTATAGGATGACTCCTATGTTCTCTCCTTAGGTTTTACATTTCACAGAAAAAGAACCAGCAATTATTATCTGGGGCAGGAATGATAAGTCTTTCACAACTATGATCTATATCACAATAACTACAATGAGAAATAGTTAATGAAAACTTATTTCTGAGCTTTTCCACACAGCACTGGGATGCTCAAGCAGCGTAAGTTGCATTTTATAGTCACTTTACAGTCTTCTAAGGAGAACAGGGCAATAATGACTACGTCCACTACATTTGCATCCAAAAAAAGTGTCAGAACTTTCAAGTGATTACCCAGCACACACAAAAGGAACTCTGGAACATCCAAAAACCTGAAATCATTGAAGTTTTGCACTTATTATCAGGATGACGATAGAATCCTGCTGAGACTACAGCAACACTATCTTGAGAAAGTTTACAGCAAGGAACTAAAACCATACAATTACTTCCTAAATAAACAACTCAGATCCTTGGACCTGACCTATTGCAAGCAAATAAGTAATCATCACTTTCGAAGCAAGACAACTTCCACCTCTTTCAATACACATTTGAAACAACTCCAATACAAATTATACCTGTAGCAACAAGAACAGAGGTCTTGATGTCATTTTCCATTTCCAAAAAGTTAGCTAACACACCACGCTTTGTGTTTCCAAAAGAAATCAGTAACTGTGAACATCAAATCAACTGAATAAACATTAATATTATAAAGAATAGCAAAACAATAACGTATATACACATAAAGGCTATATATGTGCATTTGCAGATATAGTTAAATAGATAGATATGAAGATACTCCATTTTGAGGTGTTTTACTCCTAATGAGGAAACCAGGCTGTCCTTAGAGCTGACTCCTGAGTAATGTTTATTGGAGAATACTATAAAATGGAAGTGATCCCACTTTAAAAATATCACCCTCCCTCTCATGTCCCCATACTAATTAACTATTCTATTCTTCCAAGCACCTTAAATCTCTAAGAAAAATTCAGCTACTTCTGCAAAAGATTCAAATGTAAACACGCCATCGATTTAACAGAAATTCCTTGCATCAGGCTGGTGTTATTTTTCCTTCCTTTTACACATATGTTAAAATAATCATGTAAAAGGATTCCTTAACTGTGTCTTCAAATCTTTCAGAGGATGATTCACTGTATTCATTTTCACTAAGCACAGCACTGCTTAACTTTAACAGAACATACCTTTTATATATTTAATGTGGATCCAGACCAATACGCAGAGACTGAATGACTCTTTGCTAATAAGGCCAACAGACTGAAACAAAATACACATGTAGGAAAGAAAGCATGGGTAAGAGGGAAGTGCTTGGCAGAAGGAAAGAAGTTTCTGGTGATTCAGTGGTACGCGAAAGAAAACGGGCAGCTTCCCATCAAATTACATCTTTCCATCTGCCCCATCCCCACTCATCAGCACATGAGCCCTATACACTTCTCCCCTGAGTAAATCATTTGGAGAGCAATAGGAAAAATGCAGTAGCTCAGTCAGTATGATTCAGGGGCTCGGAAGCAGGAAATTGGCCTACTAAACCATGACTCTATCCTCAGAAAGGTTGCCTATGTACATGGAAGGGATCTGCTCAGCCTTGAACAAGTCTCTCTCCACACAGGGCAGGATTTCAGCAGCAAGTTACCACCATGAAGGTGCACAGAGTCTCTCACTGGGAGCTTATCTTCCCACAAGCAGAATAGTCTTTGCCAGTCTCAAAGGATTCATTTCCTGACACCTTCATATTTTTGGAAGCTTGCTGACAAGTTGCAATGAACTCAGCTTTGCTGTGCTGTCCCAGTAAGTCATTCTCCTCCTCTGAAGCTGTTTTACCACTGCCAGCAGGCCTGCACAGCCACTGAAACATGCTGAGATAAAATGGCTGCAGAAGGAATAGCTGAACCTTAATTCAAAACTCAAATGGATCTGTGCCAGGGCTTATTTTAGTTTATCTAATCTATATTAATTTCACATGACAAGGGTGAAGATCTATTTTTCTTATATTTCACCACACTCCAAGACTATGTGCAAAACACACAGCAGCTGAAAGAGATGCAGTGACAAGGATGGTGGAGGTATGGACAAGTTATTCACTACATGAGGCACAAACCATCTTTGCCAGTTCCAATTTCTATTTTATGGCCTTTCTGAACATGCAAACTTGGTTTTCCATTAAGACCCTCCACCTGACTGTACGTCATCTCCTCCAGTTGTATTAAGACAGTTATTTCTTTGCAAATTAAAGCCTACTCTGAGAAGAAAAGGACAAATAAAAGCCCAGATTAGCTGCAAGCTGGACAGTGACAATTGTTTCAGACCTCTGAATGATAAAACCCACTCCCAGTACACACACTTACTATGGTCCATAACCACCCCAGCCCAGGTTTTGACTACACAACATAGGGACCAGAACTGACAGGACATTAAAAAAAGCTATTAAGCTGTTTGCTACCAAGGTTGCATCTGACAATTCAAACTGAAGATCACATTCAACACATTACAAAGCACCTCTCTAGAAAGCTAAGTTCGTATGGCAAACAGGTATACAGGTATTGGACCACAGAGATTATTGCGTTACAAAGGAGAAATGAAATAAAGATCTTACCCATGTCCTGGGCTCATGGAAGGGCTCCAAGAGGAAGGATCTCCAGCTAGACATCCTTCCACCTTGGGAGTCAGCCCTTAAATGGGGTCTAGGAGGGGTGGAGCCAGCTTCCGGTCACTCAGGTGAAATTGCATTCACCTGTGCCCCTGCAGCTGCCTCAGCACTCCTCAGGTGGTCAATCAGAGGTTCAGGCCACAATTCAACAGTTCCCATACAGCTTTTCTTCAGAATCAGTGTTCAAGACCTCACATCCAGACAAATGCAGGGAGGGAAAGAGATATTTCTGTGCCATGAGTAAAATCTTGCCTTTTTTTCCCCACAATGATGAGTCTACAAGCATTATAAAAGACTACAAAACAAAGAGAATACCTATTTGAATAGAAATCTCCCAGGTCACATCCTAGGGAATCAAGGAGAGCCTGATGGAAAAAAACAACACAAACTATTTCCTTTTATTTCCGTACAAACTGAAACTGGAAACAGAGAGGAAAGGAGGACTTTGGTTCTGCTAGATATTAAGTCAAAGACATTACGGAGGGAAACATCTCAGAATGCTCACAGATACATTTTCACAATTCTCCCAAGAGTCCCCACACCTTTAGGTAACACTCTGGAATCCATTAGAGACCAGCCTAAAATGTCATTGCAGGGCAGCCAAACTGCCCCAAGATGCCTCACTAGAAACCTAACTTTAGTCTACACAGAAACTATTTCTAGTAGGTTGTAACTGAAGGGACTGGACTGCGCTGCCAAAGAAAATGGAATTTAACAGCTAAAGTGTGTGAAAATATCTCCCAGAATTGTGCACTGCATCTCTACTGGGGAAACATTTTCTTTCCTTCTTAATTCAATTTACGTTTATTTCCATCAGAAAGTCATTTTGCACCAAATCACTATTATATCTATTACATTTTAGACTTGCTTTTACTTCATTAAATCACTTAAGAGCACTAATTTAAATCAAGGGGCTTCAGCAATTTCATCTCTCGGTATAAACAAGCAATGCCTCACCTCTTGTAAACCACTCCAGCATCTCTTGTTTAGTTGTTTGCACTACAAAACTGCCGTAATCATTGGCAGAGTTACACCATACAGGCTATTCCAGCACCAATGGACTTTTAGTATCTTATATCTGCAAGGACATTTAAAGATTTAAAATGAGCATCCCTGAATAGAACACAACTGCCTGAATAATTTGGGAACTCCAACAGAATAGGAATGGGTATGCCACTGAAAATAGAGTGTTCTTTTTTAGAAGTGAAATGAAAGCATATGGAAAAGTTCTCTGGTTCCTCAAATTGCATATACACTTAAATTATCCTTCCCTTTGTCTTTGTTTGAACCCGAAAAAGAAGGGAAAGTCAATTTATTTATATAAAGCACAATGCTCTGATTGTGTTCAAATATCTGTCCCCACATTGAATAATCTCTACAGGCTAAGTTTGGAGACATGTTTAGAGCTGCTACTCAACAATTGCATTGAGGAAATGCTCGATGTTATGACAGTCTCTTGCCTTATCACTAAGCCTATGCCTAGAAATACAATTCCCCTTCTTCTGAGGATCCCAGAGAAGAAAAGAGCGATATATAGAACTTATTCCTTTATCCTACCCTGCCATATTCTTTTCACTGGGCTCTATCTACTAGACAGGAAATCTGCCAGTTCAATAAAGATCAAGTCCACTCCTCTATTCTTTTACCTCATCTTCATTTGCATACTTACTCTCTTGAATTCACCTGTAATTGTTGTGGCTTTTAATCCAGAATTCTCAAAAAGAAAGCCACGATCCACAAATTTCTGCTCCATATCATCTTTACATTCTTTTCAGTAAAAGTGAAGATTCATTCCCCTAGGTTTAGTTGCAGACTGCTTCTCTATGTCTGTTATGGAGAGCTCAAGCTAGAAGAAGGAATTACTGATGACAAAAGGTTGCCTTACACATGCAGTTGCAGTATAATAATTATTGTAGTTATGCTCAAATGACTAGTAATTATTAACAAAACTGTTAAAAGTACTTAACTGTTTAATAAGGCTATCTGCCTTTTCCTATTAGTGAAGACAAAATTTTTTATGCCTTAAGAACTTGAGTCTCTCAAGTCTCCCCTTTTTGCTAGTAACACTTACAAGCAAGGTAAAAGTTTTCCTCATTTCCATGGAACTATACTATTAGCCAACTAGAGGATGTTATAAAATCCTTCGGTGCCTCAGATAATCACCTATGCTTATCCCTGACACTTTGAAACGCCCCTCTAGTGCCCAAGACAGGCAATAAGGATGAGTGAAGTACAGGCTTGGCTCACAACCATTAATCAGCTCTCAGAGACATAATCAAAACTTACAATGGAAACCACTGCACCAACCAGACAGCCAAAAATCCCCACTAGCATTGAAAAACACACCCAAAAATGGCTATCTCTGGCTCCTGAAAATTAACCACAGCTGTTGCTAAAAACTAGTTCAGTTCCACAGGAAACCCACAGAACTGGCAACTTGAAAACAGTAACAAGCTTCCCTGAGCAACTTTTAATCCTGATTCCTCAAGAAGCACAGAGCCAAAGCGGATGCATCATCCATTCTCCAAGCAAACCCCACCAGGTCTCTGTGCTGGCCTCCTCTGCCGCACACATGCCTCTCCAGCAGGCAGTGGTCAAGAAGGAGCCATCAAAATTTTCCACTAAGCTTTTCAAGAAAAACACATTTTAACATACTTCATTTGCTTATGGGCTGTGTACCTGAACAGCAGTTTATATGCAAATGCTCCCTGTTTTCCCAGAATCTTTGGGCCAAACTGTGAACTAATTGGAACATTATGCAGCTGCTGACTCTAGTGAGAAAAAGCAGGTGTTACGTCAATTATCACAGATTATCTCAGTGAAACAGCCCCAGTTTGGTGTTTCATGCTCACAACTTTGTCCAGCAGACATGAAAGGCCTTATAATCAACATAACCAGGCACAAGAGTCTCATCAGTGTTACAGGGAGGAGTAGTCTACCAATCAAAGGAGAACTAAAGAAGGCCAAGGGTTTCCTTCAATCCAGAAAATCTCAGTGATTTATCTCCAAGGAGTATTTAACAACTTACACAAGTTAGAGCAGGCATAAGGTTGCTCCAGCATAAGCCAAGTAATTGTGCATGACTGTGACAAAAATCTTCTAATATAAGCCTCTCTTATCCAAGATATTCTTCTATTTTAGGAGCATTTGCTCATAATTTTTTTTTTTAACAAAAATAGGTTAAAATATTGCTTCATGCTCAGGGAAACAATTGAGACTACTTCTGCTGTAGAGAATTAGAGTGTCTTCCCTCCAGCATTGAACAGGCTTTCTAAATTCTGCTCAAAGTCCTACATTTCACTCCATTTTCTAAAAGAAAAAAAAAAGTATGTAGAAGCTTATACACACTTCAACCTGCCAATTACTGAAAAGTAGCCAGAGCCTTTTTTTTTTTTTTATAAATACACACATACCTCCTTTTATCCACTTAGCAGTCAAAAAAACTGACTCCATGCTTCCTCCTCCTGACTACAAAGGGCAGCATAAGAGAGTTCAGGATTCTTTTCTTTTCTTAAGACACAGAGGACACTGACTCTCTATCAATTACGTAGTAGTTTTGGGCTTTACAGATCTGCTCAGGATCATGAATGTTTATGTTTAAGCTTAGCCAGTTGTTTTGATTAAAAATGTTGGAGCAATAATAAAAATTCTGGGGAACAGAAAAAAATAGAAAGTTAAATTTACATTACTTGTGTGAATATAAGGGTGATTTCTACACCTTTTAGCTTTAAAACATGATTTTTCTTAGGACAGAAGCAGTGGAAATTCAGCTTGATAGCCTATTTCCTGAGCACATATAAAAGTCTTTAATATTGTTTTCTCTGTTTATCAGTTTGCTGAAGACATTTTTAGAGCATTATCCATAATTCAGAAAGAAAATCCCCCTACTTACAGTTGAAACCACATCAAACCCATTCAAAGTACTGAGGGAAATGTTCACATTGGCAGCACCAAACTCCATCACATACAGTTATGACACCTCAGAAGACCACAGGAGCTTCAGAAATGGAGAGGCAACATGGAAGTATGTCCACCTTAGCATATACCAGATGTGCAGCTAGCTACATCAGTTTGGCAGGTGTGAATCTCCAGCAAACCTTTTAGCAACAGTAGGTGCTCCAGATGCTTTCAGTCAGGCTAGCAGGATAGAATTACACTCGCATGCATATGACATAATCAGTCTAAAACGACATTTAAAACAGAATTTTGACTTGTTCTTAAAACCAGGCACTATAACATACAGCTGCATTCACAGCCTTTGGACTCCAGCACATGCACTTCACAGACTTCCTGCATACAAGCAAGTACTGGAAAATGTTGCTTCATTAGGAGAAACTTCCCACATGCCCTGGGACTGTTTGGAATTCAAGTGCTTGAGAAATTACCTCACTGTTAGGCATCACCTAATCTGAAACACAATCACAGCAGACATCTTTCCATTATCACCTTAAGAAAGTTTACCCACTGCTTGTGGGATTAATGGACAGTAAAGTTGCTTCATAACTTCTGAAGCCAACAATCTTAATCCATGGGCAGAACCCTCTGACATTCCATTACTCATTACCTGAGGTACCTGTACAAATAATCTTTCACAGGGAGACAGAGAGATGGACATTAGAACAAGCTAATAACCAGAAGGCTCACAGTATTTTTGCTGTATTTAAAAGTAAAAAGTAAAAAAAATCAAATCATTTATCTTTTCCGCATTTTCATTACTCTTTAAATACTTCACCTCAACATAACAAAAAATAACTTCCAGCATAGTTATGTTTAACATCCTGAAGAGTTCAAGTCGTGTCCAATTAAACCCTCTGAGTAAGAGTGGGGGGAAGGCTGTTATATTTAATGAACGTGTGTACTGGTTAAGTGTGTTTGACGAATATGCATTTTCCCTGGAACCTATTCAAAAAAACAAAAAGAAACATCCTTTAAACAATTCTCAACCTACAAGAGTTACACACCAAGGATTGTATCGGTCCTGCATTTTATTGGAATTGCTTAATGTTACTGTTAGTATTGCTGATGTGCAGTCATCCTTAAGGCTCTTTTCAGGTGGCCTAAAATAAACTGGACCCAAACACAGACGATGAGATATAACAATGAAGGTCAACCTCATGTGATTTCATTCATGAAATTGCATGCACAACATTTATGGTGGGAAAGAAGTTCAGGGGAAATAGTGCATAAGTGTTTTAATGGGCATTGTCTTATGCCTTAATACCACCACATAAGCTGAATATAGTAGGAACCTAAATTACAAGTTAAGACAATGCTCACCAAAATTTTCTTACACACTAAATGTTTCCACATCAATACCAGCCTAACCCAATGACAAGATCAAACTTCAGACTCAGCAGAGTTCCATTTTTTTTTAAACAGATCAGCATCTGATCCATTACCCACAGCTTCTGAAATACCAGAAGATTAAAAATAGTTTTGTACATACATGAATCAAAGACACCAACATCAACTAAAATGTTGGTTACGTAAAAGCAGATAGACATTTTATGTGAATTACTATGCAACAATGAAAGGTCACTTCTGTAAGAAGTTTGGAAACTGATTCAAAGGCAGTCAAACAAAACAAGAGCCTATTACTTGCACTAGTCTCTGGATCAGCTCCTGATTTATTTATCTGCATCTATTTATGAATATTCTCAGAGTGCCAATTGACTCATGAGATTAAATACAGATCACCAAAAAACACCCTCATAACTCTCATTTCCTCCATGAGAAGGAAACAGATTATCTTGAGTGATTAGCTGGAGAGTATAGCTATTGATTTCTAAAGAATAATGTCTGGTTTTGAGAATTTTTCTGCATCTCCTGCCAAGCCCCATGGAGATATTTTATATGAGATATTATTCAAAAGCTGCAAGTCCGCTAAATTAAACATGGGGCTCTGGGGTCTTTGAAAATTAAGTGTGGAGTAATCAGAGACTTTTACCTACACAACTTATTGCAAATAAGCAGCTACAAAGCACACTGCACTTCTTGTTTTGAGTTCTTCAGCCCATTACTAGATTTATAGCCAGCACTTGGTTTTATAACTTCTTTCCACAGATTTCACAATTCTCAGCTTATTTTCAATGCTGGTTAGAATTGGAAGCTTTTTCTGTCCTTTCTTCACAAGAGACCCAAAAATATCTTTCCTCCAAGCATGTTAATAATACTGCTACTTTGGTCTACGATAATACTTTGTTTTTCTGTGCCACTTTGAAGTTAAGCTCTGTTCGTTATTTTCTGACACTTGCTTTACTCTTCTGCTTTCACCTCAAAGGAACTCCAGACACTTTAAAAGCTACTTGAAACAATGATATTCAGGTGAATCATTTGTTCACCCTACTATTCTTTTTTGTCCTTTATATAGAGACCTCTGTGGCTTGATTTGTTCAGAGCATAGTTCAATAAATCAGTCCACTCCTCTTACAGAAATGGTTCAGCCAGGTTCTAAATTGATTTCAGACCCAGTTAGAGAGATTTCCTCCTCAACTGCCCAAGTACCTCAGTCACCCTGTTTCCAACTCAGAGTTAATATTTTATTCCAATTTTTATCATAAGTTTTCTCTATTACATTGGTTACCAATAGAGAAAACTTTACAATAACAGCAAAAGATGTCAGTGGAGGGCATCTTAATTATGGACTCTCTATTTTTCAAAGAAATTGTACTTTCTATGCATTTTAAATAATGCTGATATGACAACTGCTCCAAAATCCAAACAATAGTTGGTTATTATTACTGGAGTTGCTCGATAATTTGAAAGGTCCCTTCCATTCCAAGCTATTCTATGATTCTATGATTAATACACATAAAATTTCTTAATTTACAATTTCTTAGTTTGCATAGCACAATAATCTAAATTTAAAAATTTGGAAACAACAAAAAACTGCTACATTATCCACTATTTAGATAGGTAACAAACTAACAACAGAAAAAAGAAGCTATAAAGGATATAAACATCAATTATCTAAAAACCAAGCATTTCAGCTAATGAAAAATGTTTCTTGTTATTAGTCTTAAGAAATACTTACTGAGCAACATCAACAGCAGTGGTAAGAGAGTTGTGTATTCTACAACATATGCTGCATATCATGCATTTGCCACTGCTTATATTAAGAAATGTGAATGTTATTTGTGAACAGAGAAGCTGCAAGTTTAAAGACTCATCTTGGCAAACAAAGTTAGATTAGGTACACACAATACAAGCCACATTGTTTGTTATCATCTCATAACTCAGAATTACAGCACAGTGACTCACGTCACATACAGCCACATTTCAGCACTGTTTACTGCACTGAGGCCTCTCCCTGTCAAAGGTGAGCAACATGGCATCAAATTTACATGGGCTCCCAACCAGCTTTCAGGCTCAGATTTCAAAACATGTGGGACTAATTCTGAAGCCAAAGTCAACCTTTAAATCAAGCGACAAGAAGGAATGAATCATTTTAAACAAGGTCTTTAACCATCATAATGGGAGAAGCCATCAAACAACCTATGCTCTGCTAGTTAAGTCCTGTATAGGTACATGGTGGGCCAACAAAACCTGCAGCGACTTTACTGGTGATTAAATATGCCCCCTCCAGTTAACCATGTGCTTTATTTAACTTTGCTGACTTTCTTCACCTATCCATCTCCATGTGCACACTCTGACCTTGCTGAATTACCAGAAGTACGCTCAAAAAAAGCCACAAGACTGAACTACAGGATTTAAGAAGTACATCCCAGAATCATGCAATCATTAAAGTTGAAAAAGACCACTAAGATCATCCATTCCAATCAACAACCCATCTCTACTGACCACATCCCTCTGTGCCATATTTACCTTCTTGAACACCTCCAGGGACAGTGCCCCCACCACCTGACTAGGCAGTCTGTGCCACTGCATTGACACTTTCTCTGAAGAAACAACGTTCTATAATATCCAATCTGAACCTCCCCAGGCATGACTTGATGCCATTACCTGTTGCCCTATCACTGCTACCTGGAAGAAGAGGCCAATCCCACCTCACAACAACCTCATTTCAGATAGCTGTAGTGAGCCATAAGGTCTCCTCCAAGCCTCCCGCTCTTCAGATTGAACAATCCCAGTTTCCTCAGCTACTGCCCATGAGTCTTGTGCTCCAAACCCTTCCTAGCTTTGATGCATTTCTCTGGATATGCTGCAGGGCCTCACCGTCTTTCTTATAGGGAGGGGTCCAAAACTGAACACAGGTGCAGCTTCATCAGTGCTGAGTATGGTGGGACAACCACCTTCCCAGTCCTGAAGGCTGCACTATTTCTGATAAAGGCCAAGTTACCACTGGCCTTCTTGGCCATACATCCACACTGCTTGCTCATGTTCAGCTGGCTGTCAACTAATACTCCCGGATCCTTTTCTCCTGTGCAGCTTTCCAGTCACTCTGCCCTAAGCCTGTAGCAATGCATGCCATTGTTGTAATCAAAGTGCAGGATCCAGCACTCAGTCTTGTTAAACCTCATACAACTGGCCTCAGCCCATCAATCCAACCTGTCCAGATCCCTTTTCCTTCTTTAGGGCCTTCCTACACCAAGGCAGATCAATATTTCCTCTCAGCCTGGTGTCATCTGCAAACTTACTGAGGGTACACTCAATCTCCTTCTTCAGATTGGAACTGAATATATTAAACAAGACTAGCCCTTATAAATCCTCTGTAAGACATCAGTATACACTAAAGTAGCAACAAACATCAAAAAATAATCAGTTACTAATAGAGGTACAGGCATCCCTGACATATCAAGAGGAATTCATTAAGTGAAAGCATTTCTGTTTTGTACAACCAAAGCAAAATAAACTGCTAGTTTTTTTTTTTTACCTGATGTATTGTTTTTCCAGATAAATGTCTCCTGCAAGGAAACAACCAGCTGGCAAAGCTATTTGGAAACAAATGTACATACTACCTATCAATAATAGAGAAATTATAATTATTTTTGGCAACTTGTGTAATGTGCCCAAATGAACATGGGGTTCAGTGTCCTCAAGACTGGTAGGAGCAGTGCTGTTATGCCCAACTCATAATACCACACCATACCTATAAAAACAATCCCTGCCGAGACAAACAAGGGCCTGGAATTTGCTGAATTTTTCTCAGCAGAGATAACAAGGTGTGGTTTACTCCCATCAAGCTCAACTCAGTTGTCCCAGAGGCAGTGCAAAAGAGCAGGGAAAGTACATTTTTATTAAGGCCTGGAGAGGTCTTAGGATACCCACTTAGCAGAGAATAAATCAGAGAAGACAGAAGAAATTCATGGGGTGTACAAATCGGGATGGTCTTTCAGGAGTCCTAAATAAGCTTTCAGAGACAACTACTGCTGATGTGGAGACTTCTCATCCAGTTCTCTAAGCACACAAGGTGTGAAAATCACTAATTTGCTGATAACCTCTTCTGCTAATATTGTGCTAGCCTTATCCTTTTAGTGAAGGCTGAAGGAAGAAAATCACTTAAGATTAACATTCTCACTAGCATCTACTACTGGCTTTCCTTTCTTTCAGCAGTGGACCAGCTCTGTCCTAGGTCTTCCTCTTAATATGAATGCGTTTGTCAAGTGCCTGCTTGTTACCCATTGTGCACTTTCCCTCTACATGATATCATGCCTTGGATTTTCATTGCATCCTTATGCTTTCATTTGATTTTCTTTAGTACTCATTCTCATTTCTCTTTCCATATCAATATTTTCACTGCCCATGTCAATATTGTTTTGTGAACAAAGGATTTCAGGTTCCCATCCTGATGACTTCATGAGAAAAATCAGATACGATACAGAACGAAAAGGAAAACTTTCTGATCATTAAAGCATTTCCTTAATTTCCACAATTTACAATACCAATTCAAATCTTTGTAGAGCAATAGTCTTGTCTTTCATTGCAGATATTTCACATATGCAGAAGTATTCCTTATTAAAAACTATAACTTAAGAGAAAAAAATGTAGACTCAACAACCATCAAGTATATAATTTGGACTAATAATAAAAGTAACTGAACTTTAGCTTCAAGGATTGTATTTATTCCCTAAAGGAATATGAAATTTGTCTTTGCATCAGTGGTATTTCATCTGCAGCATATTGCATTAAATTAGCAGCAGAGCATCACCCACCTGCCCTACTCAATTCCAAGTCAATATTCATTTAGCAAATGTTTTTGCAAACAGGTGAATGAACAGGAAAAAAATGATTGATCATTAAAGAAATAGCAATTAAACAAAGTTCATACAACTTTACATCCATAGAAAATTGAATTCTAATAATTCATAATTTTTGCAAAAATTTCTCAGGGCAGAAGCTTTCTTTGTTTGGTCTGAGTCTGAAACAACCTTTGCCAAGTATGACAAAATATGATACAGATATCTTATAAGTTACCAGATCACAACATAGCTGAAGATGCTTTTCTTTTTACTCAGATAAAATAGTATGTCTGGGGGATTTTTAACCTTGAACTTGGCAGATAATGCTATTTTGAATAAAAATGGATTCATATTAAAATCTTATTTGCACAATGTTGCCATTGACATCAAAACCCTGTATCAATAAGAAACAGCCCAGTTAAAATGGCTGCCAAGTATTACATCTAAGTAGCCCTGTTCATCTTTAAGTCTGAAAAAAGCTTTTTTACATGCATAAAAAACATTTCTTCAGCTCTTCAATGGCACAACACAATTATTAAGCACTGGAAGTAGCATGACAACCAAGTAGGTGACAAAAAAAAGATTATGTATTCATATATATGATTGTTTACATCACTTAAAGATCTCACTTTTTTTTATACAAGTCAAAATATCTGCAGCAGATAGCCATATGGGAACTCAGAAATCCAGTTCAGTTTAGGATGCAAAATTGGGAGCCGATACATCATTATGTTATACTTTTCTCTAAATAATTATTTCCATATTTTTGGCTTCCTTTGGAAGCAGAGTTAAAGTGCTTTGATTATTAGCTGATGAAAATGAGGAGACTTTCTTTTCATTTCGCTGCCACGCACATCTCACCTAATTCAAATTATTTCCTTTCATATCATGACTCACAAGTGCTGTTAGCCACTTCATTTCAGAAGTACTTTGTTTCCTTTCTTTATGCCCTAGATTCTCAAGGCTATAAAGAACTTCAGAACTTCCAAGTACACTGTTCACGTGTATATCCAGAATCATAAATGCATAGAAGCATGAAATTGTCTCCAGAGATGGAAACATAAAGCAGCAGATACTTCTTATACTTCAAACATTTTTGAATCTCTGAAGTAAACCTTCATTTTGTTCAGGGAACAACTGGAGTAAATGATCACCTCCTTTCCCAGAAGCTGAAATGCCATTCAGTTTGAAAGCATGGCTTGCCACCACTCAGCATGTTTTGCTTTGTTGTTTCTTGTGTGTGTGTGTGTGTGTGTGTGTGTGTGTGTGTGTGTGTGTGTGTGTGTGTGTGTGTGTTTTGTCTAGGCAACCATAACAAAGCTGTCATGATGGGTTTGTAGCATATAGTTCAGCACTGTTTTCTAAAGTTAAAACTATTTACTGAGAATTGCTTAAAGGCTATGTTCTGCATCCATAAACCAGAATTTAAATCCATAATGATTCTATTCCATTGTTACCAAAAAAAGTGGTTATGGTACACGAGAAGTGATGAGATACAGAAAAATTACCATTTTCTATATGGCATGTATGACCCAGCAAATGATTCTGAAACATATGTATTTAGGTAGATTACACACAAAACCTTAAGACTAAAGTATTTGACCAAGACAAATTGTGCAACTACATGCTCCTAAAGTTCTGATTTTAGGAGCAGAAATACAGCTGAATGATTCTGAATCTGGACTGTTAATTACCCAAACCTACAGAATTTTTCAAGGTTTAATACTCAAGCACAAGTCTATATCACATTGAATTCAGTTTCCTTTAAGCTTAAATTCAACGTGTATATACAGCAGTTTAAGTTTAAAATAGGCTTTTATTGCAGCTGTAGAAAGCAATGGACTTTTGACACCAACTTGAAAGAGTACAAACTTCACTAAGGCTTCTGGCTCACAGACATAACCTGATACTCAGTTTGTGAGATTAAAACTGAGAAGAATAAAAGTCATGGAGATTGCCTTGAGAACAAGTACACAGGAATCAGAGGGAATCCCTGATAATCACTGCTCTGATTAATAGTTGCCCAACAGCAAGTTTTGGAGTGATTTTCTACAATGTATAGATTTATGTGGATTTTTCTGCAACTGAGAAGCAAATCCACATGTCAGGTTGTGCAGATGCACTCAAAACCGCCACCTCTAAATACTTTGGCCTCCTTTTTTTGTGGTTTTGTAAGCCACAAATCACTGTAATACTTCATACAAATCATTTCAAGAGACAGTTTACAGAGAGATCTACGGCCAACTCAAGACGACATTATTTTCATTTCACTATTCATTTCTTCTTTTGTACATCTCCAGTAGATTGGTTCAGATTCTGTATTCCATTGACGTCAATTGGAGTTACATTTATAACACTCAAGAATCAGATTTATGTTCCATCATATTACATTTGATTTTGAAAGGTTATATATACTGTATTCAGATCATGCTGTGAATCAGGGAACATATGTTCAACCTGCTAATTCTAAGGTTTTACATTCCAATGCTTTCAAGATTTTTATTAAGAACTCCTCACATTTTGTTTCTCTAAGCAGACTACCAAACTTGCAGCATTCCTTAAGCTTACCATCCAAAATATTGTAGATTTAGAAGAAGCCAAATACTGTTATTTGCATTAAAGCAAATTCCAAACTATAAGCCATCAATAAAAGAGATAGTTCTACTTTTTCTAATCCATGACAGGTCATTTCCTTACGTATTTCAGAACATATCAAAATAGCATTCATAGTCCACTGTCACTAAATAAAGCATAATATAGCCTCTCAATCTAATGATGACAATGTCATTTGCTTTCATCTGGTGTTCAAAGCAGTAACAGGCTCCAGGCTTTCTCTACTATTATTACCTGTAATAGACCCTCAACCATTTGCAGTGGTGAGACCCAACCAGTTTAAAGGCTTTTTACTGGAATTACAGTCTTCTAGCCAGACACAGAAGACAAAGATGCTGTGTGAAGAACATAGCCTAGACTTTTCTCTCCTATCTAGTTTTTCTGCAGTCATTCTCACCTCTCGTCCCAGTGCCTGGTATTTTAGATCCATCTACTCCTACAGATTTTATGAATGTAGGGAGGTAGCAGTTATTTACCAGCAGCAGAATAATACAAGCAGAGCAAAAAAAAAATTCATGCTGTTCTGTTGATACAGCACTCTAGCCTCCTGAAGACAAAACTCATAAGTTGAACATAGAGGAAGTAAGACGACTATATCTAGCAATTATTTCCTAAAACCACTTTTTTTTTTACCAAAAAAATGAAGGCTAGAATTTATTTTATTTCCTCATCAATGGGAATTAGATAGAAGTAGGACATATAGGACAGATAGGCAGATTCACTGGTACAGGTTGCCCATAGAAGTCGTGGATGCCCCCACTCTAGAGGCCTTCAAGGCCAGGCTGGATAGGGCTTTGAGAAACCTGGTCTAGCAGGGGGTGTCCCTACATGCAATAGACAGATTAGAACTAGATGATTTTAAAGGTTCCTTCCAACCCAAACCATTCTGTGATTCATCCTCTTCCTAATACAATACTTCTTAGGGCTATATCTAAATGTAGGTCTTCATAAGTGATTTGTTAGTCATGTTTCTTGGTACATCACAGCATGGGATACCATTCAGTTACTGAGAATTTATCAGTAACTTCTTGCACTTCTTAATTGGAAAATGTGATATTTCTGTCATAAAAAATAACCTGTTCACCAGACAATATGGCTAACACTTAACACTGTTGAAGCGAGCTGGATGTCCCCAGCTTAATTCCTGCATTGAAGTGGAAGTCCATACGACACAAACTTAGTGTAACAGCTCCCTTGGATTCCTCTGAGGATTGTGACGAGTGGTGGCAAAAGGATAGCAGTTTAAGAGAGACAACAGACACTTTTATAAGGACATGACGAGTTCTGATGGATTCCACTGACTGTGGTCTCCCAGACAGCAAGTCCTTAGAATTGTCTTGAAGGTACTTGCAAAAATGAACAAGCATGGATAATGCAGTTGGCTGACAGCCACTAAAAATTAGTGTTGGTTAAATGCCTTGAAAAATAAATCTTTCTGCCATTACCTTCTTTGATTCATCCTTTTCAATATCTATAACCTTTTCAATAGCAACTGCAAAACAAGAGTCGAGGATTTAAGTTTCAGAGTTCACTTAAACAGAAGTGAGATCTTAACTGAAGAGTTTCCACACAACTTGTTATAGTTGGAAAATGTTGGTTTTCTTGTAATACAGAGCCCTAAAGTTGCAAATTAAGACAGTATTTACTCACTTTCAGATAGCCATTTACTGCAATAAGC
The DNA here is from genome assembly GCF_016699485.2 of Gallus gallus. NCBI lineage: Eukaryota > Metazoa > Chordata > Aves > Galliformes > Phasianidae > Gallus > Gallus gallus. The sequence goes on along the minus strand of NC_052535.1, from coordinate 51,348,781 downwards.
TTACTTCCAAATCAACAAGACTGAAACTTACAAAGTGGGGCTGAACAGAGAGAATCTCTCTTAAATGCACAGTGCACATAATGAGTTAAGTATATCACCAGTTCAGAGAATTAGATTGTTACAAAACTGTAATCAATCCTGTAGGCTTATTTCATCTCCCCCCAGCACTTAGCTACTCAGAAAAGGTCAAGGATGAGAACTTCAGATACAATCGTTTCTCAAGTAGGCTAAATCCCAGGAATTCATAGCCAGAGGAAAGACTAAGGTGCAATGAGCCATTTTAAGAAAACATCACATGCTCAGTGACAATTTTCAAGGGCTTTTTAACCACACAGTAGTTCCATACAGACTGAAAAAGGAGCCTGGTCATAGAGTGAAAATAGCTTTAGAATAGTCAACTCCCTCACTTCGCACAGCAACAGAATGCCAAAACAACAGCTGAGGCACTTGCTTGGAACACCAGAACATCCATTTGTCAGCCATGTGTTCTCCTGCATCAAGAAATGATTAGAGTCTCCTAAGCATTAATTCACATGTGGAGAAATTACAGAATTTGGCAGACTAGATGGAAAATGGTCAGGTCTACACCAGTCATAAAAAGAACTTAAAAACAATACCTAAACTTTCTCATTCCTGGATCTGTTAAAAAAAGACATGCTTGATAAAGCACCCCACTGATTTCAGAGATTTGGAGTAATAGACCATTATATGCTACAAACTGTAAAAACTCCTTTCTAACCTGGTCATGTTTTAGCAGGAAACCTGGGAGGAATCTGCAGCCTCAGAGAATAGCTGTCAGACTTGCAGCCAATATTCTCAACAGCCCCTGCATTGTTTACATATTAAGAATGTTTTTAAATCAAGTTATGTGTTTCATTTTTTCTCTCTATCGTGTTTTATAGTTTTTCCTTTTCTTTTATTCTCAAGGGTTTATGTCTGGAGCTGCTTTGAATTCAGGGAGGTAATTAAATCATGTAATTTAACCTCCTCACAGAAAGTGTTGCCCTGGGTTGATTTTGAAGAAAGGGGAAGAGGGAAGTTACGATCCATCCAGCAGCTCTAAAAGCCAAATAGATCTGAGATGGAGAAATGCCTAGATTTCCTAAGAGCATATATTCACCATACAAACTTACTGCATACTACAACACAATAGAACTTACTGGATGCTCCTGAGAATAATGCTTTGCAGCTCCATGACCCCCACACAAACACCAGCCCTGGTCTGTACATCATGGGGTTCACACTCATGTAGCAGCACAGGTTGGATGAGCCGCTCTTGGGTGCCAGAGGAAGATGACAAAAAAATGCATCATGTCAGCAGTTTTCAATAGCACTCATCCCCCAAACAATGGAGATTAACCGGCATTTAAAGACCAACTGTGGACTGGTGAACAAACCAGACAGTGAAATAGCTAGCCCACACAGCTGTCTTCACTTAGCTGTAAGCTAGTGCATCAGTGTGAGGGTAGGCAGCAGCAGATACAGTTACATTAAACCCACAAAAGGTAGCAGTCACAATCCAGTAATAAAGAGGAATCACTTACCCCTTTCTAAGGATCAGGGCTCACCAAACACTACGAAGGAGGTAATCTTCAAGTAGAAAGGCTTCCCTTGCAGCTACCAGCCTTTAAATGATGTTAGTGAAGGGTGGACCCTGCATCCACCCTTTCCAGTCCCACAGGTGAATTGCACCTGTGCTCCCAAGGCTGGCTACACCCCTTCACCAGGTGCTCAATCACTGGTTCAGGCCATGACCTAACAATTCCCATACAATCTACAATCATCATTCTATTCATGGACACACTCCTTAAAAGGATTTCTCTCTTCAAGAGACTAGAATACAGTCACATTGCTGCAGAAAGACAAAGTTGAGCTTGTTTTCTAAGGCTCAGGAAAGAGCAACCAAAATTTCTTTTTCCCATCACATGGAAATTTTAAATGATGGATTCCGGAGCCTTTCGTCCTAAAGTATCCTTTAAAGAAAATTTTCAACTCCATAATATCAGTCAATTCCTTGACTAACAAAATCCATTCTTTTTCATAATGAATTATAAACTGGAGTACCTTGATATTGTGAATTTATGATACATCATAGTGTTGCAAGAGGGCACCGTGCTCCTTTGTGGGTGTGGAGAAAGATGTGCGGACTCCTTAGCTGGTGCAGAACAAAAAGGCCTTATTGTAGGTGCTTAGAGCCTTATATACCCGCGCATCACAACAGTTTTCCCGCGCAAACCAAGCCTGGTTACATGTAAGGGCCAGGCGCCTTGTGGGTGTTTACGTCTGGCTCAAGTTAATGTTGAGCTTTACCGTTCATTAGCGATACAACGACCTTCTTTTTCCCCACATAATAGCAATTTAATTGCTAACCTAACACTGTGCTTTTAGCTATTGAAAAAGCTAAGTGATGCTATCCAAAAGTTCTGTAAGAACAAATAATGTCTGCTGCTAAATCAAGAGCAATTTCAATCCAGGTGAGTATTGTAAGATGAAATCTAAAAAGAGAGGTGCTACTGTCTTAAGACCAAACAAATACACGTATGTTTCTTTTGTAAATATGTCTCCTTTTCATCTGCAGTGATTCTAAAAGCAAACATACAGTTTCAGATCCATCTATTTTCAGGTGGATCACTTGTTACTACCAGAAAGTCTTGTTGGGGCAAAGTATAAAAATATTTAATATTTGGTCTCTAAGACAATCAAACAAATCAACATGCATTTAAAGGAACATATTGACCAGCTGAATAAGCATAGGTGTTTTTAAAGATTAAAAACCACATCCAAAATGTAATATGCCTCTTTGATACAGTTTCTAGCATTTCATATATATATTATATCAAACATACAGGAATAATTAGATGATACATATATTGATTATTCTGCATTGTAGTGATGAATTAACCAATAAAGAGTGGGGAAAACATTTACCTTGGAATTTCAAAATCACGTTTGACTGCTGATTTCATAATATTAAGAGAAATTACCACAAATAAGTCCACTACTTTTTCACCAGACTACAAGCTGATCAATAGCTGCAGAATATACACCTGAAATTCTGTATGCCTGTATGTGCCAGGAGCTTCAGGCAATGGGTATCACTGAATAAAGCTGTTCAAAAGCAGGAGACAAGAGCAGAGACAGGAATCAGCAACAGCTTCCCTAGAATATGAATTTTCAGGAAAGTCTGAGGAGAATAGAGGAATGAGATCAAAATCCTGTAGTGTTTTTGTTTGGTTTGGCTTTTTTCCTTGTTTTGGTTTATTTTGTTTGTTTGTTTTGGTTGGTTGCTTTTGTTGTAGGTTTTTTTTTTTAAGGTTCTTGTTGAGAGAACCCAGCAGTTTGTAGGACAATGGGAAAAGAGCATCCTGGAGGCTTGGCCAGGAACAAGAGCTACTGGATAGGCTATGAGGATGGAGACAGCTTGGTCAGTGTTCCCATACAGACTAGAGTAACTGGTTGGTGGTTTGTGTTAATCCAGTCTTTTTTTTTTTCCTGTTAGCACCTCTCTTTTTCAACATCAGGTTTAAAAATTACGAGAACTGAATATTTTGTTAAGCCATTTAATGAAAACCCTAATTTATTAAACATTGGTCCTTTTTAAGTGTCAAACCTTGCTTTAAAGAAAAATAAGAACCAGCACTGGCCAAATGAAGCCAAGGGAGCCTTCCACTTGCTTAAGAAAATAAAATAATAATAAAAATTATAGTTTCAACAATTAAGAAGTAGTATTATTTTTATTAAAAGTGATCAATTCTTAAAGAATAATTGAAAGACTTGAAAAGAAACCATTCATGAATTAACTAATGGAAAAGCCTTTTTTTTTTTTTTAAATAAGTGACCCTCAAAACAGTTAAGCAGCTGGGAAATCAACCATTTTAAATAGTTTAATAGCGAAGAGCTTTCTTTAAAAAAACTTTTACTTCTAAAACTAACAAATAGTTTTATTGTTTAAAGGGGGAAATGTGAATAGACAGAAGAGATTTCAATCTACTTTTATTCAAGAACATCAAAACTTCCATGATATTGATAAGGATGTCTGAGCATTAAAGTCAAGGTAAGAAGCATCCCAGAAAGTGCTCATTAGGGTAAGAGTTCTCTGAAGCAGAGGAAACCTGTTTTTGTAGACCTACAGCCTAAGTTCACATTCCTGCCAGGCTGAACTTAAATGTTTAAAATACTACTTACTTTTAGGATGTTACCCCAGCACCACTGAAAAAAAAACCTATGTTAACACAGCTCTTGTAGTAAGATTAAACAGCCCTATCTTCAGAGAATTAAACAGCATATTATGTGTTTTTACTAGGCAAACTTTCTCTGATCTGTTTTGTGTACCTATGTAAATCTAGAGGGATGCAGTAAAGATACATGCTATGAGTGCTACCAAATCTCAGAAATGATTAACATACAACAGAAGATATGTCAGTAGCATAACAGCATCCAAAGTATAGGGAGGAAAAAAGACTTACATTCTCAAAGATTCTTAAGAGTCTGAGGTTTCATTTTCTTACTGATCATAGAACTGCTTAGGTTGGAAGAACCTTAAAGATCATCTAGATCCCATCCCCCTGCCATGGGATAGATGCCACCCACCAACCAGGCTGACCAAGGCCCCATCCAACTTGGCCTTGAGTGCCTCCAGGGATGGGACATCCACAGCCTCTCTGGGCACTGTGTCATTAGACTCACCACCCTGTGTATAATTTCCAGCTGAGAAGTCTACTTCATTTCAAATACACATGAATAACCAAGAAGTATAATAAATTGTAAAATAAAGCAAGGACACTTAAATAAGTTTACATTAAGCCATTAAAAATAAGTAGAGGTACACTGTAGAAGCTCATTTTAGCAGAAATACACATGCCAAATAGGAAATGAATCAGACTAATTTGAGTTCAAACATTGCGTCCAGGGATATCTTCTTTTCACTATCTATATTGTAACTGATGGCAGCTGCTCAGAAACCTATGGTTTTCTGCAACCACTTCAAAAGAGAGGCTTGCTGAGTTTAAAAGTGGCACACCAGGGGTAGTTTTAGCCAGGACAGAGAGCAATGAGGCTGCAGTTGAGCCAATTTCTGCAGTGCCAGTTGAGTGTGTGTTCCCTCTTGTGTGCCAGGCTAAGCATCCCTTTCCCCTCACCAACACATTCTCTTAAGGTAGATGGTGGTCTCCACACCTCTCCTTTGGAGAGCAGCCACCAGAAAAGGATGTACAAAGAACGTATTCAACTAGATAGCTTTTGAAACTTGGTAGACAATATAATTAGGAAGAGAGAAAAACAGCTTGCTAAATTTAGATTTGGAAAATAATAATGAGGCTCCGAAACAAATTTGAAGTTTTTAGGTTCTGGATTGCTCTCATAAGATGAGAGCTCTTAAAATTAATTCCATCACTAATGCCAGAACCAGACAAGCACTGGCTGCAGAAAACCTCCACTGTTTTTGTAATACTGACTTCCATTTAGTAAGAAATACTTGTTTTTTAATTAAATTTCCCATGAAAAACAGTGGTTTAAATTGAGGGAAACTGTGCCTCACAAAAACTCAATAATATTGTTGAAACCAAGAGCTTATTTAAGACAACAGGGGTTTTCATAACAACTCTAAATGCATTCATTTCTGAGAGTAAGTAAATCAGTCATAAATCCTACACTAATTCTTCCTCAGACTTACACACTTGGATTTTACAGAGTGAAGGATCAGGAAGAACAAACAATACTACATAGAGTTCCATGAATATTTTCTGCACCTGTATACCCAGTGGCACTGCAGCAGTCCGGGGAGACACGTGTCATGGAATCAGAGTGGTTTAGGTTGGATGAAAACTTAAAGCCCACCCAAATCCCAACCCTCTGCCACAGACAGAGCTGCCACCCACTGGATCAGGCTGCCCAGGGCCCCATCCAGACTGGCCTTTGAACACCTCCAGGGATGGGGTATCCACAGCCACTCTGGGTAGTCTGTGCCAGTACCTCACCACTCTGAGGAAAAAGTTATCTCCTAAAAGTCTCACCTAGATCATCCCTGCTCTGCAGTAGACCCTATAGCCCTGTTACTTCCAGGTGTCTCTCCTACCACCCCAGCCCTCAGATCAGGGCCTGGCCTTACCTCCTTTCAACCCTCCCTGCCACGAACAGTCAGTACACTTTGCTATTTGCCCTGACAGAAGGCCTGGGACAGACCACCTGCAGCACTCAAATCACCTAGCACAGACTGTGGACCACAGGCTGCCCATAGCTGTTCAACACAAATGCACTCAGGGAAGTTTCTGTCAGGAAAAAATAACCATGTCCACTTCCAACTCGAAACAATCACTAGTGACAGCATGAGTCTTTGGGTTGCAGCATGCTTAACAGGTTTCATCACATACTTATGCATGATCCAGGTTAAACCTCCATAGCTATTTGCTGGGTTAGAGTTTGAGCTGTGTTGAAGCCTAAAATCATGCCAGATCAACAATTATATGAAACAACTATGGAGAAGTGCAAGCCATCTGTTGACTTAAAAATGCAGATGGCCTTTGGTCTCTCTGCCATCACAGTCTGAAAGCCATGCAGATAACTTGGCAAGAGATTGAACAAACCCTGTAAGGCTAACTACCTCCCTCCTCAGGTTACCACATCTAATACAGCTCCATGGAATAATCATAGCCTAATTAATAAGCACAGGCTTCCCCCCCCCCCCCCCCCCCCCCCCCCCTCAGTTTTGGAGAGGATTGTTTTTAACCTTTACTTTTGTTGAACATAACAAGTACATGTAGAGGGCTCAAAATACAAGCACTAAGTATGGAATACTGTCAGTGTTATTTATGCAAAAAGGGGGGGGGGAATCTGTTTTCCAAGTTGCTTTCTTTTATTTACATTGTTTTCTTTAAGTTATGGTAACAGTTGCAGAATTCATATTTGGAAGAGGGTGGGAAATTAGAGTTCACTACTGCAGAAAAATTGTTTCATTATCCTCAAATCCAAGAGACAACAGCACAGCCAAAACTGTCAGCTCACGTTCCAGAATAGTAAATGGTAGATTAGATACGGAATGGATGAGGGTGGAAAGAAAATTGAATTGTTCAGTCCCTTATGGCTTTAATTGAATAACAAACAAAAAAAAAATTTAGTACAGTAGGAAAAAATAATCTTGGCTTCCTTCTGCTACAGCCCTAGGTTTTGGACAGAAGCAATGTTATAATGTATAATTATATAACTTACTTGAACAGTTGCTTTCCATATGGGAAGTAACAGATTTGCCCAGCTGCATTTTGGTGAAGCCTGAATCTACCATTACTCAGAGTATAACAATTTTAGTCAAATTTGGAAGCCCTACAAATTTATCTATACATTTCAATGACAGTGTGACACCGCTTCTCTTCCCTAAGACAAATATACTGCTTCAATGCCTTACAAGAGGTCTTGAGCCATATTCATTTCACAGGACTGTCAGTATAATTAAGATTGTGTTTCCCCTGTGATGAAAGGACAAGAGCTTCAGGAAGCACAGAAAGGATGCCTCCGAAAGCCTCACTTAAACATTTTGATATTCTATAACTCTCTGAATAAACTGATACAATTCAGCCGCCTCATGACCTCTATTCCAGGTTATCCTGCACCTCCTGCATCAGTAACTGAAGTTAAAAACAATCTTCAGTTGCCTCAAAGCAGTGGAGAGTATCCACCCTCACAGTTGCTTATTTCGTTAACTCCGCTAAAAATCACGAAGCTGATTACACTCCTTATGTTTTGAAAAATAATCTATTTCAATATTTGTGAACTAGAAGTGGGCAGGGCTGCGTGTTAAGAGTCTTCATTCAACGGTAAGAATTCTAATTGATCTCCCCAGAAGCCCTCCTACCATGCCACCGTAAACAACTGCGAGATCTTCAAAAGAATACAAAGAAAAGTAATAGGCATGGATGTTTAGCATGGATATATAGGATATAAGCTGAGTGCAAGACTGAACATAGAAACCACAAAAACTGTCACAGTTTCAGAAGACTGACACTAGAGTGACCTAGTTACCAAACTGTCAAGTCCTCAAGTGTGAGTCAAGCAGGCATCAACTGGAACTTTTCCCACAGCCAACCTTTCAAACATTACACAGGCCATTAGTCTTCCAAGAATACTTTAAGGTTATTTCACTGAGTGCCAGAGATGAAAGAAAACACCGAAGACAGTGCGGCATGAACAGAGCACCTAGAAGTGATTCCACAAATGTCATTGCAGCCTCTTGGGGAAAGTTGCAGCCACATAACCCATAACATTTTCAGGATCCCAGAGGGAAATTACCTCAGATTTCCTGTGTTCTCATTTGTCTAACACATGTTTTTATTACATTTTATATCTTTAAGTATTCCATAGTCCATGAAATAGCTCCAAAAAGCAATCTACCACATAATATTACTTTCTGCTATCTTTATGTATCATCAGAATTTTGAGAACTTAAACTACTGTGGTTTGGAGAATCCATGAAAGGCATCTGGCACAACTAGCAGAGTTCAAGAAGAGACTGCATTTGTTGCCAGATACTCTTCTGTATTTTCCACAAAACAGCCCTTGGATAAAACACAGGAACAGGACCAGGGCAGGGAAAGGAACAGAGGCATGAGTGAAGTCTGAATCCTCACATGCAGACAAAGGAATTGAATGAACCAGGCTTCTTACATCCTGGCCAGGTGCTTCAGGCACTGAAACAGCCCAGATGTCAACCCTGAAGACAGCAGCCCAGGCTGAAGGTCCCACATGGGCAGAGAAACCTCTTTGAAGCTCACACAGAACCATGTGATGGTCCAAATTTAAGATACAACCTTTCTTTACCATTTCCTGTTATTAGCAGCAGGCAGTTCTGTGCTTTACCACAGTAGCTCTTTAGGATCTTATTTGGTGGTTTGAATACCCTTTAGATGCCAACTGTTAGACTGGCTCTGATCTTTAATTTAAGCTGAATTGTGCATTTAAGCTTTCACTGTGACTCCTAGCTGCCAGTGAATAACGGGGAAGAAGCTGCATTTGAGAAGGTGGAATAATTTCTCCCCAGTGGTAAAAACATTGCATTGCCCTGTGAAATACTCTTCCCCACATTATATACGGATCAGCCATGACAATAAAGAGAGCTGCTCAGAACATTGGCTCCTCTACGAGTAAGGAGCAGAAAGTGAGGAAATACACCACAATTCATGCCTTAAGGGCTACCACCAAAGCAACTAAATCATAGAACATATTGTCTTACTGAGGCACAAAATACTTCCCCTACAGGGGGTCCCCCCAGTACAATCGTTTTCTAAAGCACAGGATTTTGCTGACTTTACATTCCAGCCAGTGATCTGGAGTAGCTTACAAATGTTGCCATATTTATGCAGAAGGAATTACTTCAAACTGCCAGTCTTCCACAGACCACAAAAACACTCCTCTCCCCAACCCCCCTGAAGTCCCACAGTTCCTACTCAGTGTTTTTATGAACTTAAGGCACTGACAATACATTTTTTTTAACCAGTTCCTCAATCCAGGAGTGCTCCTCTAACTTTGTTGCTGCCAGAAACAGCTATTTTCTGTGCTTTCAAAACTATATAAAGAAAGTTTGCTGTTATTTGGCTGTATACATTTGCTGCCTGTAAAGACAGAGGTGTGCATACTCCTTATCACAAGCTCTAAAAGCAAACAAATGAAAGAGTTGGAGCATTCAAACCACACTCTGGCTAAGGATGGGTTAATGAAGTGCTCTGGGCTCTGCCCCCCTGCACTAGTAATAGGAATCAGGCTTGTTGGGAAGGATTTCTTGGGTACTAGCCAGGAAGAGAGCCTATAATCTGCAAAAGATGGGATTCAGGGCTGAGTCAGAAACTGCCTGAAAGTCTTCTGCATGTCAGATCCTCACTAAGAAAAGCTAAGCCTGCATGCAGCAACTGCAGATTTGTTACAGAGACCTTTGTCATGTAGGCAGCGCCCTGCTTCAAGGGAGCAACAGCCAGATAAAGTTTGTCATCCACTTCAACTACGCAAACTTTGTCAATGAGATTGCGGTGACCCCATTACGGTCACTTCTTCAGTTACAGTGGCCAAAGGCACGCAAATTGAGAACATTTCTTTATCATTTAATCAACTCCAAACAATCTGCTGCCTTCACTTAAGTGACAGAACAGTAATGGAATTGCAAAACAATGGGGGGAAAAAAGTCAAGTTTTATTATTGCGGAATCTGGTAAGGCTTAACTCACAGAAAGAAAAGACCAGAGCACTATGAGAAGAATCTCTTCATAAGGATCCATACCAAGTCTAAAAGTAGATGAAAAACTGTCTGAGAGAAACTGACGAAGGCTATAAAAGGTTCATTACTACATTAACTTTTCAATGAAAAAGAGAACTGTGATCAGTGTTTAGCACATGACTGGTTCAGACAAAAAACAGTCCCATACAAAGAAGAGCCATAAGGAAGAACAACTTTTTGAATTCATACTTGAACTCTGTTAATATACTCAAAAAATGATAAATGGCTACATATGGAGAGAGGTAAATACAAGCACTCTTCTCTTTGTGCTGACACGGACTGCTTTTGAAGTGAGACCGTCATGAGGGCTTACATTGAAATTACAAGAACAAAAAACCTATTAATTTGTATTTAACCTGGTACATTTACCAGGCTTACAACGCAAGGGAAAAAAAAAGCAAAAACACCGGAAAAGTTCTTTACTTTCAAACCGCCCTGAAAACCAAATTCTGTTAGCAAAGATGCATGGTGCGCATTCCCATTTTAAAAGCAAAGTCCTTAAAAGCAAATGCCGAAAAAAGCAGCAATCAAAGGGTCAGAGTGCCCTCTGGTGACAGTATGTTGTTAGTATTCGTTTTAGAACATTGTTCCTAATAAAGAAAAGTTTTCTTTCTCGGTTGTACTATAAAGAAATCTTAAGCTGCTGGGGTAACACTCCTAAAAAAACCCTATTTTTATGATAATCTTGAAGAGCTAGACAATTAAGCACGGGGATTCAGACTGCCAGAGGTCACCCATACATAAGTCCAGAAAAGTAAAGCCCATGCTTTCTCACCACCAACTCCAGACACCACAAAGCCATGCAATGCAAACCACAGCTTGGATAAACTTCTCAGTTGCTGGATTGGCTCGATAACCTAAGCACCACATTGGTACAACAGAGGGAGAAGAGAGGAAATCACCTCTCCTTATTGAGGAGTGTAACCATGTGAGAAAGGACAGTGAAGGGGAAACTTCCCAAATTAAATCTGCTGTGGCCACAAGAGGACTAACTACTCCATCCATGAGCCTACTTCCAGAGTCATTGTACATCTTTATCTCCAGGGACCTGATCTCAAGCTCTGTTATTAACAGCAACTGAAGGTCTCTGCACACCATCTCAGATGCACAAAGGGGGAAAGAAGCCCTGCAAAGAAGGCAAAGCAAGCAGAGCTGAGTTAACTCTGAGGGAATTTTCATCCTGTGCTGCTGGAAGGAAAGGATTTAGGCCCTAAACCAATCCACCCCCATCTGTTTTACAGCTCCTCATGGGGTGACTCCAGTTTTCACTTGAGGATGGCAGCTTCCCCCACTGGGCTGAAAGGGGGGTTCAAAACTATGACATATTACTATCCAGTTCACCCTGCAAGCAATCAAAAGGAAATAGCTATTTTAACACCCTGCTCTAGCGGGTTACCAGTCACATCACAGTCAGAATAGCAAAAAGCTCTGATAAGGCTGTGCCTACATGCAGAGACACTGCTTTTCAGTCACTAGTGGCACACAGATTATACAAGAAGGAAATCCAAACTTGCACAACAGACAAAGATAAGCAGGCAATAGCACCAAAGACAACTAACTATGCCCACTCCTAGAAACAGAGCAATACAAATACTGGAAATCAAATCTTTGCTCAGGATCTCAAATGCCTTATACTAAGGTACCTATAAAGGTTCAATTCAGCTTTTCAAATATGCCTGAAAAGAACAAAACTAACACTGACATTCATTGCTAAATGAGATTAAACAAGGAACTAATTTTAAAACTAAGCATAACTAGAGTTGAGCATACACATTTTCTGAGTATCAGACCTTTCAGCTCCAGGAGACTTACATCCTCAAAAAATAAACCAATGATTTAATATATTATCTACCGCCAAGCTCCCCAAAGAAGGTAAAAATACCCTCTCTGGGCAATCCGCATGCAAACTGAACAGATTATTAAGGATTCCTTAATTGAAAACATGTAAACAAGGGCCTTAGCCACATCGAAACAATTTCTTGAGGCAAACTTTATGGTCTGATTTCCCAGAAATACACTGGAAAATAAGCAAAAGGGAACGACTCTCCCTGCTTTGCTTTAAGCCACAGAGAACAATGCTGGCCACACCCAAAGGGTCAGCTTCAACAGGCAATAACACAGCTGCAACACATAATGTGGCTGGGGGGGAGGAGGGAAGAAAAAACAAATCAGGTAAAAATATCTGCTCAGGAGATAATCCAGACCATAATATAGGACAGAGAGGCATCAGTTCTATTTTCTATCCTGAAAGCCTTGTGGTGGTTTTCACATTCTTTGTTGTTGTTGTTGAATATCAGCATCATAATTAACCAAAATTTCCTGTTCCTCAGCTGAAAATCATTATCTCAATGGTGACTGATTAGCACAGCTCAGCCAATACATCCAGCCACATGTGCCAATGTCAACTGAAGCAAAAACGTGTATTGCTAAATCAAATGAAGTATGGTTCCTCTCTAAAAAGTGATTCTGTAAAATACATAATAGTTGTTTCTCGCTTAGTACGAACCTCTTTTTGCTGCTGAAGTTGGATCTAATCACCATACCAGCATACATCTATTTACTGTTTTCCTCCCCTTCCTTTACTAGAATAAATCTGTAAACTGTAATGCGGTAAGGTGCAGACTAACAATGCTTCTGTAATTGCTAATTTCAAATATTCATTTAGGATTGTTGGGAACATTAGATGCTGTATTCCATACCACTTACACATGGCCTTAATGAAAGATTTCTGGTAGCACCACAGCATGCTACTTCTGCTTCTACTTAGACAACAGTTGCTATTAGAAAGAGGTGGAACACAATGTATTCTCCAGAATGTTTCTTAACTGAAAGCCTTAAATTGGCAAACTCTGATTCTAGTTGTAGACATATTAGGAGTTGCTAATTACAAGGCACAGTACAATAGCTCCACCCCTTCTCTCTGCTTTGGAGAAGTAGCTTGATTGCTGGTGGCCCAATGGAGCACTGGATGTAAGTATACCAAAGTCTGTAATGCAGAAAGGAGGTATCTGAAAAGCACTTCAATTTTGCCTGCTCTGATAGGACAGAGACTAAGATGACCCGATTGATATGAAAAACACAGATTACACTCTCAGATTTGATTTTCCAGAAGGAAGTATTCAAATAGAGAATTTGCATTTCTGTAGCATGGAAGGGATTAGAAGTCCATATTGTTGCCTCCACCGTAAGAAAAGGACATCAAAATCAAAAGTGAAACCAACCAAAAAAAAACCCAACAAAAGTTAAAGGAATCATCCTCTTCAGCTTTACTGCACAAAAACATTACCTGCTAATCAGGAGAGGGAAAGCTCTTCAGATATGAAGGATGGTTAGACAAAGTGACAAGAAGTTTTCACAGACAGTTATTCTTACACAAAAAGGTTTAAGATTAACTAGTCATTTATCTCTGACATGAAAACCCTTGAAGCAACCTAGAACTTCCACAAAACAGAAATACTTGTGGCTTGTCACACAGATATACAGGAGAATAAAAGGTAATGTGTCCATCTTTGGGGAAGTCTCCAGTCATGGCAAAAAAAAATGTTAGCAACAAAGTAGTAATTTCTTATGTTATGCTTACTCAAAGCATTTTAATTTTGAGTAGTTCCACTTAAGTCACAGATATTGTGTGCAGATTGGATGTAAAATTTTAGTTACTATGGGAAATGTTCAGAGGTAGCCTTCTGGTTAATTTTCTTAGCAGAAAACAGGAGATATCAATGGAATTAATTCAATTTGGAGAGCTGCAGCAGGACAGTTGTTTTTAGATCTGCTTTGGCAAACAACAAAAGATAATTCACAGGGTAATTAAGGACATAGTTTTGTAGTTAGCTTTGTGCTTTCCAACCATCTAGCTTCTCTTTTTCTAAAGTAAGCTCAATGTTGAGCACTCTTAAAAGTTCAGGCTAAATCAGAAATAGGACAGCCACTAAGACATTCTCTTGGACATAGATTATTCTAGGAACATAACTGAACTAGCAGTTACTACTTAATCTATAAACCCAAAAACATACTTCCAAATCAAACCAAATCAACACCTAAGAGTTTAGCTGCTTTCATTTGCTTAGGTTATCAGTTGTATCTCAAACTTTAAAGAACTTCTTTATCTCTTTATAGAATCATAGAAAGGCCTGGGTTGAGGAGGACCTCAAATACCATCGAGTTTCAAGCCCCCTGCTGTGGGCAGGGTCACCAACCACTAGACCAGGCTGCCCAGAGTCACATCCAGCCTGGCCTTGAATGCCTTCAGAGATGGGGCATCCACAACCTCCTTGGGCAACCTGTTCCAGGGCCTCACCCCCCTCCATGAGATTAACTTCCTCTTCAGATCTAACCTAAACCTCCCTCTTTGTTTAAAACCATTCCTCCTTGTCCAATCGCTATCCACCCTTGCAAACACCCATTCCCCCTTCTGTTTATATGCTCTCTTCAAATATTAGAAGACCACAGTGAGGTCTCCCCAAAGCCTTCTCTCCTCCAAGCTAAACAAGCCCAGCTCCCTCAACCTTTCCTCATAGGAGAGCTGCTCCAGCCCTCTTCTGATCATCCTAGTAGCCCTCCTCTGGCCCCAGAGACTCCCGATTATAGAAAGATATTAAAATGGCTAGTCTTGAACTCACATACTCAGTTCCCTTTCATAAGGGTACTTCTAAGGCTAGTTTGTCTCTAGTACTTCAGTACTACTGAAGTCCTCAGCATTGCAGTGAAATACTAATAAGGACAGTGTGCTCATTCTAAGTGTATGATGTAGCCCACATGAAGAGTTTTAACTCCCTTGCAGCCTTACCAAGATATTTTCCACAATTTAGAACATAATCAGTAGTATGTACTTCAGAACTCTGTATGTTAAAGATTAGTAACTCACTGACAATAAATTCTGGACCAGTACTCCAATGGTTGAGGGTGGGGGGGTTGTTTGAATCACATTTTACTGAAAGAAGTAAAAGCATTTGATGTACTATCTTTTTTTTTCATGGGATATTTCTAAACAGTTCTGAATATTGGTAAACTTTTCCACATGATCTCACATCAAGTTATTTGACCTACCTAATCCTCAGTAAAACAAGCTGGAAAGTTGTGTAAAAGTATGAGTTCAGGCTAAGTGTATTGCAAAAGCAGTGAAAATACAGCAGCAGTGAAAAGGCAGCCCCATGCTGTGTTACTCTTGGGAGGTGCGAAGTGCAAAGAGTTCAGCTGGATACATGGGTTTTGGTGTCAGGCAGAAGGAAATTCCTGAGTGCATGGAAAGGTCAGAAAATACTGCAGCAGAGGCCCGTTTTCCTCTAGCAGTGCTGAATCTAATCACAGAGCTGAAGTTATTTACAAAATCATTTCAGGTACAAAACACAAACCTTTGCTTTTATGTTCCAAGGATCAGACATGGTTTACAAAACAAGCTTTAAAATTACTTCATCTTCAGGATGTCCCAGTGCATTTTTGATTGGTTCACTGAATTTTTGAACTATATGCATTTCCATGCATTACACACATTTGGTTTAAATTTATGGAGATGAACATCCTGTTTTGGCTGTGTATCACATGATACTTACCCACTCATTTTCCAAACTTCTAGAAACATGGCACTAGACTTTTAGGGAATGCTAGCTCTTCTGAATGCACTAAACAAGAGTGCACAGATGTACACACGTGGAGAAAAGAGCCATTACCCTCTGATATAAGTAAAACAGCCTCATCCACTCAGCTTTCAGAAAGCATTCTGCTAGACAAGGCTCTTAAGGCAGCAGCAGCAGCTTCATGACTTACATTCTGCTGCTGAGTCAGGAGATCAGAACCAGGTGGTGTCAGAACAACAGATACCTGATCTCTATCAGTTCTATATCAGAAATTCAGCCTCAGAAGGAGAAAGAATCCTCAGCTGCCTGAAATTTGGGCAAACAAGACAGTGAAGAATTTAGACTTTACAAGATCTTTACAGCCCAACTGTCATAAGCCACAGAAATTACACTATTTAAGTGGTTTCACATTATAGGTATAGTAAAATATTGTGCAGCATCTATACCCCTCTGCCTTTAAAAGGCAAAAGCAATAAACCAGACATGCACTGGTGTTGCTTTCCTTTTGGTAATAACTTAAACTCAATCAGAATAATTTTCCAGGCTTAAAGAATAATAGAATTTGTATCGACTCCATTTTTGTTATTACAAGACATTAACTCTTCTTTCAGAACTTTAAGCAGCCTGTTTATGTACCAGAAAGATTACTCATCAACAGAATAGTACCTCTTGGAGTTTTCTGCAGGCATACATGCATGCTTCTCTCCAGCTGCATTCCAACACAAAGTGAAACAGATTATCTTAAATTGTATGTGCTTTAATATAACATATCTAAGATAACTTCTGGAGGTCCTCATGAAACATTTAGATGTAGTACTGAGGGACATGATTTAGTGGGCAATATTAGTAGTAGGTGGACAGTTGGAAAAGACCTCAAAGATCCTACAGACCAAACCTGAATGATTCTATAAAGGAACCAGGCATTGCTCTCCTACCCTGTGTCCAGTTCACACTTATGCTGCACATGGAATTGGTCAGGCTTTCCCAAGACTGCTGCTCTAACATGTCTTATGCATTAATGCACAGAGTCAAGAAGTGTGCCTGAATGATACACAAATTAGAACTCAAGCTTGAGCCCATTACCACTGAACTCAAGAGAAGCATGATGGCCCTAGAAGACAAGTGTTGGTAGCCATTTTGTTGGTTTAGTCTTTACCCTACAGATTTCCTTTTAAAGTGTTTCAAAGTAGTTGATGGACAAAATTCACTAATTTAAGTAGCCTTGAATTTATTCCACACTTAAGTTCTTTTACTTGCAGTAAAAAGAGGTTTACCATGGAATGCATTTTATCACACTATAATAACACAGAATATTTACCAAGACATTGTGGTCCTCTTTAGCATGTATAATATGAAAATGTATTTTACATTTCCAATGTGAAAATAAAGTACACTCCAAAAAAGTACAAACCATTAGTTATTTTCCACCACCTTCCAGTTACTCTTATATAGTTTTCTAAGATCATTTTGAGGTTTATTGTTTCACCAATAAGTGGAGCTTTCAATTCTGAATTATCTGTTGGTGACCTAAACCAACCTACATCTTTACTAAATAGATAAAAACATTTCACATCCCAGCTGACACAAAAACAAGAAAACTTACACAGAGTAGGAAGCATTTGCTACTGAAGTTAGATAGGAATATCAAATTTAATAGGGCCACATTCTAGTTCTGGATAAACACATGCAATTTGTTTCTTTCTTAAAATAATCATTTCCCAAAATGAATTATTTTCATAAGTAAAAACTAAGGAATCAGTCCACAAAATAATTTTTAAATCTCAAAAACTCAGTTTTTTTGAACTTTTGATAAATCCCTCAGGATGTCAGTATTTTGCTATCGTAAGGAATTTTTCATCTGCTTTCTGAATAGGGTCAGATGAAAGTGCTGAGTTAGTGATGCACCCATATAGAGAAAAATAGCGGACTATGCTAGACAAGCTTCACCCACAGAAGCTCTGCAAAGCAGCAGTGAGGGAAACCTATATTCTTCCAGTCACAAGGTATATAAGTGAGATATTATAAATACTTACTGATACCAGTAAGTAAAACAGTGGGCTAAGCATGTGCAACCTACCCTCCGGTGAGCCATCAAGCTTCTGTTCAAACAGCTCCATGTCATTACTAGTCATTTTGAGTACTAGTAATCATAAGTGCTTTGTTTCAGGAAGTAAACAGAAGTCTCTAGAAAATCTCACAGGTGCCTCTAGAACTGGTGTCTTCTAGTTGAGATATCACCCTGGCTTCATCATTCAGTTTCCTTTCCTTTCAAAAGGAAAATGCAAATATGATGCTTTTCATGCTGATGATCAAGAAAAGCATCACAATGGTACGGAGACATTTTTGTTGTCTTTTTCTGCAGTATCAGATCATATAGTTTCCTAGCAAATGCTTCTTAACTACAATCCAACATAAAACTGTTCTGAAACATTACCAGCAAGTCTGTTGGTGCAGCAGCAGATAGCAAAGTTTACCATACAGTCCAACCATCATCCCATCACCACCATGTCCACTAACCCATGTCCCTCAGTGCCACATTAAGGCATTATACTGCATAGGTTTGTCTGAGGTTAAAACGCACTAAACTTACCGGTTGAGTATCTCCTTTCCAACTAAAAAACAAAATCTGAAGTCAAACTTCACTGTTCTTACACATGACTTAAGGTTGGGGATACTTTAACCATCATTTTTTCCCCTGAACAGTCAGTCATTGTTGAAAACTGTATCTGTGGCAGTTTCTTTTAGTGTCTTGAGTGGGGGGAAAAAGCACACCTTGAGAACATCCAAACTCAGCATAAGCATTTCAGTCAGTGGCTCATAAGCCATAGGTTTTCCTTAATGTGCTATTGTTGAGGTTGTTTTTCTTACCTAACAGATGCTAAGAAAGAAAACCTTAATACATTAGCTGATAGACAGATAAATTGAAGAAATGAATTGTCAGTAGGAGGTTTTGCCATATGATTCTGAGCATAATATAATTTATTTTTACTTTAACTATTCCAATGTATTCAATTTATGTTATGTGCCTCTGCTCTGTATTCCTGAAGAGAAATATTTGAATTTTTTTAAAGACATCTTTGAAATTAATTGCTTTGGTTCATAAGCCCTATTTCAATGCTGGTGATGCAATATTTATGAATTTTCAGAATTACAATGAATATGTAATGATGTGTTGTATGATATGAACAAAAAAAAAGAGGAATTTCTAAAGGTCAGACACATGAAAGCTTGAGAGGAGATTAAAGTCACACTGCTGATATTTTGTTGGTTCTTGAGCTGGATCCTCCACAAACATTTAATTAATAGAACTCTCAACATGCTGAGAGGGTGCTGCACATACATTCTGGGGAAAATGACTATTTAAAACAGGAGAGTTGAAATCAAAGAAGTCTGGCTACTCCCATCAGGGTTGTTTTGTTTGAAATTCAAGGCACTATCTTCAGTGCTACAGAGTGACCTGGGGAATATGCTTTGATTCTCTTTGAATTCAGACAGAAAGAGCTATAGTACAAGTGAATATTAATTCAATTAATGCCATTATAATAATAATAATGTGAAGACACTATCAGTACATTTTCAGCAGGCTACCTAAAACAAAATGACTGACGTGGCTATGTTTCAGCTGAGAAGATGCTTAGAATCACAGCTACCTATCACCTACTGAAATTCTCCACAGAACTCTAAGCTACGTGGATCTCAAGCAGTAACATTAGCAAACTGTGAACCTGTGGCATGAGAAAATGTTAGGCATACAGACTACTTGCTTTGCCAGACTATCAAGGCCTGTGTCTTAAAGGAGCTCTCCCTTAGTTTTAAGGAACAAACTCAAATGATCTCCATGAATGATAACTCGCATTGTTTTGGTGAACAGCCATCAAAATTTCACAGATTCACCATTCCGTGGCAGTAGATACTTGTCAGTTGGTCTGTAGCTTAATGTTTTCAATTGTGTTCATCCACATCCTTGAAAATCCATTTTGCCTTTCAGATGGTTACTGAAAATAATCCCTCATCAAGACTAGAGAGTCACAGATCTTGGACAAATTACTCTCTCATATGCTTGATAAAGGCACTTTTTTTCAATATGCTGTAATGTAATTTCATCAAACATTTAATTTTTCTGTTAAGCATTCTATAGATTGCATTATCAGGAAAGAGAGGCTGTGACATATATCCACAGCTCCTAAAGTATTCCAGAGACTGCAGACAATTTCTGGCTTTGTGTCTCTACTGCCTGAAAAGAAACACATACAGACAAGGAGGAAAGAATGAGACTATAAAGTCAGAGGCAATCTCAGGAAAGTACTTGTAAATAAATGTCATTCAGCCCAATACACATGGCTATAGGCCTATACTTACAACTTGAGTGTAAACTGAGTACAGACATAGGTTCTCTGATTGCACTTCCTACACTTACTTGCTTACACTCAGATGCTTTATTTCTGTCCAAAGATGACTTTCTTTTACATGGACAGTTTAAGTAGCAAAAAATGTTAAAAGAATACCACTACTGTGTTGCATCAGTTATCTGCACCACCTATTCATTTTGTGCAAATTAACTAGTTCAAAGTGCATAAAAAGAGTCAAATATTGATGAAGAGACCTCTGATATAAAGGAATCTTCAAGAGAAAAATGGAGTTCCTACACTGACATTTACATTTCCATTCAAATATATTGTCTATTTTTCTTTATAAATATAACCTACTTAGTAATTCCCCCTTTTACAAACACTGAAGCCCTAGAAGGCCAGATGTGCCACCATCAGTGTTCTTCCAGCAGGGAGCTGTTTTCTACAAGAAAACTACCACAGCAAGGGTCTGCCTCTCCCAGCAATAACAATCGCTGTTTTTTTTTTTTCCCCATCCCCTTTTCTTCATCCCCCAGTAGTAGAATTAACTGTGGCTCCCTGGCCTTCCCTCATCCTCACAAAGGCACAGCACTTCATGGAAGATGCACAATTAGGGAGGAAGAACAAAGAAAAGGGTATTGTAGAGTTTTGGAGGAAGACAGAACATCGCTAAGGAACCCCGCAGAAAACAGCATGGAAACAAGGCTGCACACTTTCAGGTCAGATTACATGAAGGCAGGAGAAAGAATCTCCAGTCACAAAGCTTTCCACAACACCTTATAGCAGCCTCAGCTTCTTTGCTCTTTCTGTGAATTCTTTACCAGTCTGGATTCACCCTGGACACACATGGACTATTTCTTAGCCTTCCACTCACACCCTCCTCATCTACTTCTATCAATCCCACCCAACTCCTTTCATCCAACTGCTTTCCACCACTCCTGTCAGAATCACAGCACCACAAAACTAAATTTCGCCTGCACTACTTAGGAGTCCTGATCCAGCCCTCCGTTTCCCAAACTTGGAAACATGTAGTTGGCCATCAGTGTTGCAAGGCCTAGACTAGAATCTCCACCCAAGAAGTAAAAAGCCAGGTATTAGAATAGAAATTCACTCTAACAGAAAGCAGGTGAAGTTGTAGATACCAGCTGGCTCTAACTCTTGCATTCCTCTCTTCTCTTTTTAAATTTTAACTTTGACCCATTTCTTTCTCAGATGTACACATCATTAGCCAAACAACTCTGTGTTTCATGATTAAGTTTAAAAAAATAAGAAATTGCCTTTAGTTTAAACAAAATGCAGAAGGCTGACACAACTTACCTTTCCTCAATAACAAGTTGTGCCTTCAAATTTCCCCACTAACAGTAATGGAGAAGAAACAATTTGCATTATTGTTTCAATGAATGTGTAATGTAGATAAGCAGACATTGATCAAACCTAGTGCTGTACAACAGATGTTGCAAAGAATGAAAGCCAAAACACTGAAGATCTTGCATTCCTAATAAACAAGCTGTTTCTTTTTTATTGTCTTAGTTATGGTATATTGCTAGATTCAGATAGCTCTGATAAATGTAACACAGATCTGTTTAATAGTCAAACATTGTGCAGGTGAGCCTCATTAATGTCAGATATGGAAAGACTGTTCCTTAGAGATTATGGATTTATATAGCTGAATGCTTTACATACTCCACACTGCAACAAGCTGGATGCCATGACTCTAGGTCAAAGCAGAGCCAAAGTTTGCAGCTAGACTCTGCAACATAAATACCAATCAACTATCGTGCAACGTAAAATAGAATTTTTGCTTCAAAACTACCATGGGACATAAACTTACTTTTAGTTTTAAGTTCTTTTGAAGCTCAAGTCAGAATCCTCTTTTTTGTAAATCAAGTTTCTCACAGAAAAAGGTAATAATATTCTCGGAAAAATCATAACAGCATTTTTCTCAGAGGCAGCCATGCTTGCTGCCCTGAGGCTCATCTGGACATCAGTTTGTTGGGAGAAGCCAGTCAAGCTTTCATCTCCCATCAGTGCTAATAGACCTAGCCTGTGATGTCACATTATGTAGTAGTGAAAACTCCATGACCACATAATTTGCAACACCGGATGAGGACAGTGGGTTTTGTATATCTGTATTTGTCCATTCTAGTTTCTACTTAAGCAGTAAAAGAAAGAGTTATGGTTTTGAATCCATGCAACACAACCATTACTCCCACTGTGAGCTTGAATTTGTCGGTCTTACTCCTGAACTTCTTCCTATGCTTGAGTAGGATGACTTATGTATGTAGTGAATAGAACTGAAAGTTGTAACAGAGGTTTTCTCATACACCACCTATCAGCTCAATCTCAATAGCATTCTCATAAAAAATGCTCTTACCTTTTCCAACAACAAAAACTAGCCAATTTCAATAAAAATCACAAAATTTCCGGAGATTGTTTCAGCTACAGCGAATAGTTAAATTTGATTCTTGTGTTAAAAATATTCCTGATTTATTTTTGCTTCAAATTTTTCCTGTTTCTTATTGAACTTCCACTTCTATTTCTGAACTGGCAGCCTAACTCCCTTTGGATTGAATGTTTTAGCAAGATCTAAGTCATAAAGCTTTCACGGCCTGTCAGAACACTGAAATATCAGCATACATCCACGTACTCTTCACTGAAGTATGTCAGCCACAGAAGAAAGAGAATCCAAGCAGGTGCTGTGTAGCATTTAATATGATACTGAGTGCTAAGGAACCTGTGAGAAGGTGGGATTCATCTGCAGCTGCTGCCCATCCACTTGTCTCAGGCAGGGGAGAGAACAGATGGTTCTGAAGTACTTCTGTGTATTTTTCCCCTTTCCCAACCACAGGATGTGACTTTCGACATAATCTAGCTGTTAGTATGAACAGAATTAGTACTTTAATACAAGCATCTGTAAGTACTCCTGTAAATATCAGAAACTTCACTGCACATGTGCTCTAAAGCCTGACCCGTTCAAGAAGGAAAAAGAGGAGGTTAGATTCCAAATATAGAAGGTGTTTGTTTTATAAATTCTTAACAGCAAAGACTGCATTCAGGATTTTCATTTGAATGTATATGCATCCAGTATGGCTATTTCAAGATGCACGGCAATGTGAATCACACATCCAATTTCAGGAGGGGACTACAGTAGTGAAATGCAGTTGGTAATATACTGTCCTAGAATCATAGAATGGCCTGGGTTGAAAAGGACCACAATGATCATCGAGTTTCAACCCCCCTGCTATGTGCAGGGTCTCCAGCCACTAGACCAGGCTGCCCAGAGCCGCATCCAGCCTGGAATTTGTTGATCTTCCCCACTCAAAGAACAAAGTCCAGAAATTTTCTGTGTGTTTTCAAAAGGCAGATTCACACTAAGTCAACCAATTTAGGAAAGATGCCAGAGCCACTCCTAAATACCAGATACACTGGAGTCCTGTCCCAGCCTTTCCCCATCTGCTTCTCTGTGTGTGAGCTGCTAATACAAAAAAAAAAAAAAGAACCCGTGTATGTTCACAACAGCTTTAGAGCTATCTGACAACTTAGTTTTTTTAATTATTTTGAGAGCATTTCTTACAGCTAATCTTCACATACATTAAAAAGAATGGAGCTTTGAAGTGAGAAGGAATGGGAAGCAGTTCAATTAAAGGAAAAAAAAAACAGCAGAAAGCAAAAGAGAAAGAGGAAACATGGAAAAGCAAAGCACAGAAGTGATAGGAAAAAGGGAATGAGCCGGCTACGCTGCTCAGATCCCTATGGCTTTGACTCCTGCCAGTTATATCACAGATCTATGAACAATAATTGACACAGAAACCCTCAACACTTACACTGAGCATGACCTACCAGGAAATTATGTATTCACATGGTAGTAATTTAATGTACACTGTCTTGTACTCATTTGCTTAAAAGAATATCATCTGAGTCAGTGTTAAAAGCGTTAAGGTGTGTGTGTGTGTGTGTGTGTGTGTGTCATTTACTGCTTCTAATCTACCCACTGAATCCCACTAGAGAGAAAATCAGGTTGCACTAGCATGCTTAAAATAATGTATTTGTTCTTTCAAGTCCCACAAATGCAAACTTCAAAAGAAAACATCAATTCACATGTGTGGGCTATAGCTGCATGCTGGGTTTGGGCACAGAGATTTCTGTGCCACTTCACCAACCCAAGCCTCCTTACCCACACAGAACATTTGTTACAGCAAGGGCTAGCACCAGACAGCCTCCTCTTATTCTACATCTTTTTGTACTTTTCACTAGAGAAGCAAGGCTTAAAAGTTTTTTTTTTTCCTCCTATCCCTTGGCTGGTAGATAGAACACTGAAATTGCAGTACTTTTAATTTCAATTAAACAAACAATAGTAACAGCTGTGATTGCCATTATTCCATAACATTATCTGCCACAGCCTTTTGTGGGAACACAATAAAGGAGAGTAGCTATTATCTCAATGCAATAACTTTGATCAGTAATTTAAGAAATTATTTCGTAATTGCAAAAATCTGTGATTTTAAAACCTAATCTTGAATAAAGTGTGGGGATATGGACAATGAAGCTAAGCATGCTACAGAATAACCTTGTCATTCTCAGAAATCCCTGCGTGTGGAAAGGCTGGTAAAATTGCATCTCCTTTGAGGTTTCATTACTAGCTAAAAGGCAGTCCATCAAAGGATTCTTATAAAGTATATTAGAAAACACCACAGGAAATAAGGACCCAGACTCACATAGTACAAGAACAACTAGATCTACTTTTTCCACACATTGAGAAACTGATGTGAAAACTAGGTGTCCATAACCTAGGTGGAGACAGGCTGAATACCAGATTTTAAAAATGCCCCTCCTGGCAATTACTAAGAAAGAGCATATAAAAAAATTGAAATACACAGTATTAGAGCAGTAGAGTCATAGAATCATTAAAGTTGGAAAAGACCTTTAAGATTATCCAGTCAAACCATCCACCTACCATCATTATTGCCCACTATGTCCTTAAGTACTACAGCTTCATGATTCTTGACCACCTCCAGGGACAGTGACTCCCCCACCTCCACGAGCAGCCTATGCCAGTGCCCAACAACCCTTTCTGAGAAGAAATTATTTATAGTACCCAATCAGCAATTTAATATCTAGCCACGGAGTATATTTCCAATATTGTACAACTTAAGTCCATCACAAGAAGACATCATGATGACAAAGTTCTTGTCTTTTTTTCCCCAGGAGCTATCTCATACATTATTTAATTACAGCTGTCTCCCAGAAGAATAAGCCTACAGACCTGCTATGAGGGGCTGTGTTAAAGAAAGGAAACATGCCAAAGAAAGCATAAACTCTTCAAAAACACTTTTGGAGATGGCTTTTTTCCTAGATAAAGAACAGAAAAAAACCCACCTTTAAAAAACAAAAGAGAGAGCAGCTAAAAAAAAAAGAGGTAAAAAGGCAAGAGGAAGTATTCAGATAATACTGCCAAAGAAGTTGAAGTGGTTGCTGAAAGAAGCAATAGTAAGTCATTTTATCAGCTCAATAAGATGCCAGATAGCCTGTTTACACCATCTGGAAAGGTTGGCAAGAATAAACAGAAAATACTTGAACACACAGAAAAAAAACAAGAAAAGTATCGCTTTTCAAGGACAGACTCAAGTAGCACGAGGAGACACTTCAACAAAGAAATTACATTCCTAGAACTACACATTAGACACATCACATTACAAAGTGAGGACTAGAAGACTCACAGAAAGTTAAAAATAGCACAAGTGAATGGAGCAGAGGAATGATAGGGGAGCAAGAAAAACCTTTAAAATAACAACACATGAAGCAGAGATAACAGTTGTCTTACTTGAGCATGACTGAGTGCAACAATCATTGAGGTGAGTAAAAATACAGTCATAAGAGAAGTCATCTGCAATGTGATTGTAATCACTTTTTTCTTTAGCTTAAGCAAGCAAAAATAAGCTGCATTTCATGTGTCGGCCAGATTTTCACTCAAAGTATAATCAAAGAAGCATCAGATACCATTTACTCAGCACACTTCATAGATTCCCCCAGCACATGGAGAGCTTCTATCACAAATCATTGGAAAGTATCTTGAATTGTTATTATACCCTAACAAAACTAATTGCCATCATTATTTACATGGCAAAAACATGGGCTCACAGAAGTGGCTCATCATGTAGACTTATTAAATAACAAAGTATTCTCTAAGCTATCCTGTTTGGCATTGCCATTAACTTCAGTATAAGAAAACAGACATACAATATATGCATTCCTTTTCATAGAAACCATAATCTGACGATCTAGGCCCTGTGAATGACATAGCTTTAAGTGCTAGCTCAACAGAAAAATAAAAACAAGAACAGTCTATTAAAAATATTTGTTATGAGAAAAAGCAATCTAAATAATCCATACTAGACTGCAACTCAATCACTTAAATAGATAGTCAAAGTACAACAAAAATGAATCATTTTGCACACAAAAGCAGTGAAGAAAAACCTACAGGATTTTCAGAATTAAATAGTTAATAAATGGTGAAAGAAGCAGGAGTATTTACTAGTTTACCTGAGACTTGATTATGAAAAAAACAATTGCAAGACCAACCTGCAAACCCATAGCACACAATTTCTATCCCACCTGATGGATCCAACAGCTTAGAAAACAACCAGAGGTAAAGACTTGCACACCTCATCATTAAAGTTATCAAAAAAAAAAGGAAATACTCAGGACATACTAAAAGATGGTCAATTAAATCATTCTGATGAATTCTTTTCTTCAAACTTGTTGGAAGAAATGCTGCCTGGGAACTAGGCTTCTTTGCATTTTAAGATAAAATGGCAGAGTTCTGACGCCCTCACAAAATTGTGTTATAAAAAACATTCACACTTTAAATAATCTAAACCTGGTATGAAACAGCTATATTTCAACACTATTTGCTAGTATTACAATGCTCATTTTCGTTCTTGCAGCAGAACAAAATAATAAAGTAGAACCAGATTTTTTTATTCTTATCATAAGTTCAGCTAACTCAGTTTGTAGTATAAATGATAGTCCTTTTCTGACACCCAGCAAGAAAGCTAAATAACTTTCAGTCTTGCAAAGAAGAAGTTAAAAGATACAAGTCTGAAGTCCACTCCATCATCACATTGTTATATCTATCCCTCTTAGACAATTTAATGCAACTTTCATATGAAAAATATGAAAAATATAGTCCTTATATACAACAGTCTTCCTGAGGTACAAAAATAGTATGGAATAAAACCAAGAGCGGGCATCAGTCACAGATGAGTAGTAATAACCAGGATGTTTACATACAGTATTTGTGGATGCTATTAGTACATGAAGGAAAGGGAGGGAAAGTAACTGCGCGGTATGAGTACACAAGTTGGATGATTCTTCATACTGTACTCCAGATTATCTTCAGTGCCATGTGATTCAAGCTTTCTCTTCCTTAGGAGGACAGTAGTAAGATGAAGTCACAAAAAAAAGCATCACTCAATTTTCTTATTAGCATAGTCTAAACTTCAGTTTTTACCTCCTAAATATGATGATTTGGGGGGAAAGTATATCATTTGTCTCCTGTATTATCATCAAATCCTCACTATTAACCATGCCACAAACTAAGAGCAAGGAATATGAAGGATGAGGAAAGATATGAATAGTACTGAAAAATAAAAATTGTAGATAATAAAATGACTTGTTGCACTTTGACTACCTTTGAATTTAGAGCTCATAAATATATGTGTGTGCCTGCCAGACAAGTCATAAGGCATACAATTTCAATAATTATCTGATGATTATAATTCTATGAAGTTGTCATTTGCTTCTACAAAAAAAAACAATTTTACTTCTGAGTTTCTTTAGCAAGTCAATTTAAAGCACTGTATTCTTACTACTATTGCTTTAAATGTTCTTTAATATTGCTTTGGCAGTCAAGTAATTATGGCCCCGGGGCAAATGATTAATTCTCACTATTTGCACATTAAAATGTAACATGGTTTCTTTAATATTAAATGAATCACACTATGGCTGTACATCAGTTCTTCCTGCAGCTTGCTGGAGGCACTGCAGCTCACACCACACAGATGTGAGAGCAATGTGGACCTGTGGACATTGCTGCCACACAAGCTGAACAAAACCAGCACCCTGATGTCTTCCCTGCATTCTGTCAAACAGACTGAGATACAAGATCAACAAATGCTTTATTACAGGAGATCAGACCAAAAGAAAAGGAAGATGCTGCATGACAGCAGACCCACAAATAGACAGTCACATGTCACAGAACAATCATTGGAAAGATCTGGTCTCCAACATGCAGTCCCACTGAAGTCACTTGCGTTAAAAAGGCAAGCCTGTGACTCACTTGACTGAGTGAAATAGTGAGCCTGACTGTTATAAGAGCAAAGGAACAAGGCTAAGGTGAGAAATGGGAAAGCAGAAATATTGAGCACTGGAATATGCAGAGGGGGAAGCAGTGACAGAGGCAAACCAGCTGTGCTGTCACACTGAAAGAGACAACAGGCGCCCTGTGTCACAGTCAGAGACACTTCAGACACATAGACAAGAGTGTTTTAAGATGCAGCATTAATGCATGATAACAATACATATGCTAAGATGGCAACTTCTATTGAAAACATGGTAAATGTGCATTTTTATAATTATTTCCATAGCTGCATGAGGATTTTTCTTTAAGAAAAATCAAGCAAAGGTTGTCAGTCCTACGTTATCAGGTCAAACAGAAAGGCAGTTACTGACTTTTCTTTTTCTCCTTTCTTTTGTAAAAAAAGAGACTCACCTCTACTGCATTTTTCTTATGAGAAGGTATTTCTCCATCAATGCCATTAAAAAACATTTTTCCCTGCTTTTGCAGTTTGATGAGTTATAAAAGCTGGTAAAGATAATGCCTTACAGTCTCAATTTCTCTCAATCTGAAACAGGATTGCTGATTCTTCAACAGTTGCTTTTCAGCAGCTTGTTCAGGATCCCTCATAGAACTGGTACGTCAGCCTGCCTCTTACTAATCAGCAGATTCCTGTGTTTCCACAACAAACAGATATTGAACAAAAGATACTCCAGATAAAACCAATCTGATGTTTCTGAACTATGAAGGGAAATGTAGTATCATTCACTGTACATGGGTCACTCCAAAAGTAATGCCTCCTATTTATTTCCACGGAAATTACAATAGCAAGAAAGAGCACAATAACACTACTCAATAGAGTAGCCCCAACATGCTAATTTTCAACAGTCAGTACTGTTAGCTGATTGGCAAGGATGAGGTGATCCAGGTGCTATTCATTTTGTGGTGTGAGAACTGTGCATGCCACCTAGAACACAGCTTGCCTTTCACTGTCATCACTGCAAAAATGCACCATCCACTGCATCACTGTGCCCACATCCAGAAACATTCAGCAAGCATCAGTGAAGATCAGTGCGTGCCGTTTTTCCCACATGGAGCAATCTGAGGACACACCTTTGCTTCATACACACTTCCACATCAGAAACCATTTTGTCAGACTGCCTCTCTGCCGCTATGTGTTGTGCGGCAACAAAATGTAATGGGATGCTGGCAGGGAAGGCTCAACCTCTACTGCCGTAATACAAACATCTGCCTCTGATATCATGGGCCAATATCATAAAATAGAAAGCACAGCTTCCTGAGCAGCCCTGTTTGCAAGACAGAATTTTGAAGGAGTGTTTGACAAAGCAAGTCTGTGGCTGTAGTGATTTTATCTTTTGTATGCAGATTTATCTATTGATGGAGGGTGTTTCTTAAAGGGGAATATGTAACATTGATTTTTTTCCCTTTTCCCAGTACTTGAGCTCCTGCCTATCAAACATTCTTAAGTTTCATTTTCTTCTGGAAAACAGCAAAAATGCTCAATTTACACATATATTAATATAAATATACTTAACATTTTTTCTGCTCAGATTTGATGTTATATTTGATATGGCACTGATTATAGGGAAATTTGGAGGTCAGAGAATTAGTGCTGTGTCTCCCTCTTCACTAGTAATTATACACAGCTCAGTGACTATTCCTGTGAATATTTATCAAAAGAAAAGCTCTGGTCATCTTCAATTTACCTATTGCCTATTTTTGACAGAACAACTCACCTGGAAGCTCTTCACAGGTAGACTAGCAAAATTAAGAAGGTTGTGGTGGTTCCTTATACACAAAGAGACCACAACAAAGTATTTTTCACCTTGCACTCTTCTCCAAACAACTGCAACTTTTTCTTGACTCGCATCCAAAATATTCTTTTTGAACTCTCTCAGTAACAGACCCTCCTCTGCACAGTTTTGTATTATGTGCTCAGTTTTGCATGTTTTCTTTGACATTCAGCAATCAGCAGGCCTGGCATGTGATCAAATACGTTTTAGAGCTAAGTATCCCCTAACATATGGAATGGCTGCTGACATCATCAGGTCAACTGCAGGATAGATTTTCCTGCAGACTTTGGCATGGCATATAAAACAGACTGTTAATTGCTGCTGTGCCGATAAGTTATATCCATTTTTCCCCTCAGTAAGTTTTCAGAAGGCTAAGGAAACTTCACAGTCTGAAATGGATGGATCTAACAAATGTATTACTGGAAAAAGTTACATTACTGAAGATTTGAACTCACTGTTTATCTCTGGCCAGCTGGTAGTGCATTAAAACTAGTCGCAGTACAGAGTCTTGACCCTCAACCCTCCACACCTGTCCATGCTTGCACAGGTTTATTATTTATTTATTAAATCTACTGTTCACATTTCCTCTTAAGACTATCTTGTTCCAGTTCATTTTTAAAACACTGAAGAAGCAGGAAGTATGATGGCTTCTAATTAAGAATAACTTGCTTTTTAGAGTTATTTAATGTCTTATTACTATCTGTACGCAAAGTCAACAGCTCTCTGTGGTCAGCTTAGGAATGTCCAGAAAGATATCCAACCCAAACAGAGAGCACCCAGAAATTTGTAAGCTCCTTTATTTATAAAGAAATTAGGTTTATTTATATAATTTAAATTCAGGCCTGATCAGCCTTTCTGTATGCATAAAGAACAAGATCTGATATCCCAGCAGAGCCACAAGAGCTTACATACATTTCTTGAAAATAAATACATGACCTCTACATTTCCCTACTAATACATTCATGGTAAGATCTTCTGTTTACCTATACAATAACCATACTTTGCAGTGCTCCTGCCTCGACAGTTGTATCAAAAAAAAAACCAGCCTGACAAAATGAGAACTAAGGACATTGTCTTATAAGGGACACTACTAGAAAAGATTTTTTAAAAGTATTAGGAATTGTGTTTATAGTTTGGACATATGTCTAGGCACCCATATCGGATACTGTAAGCATCAAGGAGGGATAGGAATAGTTTAACTTAGTACAGGGTACTACTACACATCAGGGCAATGGGATTATTATTCTTTGTTTTAAGTTGCACCCACTGCCCTGAACTATAGGAAGCTGAATTTCTCCACTCCAAGCAAACACAGCACACACAAGCAAACACATGCTCTCTTGAATCAGATTGAAAGATGAAGAGAAGACATAACAAATGGGAATAGCATGTGGTAGAGGGTGGCAAAGGAGGAGTCATACAAATAGCACAGCAATATGCTTTATTATTATAAATGATTCCAAATGACAAAGTTTGTGAAATAGTCCCTTTTGTTCACAAACTGGATATTAAAATCATGGAATCTTTTGAGTTGGAAGGGACCCTTGAGGCCATCTAGTCCAAAACCCCTACAAGGAACATGGACACCTACAGCTACATCCTGTTGCTCAGAGCCCCATTCAGCCTGACCTTGGATGTCTCCAAGGACAGGGCTTCCACCACCACTCTGGGCAACACATTCCAGTGGCCCACCACTCTTGGGGTGGGGAAAAAAGTTTCTTCCTCATATCCAGCCTAAATCTTCTCACTTTCACTTCAAAAACATTCTCCCTTGTCTGACAACAGGCCCTGCTAAAGACTCTGTCCCCAACCCACACTGCTTCCTGCACCATTAAAAAAAATATATATATATCTCAAATAGGAGTGGGATAGAGGAAATTCTTTCCAACTGAGAGTTGCATTAGGACATGAAATTTTCAAGCAAAGCCAAGATTTTTATTCCTCTAGTCACTTTAAAAGAAATTTGGTAAAATACGGAGTAACAGGCAGAGGAGAAGAACACAGAACAAAGTATTTAATAGGACATGTTAATAGGCTGAATATTCCAAGAGTCATCCGGATGTGCAAGAAAGGGGCGCTCTAATAAAAAACAGGGTAAGAAATAGGAAAAGCAAATGCTGAGTTAAAAAGCAACAGTGGGCAATGAACATGTGCCAGTACAAAAAGGGAAGAGAGGGAGAAGAGCTGTTAAAAACATGGCAGGAAAAGTGAGGAAAAAATATAGGATCAATAGCAAGCCCAGAAGAATGCTCAAAAGGGGAAAAAAAGATGGTTTACTTTTTTTTTGTATGAAGAAACATTCAAAGACTGAGGAAGAGGGAATTATCAAGAATAGAAAGCCATGAAGTTATGAGTTATGGCCTGGAATTTCCTCTGAAGTTCTGCGACTTGAGTTTCACTGTCAATAAATTATCTTCACAGACCCACCCACTATTCTGATAGAAAAATGGCCCCTCAGTTTGTGCTGTACTGTTTATTCTATATTTAATGCTCCCCATAGGTGATAGAACACTTGAGATTGCCAACTGTCAACACATTTGACTGATATTTAGTATTAATGAGTCAATAAATATCCCCCTTTTGTTGTGTATAAAGGGGCAAGATGTTCTTTCCTCTTTGATTTTTTTTTGCTCATTGAAAATACACAGCCTTTCAAAGCATTCCCTGTCAAACAGAGATAATGGAGATTTCATTGGCCACGGACTTGCACATGCTGATTTATCTCCTAAACAAAAGTGTCAGCATGTTTACTCAAGAGGAATCTGGCCAGCTGGAAGGCTTTATTGAATACTTAAATATAAAATTAAACCATTTGTAATTATTGCATTTACTGTAAAAAACTGCAGAAGGTAGTGACTGAATGGGTAATTTAAAACAAAAGCACCAGCAGAGAAATATAACTAAAAGTTAGCCCTGGGAAATCCTGTTCCAAATCTCTGCAGTGCATAGTTGGAAAAGGGCTTGTGTTTTTTTCCAATACAAAGCAATTATGGGCATTTCCAAATAATAAAAATCCATAAAGCATTCAGGCATTCTGGTCATATTGATAAGTTACAGGATCCCATTGCCTGTTTAGAGCTCTCCACATTTGACAGAACACTAGGAAGACAAATGCTTACATAATCAAACACCGTATTTGTTTTCATGTGTGCCTGCTATTTTTAGTATAGCATCATGAAAACAAACACAGGAACCTGCTGAAATTGAGAACTTTATTTGCCCCTTAGAGAATCAGACTCAGCGCATGTAGTCTGAGTGCAATCAGTACAGGACATACCGCAAAATAAAATATGGCTAAATCAATGCCTAAATCAAGTCTCATTCGCAGACTCATACTAAAGGATAATCCATATGACTGGCTACTTCAAATTTTAAACATTTTCTTCCAGTTGAAGTTGACCAAGAAGTGCTAAGATGTTCCTACATTATTTTGTTACTAATGCAATGAAAATTTCATATTCTCTTCAAATGAATACTCAGTGAAGCCAACATTAACATTTAATATTGAAATGCTCTAAGATGCTAACACTGACATCTACATACAGAAGAAAGTGTTTGCCAAAGCTTTCTCTGGTTAGAAAGACTCTCAAAACTCATCAGCAAGAATGAGCAACGTTAAGTCAAGACACCTGAAGGCGTTCTACAGAACACTGACCTCACAGAAACTTGAGGAAAACATCCATTTCATAATGATAATTTTGCATAAACGTTTCAATATTAGAAACACTCTAGGAGACTGTAAGAGAGCTACTACTCTACCATCAAGGCAAATAGTTCAATTGAAGAAAAATTAGACAAACTAAAAGCTTATATCTGGCTCAATTAATAAAAAAAACTTCAAGTAATATGGAATAGTACAATAAAGCTCTCATTTTATATTTGGTCTTGTTTGAATCACATTACACATTTAATGGAAGCCTGTTCAGATTTTTCAACTGCAACTAAAAATGGTCATTAAGTATGTGTAAAGCACATGTAAGATAGCTCAGAAATCAGTTTATTTATAGACAACCACTAGAAATCATCATTCAGTACGGCTGCATCTGATAAGGTTTTTCTGGCACCAGTACAAAGGTTACTAGTATTCAACATTATTAATCAACAATTAGAAAAGAAATATGAAGCTACAGTTCTGTTTGGCAAGCTTGGATCGTTAAAAACGTATTTTACCTCTGCCAAATTCAGAATTACATCCAGAAGTAGAAAACGCAGATATTATTTATAGATTGGACAATGCATCCTTCAGAGTAATGAAGGAAAAAGAGTGAGAAAGGAGGAAACACTCACTCGCCTTCCACTGTCAGGTTATGGCTAACAGATTGAATATTATCTTTAGATCTATGAATGGGAAAGGACTGAACAGAAGTAAATGGATGTTATTACTTAGTGTACCATTAATGAGATCAATCCTGCAATACTACACCCAACTCTCATGCCAGTTTTTTCATTACACTTCCAGAGCTAGAAAAGGGACAGCAATAGGCACTAAAATGATACAAGAAAAGGAGATAACACAGTATAGAGTGAGATTTTAAGTAGGTTAATCTACTTTAAAAAAAGACTAAGAAGTTATACCTCCAGCAAAGATAAGAGATACAAGACAAATGCTGTTTAACTAAATTACAAGGCAAGGGCAATGGCTAAAGTCAAATGAAAACAAATTTAAACAGGAAATAGAGCACAGATATTTAACTCTGATTAACTGCCTAAACTGATTATCCAGGGAAACATTAGGTTTTTATCCCCAGATGTATTCACATGACTAAAACAAACATCATTACCAGGATAGCTCACTGCATCCACAGCCACCATTACATCCCTCAGGCTGTCCCAGGTTCTTCAGGGTCTCAACAGGCATAGAATCATATTAAAGCCAGAGCTCAGGATGCACCTGTTCCATCCCTAGAATATCTTCATGACTTTACCTTTGAGACACCTTCACTGAAAACTCCCAAAGCTTCTGGAATCCTTAACTGCCTAGACATATGGGAACTGCTGCCTCAAGGGCAGTGTTCAATCAGACTATTGTAGACAACTGCAATACTAAACATAACTGTTTAAAGCCAGCTTTAAAGTATCCATAAAAGATAAAGGTCACAATTAAAAAAATATAAAACCACTTACCCCCCTCTGAAGATCAAAGCTTGCCAAACACGCCACAGGACAGAAACTCTAAGTGAAAACCCTTCCCTTGTGTTGGTCCAGCCCTTAAATGTGGTTAGGCTCACACAGGTGAATTGCTCGCACCTGTGCTCCCAGAGCTGGCCCCACCCCTTCACCAGGTGCTCAATCACTGGTTCAGGCCATGATTTAATGGTCCCCATAAAATTATATACAGGTAAACATGTACAATTTGCTTTTGATGACCTGCCGCCCACGGATCTGAGACCTCAGCTCGGTACAATGCTAGATCCAAGGAGTGGTGACAAGTTTCTCTCTTGATCTATTTTTACTCTATTTCTTTAGTAGGTATTGCCTAAATTTGCCTTGAAGTACCTCTTTATGGAATAACACCTGTGCTGAAGTAACCCAACCAGGTGGGACAAGACACTGCTCTGTTCCTTTAGCTGTAGGAATCACATTAGAAACATGTCGTTCTTCCTCTCTTCAGCCTCTACACGTGCCAGTACATAACCCAACCACAGGAGAAGATGGCTCTACCTGCTCCTCCTTCAAAACAAAACTGTAACTGACCATCTGCCTTTCATCAGTTCTACTTCAGGAGTTTCATTTGTAATGGCTTCAGTAGAAAGTGCCTAATTATTTCTGAAGATCAGTCTTCATTGCCTATCTCTGATCAGAAAGATATCCATACCAGGAGAAACAGAACTTTCACAATTCCCTAGAAAATAATTAGGGGAGAGTTTGGGCATCTTAAAATAGCCATAAAATCCTCACTGCAGGGAGGAATCAAAATAAACGGCGTAGGAGTTTGTCATTATATCTCATTGCTGTCTTTTTAAATTTTGCTTTATTTTGCTGGCTAACAGTACCTCACATCTTAATTGCAATATTTTGATTCTAACGGTTAGAAGAAATATTTTATTACAGTCATATGATACCAACTGACCTGAACATACAGAATGTCTGGAATCAGTGAGATGCTATTCCTTAAATTACTTGCTACGTGAGATGCGGTTGGCTTTTCAGCTGTAAAGCTTGTGTGATTTGTTCTGCCTCAGTCAGCTCGAACCTCATTAATTCAAAAAACTTCAATACAACTATTAATACATCTTCATAATTTAGTGGCATAAAACAGCACACTTTGTATTTCCTTTAGAGGAGGTAATACAGACATTTTGATACATGCATGTGAGTGCCCAGGCAGTTATTTCATAGATACTTGATAGTACCCCTGCAACTTTCCAATTTAAGATAAGGTATGCGTATTATTTCAGATACCTGAAAAGAGAAGTGTGAAAACAAATTATCCTTAATGGAAGCACCATCACACGGATAAAATTCTCAAATTATCTGGAATTCAAAGCACACCGATGTCCAAAATACACCCTATATACTTACCACAATTTTAAAAATGCACATTATATTTATTTTCTACATATACTTTATGGTTTCAACAGCTACAGACCCATGTTAGAAAACACACTGGCACACTGGAATGTACTGAGTTTATTAATCACATAAGGGCAATACAATAGAAGTATTGTTGAATTTAACTTCTCGATTCTGAAACTGCTTGTTTTTGAGAACTCTGGTCAGAAATTAAAGGGATGGAAAATTAGGAAGGAAAGCTTCTTTTCTTTTATTCCATTGTACCTATAAACAGTTGACTAAATTTTCCCAAGTCATTCCTACAACGATCTGCAAGGCAAATTACTATATTCACTGAACACTTGAAACTCCAGTACACATTTCTGCATGCTGATTGATCATTCCCCTTTGATGAAAATACCAGGTAGAAGTCTTCTTTCTTTTTGCTCCTGAGGAGTTTTCTCACTGAGTTTAATGGAAAAGATATATTCTCTTTCTGTGCTCAAAAAGGAAAATCCTAATATTGATGCAAATGGAACACTGCTTTAATTCCACTAAGTTTGTAATTATATCTCACAAGAGGTGTTTTTATTGCCTTCTGGGACACAGTCTGGAGATTTACCTTCCAGAAGCCCAAATGGAGCCAGACCTCAGCAACGCGTTCAGGAAGACAAATATCTTTGACACCTCTAAGAGCCCATAGGACAAGCAAAAAGTTCAACGGGCTACTAGATGGGAGGTATGCGTTTTCACTTCTTGAAAAGAAAACAGACAGACCCTCAGTCCGTTGCTTAGCGAAGAAAGAACACATTAAGAGGAGGTCAACACACGCTCTCCTATCCGTAACTCACGTATTACATCACTGATTTCACGAGGGCGGGAACCGTCACAGGCCCCGGCATCCGCTACCACAGCGCCTCCTCGCGGGCGCGGCGCAGCGCACACGGTCGCCCATCGCTGCAGGGCGGCGCGAGGGGGGCGGTTCGCTCTCGGACGCCGTTACGCGGCGCAGTGCGGGTTCGGGTTCCGGCAGGCCGGACCAGCGAAGGGAGCGGGGGATGATGTGGCCCCCCCTGCGCCAAAACGCGATTCCTCCTTGGGGTTTGCTGGGCTCCGGTATTCCCTGCTCCTGCCGAGCAGCGTTTCACTATTCCTCTAGCACTCAAGAGAAACTGTCCCAACAGCAAGGCTGTGCCATGGGGCTGCTTGTAGGGGCCGGTGGAACATCTTGTCCTACTTGAGCACATCTCATCCCAAAGGGACCGACGCACCCGTAGCTCAGTGGAAAGCAGCCAAGTGGGGCCGGGCGAGGAAGCTGTAACCGCCCTGCAGGGCAACACGTGATGTGGGACGAACTTTGCCTTTCCTCGGGCACAGGCACAGGCACAGGCACAGGCACAGGCACGGACAGTGTGTGAGCACCCGCTGCCAGTATGGGGAATGATGAGGTGATCAGGCAGGACCTGGGCTGCCTTTACGACATCCCACTCTACAAATGCTTTGTGGCAGGCTGGCCACAGGTGGAGGCCTTCCAAGCCCGGCCTGATGACCTGCTCATCGCTACCTACCCCAAGTCAGGTAAGTGGCTCCAGGGGAGATGGGGAGGAGAAGGATGGGGCACAGCTGGGTAGTTCACAGCCCCTGCCGTGCTGCCCCTGAAATGCTACCCATGGGCTGCAGGCACAACATGGCTGAGCGAGATCCTGGATGCAATCTACCATGATGGTGATTTGGAGAAGTGTCGGCGGGATGCTATCTATAACCGGGTGCCCTTCCTGGAGATGAAAGCCCCTGGGATACTGAGCGGTGAGCATCTGAGGCCTGTGCAGGGAAGGAGCAGTGCTGGGGTGGGCGTGGGGTCAGGGCATAGAGCCTCCATCCTGCAGGTGTCGAACAGCTGGAGAAAATCCCATCCCCACGGCTGGTGAAGACTCACCTGCCAGTCCACCTCCTCCCGGCCTCCTTCCAGGAGAAGGACTGCAAGGTAATGCCATAAAGCAGCCTCCAGTCTCTCTCTCCATGGGGTAGAAGTGAGGGGACACCACTCCTGCACCCCCAGCCACAGCCTTGGCTCCCTTCAGGTAATCTATATGGCTCGCAACGCCAAGGACGTCGTAATCTCCTACTACTACTTCTACCAGATGGCCAAGATCCACCCTGATCCTGGCACACTGAGCGAGTTTCTGCAGGCATTCATGGATGGGAAAGGTAGGGGCTGAACTCCCAGACTCCCCTGATAAATGCCAGTGGGGAGGGCATCCTTTGCTGTGCCATTTTTCAGCTAACCCTACCCACATCCTGCAGTGGCCTATGGGTCCTGGTACAAGCATGTGAAGGGCTGGTGGGAGAAGAGGCACGAGAAGCGGCTTCTCTACCTCTTCTATGAGGATATGAAGAAGGTGAGGATAGTCTGGAGGGAGGGTCTGGAGCCCACCCCTGCTGCCCCAAGCCGTTTTTGAGGGAGTGCCAGCAGCAAGCATCCCCACTCCTGCTGCTCCTCAGGACCCACGGCGAGAGATTCAGAAGATCCTGCAGTTCCTGGGCAAGGAGGTGGCAGAAGAGACAGTGGCAAGGATCCTCCACCACACCTCCTTCCAGGAGATGAAGAAGAACCCTGCCACCAACTATGAGACAATGCCCACTGAACTGATGGACCACAGCCTCTCCCCATTCATGAGGAAAGGTGGGTTTTGGCTTGCGGTGCCTGGTGAGGGGAATCAGCGGATGCAGATATTTGGAGGGGCAGGTTTTGCCTCACGTGCTTTTCTACCCCCTCAGGCATCTCCGGCGACTGGGCGAATCACTTCACTGTGGCCCAGAATGAGCGCTTTGACCAGCACTACCAGCAGCAGATGGCAGGCTCGGATCTCTGCTTCCAGATGGAGGCATGAGGGGTGCACATCCTGGAGGCTCTGCCCCCAGTGAGGAGCAGGCGCTGGATTCCTGCAGCAGCAGTACCAGACGGAGGCACACTACCATTCATTTTTATTCCTGTAATAAATTGCAATAGACAGAGTGTTGCCGAGAGGTTTAACAACTGCTCTCTGAGTGGAAAAACCCCAAAGCAGCCAGGAGGTGCCCTCTGCCCCACAGTGCCTCTTTGCCTAAGCGTGCTTATGCCTCTGAATTGATGCAGATTGCTTTGTAGATCAGGCAGTGGCAGGGCAGAAATATCCATTGCCGTTGCACCAGCCCCAGGTTTGCAGGGCAAAGGCAAGAGGAAACACCTTATGCTCAGACTCTAGCACCCATTCACTGGCATAGTGACATGGGATCATCCCTGCTCACCCACAGGTGCAATGCTTCTGCTCAGGCATCACTGGGGTAACGTGGTGTCCATCTCACTGGCATCAACTATTTGCTCTGGAGCCCCAAATCTCCCATCTATGCCATTCCCAGCTTTGGTTCTATGAGTTTCCAAAATAGTGAATTCCGGTGCTGAGGAACATCTCCAGGCGTCTCCAGCTTCTGGCTTTGCCAAAAAGACATGCAACCTCCCCTCCAGCACAGCACGTCTCCCTTAAATTCTTTTCCCAGCAGTGCTCTGGCTGCTGCAGGCACTGCTCTTTTGCAATAGTGTAAACTTCAGACCCGCCTTCTGGGCACGAGCCTAAGCCCCGTGTCTCAGCAGTGAGCCCCATGCAAGTGACACCCTCCCCGAGC
Source organism: Gallus gallus (assembly GCF_016699485.2). Taxonomy (NCBI): domain Eukaryota; kingdom Metazoa; phylum Chordata; class Aves; order Galliformes; family Phasianidae; genus Gallus; species Gallus gallus. The sequence continues at coordinate 51,308,304 of NC_052535.1, read as the reverse complement.
TCCATTTAGGATTGGGTGGGTGCTGAGCTCGGCACTGCTCATCACAGGCGCTGGGCTCACCCCTCAAACCGCTGCCAGCTCCAGACCCCGAGTGCCTTTTCCCTCCCCCAGTGACGTCCCCATTCCTAAGCACCTCCCCACTCCTCCATCTTCTGTGTGGGGAAAGGAAAATAAAGCCCCTGTTTCTGCTGGCAGAGCGCTCCCTGCTCCTCGCATCACACAGCAGCAGGTAATGATCAGCCCCCAACCAGCCTCTGAAACGCTAAGCCTGAAGACCAGAGGGGCTCAGGATGGGGGAATCTGGTTTCCCTGCCAGCTGCAGGGTGTTGGCAAGCCGCTTGCTGGTCGATCCCTGCAAGGCCAGCTTTGCGAGGGGGTGCAGGCCCCAGGAAATGGGTTTGGGAATCTCCACGATAGCGCAAGGGAACTATAGACGGGTGCAGGTCTTTGGTTTGCCAGATGCATCGGTGTGTCATGCCACCCCCACCAACACCAGGAAAAGGACAAGTTGTCCTTCAGGACCTGCTCTTTGTCCAAGGGGCAGCACTCACTTTTCTCAGAACTCTTCTCCTGCTGCCCCAAAAGCTGGAGCCAGGCAAGACACAGGCTTTTTCCCCTCTTGGCACCCTCTTTTTCCCCACCCTAGGCCCCAAAATTCAGGGAATCCCAATATACCTCTCAGAAGGCAGGGGCCACTTCTCAGGACACCAGCACACAAGACAGGTTTTCCTCCCATGGCCAGGATGGGTGCGCTCAGCAGGAATTTCAGGGCCTGAACAGGAATGAGGTGACCCCATGATGACCCCACTGCTATCCTGTGTCCCCTGTCCCCATCAGGATGGGCACAGTGGATGCCTATTTGCGCCAGCCCTGGAGCACTGTGCATGCCATCCCCATGGTTAGTGCCTTTGCTCAGAACTGGGAGAGAGTGGATAACTTCCAGAGCCGTCCTGATGACATCGTGGTGGCCACCTTCCCCAAGTCAGGTGAGAAGCCTCGGCGCAGGAGAGGTGCTATGCATTGGAAGAGTGAAGGTGCACCATTTGGGGTGCCTGTGATGGGTTCAGGTGGGAACAGCACCAGCCAGACCCTTGTCCCTTCCATCCCAGGCACCACCTGGATCAGTGAGATCGTGGACATGATCCTTCAAGGTGGTGACCCCAAGAAGTGCAAGCGGGATGCCATCGTCAACCGGGTACCCATGTTGGAGTTTGCTGCCCCCGGGCAGATGCCAGCAGGTAGTGGGCTTTGGGCAGAGGTTAACGCCAGGTTGGAGGGGCCACGTTGGCCAAAAAGAGTGGGGGAAGGTTGTGGTTTTCAGGTGTACCCTGCTAGTAGTGGGAGTGCTTTTTGTAGGCACAGAGCAGCTGGAGAACATGCCATCCCCTCGTATCATCAAGACTCATATCCCAGCTGACATCTTACCCAAATCCTTCTGGGACAAAAGCTGCAAGGTAATGGAGTTGGAGAGGGTATAACAGGAGGGACCCTGCAGACTAAGGGGGTGACCAGCCCTACTAGCGCCTTGCAAATCCCCATGTGCCACCAACACCAGCCCCTCTGCAGATGATCTATGTGGGCCGCAATGCCAAGGATGTGGCTGTCTCCTACTACCACTTTGACCTGATGAACAAGCTGCACCCTCACCCAGGGACATGGGACCAGTACCTGGAGGCTTTCATGGCTGGCAAAGGTGGGGTGGGACCCCTGGGAGCACATGGAGATGCTGAGAGTGCTGCCATGTGATGACGTCCATGGCCACTCTCCCTGCACAGTGGCCTATGGCTCTTGGTTTGACCACGTGCGGGGCTACTGGGAGCGCCGGCAGGAGCACCCCATCCTCTACCTCTTCTATGAGGACATGAAGGAGGTGAGGGGCCGGGGCTGACGGTGGGGCTGAGGCCTGGTAGTACTGGGGCTGAGCACCAGCCCTTGCCTCAGGATCTCCGCCGGGAGGTTGCCAAGGTGGCCCAGTTCCTGGGGCGGGAGCTGACGGAAGTGGCACTGGACGCCATTGCCCACCACACATCCTTTGAGGCCATGCGGGACAATCCCAGCACCAACTACAGCGTTGTGCCCTCCCAGCTCATGGACCACGGGATCTCCCCCTTCATGCGCAAAGGTAAGCAGCCTCAGTGGGTTCCCAGACTCCCTGGCCCCTCTGGCCCCACTCAGTCCCTTCTCACCCCCCCAGGCATCACCGGTGACTGGAAGAACCACTTCACTGTGGCCCAGAGTGCACACTTTGACCAGTACTATGCTCAGAAGATGGCGGGCACTGACCTGCGCTTCCGCACACACATCTGAGGTGCCTTCTCCTGTCCTCATTCCACAGCCCCGTATCGCCCACCCATGCCCACGGGACCACCTGAGCAACACCATGGGCTCCTTCCCCTTTCTTGGTGCTGCCGGAGAGAAATAAAGTGTCCTTGCTGAGCCCACTCTGCGTGCTGGCTGCTGCATCACTGTGCTTGTCTGACGCAATCACGATCACTCCCCAGACTGGGGCCACCGAGTTCAGTATGATCTCTGAACCTCCCCGGTGCTTGCTCCTCCCTCCTGGCATGTAGACTACTGACAAACATCTCCACCCACACACACTCTGTCTTCCTCCTACTCCAGACCTTCCACTACTGCTGCCTTCCCTGTACCACCTTCCCGGTGTCACCGTCCTGTTGCTCTCCCGCTCTCACCGTCCTTGTGCAGAGCACACGCTGCCAGGTGAGGTCTCCTGCCTACACTCACCCCCCTGGACTGTGGGTGCCTCATGAGACCAAGTGGGCAGGGCTACTCAAAGACCTGCGGGACTCAGCCCCTGGTATGATAAGGCATGGGATTTGGGCTCTGCAGGGGTGCACATAGCACCCAAAACCTCCATGGATCGGGCTGCTGCAGGATGTTTCCAGTCCTTTTCTCCATACTTCCCTCCCCAAAGGCTGAGATGGGAGGAGAGGGGTGGTGCTAGGGGATTGTTCTACCCAGGACAGCCTTGGGGCTCCACTTCCTGTTCTAGAGGCTGCAACTCCCCAGCTGCGCATGCGGACTGGTACCCAGAGGCCAGGAGGACAAGGGGGTCCTAGGCTGCTCCCCCAAGCAGCTGCCTCCCATGAGTCCTCCCTGCCCCCATCAGGATGGCCACGGTGGACAGATACCTGCGTCAGCCCTGGAGCGTGGTGCACGGCATCCCCATGGTCTGCGCCTTTGCCCCGAACTGGGAGCGGGTGGACAATTTCCAGAGCCGCCCTGAAGATATTGTGGTGGCCACCTTCCCCAAGTCTGGTGAGCAGCCCAAACCCCACCAGGTGTGGTGGTCCTGGGGGCAAACATGTGGCATGGCCAGGACCTGCTATCTTGGGAAGGCGCAAGTGGGATTTCCTTTCATCCCACAGTACTCATTTGGAGTCTGGGGACTTTGGTGGTGCTGAGAGTCTCTTCCCTGATGGGGAATGGGAGAGACCTTCCCTGATGGGCCAATTTCCCCAGGCACCACTTGGGTCAGTGAGATTGTGGACATGATCCTGCAAGGCGGTGACCCAGAGAAGTGCAAACGGGATGCCATCGTCAACCGGGTACCCATGTTGGAGTTTGTTGCCCCTGGGGAGATGCCAGCAGGTAGGGGGGGGGAAGGGCTCAGCTGGAGGCACCCCATCTGGGGCGGTGCCCAGAGGCACACAGGGAAATCCTTTGTGGTCCCCAGGAACAGAGGTGCTAGCTACCATGCCCTCACCCCGTGTGGTCAAGAGCCACCTGCCTGCACATATCCTGCCCAAATCCTTCTGGGACAATGGCTGCAAGGTAGCCCCCAACCTCGGTCTCCTCAGCACTGTATGTGGTGTTTGGAGCGCCGAGGGATGAGAGCATCCCCACTACTGGGGAACCAGGTGCTGTCCGCAGCCTCTTCCACAGATAATCTACGTGGGTCGCAATGCCAAGGACGTGGCTGTCTCCTTCTACTACTTTGACCTGATGAATAAGTTTGAACAACATCCAGGAACATGGGACCAGTACCTGGAGGCTTTCATGGCTGGCAAAGGTGGGGGTAACCCATGGGAGCACATGCGGACACTGAGGGTGCTGCCATGCATCCTCATGGCCACTCTCCCCGCACAGTGGCCTATGGCTCTTGGTTTGACCACGTGCGGGGCTACTGGGAGCGCCGGCAGGAGCACCCCATCCTCTACCTCTTCTATGAGGACATGAAGGAGGTGAGGGGCCGGGGCTGACGGTGGGGCTGAGGCCTGGTAGTACTGGGGCTGAGCACCAGCCCTTGCCTCAGGATCTCCGCCGGGAGGTTGCCAAGGTGGCCCAGTTCCTGGGGCGGGAGCTGACGGAAGTGGCACTGGACACCATTGCCCACCACACATCCTTTGAGGCCATGCGGGACAATCCCAGCACCAATTACAGCAGTGTGCCCTCCCACCTCATGGACCACGGGATCTCCCCCTTCATGCGCAAAGGTAAGCAGCCTCAGTGGGTTCCCAGACTCCCTGGCCCCTCTGGCCCCACTCAGTCCCTTCTCACCCCCCCCAGGCATCACCGGTGACTGGAAGAACCACTTCACTGTGGCCCAGAGTGCACACTTTGACCAGTACTATGCTCAGAAGATGGCGGGCACTGACCTGCGCTTCCGCACAGAAATCTGAGTCTCACACACCTTCAGATTTCTGCTTTTGCAAAAATAAAAGAGTTTTACTTCTGCCTTCCCACTGTCTCCCCAGCATCATTTCACACTCATTTGACAGCAGTTGCATCACTGTGTTGCGCATCACCCACTAGACGCACATTTAGCTGTGCACACACAGCTTTTTGGGGGGAGGTATAAATAGGTCAGAGATGTGTTTCCAACACATGGAAAACAAACATGTTTTCTGTCCCCTGTGCACATCTCTGCTGCCACCCTGCACACAGTGGTCCTGTGTCCACCGTCTCCATCCTCATATCTTCATCAGCAGGTGCCCCCTGCTGCATCAGAAAAGCCCCCACTGAGGTCACACTTTGACAGGGAGTGGGATGGGGATGGGCAGGGCAACTACTCTCCTTCCCCAGCAGCTGGGCCATGGGAAAGAGTGAGACGGGGCCAAAAGCATCCCTGGCACTGCCAAGAGAGAGCTGTAGTCCTGTTTACTGCCAGGGACCTGGAACATCCACTGCTGCTATCTCTCTGAAGGAGTCCCTCTGAAGGTGTGATTTCTTTTTGAGATGCAGGTGAAGTGATCCGAGGCATTCAAAAATGACATTCTGGTTTTGCTAGCTGTTGCTTGTTTTGTTCTTATGCCCCTTATTTCTCGCACCAACACTACCACCAGTCTTTCATTAACATTCATCTCACCCCATTCTCTGTCACTCCATGGGCCTTCCTCAGGCCATCACCCCCTGGCTATGTATTTCTGGGCTGAAGAAATCAGTATGAATGCTGGATTGCTTCTGGCAGTTCCTCTCTCAGCCTCTCAGCACCATGATATGACGAATGGCTACAGGAATTTCCCTTCATTTCTGTTCCCACTGCTTCCACAAAGCAGCACTGCTTTTGCCAGACTGATCCTACACACATGCAAATGATTTGGTTTTAATTTGTTCCAGGCACTTCCCTTCTTCTGCAAACCCTCTGCATGCCTGTGTTGATGCAAAGCCAGGCCTTGCAACAGCCCCTCCTCTTTCCTTCCTCTTGCTTCTCAAGTGGCACACTGCACCCACGTAAACAGAAAAAAAAATATCCCTCTTGTAATTCCCCCTGGACAGAGGTGGGCTCTGCTCTGCCTCCAGATTGCTTTCTTAGATTACAAAGTCTGCAGGTGGATAAAGTATGGCATCAGAGATAGGTACAATTGGTGAATTCGGTCAAAAATTAGCAGGGATCTCATTTGTTTTTCGTTCTCCCGTGGAGCTACTAACATACAAACGCATTATGAAATGTGAGTAAATTCCTGCATGGCTCAAAGCAATGGCTGCTGCACACCCATTGCCAGAACCCATGACAGCCTGGTCTTTGCCTGACTGCTCTGTGGGACAACTCCCTGATGAGTCCAAACTTCACACAATAAAATCAGTCACCTCTGAGCTGACCTGGCTCACGAAAAGCCCTGACACAGATGGGGCTGAAGAGGCTCTGGATGGGTCCCACCACACCTACACCCTCCCATTTGCAGATCCAGTGGTCCCTATGGGACATAACAGTCCTGCAGGAGGGCTGACACCAGCCTCCCCTGACACGGTGCAGCACTGAATGTACACAAAGCTTGTCCTGGATCCTTTCTCATTTTGCTTTCTTTTCCCCTTGCAGAGTGGAAAGGCCCAAGCCTGAGCCATCCCACTGTCTGTATATATACATGCAAAGGTGTCCCTGCAGCATCCGAGCAGCAGTGGAGAGAATTAAAAAATCTGAAACCGAACAAGGAAATATTGTAAGCACAGATACATTCTTGTCCTCTTGCACTGCTGAGATAAAGTCACAAGCTGGCCAAGAAATGGCATTATGGCACAGGTTCCACCTTTTGCTGGAGTTTCCCTCTTACACTTGGGGATTGCAAGGGCGTCAGTGTTCTGCTATGGCCAAGCATGTGTTCCTCCATCTAACTTCCCATCTCAACCCACACTTGGGGGTGAAACAACCTCCAATTTATACACCTCAGTTTTCTCCACCCACACATTGCCCTCCCTCTGAAACATTTGTCTTTTACAACTCAAGACTTCCAAATTCCTGTTTAGCCCCAAAACTGCTTTCTTGAAATAACAGATAGGAAACATGCTGTCATTTGGTGCTTCTTGGGGCAAATGCCTCCCTTTTGAGCTCAGGTGCTGAATGTTTGAGGTGCTGGTGGTCATTGAGGCTTACTTGCTGCCACATTCAGGTATATGTGGAAGATGTTTTTGTACCTGTCTGTGAAAAACACGAGGCTGGATGCCCTAATCTGTGTGTAATTAAACTTGACTAACCTACAGCTATTAGAGATCAGAGGTTGCACCAGTTTCTGCAGCTGTTCTGCTGAGTAATGCTAGATAGGTAAAATGCAGACATGTAATACCATTCACTTTCTTCAGCTTGCTTTTCTTTTGTTTGCTGGATTTCATCCTCTAATCCTCTTAAAGTTTATCTTTTCTGCATTAAGAGTAATGTGAGCACCATCTTTAAAACCTGTCCTTTTAAATCCTACACTTAAAGGAAGGCTTTCACCCTCTGGTTCCTCTGGCAATAGCTCTTAACTTCTACAGAGGGATTTGTTACTGGGGGTTTAGAAACAACATCTTACAAAATTCAATACTGTGTTTTTACTGGTGAAGATGTAGAGTGCAAGACATATGAGGAGCAGCTGAGGTCTCTTGGCCTGTTTAGCCCAGAGCAGAGGAGCTGAGGGGAGACCTCATGGCGGCTGCAGCTCCTCACAGGGAGTGGAGGGGCAGCGCTGAGCTCTGCTCTCTGTGACAGTGACAGGGCCTGAGGGAATGGCATGGAGCTGTCAGGGGAGGGCCAGAGGAGTGTTAGGGAAAGGCTCTGCACCAGAAGATGGTGAACGTGGAACAGGCTGCCCAGGGAGTGGGCAAAGCCCTGAGCTGCTGGAGTTCAGGGAGTATTTGGGCAATGCTCTCAGACATAGGGTTTGGGTTTTGGGTGGTCCTGTGTGGAGCCAGGAGTTGGACTCAGAGATCCTTGCAGATCACTTCCAACTCAGGATATCGTACGATTCTACGATTCTCAACTGAGTTTGCAACGCCGCATATCAGTACAGATGAGGATGAGTGGATTGAGAGCGGCCCTGTGTGCACTTGCAGCCTGGAAAGCCAACCATATGCTGGGCTGCATCAGAAAAGGTATGGCCAGCAGGGCGAAGGAGGCTATTGTTATCCTCTGCTCCACTCACAGGACTCCACCTGCAAGGAGTAATGGTTTTAAACTAAAAGAGGATAGATATAGATTAGGTGTAAGGAAAACATTTTTCACTGTGAGGGTGCTGAGGCGCTGGCACAGGCTGCCCAGAGAGCCTGTGGATGTCCCATCCCTGGGCCAGGCTGAACGATGCCCTGGGCAGCCTGATCTGGTGGGTAGCAACCAGCCCACAGCAGAGTTGGAGTTGGGTGGGCTTTAAGGTCCCTTCCAACCCAAGCCATTCTCTGATTCTACAATTGTGGAGAAACCACTGGAGGTGAAGCCAGTTACTGCCACAACATGCTGTATGCTGGTATAATTGCCCAAACAGGGGCTTTAGAAAGTTCATGTATTATAGACAAAAATTAAGAAAAATACAGAGATGTATCTTCAGTTTTCTATAGTTTCCAGTTATAGTTATAGTTTCCATTTGCCTCAACTTTTGGAACCAAGTGCCACACACAGTACTTAACAGCAAGGCTAACATGCAACTCTTGAAAAGCTTTGCAAACAAAGTACAAGATGCTCTTTGTTCCAGTTTGTAAGTGAGTCTATTATATAACAACCAATTTTTTTTTTATGCCAGCTACGACCTTGAAAGGAGCAAAAAATATTTTAGCCATTAGAAACCATATCTCTGAGCTACAGGATGCAAATCCTTCTGAGAATCTGGCTCTATAGCAACATCATGATATTCCCTAGCACAGAGAAGACCATCCAAACTATTAAATTACTGAAGCACAACAAAGCAATGAATAATCCTAGAAGACATGCCCCCTTACGATCATCCCATATTGTATTACTCCCTCCTATTGAAAATACATGTTCAGGGTGAAACTTATTTAAAGTCCTGCCCAGTGCCAAACCTTGCCAGAGCTGCCCAGGCTCAGAGCAGGTGAGCTGCAACACACAGAAGCAAACCAGCACAGCACGTTGCATCGTATGAACCAGAGCACGATGATTTTGCACCTCAGAAGGCTCTTCTAGGTAAGAGATTTGCTGCCTGGCATTACCCCCTTCGCCCTGCTGAATCGTGTTAGATTGAGCATACCATTTTCTGTACCATTTTGATTCCTAGTGATTAAAAGCTCCTTTCAGGACATAGTGCTTACATTTCCAAAAGAGAGACAGCCCAGAAGATGCAGGCTCCAACTCAAGAAGCACTTCTGGCAGCCAGGAAGTAGTCAGACCTGCAGTTAGACATCCAAACTAAGCCTACAACATGGCCACTGTGTTGCTGATGTGCCCCAGACAGCAGCAATGACCCTTCTGCACCAGAAATGCCATGATTTGTATTATTTAAACAGTGTAGAAGGGTTGAGATGGCTTACTGATGCCTACAATATCACTTTTTTTCTGTTAGTCCCATCCCAGGTGTCCCTCCACCTTGTGTAGCTCTTGCCCCAAGTCTGGCCATACCTTCATGCACACACTTCCTGCAGCGCAGCTGCTGTTGGCTCAGCAGAACCCTGTGCATATTCTGGGAATAAAGAGTAAAAAATATCTTTTGCATACATAATCTGTACTGTAAAAGGTAGAAACATTAAAGTATGCAGGCATCATGGCTGTTGCAATTGAAAACAGGCCTCAAGTCAGATATGGCTGTACATTCTTCAGCAAATTTCAATATTTCTTCAGTGATTACAAAGATACTACTTATTTTCTCATAGTTACACATCTGCCAGCACATACTGACTAATATAGCACCTGCATAGTGCAAGAAGGCCCCTATTATTTGCTTCCATGCCCTCAGTAAGGATTTTATTCCTCAGGGAGAAACTAAAAAGGTACAATAAACAAAGAATTAAATTATTGTACAAATGGACAGGTCTGAGGGTAGTAGGGACCTCTGACAGCACTGGGACTGCTGCCACCCCTACCTAGGGAAAGGAGTACCCTCAGGGGGAAGTTAATGGTAGAAAACAGAAAGGGAAAAGCAAATCACCAAGCATCCTTTCCTGTCTTTTTGGTTCAGAGACCACATAGGTTTGAAAGGCCCTGCTCAAGTAGCAGCAGACTCTCACAGACAACACGGAGGTGGAGTGCTCCCAGCTGAAAAAGAAAGCTCCCAGGCTATCCAGCCCTCAATCCTGCCATGGCCACAGAAGCCACCAGCTTCAAGAAATGCCTCCAGCTTCTTGCTTTCCATGTGGCTCTGGTAGCACCTGTCTTCTGTGGGAATGTGCTGGTCTGGCCAACGGAGGGCAGCCACTGGCTAAACGTGAAGATGGTTATTCAGGAGCTCATCCGCCGTGGGCACAGCGTTACCATCCTGGTGTCCAATGCTTCCCTCTTCATTCAGCCAAAGGCTGAGACCACCGAGAAGTTTGAGGTCTATAACGTGCCCTTCAAGAAAGACACCATTGCAAACCTGATTGAAGACATCATGACGTTATGGCTGAACAACAGGCCAACAGCTTCGACCTTCTGGCAGTTTTACAAGGAGCTGGGGAAACTGTCCAAAAGCTGGCACCAGGTCAACAGGCAGATGTGCGATGCAGTGCTGACCAACCAGGAGCTGATGGCCCATCTGCAGGGCTCTGGCTACGACCTGCTGCTGTCAGACCCAGTGACTCCATGCGGGGACCTCGTAGCTCTCAAGCTGGCACTGCCTTTTGTGTACTCCCTGCGCTTCTCTCCAGCCTCGACTGTTGAGAGGCACTGTGGCAAGATCCCAGCCCCACCATCCTACACACCTGCGGCCCTGTCTGAGCTCACTGACCACATGTCCTTTGGCGAGAGAATTAAAAATATCCTGTCTTATCACTTGCAAGACTACATTTTCCAGAGCTACTGGGGAGAATGGGACATCTACTACAGCAAGATCTTGGGTAAGCTGTTGCTACATAGCTTTTCATCACTTAGCCTGCCATACTATGAGCTACAGAGCTGAGAGCCTAGAGGGTGGCAAAGGGAAGGCCTGGAGGGGGAAGCAATCAACACACGGCCACCAACAAGTTTTTCATTGTGTCCCTGTATGGAAAAGTGAATAAGCCACCAGTGAAAGAGTCAAGCAGCTGAGGTTCAGCTTGGATATTATGAAACATTTCTTCTCAGAAAGAGTGGTGAGGCATTGGCACAGGCTGCCCAGGGAGGTGGTGCAGTCACTGATCCTAGAGGTGTTCAAGAAACGCAGAGATGTGGTACTGAGGGTCATGGTTAGTGGGCATGGTAGGGGTGGGCTGGAGGTTGGACTGGATGATCTTAGAAGTCTTTTCCAACCTTAATGGTTCTGTGATTTTATGACCTCTTACATACGGCGTGTAATGGCAGTCTGAAACAGAAGGCCAGAGTGATTTCAGAGACCAAAATAATTAAATTCATCTACAAAACAGGAGCCCCATCTCTCTGGAGATCCTACTTTGATCTAGCCAGGCAATCCTTACAGTCTTAAACCAATAGTCACCAAACTGCCCAAGTCAGGTACATTTGCATGAACTGCAGCCACCCCTGTCAGGATGCTGTGCTGGCATGGCACAGTGTGAAGACAGGAATCTGCAGACATCCCAATGGAGGGATTTGCCATAATTAATTCTAATGTAGAGTCTTAAGAAACTTCCCCAGCACAGAGTGCTCTCAGCAAGGAGAGCTCAGCTCTTACTTTTCCCCCTCCCATGCTCACACTGAAAGCATACAGCAACAGAACTGCTTTCCTGGTGCAGAACATCACAACTAGGTGAGCTACAAGCCAGTCTTGACCCTCAGTAGCAACTGAGGTGCACTGTGCTTTTGTAACAGACTTCACTTACATCACTGGTAATGAAAACCAATCCTTACTAAGTACAACTTGTTTTGTGCAAACAGACCTTCCACCTACGAAGGAACAGTAAAAATAACAAGCCTTCCTCACAGGCTTTTGTTTTGGACTCTTCTGAGCAAATACATAGAAAAATGTGCTTGGGTAAGTATGCAATCAATGTGAAATGTTTACTGAGCTCACACTAACCCTGTGTAGCAGGGCACCTTCAAGTCTCACAGGATGCAATCTAGCTGCATGCTGCAGGACTCCACAAGCACAGCAAGCTCTTGTTGTGTGTGCAGCAGACAGGAGCCTCAGCTCAATTTCTCAGGGCCTGACCACTACCTCCACTTCCACTTCATGCTGGAAAGGATGCTCTGGACAGCACAGGAGCCACAGCAAATGCTCTGCCCAACATCATGATTGGGAGAACAGTACTAGGCAGGAGTACAATGATTATTACTGGCACAGTGAATAAGTCTCACATAATTTCTCACCTGGAAATCAGAAGTATGGCTGTAAATAAAGCAGCTTAGCTGAGCTTCTGGTTCTACTTACAGCATATTATTGGGACCTGGTGGCAGACAGGACAGCCTATGGCCATTAACTCACAGCTCCAGCCTCCTTTCAGGACAGCTCTGGAGGAGGAAACATGTGAGGACAGCCTTATTCTGACACAAAATTTGCTTGCTTTACCATGTCATCTCATCCACATGGAGATCCGCTTGCCAGCTGCAATTCTGGATCACCACACTAAGTGTTCTGCAAACAGATGCTCAGTGGCTTCACAAAGCAAAAAGATGCAGGCACAGTGGGTGAACATTTCTCTGAACATCAGTTGCCACTGGAGCTGCCAGAGGAATGATAAAGTCACCTCTTGTACCAAAAATAACACAGATTATAGGTAGACAGGCACAAGAGCCAGGGCCGCTCAGAGAGACAGCCCTCACAGGGCTGAGCTCACAGCTCTCTGCGTTGCTTCAGAGGAAACCTCTTCCAGCTTCAGCAAGTCACTGACCGCCAGATGGAGCCAGCTGGTTCTAGTCATCTTTTCCCCGGGGAAAACATGCCATTATCCATGACGGGATTTTGCACCAGCTACCTTGGCTCTTTGCCTTGCCGTGTCATGCAGGCCCAGCCCATCTCGGTGTGCTCTGCTGCTCCCAAGGAAGCAAGGCCACTGAGGCACCGAGAAGCACTGCAAATCATGTCAGGAAAGAAGGTGGCTGTGCTGTGGCTGCTGGCTGCACTGGGCTCCGTGTATGGTGGGAAGGTGTTGGTCTGGCCAGTTGACAACAGCCACTGGCTCAACGTGGAGTATATCCTGCACGAACTTGTAGCCCGGGGCCATGAGGTGACTGTGCTGCTGCCTTCGTGCTTCCTTATCCTCAATGGCACCCAGCCCTCACCTTTCCAGTTTGAGATGATTGAGGTGCCAATCAGCAAAAGTGAGATGGCTGCCGCAATGGATGAAGGTTTCTATTTTTGGTTCTATGAGGAGAGAAGGTTACCTTTCTGGGAAAGTCTTTACAAGATGATTGATCTGCTACGCAAGTTTGAGAATATAACCAGAACCATTTGCGATGCAGTTTTGAAGGACAAGGTGCTGCTGGAAAGGCTGAGGACATCTGCCTTTGATGTCCTCCTGGCAGACCCACTGATGCCCAGCGGGGAGCTGTTTGCAGAGAAGCTGGGTATCCCTTTGGTGTACACCATCCGGTTCTCCATGGGCAACACTGTGGAGCGGCTCTGCGGGGGGCTCCCAGCACCTCCTTCCTACGTGCCAGCCAGCCTAAGCTCCCTAACAGACAAGATGACCTTCACAGAGAGGCTAAAAAACATGTTCTCCTATGCTCTGCAGGACCTCGCATACCATTACGTTCTCTGGGGACATTGGAATCAATTCTACAGTGATATTTTAGGTAAGGCTGCTCTTACTTGCAGAGATTACACATACTGTACACATAGGTCTGCAAAGCCAGAGCCTTGGTGCTAAGGTACAAGTTAGGACCATGGCAACCCTGAATTTCTTTCCTCCAAAATATTTGTGTCACAGCAAACAACCCAGGCAAGAACAAACATTACCTGTTTCTAGCTACAGGTAAAACCATACAGGTACTTTTAACATAGGCAAACCTATCAAGTGCTAATACCACTTGAAACAGCCTGTCAGTCAAATGCAACAGACACAAAGAAGAGAAAAATACCACTGCAATTCTACCAAAAGCTACTACTGAACTAAAATTTCTAAAGAAAAAAAAGCTATACATTTTTTAGAAGGCTATCTACCAAAGTTACCTTTTTCCCTTAGTAACACCCTCACTCCTTAGCTCTCCTCGGAATGAAGAGAAAGCTGCCTCCCTAGGTCTTTATGGGTTTGGAAGAGCAGCTGTCCCTGCAGGCTAAGAAGACTGCAGTGCACTGAGTCTCGATGGGCAGCGATAACATTTCCCCAGCAGCAAGGAAAAAAAGTCTTTGGCTTTTTTGATGGTACCTAAAAGAAGTATTTGGAGTTGCTTACTTGTTTATCTAATAACAACTGCAGAACTAATTTTGAAGTTTTGTTTTAAAGAGTTCTTGTCATGATTAGGAGGAAATAGGATGACCTTCCTTCATTAATTCAGAAATTTATTTATTTATTTTGTGGTGGAGGAGGAGGAATTAAAAGGTTATTATTTCCATGTGAGGATTAAAGTGCTTTTATTTATTTTTCAGATCTGTAGTAGTGTGTGGTTTTGTTGAGAGAGTAGAGTTGGCAGGAAGTCCTACTACTGGACTACTTAGCTACATATTTATTTGTGTTGCTTATCAAGTTTGGCAGCAGCTAGAAAGCCTTGTGCTGGAAGCAATGCACTTTGATGAACTGAGGCTGTGTCAGCTTCAGGCTGTCTGAACTGAGTGATTTATTGGGTTTTCTACTAGTCATAAATTGTGTGCATTAGCATTTAAGGTTACACATACAAAATCTACGTAAGCCCACTTTTTCTCCCCTCTGACTGCAGTCTGCTGTATCTCCAGTCTGAACTGTATCAGTCCAGTGAGGGTCCCATATAGTGGTGCTGGGCTCCTGGAGGAGTGCCCAGGCCCTATTTCAAATCAGCATAAGCCTCATCCTCCTGGTCAGGAAAGACCAGATGCCTGTTCTCCTCCATTTACACATCAGTGGCACAAGGCATCTTTGATTTATCGGTGGAATTGCCTTCAGGAAGGGAAATTAGGACTCTTGTGTTGGACTGCCCTGAACAGTGAGGGGCAAAGAAGGTGAGCAACACCCAAGCTCTCCATTTCCTTCTCTTTCTTCCATGAAATGGCCTTGATGCTGTGATGACCTCTGCCAGGACTGTCCCCGTCCAGTAATGTGCCCAAAGCATCTGGTAATGTTGAATACAGGATGTGAGCAAATTGTGGAAATTGTTGTTGTGAAATCACTGCAGGATGTTGTGTCTGCACGTAGTAAATCAGGAGACTACAACAGTAACCAGCAGTCTGGTTCTTAAAGGGCAAAGAAGCAAATCTAGGCTGCAGTCAAGTGAAAAGACTAAGCTCCTTGGGCACCCCTATCCTGAACTCCTGCTGTGCACCGGGATGTGTACCTTGAAGATCTGGCAGCAGGGCGAGGGCTTCTGCACCTCACATGCTGCAGGCTTCACTTTCTGGTGAGCAGAAACAGGAATTGCCTTCGTTTCCAGCTCTGCAGTAGATTCCAGAACGGGATTTACTGCTTGCCCAGCCCTCCCACAAGTGGCGTTTTGTGTACTGACATGCCCTCTTGCCAAGGCTGTCACCAAGTGGATCTCACTTTTACTGGCTGTTTCCAAAGTTGTTTGCACACTAAACACACTAAAGTAGTGAACTGTTTCAAGCATGCTCAGACTGGAGTTGTGCATGGACTGCTGAAATGACGGGGCAAAGATTCTCCTGGCTACTCTGGACCTTTGCGTGCTGCTGGAATGTTGGCTTTTGTGGGAAGGTGGTGGTCTGGCCCACCGATGCCAGTCACTGGATCAACATGAAAGTGCTGCTGGAAGAACTCATTCTCCGGGGTCACGAAGTGACTGTGCTGGTACCATCAATAAATATGCTCATCGACTACCAAGACACATCATCTCCTTTCACCTTTGAGGTCCTGAAAGTGAACTTCACCCAAGAGACCTTCGATGCTCTGATGGTGGACTTCTTAGATCTCTGGATTAATGACCTCCCTAATCTGTTCCCCTGGGAGGTCGTGTGGAGGATGAAAGAAGCCATATACTCCTTTTCCAACTTGTCAAAGCACTCCTGTGATGCCTTGGTGTCAAATCATCAGCTGATAGCAAAGCTGCATCAGGCCAAGTTTGATGTTCTGATCGCTGACCCTTTAGCTGTATGTGGTGAGCTTGCAGCACAACTCCTGGAAATTCCTTTTGTCTACAGCTTCCGTTTTTCTGAGGGAAATGTGGTAGAGCGGCTGTGTGGTGGGCTCCCATCTCCACCTTCTTACGTGCCTGCTAGCACAACAGGGTTGACAGACCAGATGTCCTTTGTGGAGAGACTGTGGAATTTCTTCTTTTACCTTTCCATGGATTTATTTTTCTTAAAGTTTTGGCGAGATGAATGGGATGGATACTACAGTAATGTCTTGGGTAAGGCAGCTGTTGAGCAGTCTCTCTTGTGTAAGTTGTGCTTTTCGAATGTTTAGAGAGCTTAGTGTTACAGTTTCGAAATACTTCCTCAAAATGTGTCACAATGTTGTAGATGACCTCCTTGAAGATGTAGTCCCAGGTTAGAAGGGAGCACATTGGGCTCCTTCCATCACTGATAGAAGGGAAGGAAAGGTCTCTGAAAGAGGCTGTAGATCACTACAGTAGACGAAGACACTAGTCTCTGATGTGTCATAGGCACCAGTCCTTTCTGCTTCTATACTTCAGTCCTCTTTAACATCTGCTGCATTCATTTGATGCAGAATAGATATCTTGACTTCTTTCATCCTTTTCTACATTTTAAGCAGAGTGTTTTCATTCCAATTTTTTTTTTCATTCAAAATTGTAGCAGTTTCGATACACAGTAGTGCACAATTTATCTAATTTCTTAAGAGAGCAGAGATGATAGTTCTGTGTTGGTCAGACAGAGGTTGTGCTTTATCTTTTAAGGCTTGTATAGCCTAGCAGATACCAGTACAGTCCTGTTATATCTCCACTTAAGGATCTTTAGAGTGTGTAGTTGCAATTTTTGTCAATAATGGTACTGCTGGTCAGCTCTTCTTGTGAGCTGCATGCCTGTTTTAGTGCCTATAGAGGAATTTAGAGGACAACTGTTATTTCTTAATTTTGAGGACAGGCACTTCTATAGCTAAGGTGGTAGCGGATAAAGACTGGAGGGCAAAATCATTGTTTCAGTAAGTGCAAGCTACTGGAGACAGCTCCATTAGCAACATGGAGCCAAGACTAAACTGGAGCCAATCTTGTTCTAACTAGGAACACTGGCTGTCGTTGGACGAGAAGAGCAAAGTTGCATGCATTTATGTCACATGTGTCATCTGGAGGTACTATCTGGCAGCCCTGATTGGTATGGAAGCTAAATGTGGGTTCGTCTTCTCCAAGAAGACTTTTCCCTTTCTTTCACCATACAGAGTTTGAAATACAGTTTCCTTAATCTGTATACTCAGAACTTCTGTTCTAGCCTATTACAGCACAGGGCTTGACTCCAAGTCTATAAGAGACCTTTCAGTTAAATGGACATTGAACCTTGTCTAGAATATCCGTGTTCAAGCAGATAACAAATGAACAGCAAGCACAAGGGCATCTAGTCTGTTGCCCTCCAATCTCTTCCTCTGTTTTCAACGAACACCTTTCTGCCTTCCAGACTAGTCTTTTTTCCATGAGTTGAACTTTTCTACCACGTAAGACTTCACAGTTTCACACTGCAACTTAGACAGTGACACTGTTATATCACTCTAGTAGTAATGCAGGTGTCATTTTCACTCCTGTAATTTTATTGCTGAGTCATTGTCCTCTACTTCAGAAAAAAATAATAACATAAAAAAAAAAAACCCACCAACACCACCGTTTTATTTCTTTTTAATGCCGATCAAGTTGTATAAGATGCTCTATGGGCAACCTTCCTCCTGCTGCTTATTTCACTTGGATACTATTTGCATTAGATAGGCCTTGGAAGATCATTTAACGCTTTTAACCCTTCTCCACTTTGTGGGGAAAATACCACAGAGAACTTGCAAGATGTGCCTAAGAATATATGTTTTCCAAATGAGAAGCTATAAGAGTTCCCCCCCTCCCCCCCCCTTTTTTCCTGCAGATGAATTTCCAGTGACATTTTGCCTAAAACAGCATTCCAGAACCTACGTTTTGGGCCAGTTTTTCCCTATACATTTCAGCAGAAGATTTCCCAGTCCCCAGCAGAACTAGGACTAACTGTACCTCTTTTTTCACTGTAGTCTGAGCAGCCACAGACTGAGACATCATTTGAAAAACACAACAGAACTTAATTAAAATATTCCTTCTTCCCTGACTTCTGATTATCACTTTGTGATTTAATCTTACGTGGCCAAAAGTTTTCTGTGACCAAATGGTGTTTTATTACAAGCATAGGTAATTAAATTTTCCAGCAGTACAAGAAACGCACAGAAATTAAATGCTTCCCAACTTGCTCTTATACTGCTCTACATTTATCCTGAAGGTTCAGAATGGTTTTAAAGATACTTTTGCTTTGTTTGTGGCAACTTAATAAGACTGAAAAGGGATGGGACAAGGAATAGGTCTAGATTTGCCCAGGATTTCTCTTCATGCTCAGTTTGACAGAATACACTGACTGGGAGTACCAAAATACAAAGGTAAGGCTAATATTTTGCAACCTACTGCAAACAAGATTATACACGTGATTGTTGTAAATGCCTTGTACTTTGCCCACAGGAAGGCCCACAACACTGTGTGAGACGATGGGGAAAGCAGAGATATGGCTAATCAGAACATACTGGGATTTTGAATTTCCTCGCCCTTTCCTGCCCAACTTTGAGTTTGTTGGAGGACTTCACTGCCAGCCTGCAAAGCCACTGCCAAAGGTATTCTGACTTTGTTCTGCCATCGGCTAGTTATCTACAAAATCTATTTTCAACCCTGATAAGCCATGTCATGAGAAAGCTCATTCTTAAAACAGATGTTCTGCTGCTGGTGGGAGCAGGAGGGAGCTATTTAGCAATCTGCCCAGGCTTGTACAGATTGAGGGCTGGGTTTACAGCTTGCTGTCAAAAGATGATAGGTGAGTCAGCAGGAGCAAATATGGGTATTTGTTTTAGGAGAAATAGGCGTTACCTCACAGCAGTGAATTGTAAAATTTAATTCTAAGACACTGAAATACCTGATGCAGCAGGACACTGACAAGAAAAACTCTTTTAACAAAATGGAGCCAAGACTTGCAGAAAGAGACCAGTGCTGAACGCTTTTTCTATTGGTGCTTATTTTAAGACATCTTGAAGGGAGTAAAATACTCAGCATTCCCAGGCTGCTATGACTGGCAATATTCAGGTGGAATTTGAAACTCCTGGCTATTGATGATGATGAAGACGTGACAAGCTCTGATCTAGATTATTACCCCTGCACAAGCGTTTTAGGAGGCAGGATCTTTTGCAATATAAATTGTCTACTAAAAAAAAAAAAAGAAAAGAAAGAAAAAAAAAGGTAAATTTTCTTGACTCTTAACTGCTATGAGGGTTGAGTTGAGAGAGAGGTATAGCCATTCCCGTTTGGATACTATTACTTCATTTCACCTGACACTACCTAAAAGAAGGAACAGAAAGATCATAGAATGGCTAGGGTTGGTCTGACGTGTTAAGTCTGGTTAGCAATACATACTATAATACAGGAAATGCAGAACTGGCTGACAAAGTGACAGCAGTGACTCAACAAATCCCTACTCAGGATGCTGCAACAAGCTGGCAGTTTTCAGCAATATCTCCCCCTGAAGGCCTGCACACCATAGCAAACTATGCCAGGGAGGATGTCACGGGGTATGCCTTCTTACTCCAGTGCCAGGATCCATTCCTGCTGGTCATGCTCTGAAAGAAACGTTTCCTGAAACTTTCTGACTTGCATTTAAAGAGACAAAGCTTCTTCTGCTTGTCTTGATGCTTGTCTCCCTCTTTCTTGCGGAGAAGCTGCCTGTTCTGCAGAGGGCGATGTGTACCTTTGTAATAGCCTTCTGTCAGCAGAGGTGCTTATAACACCATGATCATCTTCTTAATAAACTAAATAATTTATACTCTCTCTTCACATAATCTGTGTAACATGCATTTTGTGATTACCGTTAGTATGCCTTCTACCTCCTAGGAAATCGAAGAATTTGTTCAGAGTTCAGGGGAACATGGCATTGTGGTATTTTCTCTCGGGTCAATGGTCTACAACCTAACCAGTGAAAGAAGTAATGTGATTGCCAGAGCCCTCAGCCAGCTTCCACAAAATGTGAGTTCACTTTCAAGTATAAAACAACCTGCCTTGCTTTTTTGTCACTAACACTTCCTTTAGCAAACCTACATTTGACTGGCTTGCATCTCTGCTGGATATCCCATGGCCAGAAGATGGGCTCTGCAGAGGCAAACTACTGAGCCATCCCGGGTAGAATTAAGGTATTTCTCCTCCCCATTCCAAGGCCAAATAGTATGGATGTGTCATAGGCCAAAATAACTAACCAAAGATCTAATCTAGAGCCAAAGCTGTTTGAATCACTGGGAAAGGATATGCGAGTTTGAGATAATGCTCTGCTTTACATGTAATAAGACAGAAGATAATGCTGCAGTCATAGTGTTTATCTTAGTGTTTATCTTAGTGTTCCTTTGTTCAAGGTCCTCTGGCGATACAAAGGTAAAAAACCAGAAGCTCTTGGCTCCAACACCAGGATTTATGACTGGATACCCCAAAATGACCTGCTTGGTGAGAATGATTCTATCTGGGATGAATTACACCCTTCGCAAAGTTATTTCCTTTGTTTTTCTGCTAAAATGGCTCATTTGGCTGAAAGAACCCCAACACTTAATGGCTACAGTTAGTTTTGTACCACAAGCAGCAGAGGTTTGATCTTGAAGCCCTAATTTCCTAGTTTGTTTTTGACTTTGTGGCAAGTGGGCTATACAAGAACCATGGAAGATACAGCCAGACCATAAAGGGAGTAGGGATCAGTGGCTCAGGAAGGCAGCAATTTGAGCTAAGCTATACAGATGGATCTCATAAGGAAAAGTCCCAGTCTTAACAGAGCCCAGTGGCATCAGTCTGCAAGGACTAAGAACCACATGTCAGACAGTAAGAAAGAAGGTATGTGTTCTGGACTTCACCCTTGCAGTTCATTTCTCGGGCACATTCTTCCAAATGCATCAAGCATCTTAGGTCAACTAGAAAGCTGCAGAAGAGGCTATTATGAACCTGAGCCAATGTGAAAACTAGAACAGCATGACTGCAGAAGGACTGAAGTAACTTCACAGTAGTCTGGAGGCATATACTAGTTCACATACTGCATTCAAATATGAATATGTGGAAGTTAAGCTAAGTGTGCATGCTCTGGTGCCAATCCAGAAGTCAGGGTGCATTTGCTCTAGTAGTTGACAGCTCTGATACTCCTGTGAACATGGCCTGCTGCTGCTACATGTGTCTCACCTTCCTTGTTGCAGGCCATCCCTTGGCAAAGGCCTTCATTACTCATGGTGGGACCAATGGGATCTATGAAGCTATTTACCATGGAATCCCAATGGTTGGGATTCCCATGTTTGCTGACCAGCATGACAACGTTGCTCACATGAGGGCAAAAGGAGCTGCAGTTGAGCTGGATTTCAGCACACTGACGACACAGAATCTAGTTGATGCAGTGAATACAGTCATTAACAATTCTACGTAAGTTTTGTTCTTCCATTAGAGTGATGCTATTTAAACCTTGTGCTGCTGATGTGAGACATGCTGACTCTTCTGGGAACTCAAAATATCGAATAGTTGGCACTCGGGTCTTAGAGAAAAAACAAATCTTTACTAAGTATCAGCATCTTCTCAGAAAAGAGAGACCAGCAATTCTACCTTGTATTGCATTTTAAGATTCCTTTGAGAAAGATAGCTCCGGAGCAACTCCCAGGATGATTCTGTGTTCACTGCTAGCATAAATTCTTTGGATACACTGCATGACAGTGCAAAGTTGTTTTATCTATTCTCTGTATGGAGCCATCACAGTTCTCTTATCTAAGCCTCCAGTATCCTTAGGTTATTGTAGCGATGTACCTGAACAGATGTAAAAAAGTTTACGTCACTTTTTTTTTACAGAGTAATTGGAATCATTTGGCATAATTTTTCTTTGCAAAGATTGACTTTCTCTATTAAAGTTTGTATCTCAAGTTCTGTGCAGATAGGAATAAACTGGGCTGGTTTCAAATATTTTTATGTAATATTGACGAAAGTAAAAGCACAGCTTTCTACCTTCCTCAAAACAACAGCCAGTTGTGGAATGGGTTGTTTCAGAAATCAGTGACAAATCTCCTTTCTTTCTTTTTTCAGCTACAAGGAAAGTGTTTTAAAGTTATCCAAGATACACCACGACCAGCCAATTAAGCCTCTGGACAGAGCTGTCTTCTGGATTGAATTTGTCATGCGTCACAAAGGAGCAAAGCACTTGAGACCAGCTGCTCACCATCTTACCTGGTACCAGTACCACTGCCTGGATGTTCTGGCATTCTTGTTCATCTGTGCAGCCATTGCTGGCTTCATTCTTGTCAAGTGCTGCATGTTTTGCTGTAGAAAATGTGGTAGGGTCACAAAGAAAAAGAAAGAATAGATACATTGATCCCATCAGCAGTGTTTCTTCTCATACACTGCTTCACAGAATGGCCCAGGCTGGAAAGGATCTCCAACCCCCCTGCCACAGGCAGGGCCATCAACCTCCCCATTTAATACTAGACCAGGCTGCCCAGGGCCCCATCCAACCTGACCTTGAACACTTCCAGGGACAGGGCATCCACAACCTCTCTGGGCAGCCTGTTCCAGCACCTCACCACTCTCATAGTAAAGAACTTCCTCAACATCCAACCTAAATCTTCCCTCCCTCAACTTAAAACCATTTCCCCTTGTCCTGTTGTTATCTACCCTTTCAAAGAGCTGACTCCCCTCCTGTTTATAGGCTCCCTTTAGGTACTGAAAGGCTGCAATTAGGTCACCCGGCAACCTTCTTTCCTCCGGGCTGAACAAGCCCAGCTCCCTCAGCCTGTCTTCGTAGGGGAGGTGCTCCAGCCTTCTGATCATCTTTGTGCCCCTCCTCTGGATCCTCTCCAACAGCTCCCTGTCTTTCTTGTAATGGGGGCTCCAGACCTGGACACAGTACTCCAGAAAGGGCCCCACAAGAGCAGAGAAGGACAACCACCTCTCTGTCCTTGCTGGCCACCCCTCTTCTGATGGAGCCTAGGATACCATTTGTTTTCTAAGCTGCAAGAGCACACTGCTGGCTCATGTTAAGTTTTTCATCCATCAGAACCCCCAGGTCCTTCTCTGCGGGGCTAAATGGTTTACTGCTTCAGTAAAGCATTTTTACATATTCCTTGGTAAATACAATTATTAGGACATGCTTTAAGCTACGTGTATCATGAAGCACCTCACTGAACTGGGTTGTGCTATAAAAGCAGTTAGAGAGCTGCTTGCTAAGCCAGCAAATTACTTTTGGCCTCTCTAACACTGAATGATAGCTGCTTAACTCCTTGGGAAACTGATAGCCAATCACACTGTATTCCTAGAATGGTAATTGCTGCTCTAACTTTTCAAATTCAGTTTGGCATTCTTTTTAAATTCAGCCCTCCTGCATGTCATCCAGTGGTCCTGCAATTGGTTTCTTAGCCTAGCTCTGTCCTCCCCCATAAAGTCACCTACACTTGATGATTCAAAACCAAAACACCTCTCCTGTCAGTATAGCTTCTTCCAGATTGAACAGTGAAGCTCCTAAAAAACACCCAACTGAAAGGCTAACATCATGAAAGACTGAGAATTGCCAGAGTCTGGTAAAGCTTGTGTCATCACTTTCTACAAATGCACTACTTAGCGGTATAGGGGAGATCAGAGCTCATCTGAGTCCTGAAACCAGTAGAGAAACTGCTTACTTTCCTCTGGGAACCACTCCTTTTTCCCATCCAGTATGCTTTCACAACACCGCAAGTGTGCAAAAATAGCCTATATCCGTCAGTAACCTGCTCATGTTAACTCCCAAATCCTGTGAGCCATAGTAACTGATAAATCCAGAAAAACCTAGAGGTAGAACTTATAAAGTAGTCATGTCACACATGGGAACAACACAATAGTTACTTGCCTTGTCTGAAGTACTGGTGGGAAAATAATGCTGCCCATGGCTCAGACAGTGATGTTAAATGTTGCACTACTGAAACTATTTAAGGAGACCTTACTGATGAAAACTGATGCTAGCTCAGGCCTCCTGTTGAAGGTAAGGCTATTTGACTATTATGCCAACATACTTGAAGAATGTGCCCCAATTTTAACTGATGTTTGTTGTATTCTGGATGTTGCAGATTTGTTTTCAGACTGAGAAAACATTATCTTTGTTTACATAATAAAATTCCCCTCAATATATTAACTTTTTAATTGTCTCCTTTGTTAACAGCCTCAGTTCCACTTAAATCTCTTCATACAAAAACCTCCACAAAAGTTTAAGTGAACAGTTTCCAGTCTAGAGTGATTACAACAAGCTTACTAACTAGTGTTTCACATGGTAACTAGGAATCCAGCACAGTCATGACAGGATGTGCAGAAACACGTTAACAGTGAACACATGACAACTGGATCCTAGAGCAGAAAGGATTCACAAAACCTCTTCATACAGCTGACTCCTGAAACTCAGCTTCACCATACTTCATTGCTGAGTCCTCGTCATCCAGCTTTGAAAGTAGGAAACTGGCTGAGGATACTAGTTCTATTGACAGTAAGGCCAGTCAGGCTTCTGACATACTTCTGGGACATTTTGGCATTGGTCAGACAGAGCTAACAAAGTATATAGGAAATACAGTGTTCTGCACTTTGAAGATTTGAGAAGGTACTTCAATTCACACAATCACAAGGGTTGGAAGGGACCTCAAGAGGTTGAGTCCAACCCCCCTGCTAAAGCATCATCCCTACAGTAAGTCATGCAGGTACACATCTAGAAGGGTCTTGAATATCTTCATAGAAGATTCTGCAGCCTCTCTGGGCAACCTGTTCCAGTGCTCTGTCAGCTTACTGTAAAGAAGTTCTTCTACATGTTTGTATGGAACTCCCTACATTCAAGTATTAGGCCACTGCTCCTTGTACTATCCTACACAACACTGAGAAGAGCCTGGCCTCATCTGTTTGCCTCCCCCCTCCCTTTAGATATTTATGAACATGAATCAGATCACCCTTCAGTTTTCTTTTCCCCAAGTTGAGCAGATTACTCAGCCTTTCCTCATATGGGAGATGCTCCAGGCCCTTCATTATCTTTGCAGCCCTCTACCAGATTCCTACTTACTCAGAGCAATTTGACTTATCGAGCACTGAATTAAAGTCAAGCTTAAAAACAAAACAAAACAACAAAAACAGACAAACAACAAACCTGCAACAGCTATTATTTCCAAATTAAGCAACGAAATATCTCAGAGAACGTAGGTGATCTGTGGTGCACATCTCCAACTGGCCACAGTAAGTACCCATGCTCAATTTGACAGACCAATCTAATCCTACTGCACACCTCTCAGTTCACAGTTTTGAGGGAGTTAAACATGCTAAACTTCTTGAGGCATTTAAAAAACATTTCTATGTGGAGGTCACACTTTTTGCTCACGTTTACTATACATGCGTAGACTGAAATACACAAAGCCCAAAACACTGTCAGTTCCAAAAAAACACCTGTTTCCACAACTGCGACACTGGCAAATCCTATATTGCAGCTTGTTAATACAGCTAAAGCATACAGTGCTGCAGAGCTGAAGGACTACAAAGAATGTGCTATAACTTGACTAATTAAATAAGAATACAAAAAATAAAGGTTATTAAGAAGACCACAAAGGCAGCATTACAAATGCAGGTTTTGAGAACTAGCAAACTGCTGCAGAAACAGAAATGTCCACTATGACTTTTATCTTTCTTCACAGTTCTATACCATTAGCATTTAGATTCAAATACTTTCTACTTACAAGAAATAACAAGCGATGCAGTAATCTCTAAAAGGAAGACATGGGAGAGGTATGATTGCAGCTGAGAACAGCCTGTTAATAGCATGGAGATTATTTTAAGTTAAAAATATAGGACCTTAACTTTGATTGGCTGCATGAGCTGTGTTAATCAACTACTTCATTGAGGAAACAGAAAAAGCAGTTACCTTTTGTTTCATGCTTCTTGATCAATTTCACTCATTGCAATTATCTTTAAACATTTTTCTCAATATTTTCCTAGAACGGCCACATTCCAGGAAAGCAGGCAAGCTTAGAAGATCAAGAAACTCAGTCTGGAGCTGTAACCATTTCAACAGTTACCGATTTATTTTTATATAAAAAAAGAAATGGTAGCAATGTAGAATACAGCAATACTTCCTGTTCCACACACGCAGGTTGTGAACATTCCAAGCAATGTGTACATTTTGGAAGGAGACTAGACAAGATAATTGACCAAAATGTTACTGAACACGGGAAGATTTATTTTTTTAAAAAAGGTTAAAAATTAGGTATCAATATTGTCTTTTTAATATTGCTTTCATTACTGAAGACTGAAAGAACACTTGACTTTACAGACAGTTAAAAAACAAGAAGAAAAGAAGAAAGCTGCTATGGCACCGCCATTCAGTCAAAAATCATACTTAATATTTGCATACTTGATAGCAGCATTCTCCCCACAGAACCATGTGAAACTACAGGAAGAAAACATCAAAGCAAAAAAAAAAATGGCAGTTTTCCATCAGTATTCAAAAACCTAGAATGAAGTTACTAAGTAGATGAACACTCACTGAGTATTAATCAATATGTACATTCTTGACTGTTTCCCATTCTGCTCCAATAGAATTGTCAAGTGTCAGCTTTGTGTACTCTATTTTTGGCCAAACTGAGTTTTTCCAGTTCACAGTTCACTGCATGCTTGGAATAAAGAGGGTCATTATAAATCCTTCTACACAACGAACTTTAAGTAGACAGCTGAAAAGAAAATGTACTACTTGTAAACACACAAAAAAATACAAGCTCTTTTTGTTTCAAGTGAGCACTGGTTCTAGACAGATTATCTTCGGTATCTACCTCTTTCTCCTCTGTCTCTGTCCCGGTCACAAATCCTCTCTCTCTCCCTTTCCCTGTCACGGCCTCTGTCACGTTCTCTGTCTCTTCTATTATCTCTAGGCCGGTCCCGTTCCCGCTCTCGATCCCTCTCTCGAGGCCTGCTTCTCCGACCGCTGACAACTGCTTGTGTGCGGCGAAGAAAGTCGTCTACCCTCATGTCATAGTCGTGCTGTGAGGGAAGGACAGCTGTTTATTTTCTTTGCCAGATGAAAATCCCCTCCCTGTCCTTATCCACGGGACTGGCTGTAACTCTTGGGAAAGCCCAGTATAAAATAATTATTAAAAACAAAACAGCAAAAAAAACCAACTGAAAACATGCATCCAGAAGTACAAGTTTCTTCTCTCATCTTCAGGGCAGCACCATAGGTCTGTGTTTCTAGTATGCATGAAGTAGAGAACAGTAAGATGGAGTTCAAATGTCAGATACCAGCAAGAGACCTGAAAGCTAAATAGCTTTTGAGGACAGCAAAAAATTATTCAACAATCTACTCTAGTTTTTGATGTGCCTTTAAGAGTTACAGAACTCACCATTAACAGAAAAGTTTATCTTTTATGCATGATTACAAGCAATTACAGAAGGCCATGTCCTTATTCAAACTGAGCTTCAACAAGGAAGTTCACAGCCTGACAACTGGATGCCATCTTAAGAAGACAGGTCAGTTTAAGACCACATTCTGTTAATGTTTCACTTCTACATGACCTGGAAGAGAGGCTTTTCAACAACACTGAAAATATCTAGTCAATCTACATGAGTTATCTTTCAAAGGAAAACTAATATGTACTTTTATGATCTGTATTTTCCAAGTCAATACATTTCAAGTTACACTATCTACATCTGTAACCCAAATTCCTCCCAGTTCTAACCTAGTCTTAAGACTCGTCTTCCCTTGTCTTTTTGGACACTTACTACTCGTTTGTCTCTATATCTTGCTTCATGTGGTACAGGATGATGTCCTGAGTATGGAGGGTGAGCTTGAGGTGGAGGTGCATGGTGCTGATAGTAAGGATGGTGTGGTGGCTGCTCCATACCTGGATACGGTGGCTACAAGAAAGTTAAAGGCAGTCTGTTTACTGTTCCAAAACAAAGGTATGTACATAAGCTGTGGTGCAGGGAATACACAGCAGAGGTTACTTTCATTCAGGTGGAAATACAGACACCTAAATACACAATTACTAGGCTGCAATCAGAAGTAACAGATTACTTCTCATGAAGCGTGCATGCTTTATCACTGCTCTACCATTGATTTTTCAGCTACTCGGGGAACATCCCGCCCAGACCCAAAACATAAACTCTTTCCATACCTACCTTAAGATGATACTGTAGGTAAACTTCTGCTACTTAATTTTGTTAACTATAATTTTTTATAATCATCTATAAAATTTCTGTCCAAACTAGTAAATTCTCAGATTCTTTTCAGTGCCACGCCTACAAATACATATTGTTTTACTTCTGTTTTACTTGCAGCTTACTCTGCAAGGCAAACTATTCCACAAAATGCTAGTTGAATATATTATTATTATTTTAAACAAAGCATCTACTTGCTACCCTACTCCATTTCTTTAAATGATCAAGGCCTTTCTTTCAGATTCTACTGAAGCATCTTGGCTTACATTCCTCTTTACAAAAGAAGTAGGTGGAAGCACTGGCTTTTAGGATATTTATGCAGCATGCAGAATGGAGAAGAGAGGGAAAAATGACAGGAAAATCTGGAGGTTTAGCTGTGATTGATAAATCACTTTCCTCCCAGTATGACAACTTGGTTTATTTCTTTAAGTTGTTAGAAAAGCTGTGTCTCAGCTGAGCAAAAGTGAGAGGTATCTCCACATCCTGCAAAGCCTTTTGCTTTCACAAAATATACACAAGAGCCAGAAGACTTGTTACAGTTACTCAAAATCAGGACTCTCACTCAGGGTCATAACAAAGTAAGTTGCTACAATGACGTTTTCCTCACTGGATGAAAAAAAACAAACCTGAGTTTTAGTTCTAGTATTAGTTAATTTCAATGTACATAACTGTACACGCATGTATTCACATATATGCTCATCTAGACAGGGAAAGAAATGCACTTCAATGAAGGATGCTATACAGCACGTCTTACTTTCACTATGCTGCTCATTATGCTCGGCTATTTTTCCACACGCTTCTCTGCCCTAACCAAAAGCAAGCCACTGCGTAACACCTCAACACGCCATGATCCTATGCAGCAAGTCCAGTTCTGATGCATCTACTGTATGAAAGAAAGCCCATTACTACAAATCTTTAGCTAAACACAAAATCTCGTCACATGCCCTCATGTGGGCTAAAAGTAAGTGTCTGTTATCTCCTCTGAGCTTAGAGCTCCCTGCAGGTTCAAGATTAGTCAGATTTTCACTGCCGTACTACTAACTAGAACGACAGACTATAAAGTAAAAATACAAATAGTAGATATAAATTTTATATAGTTACAGCAGAGATACATTTTAGGAAAAGGGAAGGGTTGAGCACAGATTGGATTTACTAGGCTCCTATAGCAGGGTACAGAAAAGCCATGCTTTGCAGAAAAAGGCAAAGTTGAACAAGACACAAACCATTCCTTGCCATGGTGGCGGTGGTCCCATGTTGTGGAATTCCCTCACGTAATCATTGTAGGACTAAAATGAAAGACAGGGATATTAATATTTGTGACAGGAGTTCTTCAGAAGTGCTGAAAGCTGAATATAAGAAGGTCCCCCAAAATGAGCATGCACAAACTTACCCCATTTAAAAACACATCTCGTCGAACTCCTGAAAATCGTCTGTTGGGAATAAAAATTTGCAGAACTAAATTCACATTATCCATACGGATGAGTTACCAGGACATAAAAAGAACAGCATGAACACACCTTACCTGTCGACTTCAGGATACCTGGGATCCTTTATATACCCTGTTCAAACATCAAGCAGTATTAATTTACCATCTCATGATAATAATCTTTAAATACATACTCATAAGAATCTATTCTCCAGCTATCAAACTGTAACAGGTATTACAGTGTAATACCCATAGTATTCAGTTTCAACATAACTATAGAAAACTTACAACTTCTTGCAGACAATACAAAAATAATAGCACAATATAGTAACAAAAATAATGTTTCACATATATAATAAATACACACTCATAGGAACTTGCACACAGTGCAACTATGTAAAGGAATACCTATGCAAACAAAGACTTGGAATTTTATTCAAATAAATTGGGAATGCCCACAAGCTCGAGGAGTACTGTCCCCAAGCAGTCACCACATGGCCATAGCTACTTAACAACCATGCACTCCGTAGAATCCTACTATTCCCAGCAATTCTTAAGACCAATTTCCTAATAGGTCTTGAACATACAGTTATACAGAAAATTAAAAACAAACAAGGTAAAACCATCCGGAAAAGCCTCACAGGATAAAGAATTGTTACAGTTTAGAATGTAAACTTTTTACAGCTGTGCAAAATAGTGCAAAACACCAGGCATGCTTATATTGCTAATGAAATAATGCCTTTGAGTTTCATTAGATTTTACATTTTTGTTCTGTACTCTAAATAATGGTCTTGAAAAGCCAGGAAGCAACAACACTTTTTTACAAAGAACACTAAATTTGCCGTCAAACTGGACAGATAAAAGCAGGTTCTTAAGAAAGATTTAGAGATCCACTAATGAAATAATGGGATATATATTCCCAATAACAGTGAAGCAAGATTATGCAGATTACAACTGACCATTTTTTAGTATTTGCTTTGTGAAAAATAAAAATCTGCCATATTACCAGTGTTGCTTTACTACCATTGCAAACACTTTTCTGGAAAGTAACAAAATTGTTTCCCCACATTCATGATTAGACCCTCTCGTAAAAAGCAGTAAAAGTTCCTTTTCCCTTCCTCATGCCAAGCTTGTTTAAAAAAAAAAAAAAAAGTTCTCTCTGAAAATACAATTGAACATGCAACCTAAATAAACCTGCTACTCAGGCAACCTCAGATGACTTTTCAGCTGGAAATTTCTGATAAGCATTTTAATTTGACAATTACTGCATTGACAAGTAGCTTAAACTAATTCTAGTGATGGGTAGGCATTTCAACAAACCATATAATAAAAGCTTTTAAGAGGATCATGCACAAAAATTTACACAACCATGAGATTCTTAAAAGGCCACAATCTAGAGTAACTTATTTCTCTCTCAAACCAGTAAAGGTTTGCGAGAACCACAGAAACTTTGCAAGAGGTGAGTTAAACCCAAAGGCAGCGCTTAGAACAAATCCTTTGTTCATTTTTTTTTTTTAAATTTTTTATCCCAGCCACATTAGAAGTTCACTTTTAGAATTTATGAGGATGCACTAGAAAACACTTGCGAACTGGCGCACAGAAATCTTCACAGTAAGATATTAACCTGGTCTTTGGTGAAACTCAGGGGGATAGTCAATCCTTGGTTTCTTCCTGCTGTTATGAATATCATAATCTTCTGGTCGACGCCTACACAAATTAGATATCAGAGATTAAACAAGGTTGTTTGGAGCATTCGGCACAGCAGAATACCTCAAAGGAATATCTTGAGCTGCCCAGGATCTCCATTTAACCATTCTGAATTCCATCTGATTCAAAACATTCCACAGCTTTAAGTACGAACTCAAGTAATCAAGAACAAGTCAAATTAAATACCCCCTTCCTATTTCACTTTCTGGCTACACGTGCTTTGGTAGTTAGGAAAAAACCTCTACCTACTGATTCCTTTGTAACAAACAAAGGGTAACAATTTCATCTGAAAAAAGAACTTAGACTCATGCTTTAACATACCTTCCGCTCTACATTCTGAACTAGTCTGTTGGACAACAAAATTTACACTCACTTCTAAATGTAGTTAAAATAAATGGTAAAGTATATAATTACAGTAAAAAGGCACAGACATTACTGTATTTGCCAACTATGGGGTGAAGGTTCTACAAAAGGCTTATTTTTGTACATTATTAAATAAAACTGTACATTATTTGTGAAACGGCTTCTTTCACTGTAGCTTGTTTAGCTAGGCAGGCCAATGCCATTTCTAACAGCTTCTGATCCAAGCAATTTACCAGTAATGCATCAGTGCCATTAGAACAGGAAGCTCAAGAACACTTAAGCTCCCTAATTAAAATAATTAGTGCTCTCTTCTACACAAGCCACCTTTTCAGTAAGAGAACTGTTACCTGAGAATCTTACTCTCAGGGAGAAAGCCTGTTTATGAAACAGTTAAATTCCAGTCACTGTTATGTTTAATACAGAACCGAAAACTGGCTGCTAATGCTGCTTTGTCAGGGAACATAAACACTACTGGGAGACTTCAACGCGAACACAGAAGCATTTTTAAACACAAATCAGCTACACATCCCTCCCTCCCTCCCGCAGTGAGCGGTAAAATTACTTATGACAAAGACAAGAAATTGATATTTTCTTGTAATGCTTAATTACCGTACAACTTGCTTGCTGAGTAACAAGCTTTCTTTTTATGAAGAGCCATTTTTCCTCCCCCTTCCCAATTTCAGTTCTTAAAGCCCACTATACCCAGTTACTAAGCTCTTTAAAATGAAAGCAGATTCTCTACGAGCAAAAAGCCCAAAAACCAAAACAGTTGCATCTACAGTAAAATCAGATCAAGAAAAACAAAAGCTGGTGTAAAGAATAAACATACCGCTTTCTTGTAGTTTTGAGAGTGCATTTACGACCGGTATAAAATATGATAGAAACAGTTCATATAGTAGTCCAACTACTGACTTTTAGCTGTAAGCCACATACATAAATGGAGGCCCTGGCAGGCATGAGAAGGTGTGGTGCTGTTATATGTATAGTTTGCAGTCCATTGCAAAACCTTCACTTGTATATACTTTATTGCACTGGAAACCTCTTAGCTTAACTTCACAAGCCATCTTGGTGTTCAGTCCTTTAAAGCCAAAAATAAGGGGACGCTGCCAGGTTTCCTCCTACCTACTCGTTAGTGTCCTTTTTTTTTTTTTTTTTAAAGATCAAAGAAATGGGGACTCTTGTTGGGTATCTGTACCTACCACAGGATGTTTCCACAAAGAGGAAACTTAACCAAAGGTTTCAGCCCAAATCATACATCAGTCTGTATGCAAAGTGGCTACACAGGGAAAAGGTGTTTGGCAGAAGGGCTAATATCAGTTCTTTGCAAAGACTTCTCCAATTCTGTAACAAGTTACACCCCCTTTTTTCCTGGAAAATGATGTTAAGTTCATATAGCAGTGATCAATAACCATGTCGATCCTCTAAAAATACTTTAAGTCCACAGGTACTGCCATCATCTGGAAAGGTTGTATATACAGACACAGCAACAGCCTGTTGGTTTGTTGCCGGGTCTCCAAGGGCCACTCGATCCCTTTTGGAAAGAACCTATTGTTTTCAGAAGCTCAGCAAGATGTGTGAATTCAGTGGTTACATGTTAGAGAATATCTGGCAATGGGGTTAACACAGCACGGTGACACAATTTGAAACAGTCCCAATAATGCTCCTCCTCTTGAATATCAAAATAAATTAAATATTTTATCCTCAAAATGAGGCGGCATCTTCTGAAAAATTATAAGTGATCCTTATAAAAGTCCCATATTTGATAAGGCTTATCCAGAGACACACCTGAAAGAAAAGGCTTTTACAAGATATTAACACATTTTTGGCATATAAATATATCCTTCTCTTCATCTAGCCTCCTCATAATAAATCCAAGCTTACCTACAGCTAGTGTTACACATTGTAATATCTCAATAAATTATCTAGTCTAAACTAGATGGCACTTTAAGAGCTTTTTTTTTTTTTTCCTCTGCAAAAGCAAAGATCCCCATTTTCCTCTTGAATAATGACAGACCGGGAAATCATGTGAACATGTGAAATCCTCAATGAAGCCACAAACTTGTCCATGCAGCTTGATTTGAGGATTTTCTCTCTTCTTTATCGCAGGGAAAGCTTTGACGAATCACATTCCTCCATCACGTTATTCTGATACATGTGCCTATTATCAGTCCAAAGAACGTTTCTAACCTTCCCACGTCCCGAACGGGGTCTCGACGAGATGGTCGTCCTCTTGATCGGGGCTGTGAGTGCATTCTTCTCTTGTGCCTCATTTTATGAATGAGTTGATACAAGTCAATACTTTCATCAGGAGGGAACAGAAGACAAAGCTGGGTTCCACATTCCGGCTCAATTTCCTACAATTAGTTAGAAGTTCAGTAGTGGTTTATAAACCAAGATAAGAAACTCTCCCCAGTTACATTAACAATACATATTTAAAACAAAAATCCCCTAAAAAAAAAAAAAAAAAAAAAAAGCTTTAGATCTCAGCATCACCAGAGACAGGACAACACTGCAACATTCACTTACATTACCTTCCACTCTTTAAGACCTACTTAAAATTCTCATAAAACAGTCCAACTCTCAGGGAAAGCATATCGTCCCATTAGGCATCCAAGCCACATCACTGTTTTGCTACAATACCAGAGGACTGTATTTCACCATAAAGAAAATGATCACCTATTACAGACAGAAAAGCAACACACGTAGAAGGAGAAAAATCCATCCTAGCTTCACATAAAAATCCATGGCCTGACGAAGTTGACTATTACCACACAAAAAAAAAC
Source organism: Gallus gallus (assembly GCF_016699485.2). Taxonomy (NCBI): domain Eukaryota; kingdom Metazoa; phylum Chordata; class Aves; order Galliformes; family Phasianidae; genus Gallus; species Gallus gallus. The sequence goes on along the minus strand of NC_052535.1, from coordinate 51,273,791 downwards.
AGAGTTAGTCAGTGATTGATAGATCCATGAAAATACTAGATCAACACTTGGCAGCAGTCAGAACAAGCAAACCACATGTCAGGATTATTAGGAAAAGAGAACAAGAAAATTATTAAAATCATTATACCACACTGAAAGTTCATGTTCCACCTACTCCTGGGGTATAGTTCTGATCCCTTCACCTTTACAGGAAGAAAAATAAAGGCAGGGGTACAGGGACAGTAGAACTGGAACAACTTCAAAGGATGTGACATCAGTAACTGCACAAACAGAACAATCCTTATACTGAATGACTGAACAGGTTGTGACTGTTCAGACTAAGAAAAGAGGAGAAATCTGTGCGGGTATGGAGGACAATAGCTACAATAGGAGAGTGACACTGAGTTGCTTGGAGGAGAGGGACAGAGAAACTTGTTGACCACCTCTTCTGGCAGAACAACCTGGGGCTATTAAATGAAGATAGCAGGAAACAGCTGCAAAACAATTGAAAAAAGTGTTTTCTTCAACCTGGTGACTAGCAGGCCTGAGGATCGTCCTTGGGAAGTATGCTGTAGATATAAAAATCTCACATGAGTTCTAAGGGTAAGAGTAAACATCCTCAAAATAGAGATCCGTTGGGGGTTACACAAAACGTAGATGGGTAAGTGACAACCACTTCAAGAAATAACCCAAGTTGAAAAGCTAGAAAAGCAAACATCAGACAATGCTTGCTCAGTACATTAAATATATATATATATATATATATATATATATATATATATATATATAAATAACCTTGATCATTTACGAAAAACAAAGTTAATGGAAACACTTTTTTTTTTTTTTAAAATCCCACTAAATTTGAGCAAGACAGAAGATACCATTTTACTTCTACTACCCAACAAAGTAAATGTGTCTATGAGCAAAAAAAAACCCACTAGAAATAAACAGTATGGGGACTATGCTACTCCCATCTTGCCTCTGAAAAGCAGAATCCATTATTTTAAACCAAGGTTGGGTTACTCGATTACATTGCACTCTAGTGTGTCTGACAGAAAGCCACCCCACTAACAATTTACTAGCATATGTTTTATCGTAGTAGTGCCTATGCCCTAAGATAAACAGGAGAAAGGAAAAATGCAATGAAAAAAACACAGATGGAAATATCGGAACTTGTTAAAAAAAATTGATGCTATACAGGTTTGCAAACCATACAATCCATGACATCTTACATTTCAATTCCAAAATATCAGTTTTGAAGCATCAAACACTGTTTACCACAAAGACAAAAAGAAAACTGTCACTCTTCGGTCTTCATTTTCCTTCTCTCCAAACAGCATTAGAAATAAGACGAATGCCTTTGTCACAGTACTCTAACAACGAGTAAGTGATCTAAAGAGATTCCAAATCTTCTGTACATACAAACTGAGCAAGCACTAGAAGATACAAATCATTAACAAAAAACAAACTAAAACAAAAAACAGCATTAACAAACCTGTCCATCGCGTCCAATCTTTACTGGCTTATGTTCGTTCCAAGGATTGGTCAGATGAGCAGACTTAGTGAACGGCAATTCACGCCTAAATATGCAAGCGGTGTTATTTATAGTTTTGCCCTCATATTTTAAAATAATAATTCGTACAATATGACATAGCATAATGAATAATTCTGTTAACCTTTGTACTGGTAGGTCTCTGAATGAACGTATTAGTACCAAAGAACTGAAGATTTCACTTAGTGTAGTCCATCCTATGACAGCCTGGTTAACATTGCAGTAAGTCCATCTCATTGAAGAAATGCTCGTCTTAGTAAAATATTGAGATTGTGCAATAATAAACAAGTACAATCTAAATATGCTGACCAGTCTCTATGAGACACGGTATCTTCATGTACTTCATATAACAGTGTCACTGAAATAAAACCCAGAGCACATGATCTTACTCTTAAGCTAAAGTATCTTTGACATAAGAGTAGGTAACTTCCCAAGCTTCTTTCCAACCTCAATTTTCCTATAATTAAACAATAAATAAGTGAAAACTTCTCTGCATTTATTCTTTCTGCCAGCACCAGAGCTCATGCAACCGTGTACTAAATCTCATGGGACCAATACAGCTTGTTTTCTTTAGAGAGACTTGTAACTTTTTCAGTTTTACTCAATGATAGGAACGAACAGACTGCTCACATCCTATATATAATGCAAGTGTCTCTACTTATCTCATTATTTTAGAACATGAGCATTTCCCTTCTTCAGCCAAATGACGTACATCAAATGAACACAGGAAAAAATATCCTGCAAGGATGGCTGTTTAACACAGCTGTCTATCAAGTGACCAGTTGCCTCTCATCAAGGACTTCAGAATATACTTTCCTAGCTTCAGGGTTAGAGATCAGTGAAGGAAAACACTCAAATGTTAAAAATCTCTAAGCTAATTAATGGACAACAAAAATATTTGTACACCAGATACAGATCTGAGTACCATGCTCAATAACTGAGGGCATGGGTAGATGAAGGATGGAAAATAATCTATTTATTATCATAAATAGACGATATTCTAACATACTGTTAGTAAGCAGAAACATAAATGAACAATTATTTACCTACAAATCCAGTCAATTTTAAATACACCTCCCAACATTTTTGCATTCATTCCTGCAGGCAACACCCAGTGTATAGGTGATCCTCCATGATGGGATTCCGAAGACAGTCTTGCAAATCCTAGGGATTTCACATCAGTTGTAACAACAGAAAAGCTACCACACAAAATGTTACTTTCACTTACCTTACTAAAAGCTTATCTCCCTTACCTTGGAATTTGCCACTCTCTCTTACGGAAAATATCAAAATCACACTCCTCGCTGATCTAAATGCAGCATTAAGCTTCTTCTCATTCACTGGAAGAGTTGACCATACTCCCTAAAACAAAACAATCCCCAACCCAAAACCAAGAGTCAGTGTCAAGTGGTTTAACTGACAGAAGGTTTCAAGTACATAGCTTAGGTGAAGAAAACACAACCAAGCCAGTGTTCAGAGATAAAATATAATCAAAAGAACGCTCCTGTTAACATCAGTTCTTTCAGAAAACACTTTTAGCCTGTCTCATAATAAAGCTTATGGAAGAAAAGTTGCCTTGTCTTTTTTGAACGCTGTAGATGCACTGACCACTTATAACGTTTAATTTGTAATTACAACAGATAGACGATTACATCTGTCTTCAGGATTTTTAAGTTGTGTTTTAAGTGACTGTGGGAGTTCGTGTACTTTTTAAGAAAACACAGATATTAGGGAAAAAAAGCAGAATCTATGAGGAATGCTCCATAAGTAGTGCCTCCTATTTTATGATGTTGACCCACATCAGAGGCAGATGGTGGCATTACGGCAAGCAGAGACCGAACATTCCCACCAATATCTCATTACATTTTGTTGCTGTGCAACACACAGTAACAGAGAGTCTGACAAAACGGTGTCTGACACAGAATAGTATAGAAAGCTTGTTATAAATTTCTCCATGCACAAAAAATGGTGCTCTTTGACATTCATCAACGTTTGCTGAACACTGATAGAGACCAAACAATGGCCACAAGCACAGTGAGGTAGTGGGTGATGTGTTTCAGCAGTGGCAACAGTGGGTCACCTCTGCTGGCACAGATCTGTATGAGAACAGCATGCAGGTTCATGCTCATTGGTGGTGAAAATGCATAGCTAATGGCTGTGACTGTGTTGAAAAGCAGGGTTTCTCAGCTGAGCACGTGCTCTATCAAATAGTACTGCTGTGCTCTGTGGTAGTTTCCATGGAAATAAACAGGAGGCATTAATTTCAGAATGACCCATATAAATGGAAGGAGGACAGGCAGACTTGAATGACCCTGTTGGCGTGACAGATTAGCAGAGGCAATCTTGCAGGCTTTGAAGTTCTTTTAGCAAATGGACAGATATCAAAGACACCAGACACCAGTTCAAACTAGCTACATAATTCAAAATAGTTTGTTCAGCATCCCATATCTTCACTGACTAATTCCTACCTTTTACCTTCCACCAGACACTTGCGCAGCCACATGCAGAAAAACTCTCAACTTGCTCTTAGGCAACTGAGCTATAAAATACCTAGTTTGCTGCGCTAATTTTCAGCACCATCAGCTCCCCATTCCATTTCTCAGAACAAGTTCAGAAGAGAAGCTTATGCTTGCTTAATATGCTCAAGCTTCAGCCTCAGAATATTTTCTAGTAGATAAAGAAACTAGTCTTCAACAAACAGAAAGGACAGGGAATAACATGTTTTTATGTCCCACGCTGTGCTCAATTACTGCTCGTCTGACCTTATGACAAGCCAATTCATTGGAAGAGTCACCAGAAGACTATTCGTTTTCTTACTCACTTTTAGTCAGATGCTCATTGTTTTAGGTTGGTTCGTGAAATCACACTGAGAGACAAAACAACTTCTGACATTGGCTACACAAAAGCCAACTTAAAAATGCTGTGAATCACAGAACATTAAATACTTACGCATTCTTTCTGTTCTGCTTCTGTAACACAACGAAACATTGCCTCTACAGAAGCTGATGGATACAGACACAACAGCAGGCAATATCGCACTGCCAAGATTTCATGGAGGAAACCCAGAGAAACAAGAAACGCTATGCTCCAATAAGGAATACGCATAGAATTCCACTCAATGAACTTCTGCCCTTAAGGAAGCGCAGCCAGGGTGGCAGATCACCCATCCACACTATTTCTACCAGCAGCTTCTCAATAATGCTGCACCCAGGCAAAAATCTATTTGCACAATACAGATTCCAAAAGCTCAGCATCACCAGAGATTCCACATTCTCACTGATTACCCTGTACCATGTATAAAACTTATCTGATCACAGAGAAAGGTCTAACACAAAGTGAAAACTGCAAAGTACCGTAACACTGAAAATGGAAAGTTCCCTCAAAATTAATAGAACCAGGAAACCCATAGTGCTGGATTTATTCAAGACTACCACTTGCCCTAAACCATATTCTGATAACAGTTATTGTAATAACTTTTTTTTTTTTTTTAATAAAAACAGCTTTTCAAAAAAGACAAAATCATTCTCCAGAACATCTGAAAACAAATTCAATGTACTGATTCTAAATTCTTTACAATAGCTAGAACTTAATGTCTTGTATGGAAAAATGACAACATTGTATGTATCCACTGTATTTCACACCTGGTCACCTTAAAGTGATCACTTTTACAGAAGACTATTGTAGACTCATTCAGAACATACCACCAGGCTAAAGTAACTCAGAGAGGCACTGAGCAAAGGAGACTAGCTTCCAAAACTTTCTTGAACCAGCTATCCACTGGTTGCTGTTCCCTTGACATTTTCAGAGTCAGATTAAACTCCACTCTTCATTCACTCAGGGCTTAAGGCCCCTTTTTAAGTGACTGATGGCCTAGAAACTCCTCTGGGTTACAGTGGAAGCAGAGTTGCTACCCCTAAAGAATCAGGGAGCATTAGCTTTAATCATCACCTCTACCAAGAGCTGAGTAATGAAAAAAAGCACACGTAAACCAGTATGCTTTTTTATAGGAAGCTGTGTCTGAATATACTCAAAGTGATCAGTTTCAAGAAAAATTAACATACCTTAGCTTTAGCAAGTGAAACATTTTCATGGTTATTACTCTTGATGAGAAAAAATCGTGCATCTTGGAGAATGTATTTAAGTTTACTTGTTTGGTCTGAAAAAGAAAAGCGTAAAATAAGTTCAATTGTAAAAATTCAGTTTTCAAAAATGTTGCTGTAAGTGTAGATAGTTATTTGCCTCCTACAAAATAGACTGTATCCCACCCAATTCCTACCTATGTATCAAAACAGTCAACCACCCAACTTGAAATTTGAAATCTAAGCTTTATAGTACAAAATGCCAAGGGAAATCAAACTTAAACTTAAGATATTCAAGTAAAGAAAAAACTAAAAGTAGCAGGATTCAGTGATGTTCCGATATATAGGACTTATTTCCTTCCTTGAGACTCTCTGAATGAATATCAGGAAACATACATATCAACATTAATCCTCCAATAGATATTACTGATACAGTCCTCTTTTTACATGGAAGCACCTCTTTTTGCTTTGTTGCTTCTGTGAGGAGGAAAAAAGGCTGAAGTTTTTGCATTACACTCTGAACACATGCAAAATTAGCTCAAGATTTACTCATTATGCTCACAGTTATGGGCTCAAAATGCTTTATATCGGAACATTACTACTTACACAATTTCATGAACAGAGACAATGGCTTGCTGTGGGGCATGCATTAAAAATTCAAATTTAAATGATACCTTTTTGGACAGCACGAACGGAAGATGATAATTTCTCATGCTTCTTTTCTGAACCTGTGTTTAGCCAAAGTACATTTTGTTCAGATTGAGCCTTAATAGAGATAATATACAATTTCTACAGCCTTGTCACATACAATTTTCATTCATGACAAATTATGCTTTCTGGCGCGCACCCACACACACAAAAAGATACTGTTCCATGTGCACGAGTGTTTGTTTGTTTTAATTGTTTGGTTGGTTTTGGGTTGTTTGGTTCGGGTTTGTTTTTTAAAATAGCATTTGAACAGTTTCCTACTCAGAAAACTAGTCACTGAATCATCATCTTCCAAGTTTTAAAAAAAAGTGAAAATTCCACTTAAGCAACAGAATAGCATTAAAGTAACAAGAAAGCCCACATTCTCCTCCCCGCCTCCCCCCATCTCCTCCAAAGGTACCCACACACAACATGCCAGAAGTCAGTATTAAATTATACAAAGCTACATACCCCATAAATCTCTACAGCCAGTTACATTTATTTCAGACTACTCATTAAGACTTGATGCAAGTCAGGACAACAAGCAATAAAAGGAAAGAATACCTGCATAGGATTCTGATGCAGAACTTCCACTTCTATCAAAAACAATTGGAGAGATACCTCTAGCTCTCTTCCTTTCCTTCTTTTTCTCATCTAAAAAAAATGATACCAAATAATAGCAACATTTTAATCATTACGCAACAGGCAAAATTTAGATGCAAAGTACTGAAACAGGCAAATATTCGTAACACATTACACGTTAAAATCCCAGTTGCTGCACCCAAAGCAGCATTTGCTTCTTTTGCATGTGCAAAAGCTTTTAATTCACAAAGAAGACAAATGCCACAAACCTAGAAATCGCATGCAAAGTTGAAAGACAGAATTAATTTCCTAGGTGTTCTAGTAAGGGTGGTTCAGTTCTTCTCTTCAGCCTTCAGCAAAATTTACAGAGCAAAAACTCTGACAGTGACATGGGCTTGCTTGCTCAAAGCTTAACAAAATGTCAAGAAGTATGAAAACAAAACACTACAGCACACAATTATTTGCACTCTAGAAAAAGGTTATACTACAGACCTTTTCAGAACAACCATTACAAATTTACTTGTCTTTAGGTTACACTCTCCTATTCGATAATTCCAAATAACAAAGCTAAATCAAAACACAGATGTTAAAGCAGGAAGACTGCCTATGAAGACTTTAGATCAGGAAGCTAAACAAGAGGAAACTCAACAATATGGTAAGCCTCTTTCTTCTAAGAAAAATTTAAACTGTACTGAAGTTTCTCCTCTCTACAGCAATTACAATAGAGATAACCTTTTTCAAGGCTTAACTGATCCAAATCTTTTATGTCTGTGTATATAAAAAGAACTAAGGGAAAGAACGTTCAGCTATACTCAGAAAACAGGTTTGTGTGAACCTGAAATCCTCCAAATAATGCAATATTTATGTCATTAACATTTCCTATCTGTAACTTAGCACCAGCTATGCTAAACAACTGAGAAGTATTTGTTTCTAGTTTTTGCTCAAAACTTAGAGAAGTTCGTCTTAATAACTAATCATTCCAACTTACATTCAAACTTGCTGTACAGAAGGCAGACATTGCTCAACTACCTAACATTCTTCTCTGGCGAAGACACTGCACCAGGTTACCTGGTCACTCATCTACACGAATACAGAATAGCTTATCTCCATTAAGATGAATTGCATGGGAAATTAAGCCATGAGGAAAATATTAACTAAGAAACTACTATGAAAAACACTAACATTTCAAAGCACTGAACAACAAGGTCCAAGCAACCAAGAATATGAATTTTCAGCACGGAAATCCTGGTATCTGCAAGTACTAGTATAATGAGAAATTATTTTCCAGTAGGATTCTTCCTTCCCTAGGATATTTCAATATTAAGATCTTATTGACTCATGTTGCTTAAGATTACGATACATATGTTCATTAAACGGTATCTTAAAATTAGCTAAACTTTCAGTGGCAAGGTGCTTCAGACCAGGATGTTAAACGTCACCTACCTGATGCATCTGAACCAGATGCAGATCTGACTGACCCATCTGTGAAAGACGCAGATTCAGAATCAGAATCGCTGGCTTCGCTTCGCGTGTCATAGTCATTTCCTTCCTTCTGATCTCTCTCATCCTGTTCGTACTCTTCTTCATCCTCTTCCCCGTCTTCTTCCACCTCTTCATCCTCCTCCCCTTCATCATCTTCTTCTTCTTCCATTCCTTCCTCCTCGTTTTCTGTATTGCCTTGTTCAGAAGAGCCACTGCTACCAGTCTCACGATCTGAACAATATTCCTCAGAGTTAACCTCTTCTTTAGAAGAATGGCTGGATCTGCTTGGTCTTCTATCCACATCATGTCTGATTCTCTGATGTTTAAAGAAAAAGCGAATCAGTGGTCACATAACATTGTTAGGATGCACACACAGTCCTAAGACAACGCGCCTTACAAAAGTCTCAGTTGTTTTATTTATAAGGCAGCAAGAACATTTAATACCTCTGAACCATCTGGTGTGGAAGACTTTGCCCTTCTGTCAATATCCCTCTTCCTCAGACAAGTCTTTTCTGGTTGTCCTTTATAAGGATCCCTGGAACTGCTTGACACGCGTGTTTTTCGATCACCATCTGGACGTCTGTTTCTATCAGACCTCTGGTACTCCTCATTCTTGTATTCTGATACTGGCTTTCCTTTTGTAGTCACTATTCTCTTGTTATTGCTAACTGATGAACTAGGAGGCTTTGGCATCATCTGCCTTGATGAATGCACAGAAGGTTTTTGTCTCTTGCTTTCAACGTTTTCCAACCTGTCACTTTTTCTTTTTGATCCTTAAATAAGAAGAGATATCAAACTCAACGTTATTTTGTATAACAAATCTGAACCTCTACAGAGACTCCTGCTTTCTCTACTTATGATAAATGCTGTTATGGTAAATACTCAGTCTAAGTTCAGTAACAATATTCAGAAGAGCTTGTTTGGAACAGCTGATGCTGTAAAACTCACATAACACTTTAAAAGAGCAACTAATCCTTTCGGTTTTGGTAGGTGTTTTCTAAATGTTATATACGGAAACATTAAACAAATGCTTATGATACTGGCCTAAAGCCATATTAACAACTGAGCTAGAACAAGACTTGTGGACCCCCTTGCTCTGTTTCATTTCATTAAAGCAAATAGTACAGACTTTTCTAACACCAAATACACTCATGACTATGCAGACTCCGCAATTACTTCTGAGGCAAAAGGTAACCTAGTTAAATGCTTGTTTGCAAGGTCAGATGAAAGAGCAGATCCCCTTGGAAGACTTTCTGGACTCCTTAACTCTTTGAATCGGGTTCTAAAACCTGTTACTCAAAGACTTAACCCTAATAAGACAGATTTTTTTTTCTTTTTACACCTTTTACATAAGACATCCACTACAAAAGTCACCTACCCTTCTTCTCACTTTTATCTTGCTCGCTGTCTGGGTTATATAACTCATCATCTTGGTCAGGAGCATCAGTTAAAATGTCATCTAGAACATTTAGTTCACCATCTGAAAACAAAAAAGAACAACTATAAAGAGTCTGAAGATGCAAACTACAGTAAAACTAGTATTTAGAAAACAGAACATTTCCTTTACAGATCTGCTACATAACAAAAATTAAAGTTCTCTCAATTTTGTTCTTTCCGAAATTTTGCTTAGATGCATTGATTGAGTAAAACCAATAGAAGAATTAAAACATGCTACAGGATGCATTTAGGTCTCTGAATAAGGTCCAACTTGGCTCCTCACACCACACTTTGCAGGAAAGCTGACCTATAAATGGAAGCTTAATAAATAAGCCTGTACAAAATTTGAAAAAATAAAAATAAAACCAACAAAAAAAACAGCAAGAGACTGGGATATAGTCTGAGTGCCATCAGCAAAGTGGAGGGACCTTTCTACTCCAAATTCTGAAGATCTTGCACTTTAAATTATTCCCACTCTTCTGTCCTAATATTTTTGTTCTCATTGCTGTGTTCAGAATTTTGTGATATACCTCCAAGGAAGAAGCCATAAAAGGGCAAGATAATTTAACAGAAAGAGCATAAGCTAGGTCATCCCACTGAAGAAGCGGAAAGACAAATTTGCTCCTCAATTAATACTGAGTCGCTCTAAAAAAACTCTATAGCTAATTCACTTTCATCAACAGGGCAATAAATAAATAAATGGAAATTCATGCTAGAAGCAGTAAATGATCACACTTGTCACACAACTTTTAAAACTTGTCACTGCTTCCAGCTGTTTCACTTTGAGTAAAACCAGAGTGGATACGTGGTGATTCTGGAAAAGGATTCATTGGATGAGACAGCAGATCAATAGTCCAATCACGTTCAAAATAAGACTGGACTAAGCCTTAGCTCATAAAAGGAAAAATAATAGAGAAAGTATTAACTTTGCAGTCTCATATTATTTCTCCTAATTTGTAAAATGTTGGGCTCTTTCACTCTACATTACTGCCAGTGATTTTATTCTCTGTTTTAAAAAACAAAAGCAGACAGATGGCCAGGATTCTTGTGCAGGACAAAACTGGGATGAAGTAGTAAAGAAAGTCATTCCAAGTTTGACAACTTCTTTATACCAAAACCCTGAGCTGTAACACAAGGTAAGTTTTACAGCTTGGTATTAGAAAAAGATAACCCACATCAGAAAGAAAAGTGACTTTTATAAGCTCCTCTCTTCTATATACACCAGAATCACCATATGCTAGCTTCCCTCCCAGCTTTTCTGTGGCAAGGGAACATAGAAGTGGTCACTGAATGGCACAGCTGCTGTTGATGATGCAAAGGAAGTGATGCACAGAGAAGGTTAAGTTTTTCACTGGCAGCATGCAAAGGACATTCAAAGGTAATGCAAAGTTACATCATAACTCCCTTAGGAGCAGACCTTTATGCTTGCAGATGCTATACATCCTGATACAATATTCTTGCTGTTAATGATCAGAAATTTAAGGGACAGGCTGATGGCTGTGCAACTGCTAAACATGGTTTGCAATTTCCTGGATTTCATCATGCTTCCCCACAAAAGACTAGGCAAGTTCACAACATAAGATTTTATTACTGGAGACTAATGAAAAATAGGTGTACTAGAATTAAACGTATCACCCATCGCAGATCACAAATACTGAAACTCAGCCTCATTTCTGTTCTAGGGAGGCAATAGCATACTTGCGTAAAAGACATTTAACCTTGCTACTGAAGTTGCATTCAGAAATGTTAAAAAAATTGCCTATCAGCTAATTCCAAAACAAATGAGAAAATAATAAACATTTAATGGAATAAGCAAGTCTGATGCAGACTCTCTGATAAATGCTTTCAGGATCAGGTAGGCCCGATTTATAGTCAGAACCTAAGAACATACTCCAAGGACAGAAGGAAAGGTTTTTTCCCCCCCTTTCCGTGATGCATTTGACTCCTAAGAAATTTCCAGATGTATTTAGCAGCCTACTGATGCAAAATGGGCAATGTGACCACACAGCTCCTACCTGACAACTACATCAGGTATACTGCTCAAATGTCTTCCATAAAATGATTCCACTTACTCAACTGTCACTGCTCAACCGGATCGGCTAAATTATCTCAAAGAGATCAAGATAAGCATCAAGAAAAGCACAAAAAAAAGAAACAGAAAAACAATAGAGGGACAGATTTCTTACAGTTCATCTCTGCTGAAGGGGGAAGGTCCATATGGGTCCATTTCACTACAGACACTCCCAACTGGGCTCTCCTGCAACTCATCTTATGTTGACTCCGGGATGTGTTGGATCCCTCCATGAACAAATTTAACTCACCTGAAACAGCAGGAAAGTAACCTGGGGAGAGTGTTTTTCCTCTGCTGGCCAAAAGAGTTAGATCTATTCAAGGAAGGGTCCAAACAAGAATCTGAATTGGCAAACAGAGGGGATAAGACCAGGCGATTTAAAACTGAAAGGGACAGTGATGTTTATTGCCACTTTCCCTAAGCAGTGAAACAGCATTTCTCTCTTGAAAAGAGTACAAAAATAACATCATATTTACAGCAGAAACAAATTCAGTTACAAACAAATGTGCATTAACATCTACTATTAAATTAGAATCAGCCCTTTCAGAGGGTAGAAAACTAAAAAGCAAATTAAAACACAAAAAACTTCTTGTCTGTTACACATGACTTTATCACTATCAGTGATGAAAGAGAGAAAGAGAGAAAGAGAGAAAGAGAGAAAGAGAGAAAGAGAGAAAGAGAGAAAGAGAGAAAGAGAGAAAGAGAGAAAGAGAGAGAAAGAGAGAAAGAGAGAAAGAGAGAAAGAGAGAAAGAGAGAAAGAGAGAAAGAGAGAAAGAGAGAAAGAGAGAAAGAGAGAAAGAGAGAAAGAGAGAAAGAGAGAAAGAGAGAAAGAGAGAAAGAGAGAAAGAGAGAAAGAGAGAAAGAGAGAAAGAGAGAAAGAGAGAAAGAGAGAAAGAGAGAAAGAGAGAAAGAGAGAAAGAGAGAAAGAGAGAAAGAGAGAAAGAGAGAAAGAAAAAACAACAACAACAAAAGGGCAAGCCTGGCTGGAAAAAATGGTTATAGGAGTTGAAATTTAGAAAGTCTATAGCAAATACTTCAATTTCACTGCTTTACTACAATGACAGCTCGAGACTGTTTCAAAATAGATCAGTTATATCTAACCTCTCCAGTTTTACAATAATAAAGGTAAGAATCAAACATCAGAAACACTTTTACTCATCAGCTCTAACAAAACCTAGTAGGAATTTTAAACATGATCTGGTTTCACAGTAAATGTTAAACATAGCAAGCTTTCACCGTTCTGAGATATGGCCAAAGACATTTGACAGCCTGCAAGAAGGTTCATGGGAAATGTATATTCCACAGAAATTCAAAATGATGCAAATCACCCCACACCACCAGTGATGCTTTTGCAGAAAACTGCTATAATCTGTGCTAACCACCAACCAGTAATCTCCTACATGTGAATTATGCTTTAATTTCTTTAAGGTCAATTTAACGAGGAACGATGTATATAGCAGATAACATCACAGGCACCATGCGGATCACTTAAGCTTCCACACAGTAAGTTTTAAAGGTTCAGAATATACATTGCCCTAGAAAAATTCGCTGATTTCAAATGTATTTACCCACAGCACCTAGTAACCTTCAGCAGCTCCGTAAAGGCAGTAAAACCAATTGGAAAGTACCAAAGGAATACTATAATGTCAGTTTCCGCTCGTTGAAGTGACTGTAGCCCTTGACAGAAAGCCCCCAAGAAAGAAATACGGCCGTGGACCCCAATATAACTACAGAAAATCAGACGCCTCCCGCTCGGAGGTGCCCACCCAGATAAGCACGGCTCAGCTCGCCGCCCTATGCCTCACCCACTGCGCCCCCCCCCCCCCCCCCCCCTCAATCACCTTGCCCCGGGTGGGCCCTGTCGCCTCCAGCGCTTCAACGCGCCCAGAAGCGCCTGCCCACACAGAGGGGCTGCGCCACATCCTCAGGCCAAGGAAACCGCCCCCAGCAAGGGCCTCCAGTTCCACCCCCCCAGCGAGGGCCTCCTGTTCACCCCCCCCTTCTCACGGACGCTCCCAGGGCGAAGGCCTAACATCGCCAACCAAGCAGGCCCCGCGAAGAGCGGATGGCTCAGACAGAGGACAGGCTCCTGAACCTCCCCCTGAACCCAGCGCCTAGCTGCCACCCGCAACCCCACGTACCTTTCTCCTCCCGGCTGTCCGCCGCCATCCCACTGCCGCCGCCACCGCCGCGACACGCTCAGCGCTTAAGATGGAGGCGCCCTCTCCCAGAGCGTAACAATTCCCGCTCCCCAGCATGCACCGCTTTGTTTACGCACTGAGCGGCCGCCGCCGCAGGGGGGCGGGGAGAGAGCAGAGCTCGACTGCGCATGCGCCTTGAGAAGAAGGCAGTGAGCGCGGCGCGTGCGCAGGGCCTTCCTGCGCAGCGCGGTGTGCGCATGCGTACTCGTGGGATTTTAGGCGGGTGTGGTGGAGGGGCTGTTCGCGCTTCGTTGTGCCCTAGTTGCGTGTGTGGTTTTAATGTTTTCTCCGTTAGTAAGCGAGTTGTAGAGAAGAAAAAAAGGAATAAAAGTGGGTTATAGAGGAGGAAGAGAGGGTTTTGCCTTCTTAGTTTACAGGGAGTTCCGTGTGTGGTGTTTTTGCGTTTCTGTGGTGTCTGCCTGAGGCAATAGAGCTCTTGTGGTACCTCAGCAGGGCACAGCAGTTGTGGCCTTTCCTATCGCTGGGGACTGGGCTTCCTTGGGCTTATCTCCATTGTGTGACTGGTTTGTGGGTTTGTGGCAAGTACATCTGTAGTTGTTCTGCGTTTTTTCTCAAGCTGAACTAGTTTTTTTCTGGTTGTGTTTTTTCCTCGTTGCAACGTTCAGCTTATTTTGTAATATCCCTGTTTATGATACTAAGCTGAGTGGTGCAGTTGATATGTTGGAAGGGAGGGAAGCCATTCAGAGGGACTTGGACAGACTGAAGAAGCAGGCCCATGAAAACCTTATGAGGTTCAATAAGGCCAAGTGCAGGGTGTTGCACTTGGGTATGGGCAATCCCACATACTTATATAAACTGGGGGAAGATCTTCTTGAGAGCAGCCCTGGGGAGAAGGACTTGGGGGTCCTGGTAGATGAGAAGCTGGACATGAGCCAGTAGTATGTACTTGCAGCCCAGAAGGCCAACTGTGTTCTGGGCTGCATTGAAAAAGGGGTGGCCAGCAGGGAGAGGGAGGAGATTGTGCCCCTCTACTCAGCTCTTGTGAGGCCCCATCTGGAGTACTGCGTTCAGGCCTGGGGACCCCAGCACAGGAAGGATGTGGAGCTCTTGGAGCAGGTCCAGAGGAGGGCCACTAAGATTATCAGAGGGCTGGAGCACCTCTCCTATGAGGAAAGATTGAGGGAACTGGCCTTGTTTAGCTGGGAGAAGAGAAGGTTCCAGGGAGACTTCATTGCAGCCTTCTAGTAAGTGAAGGGAGCATATAAACAGGAGGGGAAACAGCTGTTTACGAGGGTGGATAAGGGGGAATGGTTTTAAACTGAGATAGGGGTGGTTTGAGTTGGATATTAAGAAGGCGTTTTTTACCCAGAGGGTGGTGATGCACTGGAACAAGTTGCCCAAGGAAGTTGTGGATGCCCCATCCCTGGAGGCATTCAAGGCCAGGCTGGATGTGGCTCTGGGCAGCCTGGTATAGTGGTTGGCGACCTGAACATAGCAGGGGGGTTGAAACTTGGTGATCATTGTGGTCCTTTTCAACCCAGGCCATTCTATGTATAAAACAAGTATGTTTTATCAAGCCATGTTGTCTTCTAAAGAAACTTAGGATTGGTGTGTGTTTTCCTAACGCAACCTGGCTGAAAACAGTGCCTGAACTTCAGTTACCTTTCTAGGTAGTTTATGAGGTGATGGAGGCACCTGAGTATTTTATTAGGGCTATATGTAACTCATAATTATCTGAGAGCTCATTTTGTGCACTGTGGTATTGTAAATCCTATTAGCTAGCTTGTTCCTGTTACAAAAGCTCTACCAGATTATTCTGCCCCTCGGGAAAGGTTGCACTGCCTGGTGACAGCTACTATAGACTGAGTGGTAATTCTTATTCTATGAGTGCAGGTCTTTGCTAGTGTCATCTGATGGACACGGCAGTCATCTTGGTGCCATGACTTCCTCCTACCAGAGCAGTGCAGTTTCAGGATGCCTTGCTTGGGATCTCTGATTTATGTGCTTGCTCTCACAGAGCGGGTAGGTTAGTAAGAAACATCTAGTGAGCCTGGCACCCTTTGGTTAACTAACTTAGAATGTTGTGAGGGAGTGCATTTCCATTCTAGCGATGAAGGCTACAGTGCAAAATATGCAATGACATTGGGCAGTATCATCCAACATGTTTCAAAGGTATCAAAGCAAAGCCCAAAAGAAGGATAAGAACATCATTGTAAAGCTACGGTACTTTACCACTGAGATGTTGTAAACTAGAATGTGGTGAAGAGGAAAAAAATATACTGAGATAACTGTGGTTCTTACAGGAGATAGAAAGGTAAACGTGCTTCAACTTTGTAGTGGCTTCCTTATCTGAATAAAGACCGTTACTGCTTTGGTGCTCTAACTGATTTGACACTTACTCATCCATGAGTCTTTATCCTTTCTGTGAAATTATGCTTCCTGATATATGCAGGACTTGACTCTAGCAGGTTTTTTTGACGCTAAACTCCCAATTCTTCAATCACAGACTGGAAAGCAATTCTGGTAGGCATATGTTCCTATTACCTCAGTTGGTTAAGCAGCTTTTGGAGTACTTTTCAGCAGCTGGAATGCACACAACAGGTTTACTTGGCCTGTGTTATTCCTGAGCAATGCTTGCCTTCTCATTTAAACAGTGGTTACCTTGTGATATTGATTTGTTGCTTCCTTTAGATTAGATTTATGGAAAGAAGTTTGGGAGAGAACCAACCAAAAAACCTGTCAGGCTGTGTGCCTTCCACTAGATGGTACCATTGCTACAAGTTAACTGGAAGGGTGCTTAGTCAGAAAGAAGTGCAGTTTGTGACTGTACTTCTCTTTGACTCTTGCAGAGGCTCTAGGGCAACCTTGGAGAAGGCCATGCTTGACACCCAGGTGTAGCCTCTTGCTGGGTTTCATCCCTTTAATGTGGGACAAAGTTCAATTACATGTAGTGAGTGTCTACCACTTTTACTGTAGTATGTTTGGAAAAAAAGTAAAAATCTACAGATGAGGACAGCAGCTGAAGCCTTACTTGAGGTTGAAGTCGTTTCTTCTGAGTCTCACTGTGGTGAAGTTTTGAGTGGGAGGGCAAGATCAAACCATCTCCAGAAATCCCTGCTAGCCTTAGCCATTTTGCAGTTCCGTTACTGATGGACATTTGCAAGAACTGCATGGTTAAGAGCTGCTCCTTGATGCAATGAAACAGTTTGTAACCTATGTGGAAAGCTGCAGCTACAATGTACCAAATCTGGAAGGAGATGGGAGGAGAAAAGGGATACTAAGCTTGGTAGGGGAATTCCTTTTAGTTCTAGCTGAGCCAGAGACTTGGTGTGCAACCGTTTAGTTTAAGGGGCAGTTAATTGCTTTGCCCAAAGCTGTTCTAAAAGGAATGTAGAATTCCTTTAGTGTCTGCAGAGAGTACTTCAGAACCAAGTTAAGAGAGAGACACTGACTGGAAGTTCTCCTTTTAAATGGCCTTCCTAAGACCTCTGTATTAATCTGTGCTTGTATTTTTGCAAGTAACCATTGATAGACATTAAAATTCTTCATTAAAGATGGGCCGCTTGTGAGGAGTGACTGTGGTGACTGAGAATAATGTATGTCCTAGCTCGGAGATGAGATCTGGGTGTGGTTTTATGTGCAGGCCTTTTGCTGTCTGTGAGGGGACTGAGTAGGGATTGTTGCCAACTCTTCAAGGAGTGGATTTTGGAAAATGATTTGTTTGTAGTCTTGTTTCAAGTTACACAGGCTACAACATCTCCATTTATGTATAAAACAGTGTGCTTTATCAAGCCACATTGTCTTTTCAAGAAATTTAGGATGGGTGCATACTTTGCTAGCATAACCAGGTGAAAACAGTGCCTGTGCTTAGATTATCTTTCTAGGCAGCTTGTGAGGTGATCTGGGCACCGTACAGAACTGAGATGATGAAATACCACCTTTTTAAGGTAGGTTAATTGATCTGAGTTGGATTAAGTTTAAAAATTCCATTGATTAAGAATTTGTCTTCCAGGTCGCAGGACAAGACTTAACGCTGTTCCTCTTCTCAAAAGGCACATTTGTACAGGTGTGACGCAGATCAGCAGAGAGCCATTCATGTAGCTGGATTGTGGTATTCGTGTCCTCTGCTGATCTGCCTGTGCGTTTGGATAATGTCACCATGTCTGTCATTCTCATAAAGGCTCACAAACTTTGAGATTGTGTGATTGTTAATCCTTGTCCTTTACCTACAGTCCTGCAGCAGTAAGGTGCAGGTTATAACCACTTTTCTCTACTGTACTCTAATCTGGTTATGCCAAAAATCCTTTCTAGGTTTACTTTGTGATGCTTGACATTATTTTGTCTGTATCAGCCCATGGAATATGTTTCTTTTTATAGAAAAGTTGTGAATTTTCTGAAAGAAAACTTCAGAGAAAGCTGGAAAACACATATTTGCATAATAGTGATGAAGTGTTGTTTGTATTTGATTTGATTTCTGGTTTGAACCTTAAGTAAAGTGCAGGAACTGCTAGTATAGAAATGTGGTTTGTGTGCCTTCTGTTCCTGGGCCCGAGTGCACTGGCAGTAGCGTGCTTCCTGTTTATGACATAATTGCTGTACTCTGGACTGAGTGTATGCCAAGTCCAAGTACTTCCAATCACTGAGTTTATTGGCTCACTGTGTTATTACAGTGTAAACAGGAAACTCCCTGAAAGTATTATTCCAAAAATGTATTTAATTAGTAAGCTAATAACAGAAGACCTGGGGGGGCGTGCAGCACAGTGTTGGATTCATAAGGGGTAGAGAGCCAAGAAGATATTTTCCTATCTCCCGAGATATCTGTTCAACTGCTTTTCCCAATTATTGTTAATATTTGTCTGTTTGTTTCTTGTTCAGTGCTGTTTTCTTCCCCTTCTCTTCCTTTCTCCTTTTTCTCCTTTACATGTGCCCAATCATGGTAAAGGTGATACTTGCACTGGATTTAAAGGAAGGTTAATCCCTTTCTGAATAAATTCATCCAATAAATGCTGTTGGAAGTGCTTTGTTGCAGGACAGTGACACTAGAGAATTGAATAGTCACTCTCCATGACATGCAACTCATAGGTGAAAGCTGACTGTGTTGGGTGTTCTGTGTTTTTGTTTCGTTGTTGTTATTTGAAAAACTTCCATTTCATTGCCATTGCTGCAATTTTCCCTTGTTTGAGCACTTAAACTTGAAATATCAGACCTCGCATACAGCTGAGGACATTCAGTGTTTATCTACTGTGGGGTGACCCTTTCTTTTTCTCTCTCCCATTCCTTTTGTTCTGTTGTGCTGTCTTTGGTTCTTACAGAGTCCTTTCTGACCTGATTCAAATTGCTGATCTGAAAGAAAACAATTATTATGTTTTTCAGGATGAGTTCTCAAGGAGCCAAATAGACACGAAGAGGACTGTCCCGCTTCAGAGCAGCAGTAAGTGCATCCTGCACTGAGTCCAGCTGCCACCTGGTATGTCTTTGCAAATTTTTAGGTCAATCCCCTATTGAGTCACGAGGTGGCAGCATGTCACATTTGGTGCGCATTTTGATACAATACCATTTTGAATTACTTTGTTGCTGGAACATGATCCTAGTGGTTATGCTCAGAGGAAAGAAAACCCCGGGCTCATTCTAGATCACTGGTAAGCAGGTGCTTCTCCACCTAAGTAGATCGCATCTGGAGATAGCAGGATTTGTTGTGGCTGATATTTGTAAGTGGTAAGTTTTTGCTTCTTTTGCTGTTTCCCTGAGAAACAGAAGCATGTCATGCTGCAGTTAAGGTTATCCCTGAGATGTCATAATCACATCTGAGAAATACATTTGCATTGGCCTGAGTTCAGCAGGGTATTTACAGACTATTAGAGCTCTTGAACAAGTATTATGGAAGCTGTGAGTTCCTAATCAGATACTTGAAATTAAACATGTCCTTTTGCTCCTTGCTGAATCATGTTACAGTTAGCTTTTTACTGCCCATAAGTTCTGTAGCAGGAGCTCAATGTATATACTATACTACATGAAAGAGGTGAGGAGTGTTTTTTGGTATTCCCTTTGTTCTCCCTTCTGTCTGCCATGGTTTATAGTTGCTGAAAAATACACAAGTACAGCTCTCTTTTCAATTGTTAACTCACTAGAAGTGTATGAACAATTATTTTGTGTGGTACAAACTGTCTAGCCCAATTAGACAAAGGATTAAAGAACAGGCTTGACAAGTCCAGATGTCTTCATGGTACTATGATAACCCTATCATTAGCTAGATAGCCCTACCTTAACTTAGACTGAAATAGATAAATAGCATCCTCGTGGTAACCAAGGAATTTTTTTGGTCACAAAAATAGTATCCAGTGCTCTACAAAAGTATTCACACCCATTGGCAGCAGTACAATTTAAAATTGTACATGATGGACAGATATCTTTCAATAACATATAATGGGGAGAAGATATGTCAAACTTAATGGTCTTGTGCCAGTTTATTTTTCCACTCTTCTGTCCCATCTGAGGGGGGAAACAAAATAGATTTCTCCTTTCTGGACAGGTTTTCAGTCCAGAATTTAAAGGAAGATGGCACTGTGTGCTGATTAGGTGCCAGACTGTAAGTGTCACCTTCTCCAGAAGGCTGAGCTCTTGCTGTTGGAGCTGAATGCTGTGAGGGCTTCTGTGTGCTGATGTTTCTGGCTGTGAAGAGCTGTTCAGAGTTGAAAGTTTGATTTTAAGGCTGCATATATTCATTGTGATAATGTGGCTGAGAAGTCACATTTAGAGAATGAAGGAAGATTGTGTGGCAAGGTTGTAGGGATTTTTCTATTAAGTAGATCTCTGGCAAGCCTAACCAAAATGAAACCCAGTTTCCCATTTATTTAGTGGAACTTCAGATGTTGAAGGTGTGGGCATAAAGGTCTTCCTTCCTCTCAACAGAGGCAGTAGCCTCTTTTCTTCCATGCCTCCTCCTCTTCTGTCCTGGACTGCAAGCGACAATATCTGAGAGGAATTGAAGGGCAGGAAGTAAGAAATGTTTTTGCTTATATTTGGGCTTTATGCATTACAATGCATTCATTTCTTGACCACCATAACATGAACACCAGCAGAATGGATAAAGTGCTGTGCTGTTGGTGAAAGAGAGGCACTACTTAAAAAGCTAATAGACAGCAGTTGCATAAACTTTTAGTGTCTCATTCTGTGCATGTAGCTGTGTGGATAACAGACTAAATTGAGGCATTCTGCAGTGGCAGGAAATTCCTTTGTTCCCAATATTGTTCCTCCATACCTCTGCAGTCTCTGTGGTCTGGCTCCGGTGTGAATAAATGTGTCAGTTCAAATTATTAAAGCTGTGCTGATTTACACTGTCTTACCATATTTGTTCATGAATGGCTGTAGCGTGCGTCATCAGTAGATTAACTGGTAATGGCTATTTGTGGTGGGTTCTTTGATGGATATAGTTTTTCCCATGGTTTGTTCCAATGAAAACCACATTGCCCTGTTCTTAACCTTTCCTTCCAGCACAAGAGGAGTTGTTAAGGCTATGATGCCATGTATTCTCATTGCAGTGCAGGTTTTAGCTTGTCTTGCTTTTGTATTCGTTGTCTTCCAGGTGAATCATTGCTGTTATCTGGTGTCACACCCTCCTTTTAAATCACAGTACTTTTCAGTTTTGAGGGCCAATGAAATATTGGTGTTTAATCCGAAAATTTGCTTTGTGTATCCTATTTCAATTGCTGTACGTTTTTATTCCTGCAAGTTTGCTTATCAAGCTTTTATCAGTGTAATCTTCAATAGATACTTAAAATCTTGAGTTAGCAGTAAAGCTATGGGGTTTTGTAGATGAATAGTAGAGCCATACAAACCAGGGCTGAAAGGATGGGTCATCTGATTAGTTCCCCACCACAGGTATGATCAGCTGGGTTTAACTACTCCTGATTGTTTATTTATAGAAGCTCTAGAATATCAGCAATTAAAGCTTGGAAGAACAGGCTGGACTATTTTAAGTGCTTAGATAACATGATGGTGAGTATTTCATTGCCTTCAGGTTTTAGAATGTTTTGAGTTGATATTTAGTGTTTTACCTTGCCATATGTGTTAAAGAAATGAAGCTAAATTTACCAGACAGTAATTCCACTTCAGTAGTTAAAGTGGTAGAATGGTGGTAGGAAAATGTTGGTCTCTGAATTTGATATCAGAATTCAAGTATTAGCAGATTTGTGTTTGAAATGTTGATCTCATGGAAACTCAGTTCATGTAGTGTTAAACTAAGAAATTGTTTATCATTCTTGGGAAACTGTCCATGAATTGGTATCAAGGACTCTCTTATTTGAGACAACACATCAACCTGTGGATGTATTTCTCTAGAATATTAACACGAATATTTTAAATAATGTGTTGAACCAGAGTACCATGCTCATCATTCCCTCTCCTTATGTAGTGTGTAGCTGAGAGAGTCTGAGCTGGATAGTGTGAGCTAACACTTAGTTGCTGAGTTCTGATGGTGAAAACCATGGTGGGCAGTTGTCTGGCAAGGCTTCCTATAGGACTTGATATGCCTTGCTGAAAAACACTGGTTTTCAGGGTGAGGGCACACCTCTCAGAGGGAAGAGCCTGATGGGGCTGCTTGGGCCCTAACAAGGCTCATACCAGAGAAGGAGATATTGTGGAGGTGATACTGAAGTGCAGTAGAAGAGATGTGAAATTGAGGCAATGGTGATTCACTCCAGGAAAGTTTTAAAAACCTGTCTCAATAGCTTTCTGAGAGCATCCACCAGTCAAACATCTTTATACACCTCTCTATTGATGCATTTTAAAAAGTGCTTGTCTTTTCCTCTCAGCCTCAGCTGTTGGACAAAGCTGCTTCTGCAACTCATTCCAATTGTACCATGAACTGTAATTTGTCCCATTTGCTCTTCCTTTGCCACCTTGACTTTGCAAGGCACCGACAAGCTCTGCAGCAAAGTAAATCAGTGAAATACAGCTCACCTTCTCTGACCTGGGTGTAGAAATTCTTGCATGCTGAGGTGTTTGGTTTTTTTTTCAGGCACAGCTTGCTCAGCAGTTATTTACGTGAGTCATAATACAGGTCTAATTTAATCTACAGGGTGTTCTTTGAATTTGTTAGCACCACTGGGACACAAGCTCCATTAGTCTGAAACATTAATCTGACAGGATTTAATGTTTCTTGTTTTAGGATACTTCTGCAGGTCTTGGATACCAGAGGTATGCGCTATGGGACCTGCATGAGTTTGGGTTTTTTTGTGGCACTTTGAGTTTTGGCTTCTTTCTTCAGGAGTACTTTGCATTTTTCTAGAAATAATTAATACAATCCTGAGGATTTTCTGTTAATGTCATAAAGTCTAAGTGGGTGCAAAGATTTGTAGGCTTGCTGCAATTGACTTATTTGCTTTATATTTGTCGTGGTAGTTTAGGATGCTTTCAGCTAGCTGGATTTTGATGTAGTGGGAGTGTTAAGTGCTCTTCTTTGTTTGTTCTTTGTTTGAAATCTCTATTAGAAGAAATCTTCAATTCACATTATTTTTTCCTGTACCATAAATACTCCTAAACTTATTTCTAAATTGACCTGTATGATCACTGGTATCTTGCTTTGTCAGAGGTAACATTTGTCTTGTGAGGGGAGATGAATCTGTCCAGCAGCTAAGCTCACACCAGCTGCTTGCTTGCTTCATCCACAGTGGGATGAGTGAGAGGATCGGAGGAGAAAAGAGCAGGACTTGTGGGTCATGATGAAACTCTTCCCCCTGCAGCAGCAGGAGAGAATAACTGAGAGAGCAAAAGCAAGAAAAACTCATGGATAGAGACGATATAAATAAAGGGAATGAGAAAAGGAGGACAAGCAATGCAAAGGCTATCACTTCACCACCTTCTACAAGCAGAGGGATTCCTGACCAGTCTCTGAGCAACAAGCATTTCAGTAAAGCCGTAGCCTTTTATATAAAGCATGTTGTGTGGCATGCAGTATCCTTTTGGTCAGTTTGGGTCCACTGTCCTGGCTGTGATTTCTCCCAACCCTTTGCCCACCCTTAGCCTACTTGCTGTTTTAGGGACTGGAAGAGCAGAGCAAGACACAGAAGGCCTTGATGCTGTTCGAACACAGTTTAGGAACAGCTAAAATATTGGTGTGATATCAACACTGTTTTGATAGCACATCCAAAACAGCACAGTATGAAGAAAATAAATCTCATCCTGGCCAAGCCAAGTACTCGTCTATGGTAATAGTACCATCAATGAGTTAAATTGTTTTAATTGCCTCATTTTATTTTATAGCCTACTAACTGCTATTTTTGAGGTTCTCTTTAAACTTGCATCATGTAACAACATGTTAGTTTTAGGTTCTTCCTCAGAGTATTGAAGTTGATATATTAATTATGTGTATTTGATAGGTTAATTACTTTAATTATGGCCTCCTTGAGTATTAAAGCTTCTTTGAATGTGGGTATATTAGATAAAATCTTGGCAGTGTATCTTAACAAAAACTTCAAAAATCAACTGTGAGAGAAATGTATTTGCTCAAGGTCTTTCTGACAGTGCTAGATTACTTCAATATTTAGTCGTCTTTACTTAATGATTTTTTTTGTCAAGCTCTTCTTAAAGGCGAAAGAATTCATCACAACTGCCTGAGCTGCTCAGTTCAGTTTCTATCAGTTCCACCTGTTATGCTTCTAATGTTGTGGGCAGGTCTCAAAATTATAAACATGTTCTGTTTAACTTAAATAGCTCTATTATGGTCTTGAGTCTTATGAGGAGAGTGTGACATTGAGGCAGCCAGAAATGATCAGGGTGGTTTGCTGATCAATGTTGTCACCTCGTTTTGGAAGGCTGGGCGATGGCTGTCC
This sequence comes from Gallus gallus, assembly GCF_016699485.2. Lineage (NCBI taxonomy): Eukaryota > Metazoa > Chordata > Aves > Galliformes > Phasianidae > Gallus > Gallus gallus. The sequence continues at coordinate 51,248,930 of NC_052535.1, read as the reverse complement.
CTCCCTCGGAGGCATTCCTAGCTTTTGGTGACTCCTTGGTTCTCAGCTGTCCTTCTGTGAGGGAGAGCATGAACCTTATTTTATGGCTCAGTCATTTAACATTGCTTATGGGATTGTTTGTAAAAGTTAGTGATTTCAGCTCCTCTGTTACCAAACAGATAATATCACAACTAGCTACATTAATTTGAGCAGTTAATTAAAAACTCTGAACTAGATGGCACTGAATTGTATACATCAGGGTTGAATGTTATTGAGGTAACCTAGGGAACTTTGAGTTTGGTTTCCCTAAAAGAGGAGAACAGTAGAAGATCATGAAATCTAATGCTCAGGTCCTACTCTCTTCTTGACTGATAATTGGCAAAAGACTCCAGAGCCCTGGGAGCCTGTCAATGAAGAACAGAGGCTATGGAGTTGAGCAGCAGGTGGCCAGACTGCTCATGACAGTAAGAGCAATGGAAATGTAACTTTCCTAGGGAGAGATTATAAAGGATTGCTGTAATCCAGAACCCCGTTAGAATGACCTGAATAAAACCTGGAAGGGAGGTGATCTCACTTAGAAGAGACCAATCAATAAATATGTTGTATTGGATATCACTTTGCATAGACACTGTTTGTTTTTATTTTCTATTTAAAAAGTTAATATTAGAAACTATCTGTTTTTTTTGTTTAAAAGCCTGGTCAGTTTCTGGAGAGCTCAGGATGTCTAGAGAGATGTAGTTAGGGAAGCCATCTCTCCAGGTGGAGCCTGTCACAGATGGCAGCAGACAGCACACGCTTGGTGCTTGGCTTCCTCAATTTGCCTGGGGTGCATAGACACTGGCTTCTTGAGAACCTGCTGGCAAGGAATGGTGCTCTGTGATGGTCTTCCCTTCTGCTGTTGTATGGGAGTCAGGCTTGGCTTTCATCCTAGTTATAAGCTAGCTGTTACTAGTGGATTAACAGGTAAGGACTTTTGATTAATTCTTGAATCAGAGGCTTTAGCAGCTGCTAACAAATGCCTCATCTGCTATCCCTGTTCTAGGTCATGCTCTCTGTGTGGTCAGACAGCTAGCACTGCTTACAGGCAGTCAAGGTTGGCATTTTTTGCTGTTTTTGCAAAACGTCATCTGTGCACAATGAGACTGAGGCAGTTGAGTGTGGATTTTCATCTGGATAGCTTTTGGTTTGGGCTGTTGGCCATGCCATTGATCAGCTCACTCATGAATGAGTATTCCCTGGTGTCTAGAAGAGTTGAGTTCAAACTCCAGCCTTTCTGGAAGGATGTGAATGTCATCTCCCTTTCATTAATGTTTTGTGGTGGGTTCAACCTACTGAAGATACTTACAGAAGAAATATGGTTGCCTAAGCCTCCTGCCCATAAGAAACAGTTCTGTGATTTTATTTTTTCCACTATCCCATGTAGGATATTATGGTGTCTGTCTGGTGCGAAATTTTAAGCAGATCTGCTACCTTCTAGTTCAAAACTGAAAGGGAAATACTAGCATGCAGTGTAAACTCATTACTTCTTAATTTACTGAAATCCTGTAGTGTGGGTGTAATTCTATACTTTTCCAAATTCTGGAACTTAAACCACTTTGTATGTAATATTTCTAACTTGTACGTGGATATGAAGGAGAATGTTTAGTATTTCAAATAAAGGTATTTTACAATTTTGTGTTGTAAGTGTCTACATTCAGTTGCTTGCTATCTGGATCTTGGTGATTTATTTTTTTGTCCCCTCTTTCATCTAAAGAGGGATGCATGTGAAGTAAACTTTATCTAAACAGTTCCATCATTTAAAGCCAGAGAGAGTGCTTCTGTCACATTGCAGGTCTGTAGTTGCCCTCTAGAAAACATTAAGTATATAACCAGGGAATCTGGTTTTGCTTTTTCAACACAGCTAGTGTTACAGTGAGCTTTTGTATTGTACCTGTTCTTTTGGGGGCACAAATTGAAAATACAAATGATGGCAATAATCCTTTAGTCATTAGTGGCTCTTCTGAATGATGCTAAGAGTAAGCTTTCTGACTGCATTTAAAATTAGTACTTTTCCCATGCTGACCATATTCTGGCTCAGATGTCCAGATGGGAATCCCAACCCTACACTGGACATAGCTGGTCTGTAGCTGCATGTGCTGCCATAGGCTGAACCAACCTCATCAGTGGTCTGGGGGAAAGCTAGATGCCATAGAGTTGTCTAGATCCAATCTAGTTGAATGAGTATGGCTTCCCCCCCCTGAAATCCTCCCCAGTGTGATAACTGCATGTATGTCACTCCATCTTAAGCAAGAACATTTGAGAGAAGTTACTTCTATTTTTCTTGAGAAAGAGGGAAGAGTAAGGTTCAGCTTGTTCTGTGGATGCTTAAAAACATAGTTAACAGATAATACATACTGATTAAAACTATCACCCTGCGTGATTCCTGACTTACTTGGAAGCATGTTTGGTCACTTACTAACTTGGTAGGTGAACTCCTGAGGTTTCCGGGCCTTTAGTTTTTTCATCTCCTTCCTCTGTGAGTTTCACCAGGAGCCCTGGCAGGATTTTGATGCTTGTCCCATTCCTGCTTCTATGTTTATTGCCATGTCTAATCATCTCTGTTTAATTTACTGTCTACCTTATGTGCACAGAAGTAGCAACTTGAGAACCAGCTGAAGTTTTAATCTAGCAATTTTCCTCCCTAGCTGTCTTCTCAAGCTTCAGTCTTCAGAAGAAGTAGTTCTCTTTGTCTGTGTGAATGTTATCTGACCATAATGAATGTTCCAGAGTATGAACTTCTCCAAGCTGGCATGAAAAACTTCCTTAAATTTTTGTTCTGATTGCATTTTCCATGAATACAGTAGTCTTATTTGTAGATCCAGTTGGCTTTCTGTTCTGACATGCTGGTAGAAGATGTATTATTTGTTTTGTCTTTATTAGATTTTTTTTTTTCTTTGGCACTTTACCTGAGCCTTTGTTGTTCCTATTTAATAGACCAGAGTTTGTTCTTTATCAACTATACTTGGATACATCTCTAGCTTCTTGAAGGGTATTGTCTTAATAGCCTTCCTTCCCATGTTCTTTCTCCTTTGTTTCCAAAGTCTGTTTTTGTTAAGAAGAATAAACTTGTTCTAGTCCTCTGGCATGGGAACCTGAAACAAATTCGTTGTTCTGTTCTATTCATTTAACAGTTAGGCCTGCTGGGAGAGGCTAGAAATATATCCAGTGTGCTCACTCTGATGTATCTCACAGGATCTGATGTGTGGAACACAGCATGCAGGTAGCATTAAATTTGCTAAGCTGTATCCTGGAAGATCTCTGACCAGCTGCCTGAGAGCTGGAGGGGATAAAATGAGCTGTTAACCTGCAATGCTGCAAGTATCTACTTCTCTTCTTAGGCAGCTTGAGCTGATCTAATGTGTTTTAGGCTTGCGTTTAGTTTAGATTGAAGTAACTACCTAGAGGAAGGTTCAGCATGCTGCAAGTATGTGCTCCATCTGTACAGTCAGTCTCATGTTTGGGAAAGTGTTCATATGGATAAAGGGGACTGCTTCCAACACTGGATTTTTGTTGCTTTTTTTTTTTGTGTTTTTTCTTTGACAGAAGGAATCAAAGGTTGACTTATATTTTAAAACTAAACTGTTTGAAAGTCTCTTTGTTATGGGAGACCAGCGCAGAAGATGGCCATAGACATCCTTGGTTACTTCATAAGGGTGTGGAGGGAATTACTGGTGATAACCCATGTGTGAAACAAGGGTGACTCTTGAAGGAAATGGGAAGACTGTGTGGCTGGTTAAGCACTAGAGAATTTGGACATTGTTTAGTCCAACCAATCAATCCATCCCCACCATGCCCACTAATTATATCCCTCAGTGCCATATCTCCGTGTTTCTTGAGCACTTCCAGGGACGGTGACTCCCCTACTTCCCTGGGCAGCCTATTCCAATGAATGTGTCACCACTAATTAGGAAAAACTGATTCTCCAAATGTCCAACCTGAACTTCTCCTGGCACAGCTTGAGGCCATTACCTCTTGTCCTGTCACTGTTACCTGGAAGAAGAGGCTGACTCTTACCTTGCTCCAGTCTCTGAAGCCCCCAGCACAAGGAGGACATGGAGTTGTTGGAGCAGGTCTGGAGGAGGGCCTTGAAGATGGTCAGAAGGCTGGAGCATCTCTCTTTTGAGGACAGGCTGAGAGAGCTGGGGCTCTTCAGCCTGGAGAAGTCTCAAAGAAGACCTCATAGCAGCCTTCTAGGACCTGAGGGGGGCCCACAAGAAAGTTGGGGAAGGGCTTTTATAAGGGCGCATAGTGACAGGACAAGGAGAAATGGTTTTAAACTAGAAGAGTGTAGATTTAGACTAGAAATTAGGGGGAAATTCTTAACTGTGAGGGTGGTGAGACACTGGAACAGGTTGCCCAGGGAGGTTCTAAATGCCCCCTACCTGGAAGCATTCAAGGCCAGACTAGATGTGGCTTTGAGCAACCTGGTCTAGATGTAGAAGGGTGGAACTAAATGATCTTAAAAGTCCAACCCAAAGTATTCTATAGTTAGTGTATGTTTCTGTTAACGGGTTATACTTAGGTTTTTGTCAGGCTTTGGTAGTTTGTGAGGGAGAATCCTACCTGTTAGGTTTTTATCTCAAATCTTGTGGCTAGTGACAGATGGCCTTTTGCTGTTACAACAGCTGTTCCACCTCTTCCTGGTATCAATTAGGAGAAGTTACATACAATTTAGGAAAACTAGTCCTGGGGCTATTGGTGAGGATGACCATTAAGATGAAGGCCATGGAGGGGAGCAGGAGTGAGGAAAATGTGCATGGTTAACATGTTTCCTAGGTTACTTTCTGATTTTCTTGTGTGTGCTTTTTTTTTTTTTTCAAGAGAGAGAAAGGGAGTGAGAGTGAAATACTGATAATGCTACAAAGGTGCTGCACCCCAGTGCTACAGGAAGAATTATTGAGTATGCTGGAAAAAGAGATCAACTTTGGATCCCTCTTGCTCAATACAGTACAGCTCAACTGAGTCATGTTGACTACATGCCTGCTTCTATCCCATCACAGCACAAAGCAAAAATTATATTTGCTTAACATGTTATTACAAAACAACTGGAAGTAAGTTCAAATTATTCTGCAGTTGGGTAGTTAATGCAGTGCAGCACATCACTGGTAGCTCACAAATGTGTGTTGACTGTTTGCCATCCTCTCCTCCTAGCCTCAGTTCCTTTTAGGATCACCTTGTAGCACTTGGCAGTGTATGGGTGTAAACATAAGCAGTCTTTGAAAGACTAGCTGGTGTACTTAAGCATATGACTCAAAGTTACTTGATATGGGGCTGGCCTGGCTGTTTCTTTCCAAAAAACTGGAGTTGTTCACGCAGATAAATAGAAATGTGTACTTAAATGCCAGGCAAAAGCTTTTGGGTATACTTCTGATAATTTTACCATGATTGTGTCAGTGTTTTAAGTGTGGCTAATGGAGGGTTTCTGCTTCCCTTCCTGACTAGAGATATTAGAAATTCCATTTTGCCTTTTCAAGAACATTCGGATTTGCACTGATTTTGCTGGTGGCAGATATAACTTGAGCTGAGACATCTTTGAAGTCATATTTGTATTTGATAGCTAATTTTATTTCAAGACTCTTCTTTCTCTAAAAGCCACATCTTGCTGATTCCTGTAGAAATGTCATGGATGGCTGAAAATCTTTAGCATATTCTTCACCTCCAATACAAGGTTTAGGGTTGCCAAACTCTTCCCAAGGGTTTGTCCTGGGAAAGTTCTTGAATATATGGACTAAAACATTGGCTACAATGATTGAGGACTGGTGCATGCCAAGCTAAATCCTTGTAAAAGGTGTTCACAGTTGTTGCAAAGTGTTTTTGTGGACTGCATCAGTTTGCATGTCTAATGGACTTCCTGCATAAAAAAGCATGTAGATTTCTAGACTCCTGCACTCTGCAAGGGCTAACACCTGTTAGATGGGCTTTGGATTGAATACCTTAAAGCTGTAACTATCATTTTGTTTTTCTAAGGATCATCCAGTGTGGAGGGAGAAATTTCTCACCTGTTAGCAAGTCACAAATGCATATAGCTTGAACCTGTCTTGTAACACTTGTTCTTACAACTTACCTCTTCTATAATGGGTTCAAAAATACATTTGAAGGAATCGAGCACTGACCCTGGTAAATCCTTTATTTGCTTTGAGACTGTAGACTCCACTCTAAAATGTTCCTGTTGATCAGTTGACTGCAAGACAATGGGCTGCTCTGAGCCTGTATTGCAGTCAAACTGACTTGTTCTGTGTGCCATTCTGCAGGGAAGCCAGCCGTTTGGAGAGGCACCCTAATAACAGAAGGTAAAGCCACCCTTTTTGTATGCTTTTGTCTCTGAGAGCATACTGGTTAGTCTACCAAAGCTCAGGGACTATGCTCTGAGGCCCAGCAATTAAAACTGCAGCATGAGTTGAGATGATTTTGTGTGATGTAATTTCTTTTTGCCCTGTGTCTTCAAGCTACCAGCTGTGTGCTGGAAGATTGTCTATATAATTAGAAACCAAGCAGCTGTTTTCTTAAAGCATAACACATTCATTTTTCTCCTCTGACGCACAATCGCATTTTCTTTTGCTTCCTCTACCCAAATAAACTAGTCAAGAGGAAGCTCGCTGTTTAAGGATGAGCTCTCATCCATGTGAATCAGTAAGAAACTCTCCTCCTTCTAATACCCTGATACCAGTGGTTTTTATTTTCCCTGCCATTGAAGACTTGCATCTTTCCAAATCCCACAAGTAAGTAATGCCACACAAAAGAAGACTTAATGGTCAAAGAAGTAGGGGTTGTAAAGAGATTTTTGGAGATCATCTAGTTCAGCCCCTCTACGAAAGCAGGTACCATACAGTAGGTTACACAAGGAAGTGTCCCAGTGGGTTTTGAATATCTCTAGAGAAGGCGACTTCACAACCTCTCTACCCCAACAGGCTAGCCTGTTCCAATGCTCTGTAACCTTCACAGCTATGAAATTTTTTCTCATGTTCAGATGAAATTTGTGTTCCCATTTATGCCTGTTCTCCTTGTCCTGTCACTGAGCACCACTGAAAAGAGCCTAGCCCCATCCACTTGACACCTACCTTTTAGGTACTCATAGGCATTGATAAGATCTCCCCTCATCCTTCTCTTCGCCAAGCTGAACAGCCCCAGGTCTCTCAACCTTTCTTTATTTATAAGGGCAGTGCTCCAGGCCCCAGTCTTCTCTGTGGCCCTCCACTGACCTCTTTCTAGAAGTTCCCTATATTTCTTGAACTGGAGAGCCCAACACTGAATGTGTTACTCAAGTTGTGGTCTCACTGGGGCAGAGTAGAGAAGGCTGATTACCTCCCCTGACCTGCTGGCCACACTACTTTTAGTGCACCTCAGGACCTCATTGGCCTTCTCATGGCTGTTCCACTGCATAGCTTAGAATTTTACATTACTGCAGGAGCTGCTAATTTTTGTCAAGCCTTGTAGCAGAAAAGCAGCTAAGGATTTTGATTCTGTCTAGCCCTTATCCTGCATATGCTTTTAAAGTGGACTTCAATCTGTCCTGCCTTTTTTTTGTTTGTTTGTTTGTTAATCTCCATCTTTCCTCTCATAAGAAAAGTCTTCCATTGCTTTAATTCTTTTGTCAGCCCTCTTTCTGTCTGATCTGGGTGTAGTTCTGTAGTTCATCTGTGACAGTAGAATTTTACACTATGTCCCAGGTGGAGTCCATTGCTGTGCATGGTGTACCACTTCGACTTTCAGGAGATCGTTTGTAGTACTTACTAGGTTTGCATTTTCCATTTTTGATGGATGAATCACAGTTCTGGCTTCAAGCCATTTCTGCATTCTCTATGGGATGGTTAAGTGTTTCTCATTTTCCAGTGAATGATCATTCAACATTTGTTATGAATTTTTGTTGAACCAACAAGTATTTCATCTTGTGCTTCATCACGTTGAATACTATTGTATTTATTTGATTTCTTTCCAATTTAAATTTTGATTTATTTTTTTTCAGTGTCCATGTACTGTACATGCTGGTTTTGCTTACTGACCCATGAGAGAACTTGGGTTGATGACTGCAGCAACAGGCCCTGCAGCAGGTCTTTAACTCTCCACTGGGTCGAGCTCTTCTCCCTAGGAGTGAGCAAGTGAGAGGTGATTTATGCCCACTTGGCTGACACCCCTGCATCCCTTCCGAATATTGGAGTACTGTTTCACTGAGGCCCCATACCTTTCCTAGACACACTCAAATGATCTTGCTGATTTATCTTTGCTCGGGTGCGATACAAGAGTTGGTTTATCACTGCCAAGCTTCTCTTGTAGTGCACTGACCAGACTCCTTAGGCTTGTGCCACGTGGCAGTGCCTGTGCTTAGCAGATCTGATTCAGACAGATTGAGACTCTTTCCATCTAAGTCTTTTCTCCACAAGTGAGGGAGGTACCCAAACCGTTTGTAGTTATGCAGACAGCCTGAGAAACTCAGCTGTCACCAGCACTGTTTGATCCTGTCTCCCCACCCAAATGCGGTGTAAGCCTGGTTCCCTGAGCCAGCCTTTTTGTTTTTAGCAACCCAAATCAGGGTCTGGCCTACCCAGTTTCAGCAAGCAGGAAGGGTGGAACGTCCTTAGATCACTTGCCTGCTCAGCGCAAAGAGATTTTCCATGCATTTACCGCAGCTCTGTTATAGCTAAGCATTCCATGTTTATATGTTCTGTTTGTGTAAATATGTGAAAGTACTGGCATAATGGTGGCACTGGTCTTTCTATTTTATAAGAAGTCCTTAAAATGCTATGTTATGGCTAATAAAAATTCTGAAGCACAGTGACTCAAAGTTTGCAGTAGAAAATTGCTCATTATAGAAAGATAGTTTACCCTGTCATGGGGCGTAGTCTGTCTTACAGTGGTCAGTGTTACAAAGTACCCTAAGCACGATCTGTACATTGCTCTGTTTCCTGTAGGGGATGAGACTCCAGGCTTACCAGGAAAGTATTTCACGGCTGTTGGTAGTCTTCACTGCTGGGACACTTTGGTTGCTGGAAGGAGTTTGTATCACTCTTCAAGAATAAGTCCTCTCTGAATATATGAGCTGTGAGGTACCGGAGATGGAACCAAGTTGTGCATGCATTTGTACACAGCACTGTATTCTTACGAGTGGCAACCAAGAGCAGCTCTCTGCAGGATGGACAAGAGTGAGAAAATGCACCATGATCTCTTTGCTCTGTATTTCCCCAGACTGGTATTTATCTAGTGGCACTGTGATGTGCTCCTTGGCGTGGCGCAGGAAGGGTTCTGGGTCCATGAGTCTGCAAGGTCCACTGGCCTTGTATTGGATGTCCAATTGGATGTCCTAGTGTTGATGTCCAGCAGTTCAAGTAGTGATATACTTTTATTTGCTGCTCTGAGCCTCAAATTTACCTGACATTAACTTCTGGATGCTAAAACTGGGTGTGGGAATGACAACAGTTTCTTATATTTTTCTCCACTTCTCTAAATATAAATGCTTGCTATTCATGGCAAGCATAATGAATAAATGTTCTAAGGTCTGCTTTACCATGTCTTGATTCTCATCTGCTCTATTCTCTGCTATCACCTTTACTTTCCTTTTTTAGAAACCTGAGCTTAGAAACACGTAGGTACTTTGTCATGACATGCACATTCTTGATTTCATTCTTCCTAATAGGAGTAAGTTAATTACATTTGTCTTCTAGCTTTGTAGAACAATTATGTTAAACAGAAAACAATATCTTTTTAAGTCCTTTTTTTATCCACTAGAGATGAATGTAAATCCAGAAACAAATTATAAGGAGAGATTTTTTTTTTCTTAATCCCTCTACTCTCCTTTTCCACTCTTGTTACTTTGCCTTTAACGAACCTTGTATTTTAGTCTTCCAAGCACGTGCATCACTTCGTGTACCTCAGTTGCCCTCCTACAGTTATGGGCAGCAAACTTCAGCTAGTGGGTGTTAACGAAATGATGATGACTTGAATCAGCTGTAGACTGATGCCTGCATATCTGTTTCTAATTCTGCACTAATTTCTACCTGGACAACTCATTACAAGGATGATTGTTTTTGCTTCTTTGCAGTTAAAGATTTGCCCGAGGAGAGGCTAAACACTATAGCAATAGGCATGTATATGTCTCAATCTCATTTAAAGAAGAAAATGAGAACAGTCATGGCAAATGCGATGGGGAAGAACTTCAGCAACCCTTGTGACAATTACGATGACACATTAGTATAGCAAGATCTTGTTAATGGCTTAGTGTTTAAGACAATTCTTCAGCTTTCTGCAAGTCGGGGCAGTTCTTGATAATGTACATTTCTCAATTAGGGAAGAGACTGACAAGGCAGAAGGAGTCTCCGACCAGAAAATTACTTCATGATAATGCAGAGGAATTTTTTTTTTTTAAGAGCCTTAAGTGAGAGATTGAGTAAATGCAGCTTGACTCAGTCCTAGGTGAATCTATACAATTTGTTTTTAAAAGAGCAGGAAGTAAAACAAGATTTGGAGGAAAAAAAAAAAAAGTTGAGTCATCAGTCATTAAAAAAAAAAAAAAAGATTTGTGCCCACTGTCTTTGGATCTCTCCCCCACCTGTTTGCAATATGTGTGAGCTGAGTTTTGTTGGTCACGCAGCAATTTACAGGTAGAACTGAGGATTTCTAAAAACCCATTGGTTCAGTTTGCTTGTGCAGTAACCTCTGCTGTAAGCAATTTGCAGCTTGTATACAAGATATTTAGACTGTTCACTAGTGAACAGAGCATATCCAGTAGCTTGTACTGATACCACTGTAGCAGAGTGGCCTAATGCTGCTAGTATTATTACTGACCAATCAAAAAAATCTGCTAAGAGGAGGTATTATATCTAACAAACACCTTTCCAAACGTTCATGCAGGATTTAGCTTTGATCATGGCTTTCTTCTTGTCTCCTTCATGCAAAGAACGAGACTGAAGTTGTGGAATGTTTTTTTTTGTTTGGTTGGTTGGTTGTTTTTTTTTTTTTTTTGACTGTTGCTAAGGATACCAGAGCACTTATGAAACAGGCAGAGAACGGAGCCCTTTCTGGGAAATTCAGCTCTCTGTGAACCACGTAGGAGACTTTGGTGCTTATGGAAGATACCTCCACATGCAGGCTGAAGCTGTGAACCTGTTCTGGGAGTCAGCTGCATATCTACCCGTTGTGAATTTTAATCCTCAGTAGCAGAATTATGTTTAAGTAATACACATGCTTTACTGTCATAGTCTCTAAACTGAGACCTTTTAAGAAAAAAAATCTAAATTTGGGTAACGTTTCTTCCAGCTTCTGTTCCCAGACTTACTGTGGTTGAGCATTACTTTGATTCTCATGTTCAGAGTTTGCCTTTTTGGAGACATGACATGAGTAAGATGATCTGGTTTGAATGGTCTGTGGCCAGGGTGAGGCTAGAGAAGGCTGCAATGTTAGACTGAAGACCTCAAGTTCCAAGCATGTTTCTGACTTAAGTACACACAAGTCACAGAACTAACCCAGTAGCAACTGCTCTGGCAGTAATAATAAAGCATAACACTGTAACAGAACTACCAAAAACAACATTAAAAAATGGACAAAGAATCTTGTATATTGAAAGCTTCTCTTGCTTCTTGAAGTTTGACCACTGATGAAATATTTTTTATTACCTAATTAAACCCAAAAAGACAGGGAAGGTTTTGTAGCTATTGTTTGCCAGCTATTGTTTGTGTGGGCCTGAGATAAGATGCTGACAGCTCCTAGAAAACTAGTTTGACTTTGGTTTTCAGGAACTTTATTTAAACTACTCGATGAGAATTTGGAGCTGCTAGGATAATTCAGCACCTACTGTGCAAAGACATTGTGCTCACGTGGCAGAACTTCTTGCCCAGGCAGAGAGCCCTGAGTTAGTTTGTGAGCCTCAGGTACGCTGCATTCCTGGCTGCCATTTTGTATTTATTGAAGTCTGTTGATCTGAGCTTTGTTCTTGCAAGTTCCACATCTTTAAAAGCTACCTGCTCCTAAAAACCTGGTTTTAAGAATCATGACCTAGAAGCCTGGTTTTCAGTCCTTTGAGTTGGTGTGAATATGCAGGTGGTCTCTTTGGAAACCCACCTGTACAGAGATGAGCCAAAATAAGGTTTGTGATCTAGTCTGTGCAATCTATAAATCGGTGTTTGTAATTACAAGTGACTGAAATCAAGGGACAGACGTGCTTGAGCAGTGTTGCATCTTGTGGGAAAGCACAGTCAAACTTACGTGCAAGTCAGATTGTAAATTGCATTGGCTGTCTGTTCTGCTTTTTCCTCATGAAAATGTTTGAATATGCCTTTCTTGAATACTTTGAAGAAACTATTTAAAATATTTTCTTAAATATTGAAGACGTTGCTAATTTATTGGAAGATACTTGTGTGCAACCTTGAGAAAAAGCATAAACTATGAAGTTTAGACCTGCATATTTAACAACAGAACAGCATTGTGAACTTCTGTGACAGTAATAAATATAGGCATGGACTTTTCCATTCCAAATTGCATAGCCTGTAGGCAGCCTTCATTTAACGAATGTGTCTGCAGGTCACATCTGTGAAAGAGTTGTAGTGCCCCGTCTTGTGGAGGACTGAACTTAATAACTTAAACTTGCAACTACAAAGGCAGGTAGGTAGAAGTATGAACATATGTTTCTGATGCTGTACCAGTGAGTGACAGGACCAAATAGATGCTAAGAGCAGTGGTCTGCAAGCACTGTGCCCCAGGTTAGAGAAGATATTTGGAGTGTGCAAATTGCTTGAGATTTTGTTAAGACTGTTAGAGGGAAGCTACCCTGAGCTGGGAGGTGGGTACACTGGTGGGTAGACTGGTACACTGCATGAGCAGGAACTTGCCCCCTTATAAGAGTGATAATGAGTATAGCTGCGGTCTTGCCTAAATGCTAATTTGGTTCATGCAGTGCTATATTTCTAATGGAATTTGTCTGAAAGCAAGTTGAAGTGACCCTTAGTTTGTCAGTGAATGGTTGAGGATCATCCAGATAACTGTTGGATGAAATAGAAGCAGCTACTGCATATAATAGCGTAGATCCTGACTTTCCGGCAACCTGGGAAGACCACGGGAAGGGTAACAGAACTACTTCAGTCATTACAATAATGATACTATATTGCAAGCTTGAAAATGGGAACAGTCTTGTATTTAAAAGAAAAAAAAAAAAAAAGCTCATCTAGTGAATGCAAGCCAATTAAGCTACTTAATTCACCAGAGGGAAAACAGACCTAGCTTTGGAGTCGTCTTCAGCCTTCCCCTTCAGAAAGGTTTCCTGGTGGCTGCCTGCCTCAAGAGCTGTGTTTAGGGCTGTAGCACTGAATTGATACTGACTTTTTCATGAAGAGAGAACTGGGGTCTGAACAAAAGGAGTGGAGCAGTTCGTCAAGAATCTTTGTAAATGCAGATATCTCTTCAGTTTTCTGTCCTAATATGAATTTAGGATTATTGTGAATGAAGTGGTTTGTGTTTTCTTGGCAGGTGATTATCACCTCACTTATTTCTTTTTTCCATACCGCTTATAAATATAATGAATAGCAGAGATTCCTATGAGATGTGCCTTGGCTTCCCCAAAAATCATTATCGTTTTTCTCCCTTTCCTCTATTTTAATTTGTTTTTCTATCTTATCTTTGTATCTCATGGCAGCTTAGGTCTTTTAAGAAGCCCTTTGTAAGACATCTTGTTTAAGTCAGACCTGCCTCATTCACTGGCTTGCTCAGGAATTGATGTAGATTTTCAAAGCAGGACTTGGATTTACAAAATCTATTATGATTCTACCCCATTTTAACATATCTATGGGACTACTTGTTATTTTATTTAGTTGTTATATTACTTTGTTGCTTGTGCTAATTTATCTCTTTTTGCAGATCTTAACTACACTGTCAAAAGTGTTTGGGTTTCTTTGTGGATTTTTTTTTCCAATTTTCCTCAGTCATATGCAAGTAAAGTGGTGTTGGGTGCGAGGCTGCATACCGTCAGCAGATCTAGTTTTTTCATCCTTTACATGGTTGAATGTTGTCTGTTCTCAAGAGCTATCTTCTTGCTGTTAGCTTTCCTCTCCACTCTCTTCTACTGATAATTTGTTTCTAAGGCAACTCATCTAGTTGGTTCTGATATGCCTCTATGTGGCTGTGTTTGTGTAGTTTACGTGCCCAAATGTTTAACTCTTTCCATTTTTTCAGCTGTTCTGGGATATGCTTTTTTGTTCCCTGGTGTTAGTTTTTTCCTTATGTATACCTTTGAGATTTCTGAAGGCTTTTTTATTTGACTGGCAGGATGTGTTTATTCTAACATGATGTCTTGAAATAGTCTGTGCGTCTCCAGAGAACAAACAGTTCTTTTTAGGGTCTCCTTTTAGGTGCATTGATTTTTCAATATGTATATGGTTGCTGTCTTTAAAATTGAGCATGGCAGTAGCTGATCTTCTGGCTTTGGTCTCCCTGTGGAAGTGTTGACTTAGATGCTGATACTGTTCAGGTACATGGTAGAAATATTATAAAGCAATTTTATGTACCAGTCAGGTCTGAACCAAGAGTTGCTTCCCATCTTGTGAGTTTCCTCACAGCATGCAGAAATCCAGTACTACCTGACTGCTCGGTGTGAGGATTTTAGATCTTATTTGAAAGAAATTGAAATAGTTGTTCCCCGGCATTTTCCTTGTCTTCCTGCCACCACATTTCCTTTAGGCCAGCTGTGTAGCTGTGTTTATGTCCTTGTTTAAGGTAAAGTATTCTGGACCTGTGATACCACTATTTTCTCAGATAATTCTGTTAAACGTGGGAAGCATTGTTTTGGTTTTCTGTCTCTGCGTCCTGTTCACATTGAACTTTTTTTTTTTTATTAACTTCTCTTTACTTTTTTTGTCAACTTGATGTATTCTTTACTTGAGGATGCAGTGTTTACCATGGCATTCAGAATAGTGTATCCTCTGCATCAGACTGCTTTCTGCTATTCAATTTGTAATGCTTGTATGCTATTCCTGTTAGGATCTACAGGTGTTGTTTTTCTAATAATCCTTTGCTAGGCTTCATCCACCCCCTAAGCTTCCCTAGTCCCTGATGAATCTGCACCTCTCTTTCTTCTTCTGTAGCTTTAGCCATGCATTGAGACTGCTTTCCTACTGGCTGTTATGGGCGTTCTGGTCTTTGGCTTCCCACTTGGCTTCCTACATTCTGCCTGCAGACTCCTTCCCTTACTTGTAGTGGAACCTATGCAGATCACAATCCTGGCTAATTCTTCAGCATTTCCCAGTTTGGCCAGGCTTCTCTTTGCACCAACAGGCACAATCTCTGCAAGCATGCGCTAAGCCTGTTAGGTATTTGGTAATGGTGGCTATTTACCTGAGTTGGAAGGAACACTTAAAGGTGTTATAGTCCAACTCCACTCCATTGAACAGGGACATCTGCAACTTGATCAGGTTGCACAGGGACCTGTCCAGCCTGACCTTGAATGTCCTTAGGGGTGGGGCATCCACCACCTCTCTGAGCAACCTGTCCCTGTGCCTTACCACCCTTACCGTAAAAACTTCTTCCTTGTATCAAATCTAAATCTCCCCTCCTTTAGTTTGAAACCATTTCCCTTTGTCCTGCCACAGCAGACTCTGCCAAAGAATGTGTCTCCTTCCTACTTATAGCCTCCCTTTAGATACTAGAAGGCCACTATCAGATCTCCCCAGAACCTTCCCTTCTCCAGGCTGATCAGCCCCAGTTCTCTCTGCCTATCCTCATAGGATATATTTTCTATCCGTTGAATCATTTTTGTGGCCTTCCTCTGGTCATGCGTAACAGGTCCACGTCCCTCCTGTACTGAGGACTCCACAAGAATTTACTGTCCCTTTATTTTATCTGGAGTTTCTGCTGCAAGGAAGTATTGTCTATACAAGAGTTTACAGGTGATTAATAATAATAATAAATTAGTATACAGGAGATTATTATTATATGAAGAACCATTAGCCAGGGTTATTACATCCTTCACCAGTTGCGGTGCCTTCTTGACATTAAAGTAGACCTGAAAAAGCTTTTCTGATGGTTGTTTTGCCTGCAGGTGAGAGTGTTCAGAGATTGCCGTGATGCCTCCATGTCATGCATTCTTCCATCTGTGCCATGATAGCCATCAGAAAGGGCTCTGTCTCTGAGTATTTGGGACTGCCTGAAACCTATACCACCTATACCACTTGGGTCAGGTAGTCATATGACATTTGATTCTTTATCCTCAGAAATTCTCACCCTGTAGCTAGGCTTTTGTCTACATTTCCCTTGCATATCTAGACTGACTCAATAAATTTTGCCATTATGGAATGGAAATGCAGCTTGCGGTTAAAGTATTGAGAAACAATAACGTGATGCATTATTAGTAACTGTATTTATTGCATTTCATAACAAATTATAAAGAGACCCTGGCTGAATCTAAATTATGAGAAGCTAAAGCCGTTAGACTTTGTTTTGTACAAAAGGAGCTGGCCTTCCCAGGAAGGCAGTACTCCAGTTATTTGTCTATGGACTTGATGTAAGGTAGAAGCAAGAGCTCCAGCCACACAAGAAGTACTTGGAGCAGCATGTTTCTTAGATGGTGATTCCTGAGTTAAGGAAGTCAAATGAAGACCATTCAGGAGCAGGGAAATAATCCCTAAATGTTAGAAACTTTATTGCAGCAAAGCAAGTATCTGCCACATACGCAAACCTCTTGGTCTGATGTTCTGTCTTCTTCATTGGCTTTCTGGAACAAATTTGTGCATAATGTTGTTTGGGCATATACATTTTTGAGTAAGTTTAGTAAAGTCAAAATTGAGTACAGATTGAGAGATGCTATCTTAGGTTAGTCTGTGCTTGTGATAATTGACTTCCCAATTAAGTTGCCATAACTAGCACAAGTACAAGTGCCTATGTAGACTTGAATGCCACATGTAACGTAGAAGATTTTTTCCAGGATTGACATGTCTGTGGCTAGGAGGTCTCAATCAAAATTAACATCTAAGAAGCTAGGGAAGAATCACGAACTTGTCCTCATAGTAACAACTACACACAAGTTCTTATCTGGCCAAACAACACTTTTCAAGGCAGCTGGGGCACATGCCACTGAGCCTTCATCAACATACATTGGCTCTTAGTCTGACCTCAGATTAAACACTGTCTCTCTAACACATGCAATTTTTTTTTTTTTATGCTGATCCTGACTATAATTTTTGGTTTGTTTTTTTAATTATGCCAAAGAAGGAAATAAGCTTTATATCCTCACAAAATTTTCATGTCTCTTCTGATTTGGGGTGTTGCAGGGCGTGTAGTTAATGCTCTGAAAAGGCTTTGGGATTCCTGGATGAAAGGTGTGATGAAAGAAGTGTACTGTTATTGTTTTAGGGGAGGAATCATGCTACTGGGTAAGCCTCTGTCACTGAGACTTGCTGGACTTGTTTGTTCTGACTTGCCTATGACTCCTTTCTTTCCTAATTCAAGCGATAAAGCCTCAAGTCTATGCTGAGATGCTGCACAGTGTGTTGTGGAGTTCGGGACGGTACATCTCCCAGACAAAAGATCCTCTTTCTGACCTCTCACTGGTACCCAAAGGTGAGTGCTACAGCCATCTGACTTGCTACTCGGTGGTTTGTGCAGCATGGCTATACAGTATATGAATTTTGGGGGCAATTTCTGAGCTTTGACCAAGGTGGGGGTTGGAGAATGAATGGCTCTAGTTCTGAGCTACCTTCTGATTTGGGCTGCCTTCTGTGCATCAGTAATCTTTATACTTCCCCCTTTCTCCTCACCTAAAAAGCACTTTTTTCCAAGAACTCCTTGGCTCCTCTACAAGGTGGTACAGGGATAAGGCAAGGTGGTTTATAGCCACAGGGGAATGTGGGGGGCAAGTGAGAATCCTCTCACTACACTGTAACTCTGATCTACCCTTCTTGCTGCTGCAGTTAACATGTTGCAGTCACAACTGCTAACAGCATGGTGTGAGATGGTAAGTAGGATGAAGTCGTAAAACTAGCTTTTTGTGCTTCCGTTTACTTTAGAGGACTTTTCTGCAGTCAGTGAAGTGTTAATATGTGCAGAATCCTCTTGGAAGTGTACCAGATCTTGTACCACACCATTTCACCCACCCTATCTTGGAATGAAAATCAGGCGGAAAAAAACATGGGTACTATAACTGCTTGTCTAGTATCTCGCTTCTGGAGTACTGTGAAAAGGGGAGGAATGGCAGACAGATCTCTTTTCAAAAGCTGAAAACCAGAGACCTACTGCTATATTCTGAAACTGATGAACTAATAGAGTAAGGTAGTAGTCAATGACCAAAGCATAAAATGATGTAGAAGCTGCAGAACAGTATTATAAACTGATTGTATTCAGTGGCCAAGTACTTAATTTCCCTTACACCATAGCGACCTCTCTCATACCTTTGTGCAAGCTGTAAAGTCCTTATGTGTGTAGCTTCCTAATTTTCCTAAAACTTGTTATAGAACAGGAGAGTCTTTCCCAAGATGCTGGCTGTGACAACGAATTACAGAAAAATGTGTTATTAATCAAGTTCATTTCAGTTGTTAGCCTTGTTATGTCCCACAGATTGTTGTACAAGTATGGTAGGCAGGCTCTATCCTCACAGTTAAAGAACTTAAAATCTCCTAAAAGCTATACACAAAATGGATGAGAGAAAGGAACAACAAAAATGTTTTGTGCTAATTGCAAAGTTGATCAGATAATCAGGGAAGACTGTATGAGCAGCATTCTGTGTTGTCTTAGACTTCATGCCAGAGGCTAAATGCTGCTCTTCAATCTTGCTGCAAAGACAAGCTGTTGTCTTCACCTAGCTATAGAGAGCTCCTGAGAAGCAACAAGACCTTAGCAGAGTTAGATAGTTAAGGGGAGAAGCAGAATAAAAACACTAGATTGATGTGATTGCTTATAGCAGAGGTGGGAGTGGAATTAGCATTGTTGGTGTGGCCATGTGCTTTTGCTACCAGTCTCCTGGGGTTAACCAGACATACTCTAATTGCTGCCATTCCCAACTATCCTGCCAAAGAAGGTTGCTTCAGGGATGTAGTTTAATGTTGCACTCACTGAGCCAGCAGATATGTTTGCTCCATTGTCTTGTGAAAGGCCCCCATTTCTATGAAAAATGATTGGAGTGATTGTGGGACTGTGCCTGAATCCTAGAATGGAAAACTGGGCATGACTTCAGTATGGAGACACCCTCATCAGCATGTTTGCAGACCACATTCTTTTCTGGGAGTATTGCAATATCATTGAGCAGGGATTGGGCTAAACTTATTATAGGAAGACAATAACAGATCAGATGGCAAAATGGAGGAGTTGATATGATTTATTCTGTGCCAAACTTGGCAAAACACTTTGAATAAATACATGTTGCTAAAAAAAAAAAAAAAAAGAAAAAAGCAAAAAATGTTGGACCCATTTGAAAGCAAATATAGGTGAGAAGTGCTATGAAGGCTTAGGTTAAGACATCAGAAAAAATCAAAGGCAGATTCCTAAAACATAGTAGGGCAACCTTCGCTGCTTACCCAGCACCTAGAGCCTTTTCTCAAGACATAGGGGGCAGTTTGACTTCCTTTCTTTGTCTAAACTGTTCTCCATTTAATAAAGATCAAGTTTTTTTGGAATTGATGTTATTGAGGCTTTTGGTAAAACACAGTAGTTCAACTAGAGGAGATGGCAACTTGAAATGCTATCCATTCTCTCATTGATTTTGCAAGAAAGAACAGATTTGTACTCTAGTAAAATTTCAGTGTTTCTGATGTGTCAGGGACTATTAATATAGCTTTATTTCTTGCTGCATTTCACTTTTTTTTTTTTAAATATCCTATATCAGAGCTTGTTATATACGTATAAACACACTTTTACTGTGTTTATATAGAATTAATGTATTTCCAAAGTTCGTTTAGATGGCTTTTTTTTCATATGTAATAACTTTTTAGTCATCAACATGCTTTCTTTGGTGCAGAGCGGAGCGAGGTTGTGTAAAGTGTGAGAATAATACTTCACATTACCAGACCTAAATGAACCATGATAAGAGCTCATCAGATGCTACAGTCACTGGATTATTGTGGTCTTCTTGGTAATGAAGTAGGTTTTAAATGAGCACTGACTGCTAGAGGAGATATGATGTTTGTTTATAGTCTCACTAAGATAAGAGTTTTGTTCTGAAACCTTTTTGCTAGTATAGTTCAGACCAAAAGCCTCCTGATATAGACTGTGAGGAGGTAGTTTTCAGAGCAGGGAGGACTCAGCCTTCCAAGTGGAGATCTCTTAAGGATTACTTTTGAGGAATTAAGGTTATTTTCATGCTCTCATTAGAGTGGCTGCTGTGCTGGAGGACAAGTGTATTGGTGTTTCCTGATTTCTCTTGGATTTCTCTCCTGACAATGAAATGGCAGGTTGCTGTAGTTTAGACAGTAAGATAATAATAATAAAAATATATATCAATGTATGTTATAAGGAAAAGATGCATCTGTAAGTGAAGGGGATCAGATCATCTCTGCCTCTGCATTCTTCAGCACCACAGAGGAGTCACTGTTTCTTTAGCCAAGGGTGTGTAGTAGGGTGGAGCAGAATTTTCTTGGTGACTGAAGCACAGAGAAGATCGTGCAGAAGTCTGATTGCTGAACATAGGGGTCCGCCTGCCACTGAACTATTTAACTACAGAGACAGCAGTCCAAGGCACAGGAATCCCTACCAGGTGGTTATTCTTGTAAAGCATGAGAACCCTGCACTTCATGATATAATAGCAAAAAGGCTAGAGGAGTGAAGGAGCTAGTTGGTGACGTAATATGTGATTACTGACTGAATGTGCGGAGTGGACATAATCTGAACAAGAACTGGCTCTTCCTAACACCGTAGTCAGCCTTGGCATGTGCTGCTCCAGTGCAAGAAGTACATGCTTAGTGTTGCCTGTACTCAAGCTTTTCTTCAAAGATTATAGGTGCTTTTGGGACAAATAAGGCCATCTTTTCTCTGCTGTCTGATTCCTGGAATGGATGGCAAAAGATTGAGTATTTCTTACAAATCTCTAAACAGGAGAGCTTTTCCTTCCCCATGCCTTTGCACAGCTGGTAACCAACAGGTCTGCTGCTGAAGTGAATAGAAAAGATAGATGCTGCTTAGCTAGGTCCTGCACCTGAGCTGCCCAGCTAAAGGATATATACTGGCAGCTATATACTTGAGGAGGTGGTGGGCATTTTCACCCAAAAGCGATTTTTCTTGTCCCAGTTCTTTCTTTAGCAAGGTGAAAAAAAGAGCATCCTTCTAAAGAGAGGAAACTGGGATTTGAAGACGTGTTTCTGCTTTAGTTTGTATGTTCATATACAAAGTAACAACTTATATAAATATAGAAATATATTGAAGTGCTTCCTTTAAACTATTTTTGTAGGACTGAATACTATGTGCCACTGCAATTTGGAGATTCCATAGAAAGCAATCCTGACTAGCTCAGACTTTGAGGCAGCTCTCACATGCTCTACAATCTGCTCTGCACAGACCTTCCAACAGGAACTAAGCCTGTCTAGTAAGGACAGGTACATTTGCAGAAAACTTCTGCAGTAAAACTTAGCAGTTAACACCACCTGTTTGAGAGCATAGAAACTTTTCTGCCTCCCTTCTTAAGAAAGTCTGGGATACGCACCAACACTCACTGGCTAAAACCAAACTTTCGGGTGAGGAGATTACTGTGTGAGTTGTTTCCAACTACCCTTCTCTTGCTGAACACCTCTGTGTGAAGACGTCAGCTTCTTTTGTGGCTCTACCAATTTTTTTCTTTTCCTGATTTGTGTTTCCTGCCCTGTGTTCCTCATAGCTTTGCTCAACTTTCTCACCCTTAAGGCAGAGTGTAGAACTCCATTCACTCTCCCCTGACTTCACTATTCTTTGCTGTCATAGGTTTGTGCATTGTGCCTTTACCTACACTGCTGGTCTGTCCTCTGAGTGCACGTCTTAAGCCACTGGCAGGTTTTGCTGTTATCCTGCTCTCCTGGCTCATTTTTGCTTTCACTGTGTTGCCTTGTCACCTCATAGTGAGAAAACATGTGAACCCTCCGTCTCTCTGCCTGTCTGCTCATTACTGCTCTTGTCTTCTTGGGTGTTGTTCAGAAATGACTGTGCCAAAGGCCTGAAAAGGGGGAG
Source organism: Gallus gallus (assembly GCF_016699485.2). Taxonomy (NCBI): domain Eukaryota; kingdom Metazoa; phylum Chordata; class Aves; order Galliformes; family Phasianidae; genus Gallus; species Gallus gallus. The sequence continues at coordinate 51,226,820 of NC_052535.1, read as the reverse complement.
TATAACATCAAGTGTGTCTGACCCACAGCAAATGCAAACGTGGTTTAGTGGTAATAAAACAGTATGGTGACTAGTCAGCTAAGAGCTTGCTATGGCTGTGTTTCACTTCAGTCACCTTGAGGAATTATTCCACATGTTCTTCTAACAACTTGTACTAATGCCAACCACAATGCAGAGACTCAATGCATGGCTTGACAACAAGTGCATAGCAGACTGTAGAACTACTAGGGTTCTGAAATAACTGCAGTTAAGGCTTTGCATCGTTGTACAGCAACACTACTGAGGACATTTGCAAAAATGCAGTTTTCCTAGTGTTCTCTTGCCTACTGATGCACAAGAGGAAATAAACGGGAGGAAAAGGCTCATTCTTCCTTTATCCACATGTTGGGAACCTTACTCACCTTTTCAAAGGTCTGTTGTTGACTTTTAGTGCGTCACTAAGACTGGGTCTTGTTGCCATGTACTGACATGTTAGTAGATATTTCTCTCTGTCAGATTGTCTGGCAGGAGCCACAACACTGTCTCTTACAATGTATGCATGCTTCTGGTGAGAAGAAACCCAAACCCAGTAGGAGACCAACATGTGTTACTACTCATAACAATGAGTACATTTTGAGTAACAACTCAAAACTGTGTTTTATTGCATCTCTTATATCCCAAAGTGCAGAAGTTAACACATCAGCCATGAATTATTACAGTCAAGTTCAGTTTAAGCACCTGCCTGGGCAGCCAACTGCACTTGATATCTGGGTAATATTTCTTGATGGGAAATTGTCTCTACTAGAGATACCTGCACTATACCTGAGGCTTTTCTCAGAGGCGATGTGAGGTAATGAAGGCAAGTTGGAACACAGGAGATTCTTACTAAATACAAGTAAAAAAGCTTTTGCTGTGAGGAGGGATTACAAACTGAACCAGGATCCTGAGAGGCTATGGGATCTCTGTTCTTGGAGATACTAAAAACCTGATAAAGCCTGGGGAAACACGCTCTAATGGGAGCTTGTTTGAGAAGTTCAGACCCCTAGCATTCAGGGGCCTTTCCAACCTGCTTCTGTGAGTTCGTGTCGGTGAGCTTAATTAAGCTCAGGATCTGCTAATGTGTTTCTAACAGAGTTGAATTTTTACATATTTTCTTTTCCAATGCAGATATTGACTCAGATGGACTCAGGAGGGAGGAATGTGAAGCCGTGGAAGACAGCCGTCATCGTTGTGTCAGTGATAATTGGTCTGGCCCTCATCATTGGCTTGATTACTTATTTTTTGTGCCATTGTAAGTGCATCATTTTGTTGTCTTGAGTATCTATTGTGTTTCACTTGCTATTGTAGGTCCTGCCCAGTGATTTAATTATGAAATCCCCTGTGGGTATAGAATCTTCATGAGAACTTAGTAGATCCTGTTAAACTCCTGCATTAATCGTAAATCCTGCAAGAATACTTAAAATATCGCTTACTTGAATGGGGATTTAAAGTTTGTCCATTCTTCAGTTTGTCTTGCCCTGCTACCTCCACTGTTATCCATGGTTAGGCAAGAACTGTGTGTTATGTGTAAGCCCAGAAGTGTCTTAACACTCAGGGGATGTATGCGTAGTAATCTTGGTCTTGAACAAGGTTTTTGCAGAAACAATCTGGTACAACGTTACAGAAAGATAAAGGACAGAGGTTTGGGTTTTCTGGAGTCCTCATTGCCAAGGACTCTGTTCCCAGTCTACTACTGTGAGGAGTTTTGAAATTAACTCCTGCTGTGACAGAACTAGCTGTATTGCTGTCTTTGTTCACCAAGATTCAGTGAGGCTATGGATAACCGTAGGGTGCTAGACAATGTAGTGGCAGAGCTGCAGCTTATTTTTGAAAGAAGCTTTTTACTAATTTTGTATTGTAAAGGCCATCGGCCATTCACCTGAGAGACAGATTTTTAAACTTGACCCAGCTGCTGAATGAATGCGAACCGCTCTGGGAGGGCCACCTGCCTCTGAGGGGCAGGGACATGCCAGAAGGCATCTAATCTGATGGTCCTCAGAGAAGGTTTGTAGTAGATGTAATTTAGAGCTGCTTGGGATGGATTTAAGGGTGGAAATAAGTCCTGAGCTGTGTGGTGCGACAAGATGTCCCACATCCCCCTTGCCTCACTGGGCAAGAGTTTGGCCACAGCTGATAGTGTCGCAACCAGAGCCTGGGAGTCTTGTGCCATGCTCTGCACAGAACTATGCATGTCTGATTTGTACTGAAGGAGTAAAGCAACTTTTCTTCTCTTAAGTAGATCAGGACCGATATTACAATGCAACTTTCCTTATCACCAATGTCCCATATGACCTTCAGTATGGAAGGCAAACGACGGAGGAGTTCAGATACCTGAGCCAGGAGATTGAAACCATGGTAAACTAAGTTTTTTCTCTGTCTCTACCTGCCTGTGGTGAAGAGTCCTACAGTTGTGTGGTTGGAAATAAGAGTCAGGGAGTGATTGAGTTTCATGCTCATGTACCTAGATTATATAGACTATACTAGGGTATTCCAGTGCCAAAAGGTAGGAGAAATAAACACTGGAGTAAGTGGAGTCTGTTCTCTGGCTTTGCCATTTACCTGTGCTTAGTAGTGTAATTGAGACTAACCCAGTCTGCTACTGCCAACAGAGAAACTGACAGTGACAAGGTTAAATTTTAAATGCTTGGGAAATAGGGGAGATTGCTGGGGTGGAAGAGCTCTACTGAGAGTTTGTCATGCATATGGCTCTCAGCATCATGGTGTCTGCATGCCTTGCAATTTTTCTATGGTACCCACCTTTCCAAATCATTTAGAGGTAGCTTGGTAGTGGTTTTGCTGCTTAGGGTGGATGGAAAAAACAGCACGATCTGATCAAGGCTGAGCTTATCAGTATTGTTTAGTTCTCTTAGAAATAATCAGAAGTTAGATGCCTAACTACTATTAGGAGCTTAGTGGTTTTGCCACAGTTGCACAGGACTTGCACAGAGAGCAGTGAATGATCCTGTGCACCCTCACACCAAATCAAGGAGGATTTGGAAGCAGTCATGGGCATCTTGATTATGCAATCAGTGCAGGAATAGCATTCAACAGGTGGAGGATGTTCTTTGCTGGCTGGTGATGTGGATTTTACCCTAGCAATTCCAGTGCTATTACTTATTGAACTTAGAGAGCTGGGCACTAAAACAGCAGGTCATCCCTATTAAATAAGGGCTATACTGTGGAAATCAGTAACTAAAAGCTCAACTGCACAGCAGAGGAACAGTTAAAGCTGTGATGTAATGTTCCGATTGGGTCTGTATAGGGTGTAAAACTAGAGCTGTAAGAGGTTGTTTGCCCTGCATATGCATACTGGCAGCAACTGTTGCTTGGCATTCTTTTCCTTTCAGCAAAGACACCAGAAAACCAAGATGATACAGAAAAGAGGCAAAAATGTACTTCTAAGATGTACAAAATACAGTAAGAAAGGCTTATACGGACAAAAATAGCAAAAGAAATCCTGGTAACTTATTTAAATCAGAAAGTCGGGATTGCATGTCTTCTTGGGAGCTATTATGTGATTTGCTTCAGGACAAGTTCTCCCCAGATTGTAGAAACATAGAATCAGTCAGTTCATCCTTATTGCCTCTTGTCCTGTCACTGGACACCACTGAAAAGAATCTGACTCAGTCTTCTATACAACCTTCTTAGTCATCTTCCAGTCATCTTTATATCCTCCCCAGTCATCTTCTGACTCTAGCTTTCAACAGGGAGTGTTAAATTCCTTGTTGCTGTCTCTGCATTCAGGAAGGAGGAATTATACAAGGAGTTCTTCTCTGCTTCACTACAAACTTGTCAGCTTTGTCTTTTAAATACTACTGTAGTGGTAAAGAGGCCTTGCTGTGTGCAAGCAGATAGTAAGCATGCATGCTGTCTGTTCCAGCAACGATGTAGTTGAAAAGGTGCCCAGAGAGTAGAACAGAGAGCAGAATTTGCTAACTCATCATTTATTTTTATTCTGCAGTCTCCAATGGAAGTTCAGCAGTAGCTCTGGTGTAGAGATGGGGCTCTAAAGGCAGTTTTTGTGTTTTAGGGGTTCACAAGACTGTTTCAGTTTGAGAGGATGCATGTATTACAGGTGTATTTTGATATACTCTTTTCCTTTAACAGATGTATAGAGTATTTAAGGGGTCCTTTCTGAGCCGCAAGTACGTTAGATCCCATGTTGTCGCTCTAAGGTAAGTAATTGAAGGTCAGGAACAAGCAGAAATGTGATAAATATGATTTCTTCCTACCCCCTTGACCACGGGGTACGTCCATGGTTGCTTATGCTTGGATCATGCCAGCTGGATATCTTAAGTCTTGGCTTGTTGTCACTTTCCTTCAGAATTTTCAACATCTGTGATGGCTTAGGCTACTTCAGAGATCAGCAAGGAAGAGAAGACTAGCCCTATACTTCTGCAGATTGATCACCTGAACACCAGCTCTTTGTGGCTGGGATGCAGTAAATGAATTGTTAGGTGATCCCAGCCTTCACTGCTAGTTAAGCACTTGAGTGATCCAGCTCTTTTTTTCCACATCATGTTTTCTGTAGAAACTCAAGCTGGTACTTACACCCCCCCCCCCCCCCCCCCCACCATGGTGTTCAGCAGGAGATGACTATTCTCTCCCCTTTCTGCAAAGATATGAAGGAATATATTCCAGTGTGAGATATTTGCAGAGAGAGGAAAGGAGGCAAGTGGGGGCACATGGATATGGAGGTTCTGTGAGACCTTAAGTCTCCCTTCTCCATGCAGTAGTTATGTATTTCTGTCAGTGGTAAGAACCATTACTTCCCTCTTTGTCACATGATTTGGGTTTGGAGTAGTTACATTTCTGTAAGGCCCAAAACTGCTGTGGAATATTTTTCCCTGGACAGCAAAGAATGCCATGCTTCCTGCAAATGTCCTTTTCCACAGCACTTTGGGACTCTCTTAGAATCATAGAAAGGCTTGGATTAGAAGGTACCTTAAAGACCACTCAGGCACAGCCTCCTATTGTGGGCAGAGTTGCCACCCACTGGATCAGTCTGTCCATTGCCCCATCCAACCTGGCCTTGAACATCTCTCAGATGGGACATCCACAGCTTCTCTGGACAACATATTCCACTGCCTCAACACCCTCTGTGTAAAGAATTTCCTCTTGTCATCTAGCCTAAGTCTCCCTTTGTTTTTTTCAAAACTGTTCCTCCTTGTCCTACCACTAGTGGATCATGCAGAAAGTCTCTCTTGCTTTGACCTGTGCCTACATGGTTATTTCTTTAAGATGTTCGACATTTTTTTCCACTGCTGGCTTCTTCTGTAAACCTCCCATACTCTGTATTAACTGAAATTATAAAATCTTGGACCTAGACTTCAAGCAACCTCTTTACTTTTTAGGCTGACTGAACAGTGCACTGCCTCTAAACTCTCACTAGAGACACCTTATCTCATGCACCTGAGCACTGTCAGCTTACCTGCATCTCTGCTGTCTTTGCCTCTAGGTTTCTGTTGGTTTTCCTTTAGACTGTTAGTCTAAAGCATTGGGCTTCATATTTTATTATTGATATTAAGTGATCATGCCTTGTTCTGATAACGCAAACTTTTGAGATTTTTTTCTCTGGATCCAAAGGAACTTTCTCATAAACTGACAAGTTACTTAAGCGTAAAGGAATAGCAGAAGGCCTTTTTAATTTCTGTAGGTCTAGGCTAAGCTGCATAGACACTAGGGGGAGTGAACCTTCCTCTCCTCCCAGAAGATTCTCTCTGATCACTGCTATAGTATGAACCAGGCCTTCTGCTGCCTGCTGACATATGTCATCCTACCTTGCTTATGCACAGCTATGCTATTCATTCTGCACATCAGTGCAGACCAGACCTGTTCTTATATAAAGAAAGCAGACATCACAAAGCTGGACACAGAGGCTTAGTGGGCAAAGAGATGACACCACTTTGTTTATGTTGGTTTGCAGCCCAGATCCTGGTGGAGTGCTTGTATCTGTTGCTCTGGTATTTAAATTTCCCTCAGCTGACAGTAAGGCAACAAGCTGGAGTCATGTCAACAGTGTGTTACGTAGAAGGCTTGAAATAAGCTCAACGTTCTTGAATGTTGACCAGTCTACCATTAAACTCACAGGCAAGTGGCTTAGGTTTGTGTTTATAGCTTGGAATTTGTTCCTCATACTTTGCTATTTCAGCATAATGAGTTTCACTTCACTGTGCAAATATATGCAATTTCTGTTTTCTTCTTTTCCTTTCTCAGAGTTGTGGTATGGGCAAGCCATATTGCCTTAGCGGCTGACAGCCCAGGAACCTGAAAGAAGTAGTAGCATTAAGAGAGCTAAAGCACACTAATACCCGGTTTATATACATGTGCGAAGTCTGCTCTATGCATCAGAAGTGCTCTGTGTGTGACCTGGCTTTGATACAGCAGGCCAATGTGATTCATTGAGAAAAGACCCAACTTTGCAACCCAGGTTCACAAATTACCTTGCTAAGGCACACAGTGAATTGGAGAGGAAGCTGTATTACCAGGTTCTGAAATGTGGAGTCCTCAAGCTATTTGAAAAATGCAAAGCTGAGATGGTTCCTTTCTCCATCATCTGTCATTACCTTTGCATATTTGCCAGATTGCTGTAGCAAGCATTAATAACCAAACATTCCCTGTACAGTAATCCTGTCACAAGAGTCTGTCATTGTTTACCACCAGAATCTGTCAGCGGGCGATTTTGTAGGGAAGAAATCAATAACATTGCAGTTTAGCTCCAGCCAAGCCCAGTACTGAGGATCTGTGACCACTTTGCCATAATAAATGTGAACATATGCATATAGGCTTTAGTATAGCATAGGCTCCAGCACATGCAGATGTTATTTGAGCCTATTTAGTCAACTACTGTTTTTTTCTTTTTTTTTTTAGCTTTGAGTTAAGACAAGAAAAATGCACCCTTTGGCCTTGCACTTTGAGTGAGGAACAGAAGCATAATAGAACTTATTCAGTAGAGTAAATTACCCTTTTTACCATACTGTTACTACAAGCAGCAATACAAGTAATTTCATTTGTTTGCAGGATACAGGGAGTCTGTCTTAGATCTCATATAGATTTCACATAACAATGTGAAATATCTTCACTGCATTCTTTGTTTTTCATTTCAGAATTGAATAAGGAGAACGGAGATAACCTTTTAAACAACTGTAAGTACAAATGTTTTATAGAAATCATCAAGGGACTTAGTGCCATCAGTTCAGTGTTTGTAAGATTTTTATACTTGAGATGCAAGTTGAAAAATAACTTTTTTAAGCTACTAGAACAATAGGTAATTCATGAGCCAGAGAAGGTTTTAGCTCTTTTTGTTTTTCTTTTTGGAGTTTTGCTTGCTCTGCAGTGTTCACAGTTAGGCATTCCAACTTGATGGTGGGCTTTAGTTTTGGCTGCGGTAAGTAGATGAGTTGCTGTCAGTGAAATTTTCACAAGGACCGCAGTTGTTGTGAGCTGAAAATCTTTTTGGATGAGTGACTGATACCCAATAAAACTAGCAAGACTGAAAAATCAGAGCATTAAAATGTTGTCCAAGTTGCATCTTCCAAACATTCCATACATGTAGGCCCAAGGAAAGCCCTAGCTTTCTCTGAAAATGGTCGTGCCAGATCTTTTCTTCTACAAGAGAATCTGTTGCTTACAAAGCCCTTGTTTAGAACTTTGCTTCATCATATATGCATTCATTCCTGCCTCTGCCCTAAGCTGGTAAGCTGTTGTCTCTACAGGTATAACAGCAAACAGCACTCCCAGTATTTTGCTGGCAAAGTAGCTCTTAGACTACTCATGAATTCATCATTCCTTTCTTCTCTTGCCACTAACAGTAAATGTTTGCAAAAGAAGGGCTGTTGTCTTCTACCCTGCACAGAGTTCATGTCTTCTTGCTGATTATTCATCTTTGGGCCTTGCAGGAGGGTCAGAGGTGCTGCATAGCTGTGCCAAACACAGAAGTGGAAGTGAGCTATTTGTCTGTCTGAGCTACCTGTCACCATGTGTAGAAGCTGCCTTATTCCTTCCAAAATGTCTTCCATTCCACCCTCTCTTCCCTGCAAAATTTTGGCAATAGAGTTGGGAGCTTAAAGCTTGCAATCTTCAAGGAAAAGACCAGAGGATGGGAGAGAGGAAAGCTGTCCACTGTGAGAGCAAGGCAGTGAAGTAGTCCTGGAGAGGGACAGATTCTGAGTCTTTCTACCATTTTATGCTCTCCAGTGAGGTCTTATAGTTTCTCTGGAAACATGGAAACAGAATCAGTACCTTCTCAGCTGTTACAAAGGGTCTCTGAGAACTAGAGACCTGTGGCACCTCTGCCTACCACTGTCTTGGGAATTCAGCATGTTTCACACGAGCTTTTTGTGTTTAAGTCATTTCTTGTTTGGATCTGACTTTTTTCAATGGAGTAGAAAAAACTTACTGGAGAAAATAAACAGTCTGGTATACAGCCTTCCATTGCCGTGGAAGTTCACACTGCTTTGTGTGTCTGGCAACTAGTTATGTTTTTACCAATCTTTGTTTACATCATATCTATCCTGAGACCCTTGTGACCACACCACCCGAATGCTCTGCTCTTGAAGGCACTGCTTTAGGTGGAGGCTGTCTCTTGGCAGCTCTGCCCTGTTGTGCCTGTGCCAGCAGCCATATGGGCCTGCCCAACAGGCAGACCCTGGGTTTCCTCTATCAGCTAACAGAGCTGCCTTTGTTGGTTTTTTTTTGGTTGTTGTTTTGTTTTTTTTTTTTTTTGACAGTCTGTGGAATACGAAAGGAGGCATTCTCCTTCACAGGAGTGGAAAGAATAACTGATGGACAGCGTGCACGGGATGGAGAATGGCCATGGCAGGCTAGTATTCAGCTCGATGGGACACATTACTGCGGTGCGTCGGTGATCAGTAATACGTGGCTAGTGACTGCAGCCCACTGCTTTAAAGGGTAAGTTATTAGCACCCTTCTGATCCTGTAGGACCTACAACTTCAGGTTGCTCTGATAAATCTACTCTGACTTTTCATGAACCACTAATGCCTTTATCTGCTGGAAGACAATGAAGCTCGGCTCTTCTCTGTTCTGTAGACAGTCCTGACCATGTGACATTTTTCTTAAACAGAAAGCTTTGTTTCTATGGAAATCTTTTTTTGTGTGCTTGTGACATAATTGCCAATGTGTTTCAGAGAAAGAGAACCTCGGAGATGGACTGCCAGCTTTGGAATTCTGTTGAGACCTCCAAAACAGAGAAAATATGTCCGAAGAATTATCATTCATGAAAAATACGATGGCTTTGTCCCTGATCATGAGTATGATATAGCTCTTGTGGAACTTGCCTCCTCTATTGAGTTCACAAGTGATGTGCACAGTGTCTGTCTTCCTGAAGCATCTTACATATTACGGGATAATACTTCCTGTTTTGTCTCAGGTTGGGGAGCTTTGAAGAATGATGGTGAGTGTCTCTTTACTCCCTGTGGAGGCTTCCTTGCCCCTCACGCATCTAAGAAGACTGCTGTTGATTTTATGATTTTTATTTGTTTTGCACTGGTGGACTTAGTTTGTTGGAGTTGTTTTGATCAGTGGTTTGGAATATGGGAAAAACTCCTGCAGGATAGCTTTATAGGATTAAGAGCTGCTTTTTTGTTGCTGTATGCACTGAAGTGATCGAATACATTCTGTTGTCCATTCTCACAGGCCTAGTCCTCTGACCTGAGCTAAGACAAACCTTTCAGTTATGTCTGTCACAGATCTATCATAAATTTTCCTCGGTTAATCTCTCTTCCATCCTAATTCAAGCTTCAGTTCATCAAACAGCTCAAATGAGCTTCATTCAAATTGGCCAATGTCACTGAGATTAGAGATGATGAGACTGTAATTCTATTAGTAGGAGAGTAATTTGAACTATAAGCTGTATTTCATGATAGACTCTTGACATGTACAGTAATGGTCAAATGGTTGCTTTGCGGTTAATCAAATGGGTCTTTCCAGTGGCATTAAAGATACACCATGGTATATATAGCCAATTGTTGATTTGAACATTGAAATGTACAAAAATCCCTTTGCCTGTTATGTTAAAGAGCATCTGTTGAGAGTGGAAGATAGGGAGCAGTTGTGTTTGGGATGAGTAGCTGAAAAACATCAGGCAAAAATAACTTTCTTTAGACATTCTTCAGGCAATGGCAGGAAGGCTGTAGGAAAGCCTGGCTACTCTTAATCCTTGCATATCTTAGATTGAGTACTCTGCTAAGTCTAATATTACTTTTCCTTCTAGGCCCTAGTGTTAATCAGCTTCGACAAGCAGAAGTAAAAATTATTAGCACTGCGGTTTGTAATAGACCACAAGTGTATGCTGGAGCAATAACACCAGGAATGTTGTGTGCTGGATACTTAGAGGGACGGGTGGATGCTTGCCAGGTAAGTCTCATCTTAAGTAAGAAGGAAATAGGGTGGGATGGAAAGTGACTTTTCCTAAAAATCAGAAATAATTAAGATTCTACCATGGTATCTCTTTTGTTTATGGGGTTCAAGACCTTAAGATGTAAATTAAGAGCTTCACTGCTTCTAGGTTGTGATCTGCACTTACATGCTTACTGTTGTTTTTTTATAGTATACTTTTGAGAGAATGCAGATGTAATGGTCTAGAATAGAAGAGACTGTGTTAGATACAGGCTATCAGCCCCTGTCTTCTCAGTAAAGCATGCAGAGGTTAATTTATAGCTGTAATCTAGAGAAAAGTATCTGTCCATTGTAACATAACAATATGATGCTCTCTGCATTAGTGAAGTGAATGTTGTTTGCTTTTTGTTCCTGTCCGCTGACATTTTTCTCTTTAGGGTGATTCTGGTGGGCCACTGGTGCATGCAAATTCCAGAGGAATCTGGTATCTCGTGGGAATAGTGAGCTGGGGTGATGAATGTGGCAAGGCTGATAAACCAGGAGTGTACACACGAGTGACTGCATATCGAGACTGGATCGCTTCCAAAACAGGCATCTGAAATCTGTAGTTGTTTTCAGTTTTGTGGGCTGTGTGAAAGGCTATTCCTCTGACACACTCTGCTCTGTGGTTGCCCTCTAAACAGCTGCTGCCTTGGCATGTATTGGTGTATCAAGTGCTGGCAAGCTTGGAGTAGTCTAGGACTTGAAATTGGTTTGGCCTACAACCAGAAAGGAATGGACTCAATCATGTGACATAGGAGTTTGTTCAGGAACTACTCTGTCAAAGGGACAAAGACTTTGGTTTCCGTGCAGCCTACTGACCCTCTTCTGTGTCCAAATCTTCTGGCTGCTATTTTGTGGGCAAAGCATGAGCCCACAAATCCGTTTACCAGGATCTAAAAACAGATGTAACTAAAATGTGACCCATCCATTTGCTGTGTGCTTCTAAGGCCCTGCCTGTCTGTAGACCAGCTACCATCAAGCCCCTGACTCTAAGACTGCTGCACTTCTGAATTCTCCTTGAGCTTTTTTTCCTGCATTGTTCCATGGAACATATGCTAACAACGGACAGAAGATGGCTTAGAGAAATTTCATTTCCTAATATCATGTCATACAGTTACCTAAGTGAACTTGGAAGTATTTTTTGCTGTGATGTCCTGAAAAAGTGATCACTGAGAAAAGCCAGCTTCTGTCCACCGCCTTTGAATGCATCCACTTCCTGCTTCGTATGAACATCCCCTACCACAACATTTGCTCTGAAAGTGATTTCTGGACTTGAGGCCAAATAGTACTTTGTGTTCACACTAGTCTATTGTTGTACATAAATATCTGACTGAATGAAATTCCATTTTAAAAACTTTCCAGATTGTATTGTTTTTAATTAAAGTCGTAAGCTTTTTGTGCAGGTTTGTAACAATCTCAGTATGAACATTGCCAGTAAGTAACCATCTCCCAAACCTGCTTATTCTTATGAATGGTGTTCTCAAGTCTTTATTAATATAGAAAAGTTCACGTGTATCTCTTCAGTTACATTCAAAAAAAAAAAAAGAAAAAAAGAAAAAAAGTCTTAGTGTCATGGTGGAAATACCTATCTGCATGTCTACTTCAGAACAAGGGATGACCCATAAGTCAAAGTAAAGATCTTTTTCCAGTCAGGAATTAATGCCTGTGTCTTATTGCTAGACCATAGGTAACCCATCTGATCTCACAAACTTCATAGTCTCTCTACCTTCATTTTCAGGAGCCGATGTTTCTCAAACTTTCTATACTGTAGAAGTGGAACATGCCTATTCTTGATGAGGATGCCTTCCTTAATGCATCTGCAGAGTATTTCCAATGTTTTATTCTGGTTGCTAATACTGACAACAGTGAGTGATCTTAATTGCTAGATACAGGAGTTAGTCATTTGTTTTTGATGGTCAGAAGAAGAAGAAGAACTCAGCGAAGGAAATACTAGCCACACTGCCAAGACCCAGAGCTGATCCAGTGTGGCAGACAAGCCAGGCCAGGAAAGACAAGCAAAGGAGCAGGCTTTTTGGCATCTTCATAGTTAAAAGATCTGGGGATAGGGGGCCCTCACTAATTATACTCTTAGGATTTAAGTGTTGTTCAAATTCAGTACAGGTCAGTTAACATCATCAGGGTTAATCCTAGGGATCTCTGCAGCTTGCTTTAAGCCCTGCCCAACAGAGCAGCAACCCATAAAGTTTACAGAATTACTTTATTACACATCCTGTGATTTAGGTGCCTGCAAGCACAGTGAACCATGCTTTGTCTTTACTGGAGGTGTGGGGTGTTTGAACTCTCAGAAAAGATTTGCATGAAGGAGAAGGGTCTGAAGCTGTTGTTCTGTGCTTGTGTATTAAAATGCCCTCTTAGGGAACTTTTTGTATGGAGTGATGTGTGATCCAAAAATAAAACTTGAGTGGCCCAAGTAGGAAATTTAGGTAGGAAATAAGAGGTATCAAAGTGGTTCCATAGGCTTGAGGCAGTGAAATCTCATTTTAGTCCCTTTAGCAGAACTTGAATTTGAATTATATTACCTGTATATTATGCATGACAAATGTAAGATATATTTATTTATTTGTTGTTTGTTTATTTGGCTCGTAACTATATCCAGACAGTGAGTCACCTTGAAGAAAAGCACTATTACAAGACTCCATGACTTTTCAGTTCCCAAAGCACTTCAGACTTGGGTTTTCAAAGGACAAATTTCATTGTAATTCAGGAACATAATGTTTTTAGACCTGCCAATCTCAGCTATTACGCTGTTTTCCAAAAAACAGGTAAGTAGATGTCCAAAGGATTTCTTTTGAATTTTTGAACTTTGTAGTTGTGCTTGAACAAAATGAGAAAGCATTAAGCATTTTACTCTGTGCAAAGGGCTTCTATGAGTGTAATCCTCCCAAGTAGTGCACGCAAAGCTGAAAAAGTGAACTTAGTGTTTACTTTGATTTTTCTGATTCTGAGAATCCAGCTGGAGAGATCTAGTACATGACGCACCTTAATGCTGGGCGCCAATGCAGGGTAGCCAGGAGGGGGGCTGTAGAGGAGCAGACACCTACACAGTGTGTTTTGGGAGCCTTTTTTTGGATTCCAGTTTTCATGATAGCAAGTGGAACAAGCTTTCCTGTCTGGTTTCTCTTGGAAACAATGTGGTTTTCATGCTCTGAGGCCTCTCGACTATGCAAAGCAGTATAAATGAAAATGCAATAAGTTCACTTCAAAGAATGCCCCTCATCCACAGGAATGCTGGTACAGATGGACCTCATGGATCCAAATCCCTTTCTTATGGCAAAACTACAATGATGTCAGCATTGTCTAGCTTTTCCTGAGAAAAATTGTGGAAACCTGAAATAATGTAGGTAGCAAAAGTTTTGTTTGCTTTAGGTGGCCTAGCAGATATGTATTTTTTCTAAGCTGAAGTCTTAAATTTCTATGAAATCACAAGATTTATCTGTTTTCCACCATGTTTTTGTTTGGAATTATCATTAAGGTGGAATGAGATGCATCTAACTATACAATCAGACATGGCACACAGGAATGTAATTTGTGTTAATTTAATAAAAACAGTTAAAAATAATGTCTTCTCTTCCACGTATTTGTTAATTTCCTGTGTTATGGCAAACAACTGTGAGCTAGGAACTGATCTGTTTTACAACATGGCAGTGATTCTGTACCATGTACTTATGTACTGGTTTTTATGTGATCCTTGACCATCTGTCTTCGTTGATGTGTTTGAGGAGTGTTGCTGTGCTCATTTGTACAGGGCTTAATCCACCTGCCCTAAGGTTACCTAGTTTTGCATGCTTTCAGGCAAAAGCAAGGTCTTGTGTCAGCCACTAGAGGGTGAATCGGGTTGTCTAAGAGCTGTAATCTCCTAGCTACTCGTGTTGCTCTGTTTCAGCTCAGCGAAGGGAATCGAGAGTGCAGGGTACCATGTCAGTGTTGCCTTGATGATGCAAAGATGCTCCATGATTGTCTTGCAGAGTTTGAGAAGACTACACATGTTCAGCTTTTAGAGTAGGCATCTGCAGCACTGGGTGAGTTTTGATCTCTTCCTTTCCCCTCCCTGCTACATGAGGAAGTTGGCATCAAGTGCTCCCCTTTACATATATATATATACAGCATGCTATGGATATGAGCAGAGGGCCAAGTAGATTTCTCCTGTTTTTCTGCTGCACCAGAGCCAAACGATAGTGTTGTGGAAAAATTGACTGGAAATGCGCAATATCGGGTAGCATTGGCATCTTGGGTCTATCTTCTCAGTTTGTCAGCTTTCCTGCAAAGAGGATAACGAAGAGCAGCAGCAATTTTGAGTCTGGTAGGACAGGATGCCTACAGTGGCATAAAGCAGCTGTTTGCTTTGATTTCCTCTTTTTGAAAACTGATGATTCTTGTGGATCAAAGATGTCAGTTTTAGTCTTGTCCTTTTCCTATAAGGATGGGAAACCTGGTACATTCTCTGCTAGAAAAACAAGCTCTTGATGAACAAAGCATGCTGGAGTTCATTCATCCTGGTATTTAAGACCTAGCAGACAAACAGAATGTCTTGGATATTTAGATCAAAAGGGTGAAAAGAGTACAGTAGCTTTAGTGCAATACTGCATGATACTCAAGGTTGATAGGGATGTGAGGATGGCTGTTCATTCTGAAGAACAGTAGTCCTTCTATCATATATCTCCGGGTCAAGTGCAATAAAGGGAGTCTTAAATCAGTAGATAAGCTTCTTAAAGGACATCTTTGTAACTAAGCTGTTTCATGGTGTTTTTTTGTTTGTTTGTTTGTTTGTTTTAATGGCTGAATCACATTTGTAGATGTTGGAAGGAAACTCTAGATATCATAGATTCCAATCTCCTTCCTAAGTAGACCTCTGCCCTACAGTTGAACACACAGGAAGATGTCCAGACGGGTCTTGAATATCTCCAGAGAAGGAGACTCCACAACCTTTCTGGGCAGCCCAGATCTGCTCTGCCACTCTCACAGTAACAAAGTTCTTCCTTGTGTTAGTATGGAACTTCCTATGTTCCAGTTTCTGCCTACTGCCCCTTGTTTTATTGCTTCTTGCCACTGAAAAGAGTGCCTCCATTGACTTGACTTCCATGCTTTAGATATTTATAAACAGTTATGAGATCCTCTCTCAGCCATTTCCAGCTGAACAGTCCCAAGTCTCTCAGCCTTTCCTCACAGAGGAGATGCTCCAGCTCCCTAATCATTGTGGCTTAACAGAAAACTGCTTTTTGCTGATTTTGCTGACAGAGCACATGCTGTGTGCATGACACTTTTTAAATTTAAGCGTTACTAAGCATTTGGTAGATAGCAATGGCACCATGATCCAAAGATGTGTTCAGCTGATGTGGTCCTATCTGGCAGAGGGAGCCATGTGTGTGGAGTTTCTGCTGAAGGAACAGAAATGAAGAACTGAAGAGAGGATCAACTGCTATTTTGTATGTGTGGTGGGAGTAGCTCCTTCTTTAAAATGTATGTCGGTTTTCTTGCGCTCTTTGATATGTTATTGCTGCAAAGAAAACCTCTCAGAACTCATCTGGTTAGAAGAGTTGGGCAAATGTTACAGATGACTGCTAATCTGCTTTACTTTAAAGTTTGCTTTTTAACTGAACCTGTTCTTAAATGACACTTCTTTAGAAGACTGTTTTGTTAGCAAGCCTCTGTACCTTGCTAATGGTTTTTACTCAGATGTAAATTAGCAGTTTCCCTACAGACAGAGAAGAGGCTCTTGTGAAACTTTTATTTAAAAGTGCAATGAGTTTCGTTTCTGTAAGCTTGGATAGGTCAAGAAATGCATGGACTGTCTCACATCTCTGACCTTCCCTAGACTCTCAGGATCACCTGCAGTCTGCAACCTTTGAGTGACCCAGACAGTCTGGCACTCCAGGCCAGATGACCTGCATACCAAAGGTACCTGTTACTGAGATCATCCTTGCCCAGTGGATAGACCATCGCCCAAATGGCAGACTGGTACTAAGAAACCATCTGTCCTGCAATAAAGAATGATAGGAGCATAAGAAATATTTTTTTCTTCACTGTAACGGAGTGCCAGGAGAGGTTATAGACTCTCCATCTTTGAAGATACTGATAACCCGTTTGGACATAATCCTGAACAACCTGATTTGGCTTGATTTGAGCCAGGGGGCTTGGGCTATCCCATCTATAGTACTGTCTCAGACAAGCTGACTGCCCCTGATGGTTTCAGTGACAGGTAAATGCTCTAGCAAACAACCTGGGGACAACTGACACCTGGCCATCTTCACGCTGATGGCCAGTACTTTCTTTGGATGCAGTACCTAGTGCTGTTGTCTGCAGCTTATCTGGCACTATTACCACTAATACAGTAACCAATATAAGTAGTAGAGCATGGAGAGGAAAACAAGCTATCCTGTGCCAAATAGGTAGAGAGAGGGTTAGCCAAGTGTAAGCTTTCACTTAAAGGCACCAAACCTACAGTACTCCAAACTGGGACCCTAATTTTGCTACTGAACAGTCCTGCTTGAAAACGTGCTGAGATTTTCTTAATAGTTACTCAGCCTTTTAAGTCCAAGTTGAAGGACAGCTGGAGTTGAAAAGGCCGTAAGATGGAGGTCTTGGGCTTGATGCTCATTATGTCAGCGTAGTATGTGAAGCCTCAAAGACCATTACAACATATGATACCTCAAGTGGCTGTTCACAAGAACCACACTTCAAGTCTTGCATGCTGCTGCAAAGTAAACTGGGATAGATAATAACTGTGACAGAAGGACTTTCAAAAAGGCAAGTTGCAGCTTGGCTTTCAGGAGGCAAGTTAGCTGCTAAGAACTAATATGAAATCATATCATCATGTTATAGAATGGCCTGGGTTGAAAAGGACCTCAAAGATCATCTAGTTTCAAATCCCTTGCTATGGGCAGGGTCACCAATGACAAGACCAGGCTGCCCAGAGCCACATCCAGCCTGGCCTTGAATGCCTCCAAGGATGGGACATCCACGACCTTCTTGGGAAGACTGTTCCAGTGCGTCACCACCCTCTGTGTGAAAAACTTCCTCCTAATATCTAACCTAAACTTCCCCTGTCTCAGTTTATAACCATTCCCCCTTGTCCTATCACTATCAACCCATGTAAACAGTCATTCCCCCTCCTGTTTGTACGCTCCCTTCAAGTACTGGAAGGCCACAGTGAGGTCTCTCCAGAGCCTTCAAATCTAAACTAGCCATTTTCTAGAAACATAGAGCCATAAGAAAGTCTTGTTTGGGGCTTTTTGTCTCCTGCAGAGAAGGCATAAAATAGAATGGTTCAGCTGGAAGGGACCTTCAAAGATCTTCTAGTCCAACTGCCTGACTTCTTCAGGGTTAACCAAAAGTTAAAGCATGTTATTGAGGGCATCATCCAAATGCCTCTTCATTATTGACAGGCATAGGACATCAGGCTGCATCAGTGGTCCCAGTAGGTCTTTCTGCTTTGTGAAATGATACTGTTCATTTAATTTGTGCAGTACCTGTAAGGTAATAGTGAATTTATTTTTATCTTAATGTACCTCATTTCTTTTTAGGCCTGATCCAACCATATAAAGACCTCACATTTCTTTGGAGATGCTTTG
The DNA here is from genome assembly GCF_016699485.2 of Gallus gallus. NCBI lineage: Eukaryota > Metazoa > Chordata > Aves > Galliformes > Phasianidae > Gallus > Gallus gallus. The sequence continues at coordinate 51,208,814 of NC_052535.1, read as the reverse complement.
CATCTTGACTATGAGCAGAGGATTTGTGCAGTGACTAGACAGTGTAGATTCTTAGCTCTATTGCTAGGTAACCTTGGGAACAAAATGTGGGCTGGCCTGTTTCGCTGTACGAAGTAGCAGCTCTGGCTGAGCAGCTGCAGAAGACAGGTACGCGTGTGTTACCATTTTGTCTTGAATGGGGTGACAGGCTATGAATTCTTTCTTAATGATACTGGAAGTGGGGGACTTCTGTTGTCTAAGGGCGTTGCCGGTATTCTGGGCTGGCCTTTCTGGCTGCAACGTAGACGGGTGTAGCAGTTTCTGTTATAAGGGCACGGAAAGAGGGACTGTTTGGAAACCAACCAGGGCAGGATCTAGCATACCTGAGAGCTTGAGGCCATTGCTATAACATCTTAGAGCTTCTGCACATTTAGTATCTCAAAGCTGTATGGGCATGTAATAAAATTTGGCCTCAAGTGACTTTTCATGGCTCAAGATAAAGCACTTGGCTTATCTCCCAGCCTTGACATTTGCTCTAGAGAATCATTCCATCCCTCTAATGGAAATTAGATTTTTGTTTTTCTGCTTATCAGTTATTAAAAGCCATAGCTGGGAATTTCAGGTGCCAACAAAAGGATGGGACAGTAAGTTGTTTTTATTTGTCAAAACAGGAGAGGAATATAGCATGTCTCTAGCTGAAGTTAAGAAGTATAAAGGAATTTTGAATGCCAAATGCAAGATGCCTTTATATTTTCAGGAGGAGAGGGACCTGAAGCTACAACTGAGTTACTAAGGTGAGCTGATGGAAAATGAGTTGACATCTCCTTGGGAAGAATTTTAGTGGAGCAGGTCTATTTGTTCTTACCAGTACTTACAAAATAATGTAGTAATTTAGGTTAAAAGAGGCATTCAAAGGTAATTGTCCAACCCTCTGCTCAAAGCAGGTCTAATTTGTTCAAGTTGATCAGTACCATGTGCTTTAACAGTGTTTCTGTCAGTTCTGTTAAATATTGCTGGCAGGAATATTCACTTCTCACTTTGAAAATAATGCCTGACATAGTCTGTGATCTAAAATTCATGGCCCGGGCTGAATAACTGGTAGACAATTATGTAAAATATCTTTGCTTATGAATTCCAAAGATGTTATTGCTTTGGGACTGGCCAATGGCCTTCTCTCAAGGCGTTTTCCATCTCAACAGTCATGCAGCCTATATGAGTATGCAAACATAAACCAAGGCAGCTTATTATTAGCATTCTTAGGCAAGCAGACTGTCTGACTGGCTGGGCTGACTTTGCAGGGTTAAATGGAAGGTATTGTTATTACATCTTTTTGCACTTTCATTTACCAAATCCTGTGCGCCCACATTGTCTCATTCCCACCCTATACTTTTGATAGCTAGTTTCTCTACTACTTCCCTTGTATCAACCAAAAAACTACTGCCCGTGTTTGCTGAATAACTCCCTAATACCAAGCACTTTGCAATTTGCTAATTTATTATGAAGAAATTTGTTCCTTAATGATTGTCTTTTCTTGGCCTGTGTACTGTTGTTCTTGTGGGACAAGTATGTGTAAACAGCTTCTGTATGTTCTGACATAGGTAAGAGTATTTCTTTATTTTCCACTGTTTAAAAAAAAAAAAAAAAAAGCCATCTATTTTAATTATTAGGCAGGTCACAAAATATTCATTGATCCTATGGAAACCAAATCACATTTCTGGAATATCTCTGTTCATGCTCTGGAGTAAAAACAGGAAAGTCTGTCCTTTTGAGGTGAGCTCCAGAAATTAACAGAAGTAAATGTATTTGTTGTCCAAGTCCTATGCTGTAGGACTACCTCCTGAAACCCTTGTCAACTTGGTGTTCTTCTAATGAATACTCTCCTTCTCCAAGAAATCTCACTGCAATACCCAAGATCTAGAGTAACTTTTGCCTTCAGCTCCAGCTGTTCGCTAAAATAAAACTCTCTGCTGGCATTTCTTTTTTACCTGACCCAGATGGGTAGAGTTGGCTTTTGCTCTTCTGGGAACATCAGGGAAATTTCTGTGCATCGTATGCTGTCAATACTTCAAGGCCACGCTTGACCTAGGGTACACAGGGCCCATTATTAGTGGTCTTGAAATACAAATTGTCCTGGTTTCAGATGAAACAGAGGCGATTTTCTTCATAGCATCTATATGATGCTATGTTTTTGGTTTAGGAGAAAAACAATATTGATAACACGCTGATATTTTAGTTGTTGCTGAGCAGTGCTGCACAGAACCAAAGATGTTTTAGCTTCTTGCCCTGTCCTGCCAGCAAGGGGTCTGGGGGGGGCACAAAGAGCTGGTAGGGAACAGAACCAGGACAACTGACCCAGACTGGCCAAAGGGATGTTCCACCACATGACATCATGTGAAAAAACTACAATATGGTGGGGAATTGGCCAGAGGAGCAGCCGCTGCTTAGGAACTGTCTGGACATCAGCTAGTGGGTGTTATGCAACTGCATCGTGCATCACTTGTTTTGTAAATAAATATATATATACACACATAAAAATTATAATTACTACTATTTATCTCTTCCTTTTCCATATTAGTAAATAGTTTTTATCTCAAACCATGAGTTCAACTTTATTTTTTTCTGGTTCTCCTCCCCATCCCAGTAGGAAAGGGGGGAGTAAGCAAAAGGCTGTGTGATGATCAGCTGCCTGCCAGGTTAAACCACAACACTAATGAAGAAGTTAATGCTACTAACCCACTAACAGTGTTTCTTACTTTTATCTCTGTGTGCAGACCATTGTGCACAGCCTCAGCTTGACCATTCTGAGAAGGAATTGCTACATGCTTATTTGGCTTACATCCCAAGCTTAATTAAGCCTTTTATATTCTACAAGAATGTGTTTTGTCAGAATGAAATAATTTGTGATCAGAAGGTTAAAAAAAAAAAAGCAAGAGGATTTAAACATATTTTGAATAACCTCTGGATTAAACTGGTTGGTAAGGATGGAATGCTGGAGTTCCTGTGGATGTGCATGTGTGTTCTGGGTGGAGCAAGAAGTACCTTTAACCAAGTACTTTTCTTCACAAGCTTTCTTTGGGTTTTATTGCTCTTGAAGAAGAAAATTATGGTACTGGGTGGGAAGTAGAAGGGAAGGTCAAGAAGAGAATATTAGTACTTGAAACAGCTGTATATTTAGTCACTAAAGCCTTATGTAAGGTAGGTAACTGCAGCAATGTTTTTTCTACAGGGAGCGAAGAAGTCAAAAAAAGCAATTTTGATCCAAGCAATGGAAGAAATCAGAGAAACAGGAGATACTGTGCAGCAGCGTACAGCTTTTACCACTGTCCTAGAAGTACACTGTCTGGACACTCGTTCCTCAAATTGCTTTGAAGTTCCTATGAGTAGACATTTTTGAGGAAAGAAGGCACTAGATAGAGCTAGATGAAAATTTACTCCTACTGTTTTTTACCCCCGTTACCCAAGTTTTTGTAAGTTAGTAAGTGTTCCCACCAAAATGACTGCAATCTTGATAGGTCATTGAAAAGCCAAACACTTCAAACTTTATAGCAAAAATCCAAGTGCATCAGAGGCTGGAAACAAAGAGTTTGGACTCTGATCATTCTCCTTTTTAGACTGGGTATTTAGATGTAAGGGCAGAATCCCTCACCAGGGAATATCTACTTTTCTCCCTTCCAGCTGGCTCTGAATAGCCATGTTTGTGCTGGAAGAAGGGAATTCCAAGGAGATTGGTGGCCCTTTTCACAGAGTAAGCATTTTCCACAGGCGGGGTTATGCCAACCATTAAATGACTAATGTATAATTAGGAGGCTGGATACTTATAGTTGTCATGTCCCTGATGCCAGGGGAGTCCAGGACGACTGTGAAGGAGTGAGCATCGAGGGAGGTTAGGCTTGGTTGACCAAGCCATTTATGTCTGTATTTGTTTTTGTGTTCAGCTTTTGTGTTGGCAATCTCAGGAGGCAAGTGACTTAGCAGTGCAGACAGTGTGGTGGCTCTCCCTTATGGCTTTTACAGTGAGTGCATGGTAGAAGGTGCTGCCAGCCAGAAGGCCTGCTGTAAGGACACAAGTTGGGCAGAAAGGGAGTGCTAGGAAAGGGAAATTTAACACACTTCCTGTTCTGCTGTGGTGAAGAACAAGTCTTCTTGCCTGGGCCGGTTTATCTGCTCTGTCCATCTCTGCCTGGGGAATTCTTTGATGCTGAGCTGATCAGAAGGTTAGAGTCTCCTTATCGACTCCATGCTTACCTCTGTTTGTTTTTATTCCGAAGTTTGCTCTCTTATTTTGCAATAACCCACAGGGTGCTGGGTGTTGCGCCAGCCGTGCCTCAATGAAGGATCTTCATTCAACACCTTTCCCTTCTCGTCACACCAGTCAATGCGACTCCTGCGTTTTCCAGCAGCATTCACTACGCAGTCCAGACTTTAGTCAAGCCCTGGTTGGAGGACAGAAAGGCTACCAGACCTACCGGGATCTACCATGGGATCTTCAAAAGTAAGTGGCGTGTTTTAACTCAGTAAGTTTGATTTTGAGGTGCAATGGTAGTAGAGAGATGTTGCCTATGGGAGAGCTTAAGGAAGTTAAGGACACAAAGAGATCTAAAAAAAGATATTGTTTGCTCTCTTGTATGCTTTTAAACCTCCTTGGATCTCTGCCCACCTTCATCTTTTTAGAAGTAGAGCACATTGTGGATCTATCCAAAATGTGCAACCTGAAAGGTTGTGATAGGGGGAGGCTAAACAGTAAGTTGCGGGCTGAAGGGAAGACTTTGGAGACTGTTTCGCATGAAAAGAATAATGTATGATTGGGGTGAGAAATGCAGAGGGAATTCCTTTCTTAGCATGGCCAGGAGCACAAAGATTTGCTTTCTGTTTAGAAGGGTGATATGATGGCTTAGGTTGACACTTATCTTTCCCTCCCTGTAATTGTCTTCTCCTGCCCCCAGCAGGATTTTATTGAACCGATGAAGAATTCAGTAAGCTCTTTTGTGTCACAATCAAATTTTAATAATATGATTTGGGATAACTGTGCCTTTTGGTCAGGTCTAGTTGCAATATTATTTTCCCAACCGTATAAAGGGTCCACGTTAAATCAGCAAAGGCAGTATAGCTACATAAGGAGAGGGTACCTTGTAGGTGTTCGTTGTTCCAGGTTGTCCTAGAGTTTTTAAGAAGCCATGATTCTGGGTATAGTGACCAGGTATTTTGTAGTTGAAAGGAATTTAAGCAGACAGAGATGCTGGGTGTTCTTAGTCTTGTTTCATTGTAACTCAGAGACATTTCTGGAAAGTTCTGAATAGTTAAAAAAAGAAAAAAAAAAGTGACAGATGCAGTACTATCTTCTATCAGAGTGCACATCCAATCGTGTGTTTAGTAGGTCACCTGGAATTTGTTCTTTCTGCTTAATGCTCTGGCAATAGGAGATGCTCAGCTTCCCTTGAATTTTTTTTTTATTTTGCGTCAGCAATTGATGAAGCTTAGAAGTGTGGCCTCAGAAATATAAAGCAAAAGAATCTAAACTGTGGTTTTTTTTCAGCACCCTCATGATTTGGCTGGATGACTAAATTTTTCTGTATGATAGCTTAAGACCACGGTATTTTCTCTGCCCTTACACTGAGCATAAGGCTGTAGACAATTGCAAGTTACTTCTTATTTTTCCAACCTCAGTATTAAAAAAACAAACACAAAACAAGACATAATTTCTGGACTTACTGAAATAGCAACATTATTTCTGAACTGACAAAAGTTATTCATTCTGTCCATTTAAGTGTTTTTGTTTGTTTTTTTCTTAAGGACAGTAATGTTTTTGTTGATAAAGTGTTGACTTTACCAGGAGGAGGCTGAGTTCAGCTTTTGACTCTTACCCTTAGTGGGACCCTGGTGGACACTCAAAGACCTTGCATCTGGCTCAACATCCATACCTTTAAGGCTGTGCTGCCTGAGAGTCAGTGAGGAAGGAATCCCCATCAGTTGTGAATACCTGTTTGTGCATGTTACCTAAAGAGGAAAGAATAATTAAGAGTCCTCTACCTAGCAGAAATGAAAAACTGTTCCTTTTTCTAGTTAGATGGAAGTCTAGTTGTTATATCTTTTTTGTATCAACAGTAGTGTAAATAATTTTAATAACAGTGTGTTAGAGGGGAGTTAAACAAGATTTAAGTCCATTTTGGTTGCCTCTTAGTCAGGAAAGGATTTAGTTGTTTAAATAGTTCTTTAAACATTTGGGAAAAGATGGAGACTGCCTAGTCTTAATCAAAGACCTAGTGTAGCCTGTTAAATGTCCAGATCTTTGTTGGCCGGGGATATAGATGTGACAGTACAGCTGTGAAACTTGCTCTGTGATCATGCATCATACTGTACCCTAGTATCTTAGAAGAGACTGGCTTTATCCAGTTTCAGGATGCCTCTTTTTACAGCAGTTTGAGCTAAGCTGGAACATGTGCTCTGTAAGATCCTTCAGGAAGCAAAGCTACGAAGGAAACAGGATGGAGTGGACAGCCTTGTTGGTCTTGTCCCTTCTCTCCTGTGCTGTGCCCTGTGGTCTAAGGAGCAGTGACCTACCTCAACTTCCTTGTGAAGATCTTGTGGACTGGCAGGATGAGGTGCACAGTAGCTTCTGTTGTATATGTTAGTCTAAAAGTGAATATGTAGGTGGAAATGCAGTGCCACTTGCACCAATTTGTCATTTAGTAGGTGGGCAAAATAAGTATAAATTACAGACTGCTGAGGTGTAGCAGGAAATGAATACCAGCCCTGGTGCAAGGACAGTCATGGTGCACTGGCATTAATGGGAGTTAAGCTTGATTATTGCAGGAGGCAGATGTTCCTGCATGGTGTCAAACAGAAACTTCTTCATTTGTCTGCCCCGGTCTAGTTCCTGATTCCAGAAAATTGTAGTGAAATTCTTATAAGCACCACACCTGATTTGATGCCAGTAGAACTATTACTGTTTGTTTTTCCTTGCCACACACTCATTTTCTGAGCTTTTCAGATAGAAAAACAGAATGACAAAGAAGTTACTCCTGAGTCTTAAGATCTCATCATCTTCATTAACTGAGAAAGCTCCAGCATAATATCAACTGCATTTCTGGTCTCTGCTGTTCCTACTAGAGAGCACTGCAGAGGTGCATCACTACTAACATTTTCATAGTTGATGATTGTGCATTTTGAGTCAGCTGAAACCTTTAAATTAAGGCATTTTACTTGCATCACATACTCTGTCCATTTCTGTATTTCAGATTACAGAAATCATTGTTCTAAATGAAGTCTTATCGCAAAACTTGGCATGGCTTATTTCGACATCTTTCTGATACCACAGTCTGACAAGTTCATGTGGTCTGTGGACAGATTTGATGATTACAGGAAAATATTTCATACATAAATGAACGTAGGAGTTGCTGAATTCCCCTGCCATTCGAGGGCTGCCTTTCGCTCATCTGCACTTCTTGGCTATGAAGCCTTCTCTGATTTCAGCAGCGTTTGTCCTGCAAAGAAACTCATCCATATTTGTTCAGAGAATGTTGCTAGATCATAGCATCTCACTGTTTATCTACTGAGCCCACCAATTGTTGATAAACTGTAAAGTGGGCAAATTTATTATTCAGCAAGAAATTATTCAGCAAACCATAGGAAAAATCTGAATGCTTTGGGCCAAACTATCAGTGCATATAAGCTGTCACATGCACACAAACTGTCACAAAGGAGAAAGGCTGGTCTGTTATATCAGACATGCAGAACTCTTCAGGAGACAATGTATGTATAGTTCTTCTACTGTGGTATTCCGTATACCCGGTAGACAGATTAGGATACTGTCACTGTTCTATTATGCGTATATTTATGTAATACCATTATTGCTAATGCTGATGAAATGCTTTTTATCAGTTTTTCCCATAGCACCTTAAATAAGAATGAAATACTGCACATTTTAAAACAATGGAGAAAATTGATCTGCTTAAGCAGTCGTCTTTTATAGCATGAAAAACAAAGGACATTTGATAACCCACGGGAAAACATCTCTCCTAGGTAATAAGTTCTCCCAAAACTGCCCCACCTCTATTAAGTGGCTATCTTAAGATGTATTTGTCAAACAGCTGCTTATCTGAGGAAATTCAGCTTAGAGGTTTCATGAATTAAGTGAAAGTCATGTGGATGAGGAAGATTACGTATGTGAGTAACTGCTGCAGATGAGGATTTCTGTTTGCTAAATGGAACATGGAACTTTGAAAGGAATAAATTAAGAAGGGTTTTAAAAAATCATATACTATTTGCAAAAGAATTCTGAACGTTTATAATACATTACATGGTGTTGTCTATAGAACTGCATCCCAGCCAAGTTACTTCTGGTCTGATACCGTTCTTTCACTGATATGATAGGCAGTTACTTCTTCACACTCATCTGTGGTGTGAAGCTGGCATTCAGCCTTTTAAATGGGTTTCTCAAACCCAGCATTTTGGTTTGGCTCTATGCCAGGATGATTATAGCTGAAAGACCTTCTGAGTGCTTTTTCTTCTGCTCAGCTTAAGGAAAACAATTTATTTTTTAAATGAAACCATCTAAGATAATGAACGTGAGTTGGTTGTGTCAAGTTGGTTGTGTTATTTTTCTTGGTTAGAAGTAGGTTTGTTGTTGGTTTTTTTTTCAACCTAGTCTCACTTCAAACATGGCAGAAACATTTGCAAAGCACATTGCTGTAAATGCAGACGAAAGTTAGTTTTTACTGCTTGTTGGAGCAATGGGGGAGAAAATATAACACAATAAACTAAAACTGAACTTACCACTGACTAAATAATTCAGTCTACTGCTAAACCTACTAGAGCTTTGAGACTTCTGAGATGATAAGCTGAGTCCTGTTAGATACTGAATTAATGTGACCTATCCATAAAGGTTGCCTTGGTCAATGAATGTGCCCCATGGAAATCAGACTCAAAGCACCATAGTGGTGAGCAAGCATTAGAAGCTTGGTTAAGCAGCTTTGGCATTAAGTTTTAAATAAACACAGGTAGTAAAAATGGTAGTACTAGAGATGGAAAGGTATGGGTCTCTTAGATTTTTTTTTTAATCAATTTTCTGATCAAAGTGCTTAAAAACTCTCTTTTCAAATTATTTATCCCATTTTCTATTTACTTTCTAATAACCAAGATCATTGTCTACTATAAAGGAAAACCAATTTATGAAGAAGTTAGGGGCAGTTTCCTATAATTTCCTGTATCTGAGTCTGAATGCTTGTGTGTTGATCTGTCTAGAAATGTGTGGCTTAATAAAAAAGGTAACATGAGACATGAGGAAAAAATGCCAAAGGAGATTGATCAGCCAAAGCCTCAATGATTATCAAAGAAAGTCAGTATATTCAAGTGTTTCTTAAATATTCTTGTTAGTGAGCTGAAGTCCTGACCATTTATACGTATATGTTTCTCATTTCTGTGGTAAAGGCAGCTTCCTTTTGGTAGGCTTAGAAATAAAACTGGAGCTGCTTATCACCAAACTCTTAATAGAACTGTTTACTTTTAGTTTTTGTTTTTTTTTCCTGCTGTGTATCCACAAATGCATTTTAAAGAAATCCAGATGAAATGAGAGTTTAATTAATAAGCCATCCTAGAGGATAGGAGGAATTAAGGGAACACTAGATAGGAAAGCTAGGGAAAGTCAGAAGGGATATGAGTGGCAAATGAGAACTTCCATTTTCACTCAAGCAAATATCACATTTAGTCTGAATCAGATGTTTTCCAAGCAACATTAAAGTAGTTAAGGCTTTAAAATAAAATTACAATGAAGTACCAGAACGTACTTCTGACGTACAGTGCACAACATGCCTGCTGACTTGGTCAGGATGCAGCTGCAGTGGATCCTTGCAATGATTTTCAACTTTAGTGCATTTAAACTTAAGGTTCATGGATGTTCCAGAGGCAAGCTGTATTTACTTGGTTATGAATATAGGAACTTGCTGAAATACCGTCGGGATTGAGTCCCCACAGCCTTCTTTCCCAGATCTACTCTGACCTCAAGATAAGAACATTAGCACGTGAGGTGGCTGGCACTAGTGGCAATGACTCTTAGCTGAAAACCCTTCCTTCCTGTTCTGTATTTTGTAATGGCTGATAACATCATAGAAAATATGGCTTAAGACGTCTCTGGGTTCATAGCCATAGGCAAAATTTGCTCTGATAACCTTTTGGGGGCAGTTGGTTTGTCTAAATATCATACTGACCTACTGACTATTGACTTGCCTGGTGTTAATTTGGATTAACACCTGTGTAATTAAGAGCACAGCAGAGAAAAGTACCTGGCAAGGCTTCCTACATGCGTTCCGTTGTCCACTCACCTGTCTGCCCTTCCCTGTCATTTCATCTTTTCAGGTGAATGTACTTTGAACCGTGCTTGTCTTTGCTTTTAGATTTAGCCTGAGTAAAATAGGAAGGACAAGCAGTCCCTCCAAAATCTATTTCTCTCTTATTTTTGTTGTTACTATGCAAAGTAGGACTGGAAAAAAAAAAATAGACTGAACAGTTTGGATAATGCATATATACATACTATACAAATAATGTGTTGCTTTTTACTGACTTTTGGGAGGACTTTTGTCAAACAAAGGATTTTGGGGAGCAAAGGTGCTGTAATAACTGGCTTGCTTGATTTATTGAAAGTAATGTATTGCTTACATTGCTCTACAAGCATTCATCTAGCTGAAAAATTAGCATAACAGTTTATTCTTAGAAATTTCCAGTCAGAGATCACATAAGAAAGTTCTTACTGGGGCTCATATTTAAGTGAGCCCTAAAAAAGAGGGAGGAAAAAAAAAAAAAGATAATCAAACTGTATGCCAGCGTTCTATGACTGGTAATTCCCAGCAACTGTTTCAAAATAGTCTTGAGTCATGGTTTCATTTTTAGAGATGATGGATGAAAAACCGCTGGGAAAAATCAACTGATGTTAAGAGAAAACTTGAACATTGAACATCTTTATCTTTTTTTTTTTAAGTAAAAAATACCTCTTAGACATATCCTTTTTTTTTTTTTCTTTTTTCTTTCTTTCTTTTTTTTTTTTTTCCCAGAATACATCAACCAGCCATCAAAATAAGACATCTCGAGCCGTGGAAAATTGCTCTAATTGTTATTGGAACAGCATTGGCAGCAGCCATCACCATTGGTCTCCTTGTTTATTTTCTGGCATATGGTAAGTTTTCAAGAACTTACCACTGTTCTGTTCCTGCCTGTAGTGCATCTCCTTTGTGCTTGTGACACATAATGCTGAGATTTTGTTTTTCATCAGTCCACTGGATTCTCTGCATTTCTTTCCATCCTCATTTAGCATCTTTGCAGATCTCAGGAGCATTTCCTGCTATGCAGAGTGCTTAGGGCAGTGGTTTCTGTTGCCTTTCACTTGCTTTCGCTCCTTTTACATCTTCCTCTTGATCTACTTCTGGGATGAGGTCAACACATGAGCCTTCTAGCTTTTGTTAAGCAAGTGACACCTGAACCTTCCTCTCAGTTCTACCTGTGGTGTTTCCACATTCTCCTGATCTGATCTTCAGCAACTGCATCCCAGTGTTCAGTGTTGTGTGCACATGCTGGCCAGGAAGGAAGGTAGTTGACCAGTACGATGCTACTTGTGATCCTGTGTGCATTGAGCCCAACATGCTGCTCAGTGGCCACAAAAGTAACTGCTGGAGAAAGTGGGTTTTTTTTCTCACTGCTTGGCATAGATCACCCAGCAGAACTGAGTTCTTGTTCCTGGGTTCCTAGCTTTTAGACATTTTATTTGAATGGGTTGAGTGCAAGTGAAGGATTATCTACTCCCCAGACATCTACTTAGTCACTCCCAGACCTTCTTCTAAGTTCATGGCTCTTGGTGCATTGCTAGTATTGCCTGTTCCTCTTCTCTCTACAGATCAGAAGCTCTTCTATTACAGTGGCAACATAAAAATCGCCAACATCCAGTACAGTAATGAATTGTCCAGACAGACCTCAGGAAGGTTTAGAGACCTGAGCGAGAGGGTTGAGAGACTGGTAAGTTGGTACTGTCAAGCCTTTCCTTTATTAAGGACTGTGTGATGATAGAAGAACCTTTACTGTGAACAGCCATCCCTCAGACCACAAGTCTCTGGTATGCCCTAAAACCCTGGGTAGTAGACATGAGCAGTAGGTAGCATTAAATTTGTGGTCATACTAGGCAGACTAAGCAGTCCCCAAATAACTTGTTTTAGTACATCACCTCTCTTTGTCACTGCAGTGGTGAAGTAGATATTGATAATATTGTCAGTGTCCTCTTACATCAATGATAATTTGTCTGTGCCTTCTCTTTCCCTGCCTTGAGCCTGACTGCTGTGTGCCTTTAGACATATATGTACATCACCAGGCACACAAGAGTCCAACCCCTAGTGACAGAGCTCACCAGACACCAAAGCATTTCCCTCCTGCCTCCTCTTACAGCTAGCTACCTGGCACTGCATTCTGGTTTTTATGCTGCCCCACTGCCTTGAATGGAAGCATGCTTTTACACCCTCTCCTTAATGGGGGTGGGGAGCTCTATCCGTCAGACTGCTACTGGTGTTGAGAAAACAATACGCAAGCCCTTTTCCTCCTTCTTTGGTATGTTTTGTTGGGAAACCTTCCTACAAATAACAGAGGGTGCTCATACAGTAGCTATGGAAATAAATAGATACATTGCAATTTCCTTTCTTGTTTTCTCTTTGAGACACTTCCCCACAGATGATAATTACAGAGTTTAGCTCTTTACAGCAATAAACACGTGATTGTGCTTGTATCTTTTTGTATTTCATTCATTAGAGTCTGATACATATCTCTTACCCCCTGTTTAGCAACCTTGTGGAGATACTCAGTTAATAAGACAATCAATGCTTTGCTCCCCACTATCATTTAATGTAGGGACATGTCATTTGTTCACAACAAACTGTGAACATTGTATTGGAGAAGTAGGATTCAGCACTGCTAGCATCTCTTTCCAGCTCTATTGCTGACAGCCTTGGAGGTCTTAGCCAAGTTGTCCTTTTTTCTTGTACTTCTTTCCCTTCTGTTCTCTTTTACTACTAGTTACTGTACTGTATTTCACAAGATCTGCTTCTGGCGTGTGTCTGTATGTACTCTTACATAAGCTGCATTTACTTAGGTTCTACCACTTGACAGCTATTACTTAATAATGGCAGGCTTTTAACCTTCTGATAGGACCTTGGAGAGGGAATGTTCTCCCTGAGCAAGGAGACACTGTGCATTGCTGAGTTAGGAGGAAGGGGATGAGAAATCTTTGAGGAATAAAACTTGAGTGAAGTTGAATCCCTTTCTCCAGCTTCATTGTCACCTTTTTTTCCATTTTTTTTTTAATGTGACTCCTTCAGCAAGGAATCGCCAGTTTTAGCTAAGAAGTTCTTTCCAACGACGTCTAGTGCAGCCAGAATATCCACTGAACCTGGCTATTAATTCAGGTACTTGAAAGAAGGCCAGTGCTTTAGAAACTCTGTCTCCTCTGTGGGCACTGGGAACTTCAGACAGTAGTGACGATAGATACCAGTGCTGGTTGAGCAGTGAGAAACATGATTTCAGAGTACATTAATTGAGACTGTAATTCAGGCTTCAACTTTTACCTTGCTCTCTCAAAGTTGGTGAGTTCTTTGCTGGATGAGACTGAGAATTGTCCATAAGATTTGTTGGGTTTTTTTGTTTGTTTGCTTGTTTTTAGTGACTGCACACACTAATCAGTATGGTCTCCATGAGTCTGTTTCTGTCAAATCAAAACTCAGTTAGTGGTGATAAAAATCAAAGCAATCTTCCTAGAGACAGAAATATCTTCTTAATTTCTTAGCAGGCAGCTGCCTCAGAACACCTATGTTTTCATCATCACTGTTTTCACACCATCTTTCTAATAGAAGTGTAGATGGATGAGTTTTTTTTATCGTGGTTCCTGATTTGTTTGGATTTACCAAAACCATCTGTAGTCCTACCCCAGCTAGGTTCACAGTTTTAGATGCCCAAGCCTTCCAGTCATCATTAGTAGGGACAATACTTTAAGCTTATGTTGTGAAATAATGAGTCAATGCAGATAAATGCAGCATCTTTCACAATACTTCGTGCAGAGTGAACAGAAGTGAATCATCTCTGATAATCAAAAGCATTCAAATTGCCTGAGTTAATGCAACTCCCTGCTAGTGTTCCCTTCTCTGATCCCTCCCTTATGAAGCCTCCTTTGTTCCCAGAACAACTCTGAAAGGAACTCTTCTGAGTGTTGAAGTTTCTCCATGAAAAAGGTTTTTGATCCCATTGATAGGTCATCCCATGCCTTCTTGGGACTAGCAGAAAACATCCTGGTCTTTGCTTTGATTTCCACAGCTGAATAGTAACACCCATTGTGTGACATTCCCAACTCTCTTATCTCATTGAAGGCGGGAGGGAGTGCAGGGAGATCATGCCAGAGAGCTGATGAAGCCAGTGTACCAGTCAACATCTCAGGGCTGACTGGAAAGTCTGGAAAATGGATTGTGGGGTGGAGCTGGGGGGACTGAGGAACAGATGATGAAAGCTGTCTGCTTCTTTCTTGGCTTCATTTGAGTGGCTATAAGGGTTCCCTTTGTGCTCTTTCAAGAGCAAACCTGACTGAATGCCACTGTGGAAAGAGATGTTTGAGTCTATCAGTCTCCTTGTTTTTCTGGCTGGACCAGTCATTCTTCCCTTCCTACCCTGAAATGTACTGTGCCAGACCCTTTGCTCTTGAACTGAATACAAAGGGCACATTTTCTGCCATTGTTTTGTAGAAGGTCCACTTATTTCTTGAATGATCTGTGCACATCTTAGATGCCACTGCTGTCCTGCACTGTTGTACCCTTTGGTTTTCTCTAATTCCTGTACCAGCTTGTTTTTTTTTTTTCCCCCCCCACAAAATCTATTCATTCTGCTTTTAGATTTCTGAAGTGTTCCATGAAGGCCCTAACCACCCTTTTAGTAACAGCATCCCAAGGGAGCTATCCAAAGCCCTGCTCTAAGCCTTGTTTCTTTAATTAAAGGACCCCCTGGCACCTCAAATTGCATCCAGAGCTGAGACAGCCAGCTCTATATGGATCCAAGTGACTGGGATGATTCTGGACAGCAGTGTTAACTGCCTTGTGTGCAGGGAGAAAGATGGAGGTCCCTAGTCTTTGACACTAAGGGAAGGAGTTGTGTGTTGAAGAGAACTTGAAATGAGCTTTTCATCAAGACCTCCTTAAAGCAAATTGCCTCAGACAAAGGCTGGCAAATGTTTAACTGTGAGAGACTAATGCATACTAAGCAACTATGGCTTGTGTCCCCTTAAAACGTGGCTGGTTGCTCAACAGAGTAAATACCAGCCTTTACTCTGCTCACCAATGACTTGCAAATGTACCTATCTGCCCTTCTCATCACAACAATAAAATTTCTTTTTCCTAGGTACTGTAAGAGAAAGAGGGATGCCTACTTGTCTTTCAGACAGACTTTCCCCTCTTTGAGTACAGTCTAAACCACCCTTTTCCTTTCCTGGACACCTAGTATCCCCCTTTTCTGGCCAACCTTACTGTCAGGCTGCTTCTCCCTCCCCTAATCCATGTGTCTGACTCCCTTTGTGGACTCTTGCATTAGGCACTGTGCTCTCCCATGCTTTTGGAGATCTGCCTTGAATACTGTCCCATATTCTCTCCTGCTCTTTTGTAAGCCAGGCTGTGGGCTGGGTGGATAGATGTTCCTCAGGTAGGAGTGTAGCATGGCTCCCTCCTTGACTAGTTGGGCTGCTGGGGGAGAGGCAAGGTGTTTGCTTTCTCTCCATGAGTAGCTCAAGCCACAGAGTGGACTGACATGGGCTTCCCTGCCATCTCACCCTTCACAAGGTGTGTGGGCTCTCCCTCTTCCCACCACCATCCAAAACCAACACAAAACTAATTGTCTGGTTCTGGGCAGAGGGGTTGAAACTGACTAGTCCTTTGCATCCTCAGTGGCACAGTGCAGATTCTCAGCTGTTTTGGCACAAAATCACAGAATTGTATGGTTTGGAAGGGACCTCCAGAGATTGTAGAGTCCTACCCCTCTGCAAAGCAGGCACCCTACAGCAGGCTGCACAGGTAGGCGTCCAGACAGGTCTTCAATATCTCCAGAGAAAGAGAATCCACTGCCTCCCTGGGCAACCTGTTCCAGTGCTCTGTCACCCTTATGTGAAGAAGTTCCTTCATATATTGGTGTGGAACTTCCTATGTTTATGGCACACGTCAATCATGACTGAAGTACACATCAGTTTTCCAGTCCATAGACACTGATGTCTTTGCTGTACAGATGGGGAACTGTGTTGGAGAGTTGAAAGGCCAAATCCATAAAACTGCTTCAAAACCCAAGAAGAGGTCCCCAAGAGATAGAGAATTTTTCAAGTGCTTAGAGATGATCAGGCAAAGACCGGCCTGGTCCCTTTCTCCTGCTGAAGTTTCATGCATTACAGTGTGTGAGTTTGTGTGGCCTTCTCTCTCAACTGTCATGTAAATACTTAACCCCTCTGTGCTTTAAAACCCAATAGCCTTGTTTGGCAATTAGATTAGCCTTCAACGGGATAGTTCTTCTAACCAGAAGACTAGCCGTTTGCTTTATAATCAATTATAAACTTGCTATAGTCCTGATTTGTGTTGTGAATAGCTTACTTTCACATCTGCAGAGCCAAAGCTAGACATACTGGCTATGCTTTCCATCTGAGAGAAATTCAGATAGAGCCTAACTTAGAAGTCTAGCTGGGGGAGTGGGTAGATGAGGGTCCTCTTTTACAAGACTTGGCTTAGGTGTTAAGTTACACGTAAACACAAGACTCTATACAGGCGTGCACCAGAAGCAAGTGGTTTGCTCGATCAGTGCCTTATGTTTCTTGGGTCTGGAGGTTAACTCACTAAGAGCAGATATCTAAGCCAGCAGGTTTTTGAAACAGTCCTTAAGACTGTATTTGCTCTGAGAGGCCAGGTTGCAAAGGCTGTAATGGCTAATGCACTGAACATGCCCTGAGAAATGGAGTGTGCTGAAGTTCAAGGGAGCCTAACTAGACTTCTCTTTTCAACAGCAAGTTGAAGCAGTGGTCACTACAGGTATCATGTAGCTCCATTTCCTTCTCATACTGTTTCCCTGCTCACTCCCTCTGTCTTTGTAAATCGTACCTTTTTCCCTCTCAGCCACTGAAACACAGAAGAAAAATGAAGATAGATTGGTTAGATCACAGAAAAAGAAATTATGGTAGCTTCAGCAGCCAAATCTTTCCAGAGACTTTTCAGAGAAAGGGTCCTGCAGCACCAAAGTGAATTAAGTAAGAATGTTGCTGGTTGTAATAAGTTTCAAAAGAGATGTGGTAGCATTTTCAAATATAACCCCAATGTCTTTGTTTAAAATGAAGCATTCCTAGGCACAGTATATGCTCACTGAAGTATTTGCTTAGTACTGATAAAAGGTGCAAAGGTCAGAATTTCAACTGAAAGTTTCTCTTGTTTTTATTTAGAAGAATGGCTGTTGTAGTAAAGACAGAAAAATGAAGCTTTCTAATGCATAATATTAGAGATTTTCATATCATACTCTCCTTTTTTTCTTTTTCTCCAAAGTAATGTTGTATGTTGAAAAAAAATTGTCCTTTTTTCTTCATGGGAAATATCTTTAAGGAATATCGGGAGGAGAAATCCTAACATAAATTTAGAATATTTCACAACTTCTGTTTGAAAAGCTCATTTTAAGGGAACGCTTCCTGCAAAATCAAAGTATTGCCCTCGGACTGGCCGGATATAATAAGGGTGCCCTCTATGGGTGACCAATGTTGGAAACAAAGCAGAAAGCAGCTTTCCTCATTAATTCTGCCAAGTGGGAAACACGGCAGCATGCCAGTAGGCAAGGTGACAGTTTGACAGCTTGTTTGTTTAGCTCCGGAATTAGAGGTTGAGGCTGAGCACTGCAGGTGTGGTCTTAAAGACATAGGTGGAATGCTGTTATGCTGAGAGAGGAAACAAACCTCTTTTGGAAATTCCCACTGAAAACAAAAGAAGAAAAAGATTGCCGGTAGAGGCATACACTGTGTTGCTTCTGAAACTGAGAAGCTTTCTTTTTATTGATTTGTTTCCAGTTCTTGTTTTCACAGGAAAAGGAAAAAGAGGAAAATATGATGTACTTTGAGATGTTAGTGGGAGTTGATGCAGTGTAGTATGTGAAGCTGCAGATGAACGGTTTTCATCGCCAGTAAGATTTCTAACTGCGAGTTTGAAATCTGTCTACCTCAGTGGCATGAGTTTGCAAGATGAAGTGGTTACTAATACTTCTTTAAATTTAATGCAATGATGCTTTAACTTCTTCATGCAATGTAACTTTCTTAAGTAATACACATACAAACTAATTTTTATTTGCTTTGCCCTCTTATACCCCCCCCCTCCCCTCTTCACTACCTTGGTTAATCAAGGGAGAAGGTCTTATAAGCATGTACTCGGTTGCAAAATCATGACACTCTCCACTTCCCCTCCCCGTAATAGCTCAAATTCAGATCCAGTATGTAGCAAGAAAGAAGGTATAAAAAGAGCACAAGGAAAATGAATGTGAACATGAGCTGGAAAAAGGAATTCAAACTGAAATAAAGGGCAGTTATTGATAGTATGTGTGACTAAGGGTAGAATCTTATCTTAATTATAGACCCATGATCCAGAATTACCGCATTGTTTGCTGATAATTAAATCAATGAAGCGATTAAAGATGTGAGCTGGTGTCACTGAGATCAAAATCTGACTGGTCAAGAGGGAGGTTGTTTAAAATACAGTGTTGTCGAGAGGGAGAATCCAAATTCAGTACTGTACTTCTGTGATCAGCATCATTTGGGCACTTGTAACTTGACTGCATGACTATTGAGCTATCCTAGATTTCCTATAAGTAATCTTATCCTAAGATCTGTTTGCTCTTATATTTCTACTTCTTACATATTACTGTGGCTTAAAAAACAAAGGCAACAGAGTAATTTCCGTGGGAAAAGCCTATCTTTTGAGGGGCTGAAAAAAAAGGCCTTCTCTGTATTTATGCCTAGGTGGGTTTCTCTCAAAATTTGGATTTTCTGGAAAAGCTGCTCTCCAAGTGGACAAAATTCTGTTGCAGTGTGAAAGTTTTAGGAGGATAATTATGGACAATTGAAAGCTGTGAGTACAGATGGGAATACTTACATGACCTTAATTCCAGCTGTTGCTATTACGTGGCTGTAATGAAACTACTGCCATGGCATTCCTTTTAAATTGGTTACACTAGAGATGAGTATGATCCTTTAAATCCCGATGTTATACCAGGTATTAGCTCTCTTAATTTCTTCCATCCCAGTTATTTCTCTGGCATCTGTTGCCCTTAAGAACTGTTCAGCTGAGTTCATTTTAGTGCAAAGTCAGTGCTTACTTCTTAGCTTTAGCAGTTGGCTAATTTGAACTCTGTGAGGAGTTTATGATGATATTTGCAGGTGCATGGGATCACGCCATTCTTGCCTGCCGTGCTGGGTATGACACACACTGTCTTTGTATGTGTGGTTTCTGATGGGAAAGTTTCTGATCTTCTGGTTTGCCAGAGGCCTGTGGATTAGTACACTCACTCTCCTTCAGGTCTCTTTTCTTCACCTCAGGCAAGCAGTGTGGCTGTAGGGTTGCCACTGCCGTGAGTAATAGGTTTCTCTGCTTCTAAAGGGATTGTAATGTCTGCATCTTGGTTCAGAACAGTGCCAAGTTCAACTTCTCTTGCTGTTCCTGTTCATCCATCTTTTTCCTGTGTTCTCTTCCTCTCATCTCTGGTTGGGCTCTCCACTAACCCCTCAGCGGAAACCTGTGTAGCAAATATGTCAGGCTTCCAGCCAAGCTGCTGCTGCTTGATGGTCAGATGGCTGCTTGGATTCTCAGCAGGCTGGGCTGTACATTGGATACAAATTGGCCAGTGAGTTAGATGATAGATGCAGAATTAACACAACTGATAAGTGTAATTTGTATTGTTTCGTTACTGTCAAATACTGAAGAGAGTCACCACACTAGGCGGCACGTTCTAGTTTGAAAAACTGTTAAAAATCACTGATAATAATCTTTACATCCTAAAGAGCTGGCAAGACAAAGGGAAAAATCTAGTCTGAAGATAGCTGTAGAAGGACTAAACTGGCAGCAGACAGAAGAATGGTGATATTGAGCAGTAAGAAGATTCGCTCCCACACCTAATGAATGCCTTTGAACATCCCAAAAGCACAATTCAGTGGATTCGGCAAATATATCAGAGGAAAGTTCTGTCAAACTGCTTTTAAGTTAACATTTTTGATGAATCCTTTTGTCCTGTGTGAGGTGACAGAGCATTGTGTGGTAGAGGAACGCAAGGCTGCCACACCAACCTGGGTCAATTCTAGACCCAGCTACACATCTGGACAATCACAGCTCAAGTCAGCTTCATCTCATAGTGAACAATCTGATTGCTGTCACACATGACCTACTTCCAGAGCTTGCTTTTCTTTTGGGTCTCAGGGAGGCAGGGCGTATCTGCCGACTCTGACATCACCAAAAGCTCTCTGGGTTCAGAGGGTTGGCCCTGCTGACACAGTGCGACATGGGAAGAATAGGATGATGAGATCCAGAGTTACTCAAGGTAGAATAGAAAAACAAGTCTCGTTCATCAAGGTGTAAAACAACTTCTGGCTGTACAGAACAAAGAAGAGTGGCTGTAGATTTGTAGAAGGATGGGAATGTTTTGCCCTTTTCTTTTGTTTTTGGTACTAGCTACTGTAGAAGCATGGAAAGGCCAAGGTTCAAGAGTGAAGTCCAGTTTGTCTTAGAAAATTTTACTGCATAGAGAAAAGTTTTGATTTAAAAATAAAAAGAGGATTTGAAATTGAATTAGCAAAATACTAGGTTACATTACATTCATCTGTCAAACATCTTATTTGAACAAATGCTAGAATAAAGTCTGTCACAAAAATACTGTTCACTTGAAAGAAGCAGTACTTGGCACTTTGTTAAGAATGATTATAGACTTTGCCAGCAACAGTGGCTGTCACCATTCACCAGTTGCTAGACAAGGGCCAGGAAAACAGGCAAGATGCACTTAATCAGTGGTGAAATTAAGGGATCTGAACATAACAGCGTCTCCTTTGAATGGCTGCAATCAAAACAAAATGCTTAAAATGACTGTAGATGCTTCACCCAGTCAGGCCCAGGTCCCACCTAGTTATTGAACAAAGTTCTAGTTGCTTTTGCTTCCAGAGTTATTACTCAGATTGAAAAGAAAGCAATAAGCACGTTGGAGAAAAATGTGTACTGTTGGATATGGGCGTGAAAGGTTTTACCAGGAGATTTATGGTAAAAATATGAGCTAGGCAATTATTTTCTGCGAGTTATTATTGGCACATATCTTTCTAAATTTTTTTCCTCTTATATAAGATCTACATGACTGTAAACTGCTAATGATTCAGGTTTCCAAAATCATTGTTGAAGGAAAGAGTATGTCTGGGATAGATCCATATTTGTCAGAAATCAGTTCATCAGCAAAGTGAGAGTTAGGGGCCACAGCACAGAGATTTGGCAAGTATGCCAGTCCTGATAAGATACAGCAGGTTACAAAAGTTAAAACAAACAAACAAACAAACAAAAAAACCTGATTAGGTTTGAAGATGTTAAAGACCCTGTGAGGATCACTAGAAAAAAAAAATAAATTAAAAAAATTGGTGCATTTATTCTATTGGAGATGTAGTACTAAGGCAAATCTGGAGATGGGGAAAATTAATGATGGTTTTTCACTGAGACAATAATCAGGGAAGCATTTAAATTTGTGACACGAAATATAAGTAAAAATAATCAGTGTTTTGTCTGAGGGAAAACACCTCCAACAACCAAAGGCCATGGATGAGGGAAGCAGGCTTCAGAATTGAAGGAAAGAAAATACTTTATTCTTTATTTCTAAATACATGTCTTGTGAAGGGCAGTGGTAGCAGTGGGTAATCTGCACATTGGTGGTATAAATTCCATTTTCCATATGCAGTAGCTTGTTGCAGTTGATATCTGTCCACTATATTTTTTTTTCTATGTAACTGTCTGTTGTTCCAAGTGCTTAAGCAATTCCAGATAACTGTCAGTAACAGCAAGATTTCAACTCAGTGTGTGACTGTGAAATACTTTTATTTTTTCTGTCTGCAGTATCCTTTTCACCTTAGTATCACTCAAAAATAGGCAGTTTTAATCTTGAAATTATTCTGTATGTATCAATGTCTGGCTTCGTTTTAGAACAACCATGGTTGGAAAGAGGGGTTTGTGTTCTCTGGAAGGAATCATCCCCAGAGTTCTGATTTATTTACTTATTTCAGTATTGAGACTTCATCAGAACTTTGAGAACTCTGAAGACTTGGTTCTGAATCAAACTGCCTTAATGGGCTCAAACCTACAAAAAATTAAACTTGCATGATTCTGTAAAGCATTTTTAAGTTGGTGTTGTTTGCTTTTTTCTTTTTCCCCTGTAACACATTTGACACTTATAGGGTGTATACATTTGATTTGCTGGGTCTTGCTGGTACAAGGAACTGCATAACTCAGTTGTGACTTTGTTGTTTCTCAATACTTCAGTGATCCTGAAGCATTCCTGGCAGAATTTCATACTCTGTTATATCACACTGCGTTGTCTCACACTGATCATGCAATCTTGAGACAACATTCAACCTTAAGCAGGATGTGGTTAAGCTGGTACCAACAAAGATGTCATTTGTGGATTGATTCCTTATGCTCAGAAGTTATAAAAACAAGTTCTAAACTTCTTCATCAGAAGATGGCAGATCACAACAGTGATTGGGAGCGTGTAGAATTTGACTTCACTGGTATCCTTAGTCCTGTAGAAATCTACAGCAAAACTAAACGTTGTATCAAAAAAGATGCCTACAAGAGAGGTTTGGTGCAGTGCACAGCACAACATGCTGTATCCTTTCTGTAAGCAGCCTTTTGGATGCTTCATTTGGAAAGATTGCTGTACTGTGTTTCCAGAATGCTTATAACTAACCCATTGTGCCTAGGAGTAAATGGAACAGTAATCTAGTGGCATAATGATGTAGTGTGTCTTAGGTTAAATGGGGAACAGTTGAGGGAAGTCTGGCATTGTATTATTAAGAGGTTGGGCTAGACTGTGTTTCTGTGGCTCTGCAATCTGTGATTTTGTAACTCAGTGTTTCTTTTCTGAATGCTCCCTCCAGCAAAACATCCTCTGTTTTTTTGTTATTCACTTCTATTTTTTTTTTTCAACAGGTGGACAAGACATTTCACAGTTCCATTTTAAGAAAGAAGTACATCCGCTCACGCTTAGTCAGAGTGAGGTACGTAAGATTCTAAAAAACACACACAGATGAGATGTAACAAAATGCTCACCAGGCGCAGATAGAGAGTCGTCGATATGACTCAGTGTAGGGAATCTTATGTATGTCCAGAGCATAATCTCCAATTGAGCATGATCTTAATCTTAATCTTTGGATTTTGGTGCAGAAGATACATTTCAGTCAGTCTGAACTCTGTATGAGGTTGTGCTCAAATCTTCAGCAAGGACTAGCTGATAAAACAGGTATAACTTGAGCTATCTGAAAGTTCTTAAAAAAAAAATGGCATTTTCAAAACTGTTTCTTTCATAATAATGCAGATGTCATGATGTCATTTGACAATTGCTACTCTGCTAATATTGTCAAGTAAAACATAAATACTGCTGTGCTGGTTAGGAAGGACTCTCTTGTCTACTACTGTATCTCTAAGAGCAGGCATAAGCAGATGCTTTATGGAGCAGCAGCAGCACAGGATAACTACTGCAGAGGATAATTGCTCCTCCATATGATACCTATCTCCAGCTATTTACCACTTGGGATTTCCTGAAATGGATATGGTTTATCTGCTTGGCAACCCTCAGCAGAGGTCTTTTCTGAGCACTTGTCCAATCCCAAACTTCTTGCACCTCCATCCTTTAATAAGGAGCTTCTTGTGAAAGCACCACCTCCTTTGGATCATTTGGTGGCCTGTAATTCTTATGCTGAAGGAAGTGGTCGAAGTCAGTTTCCATCCCTCCTCGCTGAGCATCCAGTGGTATCAGACGCTTCCTTTTTTGCTTCTGAACCCCATGAGCTCTGCTCATTTTTTTTTTCCAAAGCTCCTGTATGCTCAGCTGTTCCTTGCAGGGGCTGTTTCTTCTTGCCTCGCTCTGAATCTCTGCTCTGCCACTTTTCGTGATGAAGAGATCAGGGATTATGGTGGTGAAATGATGTTCTTGTTCTGTTTTATTCTCTTTTCATTGCCACTAATACCTAGTGTTTGATCTTTCCTTGTAGTTCTTTTGTTTGTGAAATCCTTGCTTCCGCTTTATCTTCGCTTAACTCCCAGTTAGGCCTATCACGCAAGTCATTATTTGATTATTTCAGTGCATCTTTGGGAATGTTTTCAGATACTGTCTGTAGTGTTGTAAGTGTAGACAATAATGTTTAAGGATCTGAGAGGCCAATATGTAAGGAGAAGTAATACCTTTCATCACTCTTTGTTCCCAAGGACAGGCCGAGGTGCTTGCTGTGATGATTGTAATGCTGGTTGCATGACCTGCATGCACCAGATCTTGTTTGCTTCTTCAAATGTATCATTTGGCCTAATAAAATATATTATTTCTTTCTGCAAACTTCATGCCTCTCTAAGTGCTTAGACTGCAAGCTTTGCTAATCAGAGTCATTCTTGTGAGCTTGTTTGGAAAGCATTATTTTTTGGTCAGAATAAGCAATGCATTAGTAAGAATAACCACCATTTACCAATAAAGACAGAATATGTCTTGATGGGTGTCTTTGGCTCTGGATCTTTTCTATATAGAGAGTGATTCAAGGCAGGCTATACTTACCTGAGGGTTTCAAGAGGTGTGGTGTACTTGCAAGAGTTGATACGGTAATTCCAGTGTGGCACAGCACAGGAAGAGGAGTGGGGGGGGAGAGGTTAAGGAACACCTTAGAAATGCAAAGCAACACCCACATTTGGATCAGATAATATCTGGAGAATAAACAGAGTAGCAGTCACGCTGAAATTGGCGCTAAGGGAAAAAACTGCCTGTTGGAAAGTTCACATATAGCTTAGCTACTAGGTCTCAGTTACAAGATCCTTGAGGCAAGGAGTGTGTTGCCTGCTCAGTTATGAAGCACTTGGCATATCATGGTGGGCTAATAATACCTGGCCTTTTCATTACCCTTCACTGGCAATAGCAGAACTATCTGTTTTGTTCTGGTGCATGTTCTTTTCTACTATCATAAGCTAATTACATGATTTGTGCATAAGCTACTCACTTTCTGCTAATTTTATTTTTTCCTTTATATAATTACAACTGCTCCAAGAAGTGAGATATAACTGGAAAACCTTCTGTTTCACTTCCTTGGCTTCACACAGTAATGTCCAGGCAGATACTCCGACTTTGCGTGAGGCTGCAGTGGTGGAAATTAGGTTGACTACTCTCTCTTCTTTTCTTAGCTACCTTTTTGATGGCAGTTGGAGATTTTTTTTCTATGTACATGTAGGGCACTGCAAAGTCTCTCTAGGTACCGATAATTATCTGTCTGATGTTTCAGAAGTACTGTGTATCCAGCTTTTTGCTGCAAGCAAACCAGTTCCATTCCCTCCTGTTCTTGCATTGCAAACATGTGGTCAGTGACTGCTTTTTAGACCCTAAGACTGAAACACTGGTCTGGCCATTTATTCACAGAAAATATCATGCCTTGTTTTAGCCTAAGATACACTGGACAATGCAGCACTTCTTGGATTTCTTTTAAGTCAATTCTCTCAAAAATGTACAGAACATTCAAGCATGTATTTATTCCTCTGTTAAACTGCTGTTGCTAATATGAAAACTAAGAAGTGTAAAAATGAGCTGAAGGTAACCAGACTGTTTTGTTGGTTTGCAGCCCAGATGCTGATGGTGTGGTGGCAGAAGCTTTGCTCACGTTCTGGTTCTCTGCCACGGATTGCAAAGAAGCGCTGCGCAGAAGAGTTGAAAGGATCTTACGGAGGGGCCTGAAAAAATACACTGGGCCCCTGCGAATAGATGTCACATCTTCTACTGTCTCAAGTAAGGATATTACTTCTCTCTTAAATCTAGTTATTGCTCTCTTCTGATTGATTTAACTTGATCTTGCCTTCTGTTGGTGTTTACCCATCAGGGTAAAGAGTGAGAGCCTCACCACAGTGTTATGATATATAGCAGTGCAAGCAAACATGCTCCTTAGGTCTTTACAGCCCCAGGGAGCCTGAAAGTGCAAAAACTATGCCTGGATGACAGTCTTTGTGAGGAAACAGCACACACATTAGAAAAATTCTTTTTTATTGGGGGGATCAAAATTCCTTTCAGATTCCTAGGTCAAAGGAAAAGAGAGTGTTCCTACTAGTGTGACCTCCCAGGTGAGGATCTGACCCTTTTCTTTACTAAGAAAATTGGCATCTGACCAATGTGGGGAATAACAACTTTAGTTTTTTTTTACTTAATGTTTTCAACTTAGTGATTTACCAAACAGATAGTGAAAGGGGAGTTTCCTCCTTTGTGCTTCTACAATTCTGACCTGTTAGAGAGTTTTTCTGTAGGCTTAGACTCTTGTCTCTGCATATGGCTAAACTTCGTTTATTAGTTAGCATTTTTTCTGTGAGTCAGACTTTTCAAGAATGAGTTGCTAGTCAAAAGGAAGGGGCAGATACTTGCTTTACTTGTTTTTGCAGTTCTTCTGCTTACTCCTAGCACAACACTGACAGTACAGTACATGGATACGTATACTTCCTGATTGCTTGTTCATGCTAGACTACTTAAGCCAGCAGAGGTGCAAGGAGGCCAGACAGCTTTGTTGAATGAACAAGGATCTTGGGCCAAATCTCATGCTGGATGGATCCAGGCTTCCTCCCACTCAAAAATGATTGAGAGCAACCATTTGTTCTGCCTCTTGGTGCTTGAGGTGGGGAGATGCATTGCAACAATGTAGGGAAATTCAAATATGAGCTGTCATATGCCCTTTGTTTCTTGATGGGCCAATCAGTCCTCATCACTGGGATGGCTCATGATGGTAAATGTCATTTCTGTGGACAAAGAAGCACCACTTATCTTATTCCTTTCAGACAGAAACAGCATGTAGACATAAACCAAAGGGACTGAAAGAGTGCTGTGGTGGTTTTTTGGTTTTTGTTTGTTTGTTTGTTTTTTTGTTTTGTTTTTTTTTTTAAGGGTGGTTGTATCATGACTTACTGAATCTTAATAGTTTAGTTTGGCTTGCTTAAGGGATAAAATTGGAAGGAGTATAAAGGTGATTGTTAGAAAATAAATGTGATATTCTCATCAAGTTACTAGCTATTTAATCTGGTAAATGAGAGAAGTGGTTCAAAACTCTGTTTTTGTTGGCCTTGAACTGCACCAGAACTATTACAGTAAGACATTAGTTGCTAGTTAAAAAAAATTATCTGGTACAATTGAATCACAGTGTCTTCATTAAATACTTGGTTTCAGATAAAGATTGCATCTCAATGTTGCTTTGATAAAGTTGTATGATAAACCTCCTGTTGCTTTAATTGGCTGTCCCATCTTAACTATAAAACACTGACTACATAGGTCTGCTACTCAGGACAGGACTAGCATTGTGCAATTGTTACACATGATACAAAGGTACATAAACAATACCTTGCCATTTCTAGAAGACAACAATAAAATTTGGATCTTTCTTAGCGAATAGTATTTCAACTGTTATGAGTCTTAAGCAAGCTACATTTGGCAGTGCCATTTAAGAAAATGAGGTTGACTCAAGTGGAGAGTACAGGAGCTCTCCTGTACTTTCTGAGGAAATTAGTGTCTCAAATACAAAGTTCGTCCTTCTTCCACACTCCTGGGAGAAGTGACACTTTACAACAGATCCCACAATCCAGAGGGGTTTTGCATTTTCAGTTTCTCTTTCCCTCCTAAAATACCGTGTCCAACTCTAGTATTTAAATCAAGGACAGCTGAGAAGCCCTAGATTGTTGCATGCTCCGCATTACTTTTCTAACTTTTGCTTCACTGTAGCTTTGATGGTTTTGCAAGCTGGAATCCTTGCCTATCTTGAGGAAGTTCTAGAACTTTTTCATAATAGTTTCTAAAAAAAAACATTAGACCTTTCAGTGTAATCACCTCATGAAAATATTCTAATTTGGGGGTCACGATATAGCGTAGCTTAGGTAAGCATAGCTAACCAGTTGAAGAAATCCAGGTCAGGCACTTATTTAAATGGCATGCTAGGAGGGTCTGATAAGGAGAATGAGTAAGTCTTCCTCCCAGCATCTGATCTAATCTTGTTGTTCAACAGTGTCTCAACTTGCACTTCACTCAAAAGTGTTTGCTTTTTGGGGATCAGATCCAGCAAACTGCCTGCAGATGGGGTGCAGGCTTGGAATCTTCAGCTGCAGTCCAGGGTAAAAGCACAGAATTAGTCTGCCAGCCAAGGGTCTTGCTTTCCCTCTTCATTCCAGAGGATGGGGAATAAAGAGCTGTGGGGAGATGAAATCTAAACTGATGATGTTTAGAGGATTTTTGGTGGTTCTGTTTTGTTTTTAAAAAACATAGAAGATAGCACTGATGTGACCATACAGCAAGGTATGTAAACCAAAGAAAAAAAGGCAAAATAATACTGTCTCTATTTTGTATCATCACTAAACAGTTAATGATCTTTATATAGGGCTCGGAAAAAAACATTCTTGGGATGTCTTCAGATGTGTTATTACTGAAGTCCCTGTTCTTTTTTTGTTCAACTTATAGTTTCTAGACCCCGAGACAACTACGGTGGTATTTCCAGATATCAGCTATAGGTCTAAGAGGAAATGGGAGGTGATAGAGATTTATGCACTTGTATCCAATGGAGTTTGTCTGTCTAAGTATTTTTCAGTGGAGAATCAAATAAAGTCCTAACTTGTCTTTCCATGGCTCTTCAGAGAACAGAATGAGATGTCCGGTCATGACTGATTTAGAAAAGCCCAAGTTAGGACTTGCTATTCCATTGGCACCGAAAGAAGGAGTTACAGTTTGTCCTCTATATAGTTCTGGCACCAAAGAGATAAGGCTGTTCTGTTTTTTTTTCCCCCCAGGATTTCCTGGTTAGAAGTAGAGTCACCTCACAGCCTGCATCCCAGTTAGGCAAAGTATAGAGCAGCTTGCCAGCCTATTTCCCCTTGCCAGGTAGGTTGGAAGTCTCTCAAAAAGTGTTTTTGGGAATGTACTCTTGACGTCAGAAAGAAACTGGTTGCAAGATCACTGGCACTATTCAAAGTGAGTAGGAAGTATTCCCGTCTATCACTCAGCCAAGGGTTTTGACCATGGACAATGAGTCATGAATTGGTTTTGATCAACAAGTCAACTGTTATTATTTCTATTTATCTGGCATCAGGTACTTACTAAAGCTCCTTGCAAAGTACAGAGCCTAGGAAATAGATTCTTTATTCTTTATTAAGTCTTTTTTGGGAGACATGCAGATGAGTGTCTGACCTGAATTACTGAATAATGTTTAATCAAGTTGTAGCTCAAAGGATATATCTGGTAATCTATGCTTTCTTTGTACTTGGTATCTGTACAACCCACAACAGCATCCTGTGGTAGTGGAACAGGATGTGCATCAACACATTGAGAAATACAACAGAGATCCAACATTCCCCCACTTTGTTGATGTTACCTTG
Source organism: Gallus gallus (assembly GCF_016699485.2). Taxonomy (NCBI): domain Eukaryota; kingdom Metazoa; phylum Chordata; class Aves; order Galliformes; family Phasianidae; genus Gallus; species Gallus gallus. The sequence continues at coordinate 51,179,178 of NC_052535.1, read as the reverse complement.
GCACAAGATAGTATATTTCAGTGTTTGCAGCAGCTTACACAGCCTGACTGAAATGGGAGACACTGAAATGTATTTTAAAATGAGCAGTTTTGCAAAAACCGAGCCATGCATTAAAAGACTCGGAATAAAACAGTTCTCATTCTCAACTGTATGAATGGTGGGTTCTGTATGCCTAAGGGAAGGAGACAGTACTTGAGACAGAGCAGGTAAGTCAGCAGCAGCTGTTAGCCCTCGCTGGATAGTGGCAGTGTAGCTCACTGTCTTGCTCCAGTAATGTGACTTTGCATTCTCTGTTCGTGCCAGGCTTACATCTCATCCTTCACAGTGACAGACAGGACTACAAAGCCATTGCTGACACCAGAATTTGAATTTAAAGTAGAATTTTAAACACTGTGATACTCCTTTCTTTTAACTGAAACTAAAGTTCCAATGGCTTCATGGCTCAATGTAGCTAACTGAAAAACATACAAAAAAATGTATTTTCCCTGGTAGCGATGAAATTGTTACTTTAGTTTGGATGGGATGAAAGGAAAGTGAATATATGCTGTACTGGGGATGCCATAGGGCATGACTTGTAAATAAGGATTCCAGCATATGTTATTGGCTAATGAATCCTCTGCTCTAAAAGCACATACATATTGCCACGCACGTGGCTTCAGCGAATGTCTGACAACACATGGCATGTAATTTTCACACAGGAGGGATGTTTATGAATTAAAGAATCATTCATTCTTTGTACGGAGAAGATTATCATCAATTTTGGACCGAATAAATTTCAGTGAAATTTGGGCTATTCTCTTAATCGAAAAATGGAGAGTAATTAAGATGGAGTTGAAGGCAGTGATGAGGGGAAGTCACAGATATTAGGACAGGTCTTGTGGACAGGAGCAGGGAGGGAAGGGCACGGTGACAGGGACAATTAAAGGTACAAAGCTTTTGTCTTGTCCCTACCAGGTTAACTCTCCCCTGCTGAAGGAATGAGAATTGCATCACCTGTCTCTAACTTATGCTTGTTACTTCCACAAGGGTGCTTAACTCTGAGGAGATTACTCCTCAGTGTCTCAGCAGGAATTTATAGTAATGCTAGTAGGAGTATGTTTTAGGTTGTCTGCAAGATGTATCCACGGAAGAGCAAGTCATTACTGATGAGCCCAGAGCACTCATGTTTTGCTGTTTTTCAGGAAACTGCTGCATTTCCTTTTACTTACAGTTTTTGGAATATGGTTGAGTCTGTCACTCTGAAGGACTGATCTAATTCCTATCTCCTTCCAGTATCTGGGGCCTTCATGGTCTTTGAACGAATTGAAGATCATTAGGGTAGAGATATTAGAATCATAGAATCATCAAGGTCAGAAAAGACCTCCAAGATCATCCAGTCCAACCGTCCACCTACAACCAATATTTCCCCACTAAATCATGACTCTTAGTACAATATCTAAACAGTTCTTGAACACCTCCAGTGTCTCCCCCACCTCCCTGGGCAGCCCATTCCTGCACCTGACCATTCTTTCAGAGAAGAAATTTTTCCCAACATCCACTGTGAATTTCCCCTTGTACAACTTTTGAAACTAGTGGTTACGTTATGGTGCATAGAAAACTGCAGTTGGAAACCTTTAAATTAATTCTTGTGGAAATTAGCATTTGTGGAAAATTTAGTAATTCTCCTGGTATCGGATCCTTGAAACAGCTTTTTTCTCTCTTTAATTTTGCAGGCCTCTCTGATTGTTTCCACACTGAAAACACATGATGTCCTCTAGTAATGCATTTGCTTTCCTTGTTTAGACTTCTTCAATGTAATGTCTCCTCCATTTGTTTCACTCAGGGTTCTGGTTGTTATTTCCCCTTTGATGTAAATGCTGGTCTCCACGACTAAATTAAGTGAGGCAGTGGACACAAGATTGACTTTTCTAATGCTGATGTTACTTAGAGACATAAGAAAGCAAGCACACTTTATTTTCTGTAGGAATTTCTGAATCTCTTTGAAAGGAGTGGTCACGTTCACGCTGCAGTTAAGTATGAACCTGTAAACATTTAGATGGTTGTGAAATAGATCCACAGGCTTTGGACACTGAACTCCTTTAGAAATCCTTGCCTTAAGTGGCTGTTATTTATAGGCAATTACCAAAATCAATCTTCTTTCCTACTTTTGCTTACTCCCCTTTTCCTTCCGTGCTTGCTCTAATGTGTATCAAGAGTAAAAACAGGATATTAACTGATAATTATCTTAAATAATAACTGTACCAGGTCACTTTTCTCATTCGTATGAAACTGAGACCAATAACTTCCATGTGTCCCAAAGACTGAGTTAACTGTATACATAGAATAACTATATTAACTGATCATCCAGTTGGAGAACAGGGCCCTCTTTTGAAAGATGGTTTCTCTGAGCCATATTTCAGTAGATTGCTGTGATTTTAATTTAAACGTGAGTTTTCTCTTATACGTTGAGCAAGCTTTAATTTAATAGCGAGTTCCACTTGGCAGGTAGGCAATGCATATTCAAGTTGAACTTGTTCTTGTTTACAGTAGAAACCTGAACACTGTTTTCCTAAATGCAGTACAAATAACTGTTTTTCCAGCTGTATGTGGTTGGGATGAGATATGAAGTTCTAATTGTTACTAATTGATGCTTTTTCTTGGTAGTACAAACAACTAGGGACAACTAGTAAATGAGCAGGGCAGAGAAATCATCTTGTGCCTTGCAAAGCATGGCTTGCAACATGCTGGCTGGCACAATCTGAACTGATGTGCTCTGGCTAGGCCAAAAATGTCAAGTAACAAATGAAGGCAAGTCCCCTGTGAGGTGAGACAGCAAGCAACCTGTTTTTTTCAGAAGTATATTGCAACTCAAAGTGTTTCTGCTTTTGATGGTACCTACTGTGGGTTCAACTCATCTGAAAGTTATGTCAAATCAGGTTTCCAAAGGTGTTACATATGCTCTGAGTTTGGGATCATGGTTTTGAGTCCTGCGTCTTTGAGTCCTTAGTTTAATCTTTGTGATGTGTTCCCAGATTTTGTTGCTACCTGCTTTTGCCTCTTAAGGACTGCCTTTATTCTGCGGAGGTGTTTTGGTTTGTTTTTCCTTGTTTGTTTTGTTTTTGTTTTCAGTGATGTTTTCTTTGGTACCTCTGTTCCAGCCCTCAGTGTGAGATAGACAGTCAGGATGTTGTATTTGACAGATCTCTAAAGCACAGCAGTGAGCCTACCCTGATGAATACAGCATTAAACTTATGGGAAGGTCTTAGCGCACTTCAGCAGTGGGTGGAAAAGAGAGTACATGAAGTGTGTAGTCTTGATAAAATATGCTAAAATTCAGAGCTGTACAGGCATCCTGTTTTAAGATTCACAGTGTGCATATGGAGACGTATTTGGAGAACCAACATCTGGGACAGTCTGTCTGGAAGCCATGGATAGGTCTCAGAGCAGAATTTTGCCCACGTGAGGTTTGTAGGTTTTTTCAGGTGCCTCATAAAAAAAACCAAATAGAGATGTAGACAGATGCCTTGCCGAACAGCTGTGTGACTCATAGCAAAACTGAGTGTAGTGAGAACATGCCAACTGAATTGCTTTTGGCACTGTGCTTGAACAAGCTCGTTGCTTCTTTTGTCTTCTTGATTAGCTTTGCAACATAATATAAGTATTAATAATTGACTTCTGGCTTGATAATCAGGCATTATGAGTCTCCACCCAGAAAGGAGTTAGAAAAAATAATAATCATTTTTAAAAGTCAATATTACACTTGAAGGCAAAAGATGTGCTTTCACTGCCTATTACACTTGTTGGTTTATTTCATTTTCCAGCTTTACAATATTAGAATGACCCAAATGCTGAATAGTACTGAAAATAGTATGAATTTCCAGGAAAATACTGGATGGTTACCAGAGTTGAAATAAATTAATAGGGCTAGATTTTTTCAAAGAACTTCTTGCCAGTATCACCACATAGATGAATCAGCCACATCTTTAATGTGGCTCTCCACCCGTTTCTTCCTCGCTTTTTAGCTTGTTAAAATTTGCAACACCGCTGAACCTCTCTGCTGGTGTAACTTTTACTTTCTGGTACTATTACAGATTTAAGAAATCTTGGCAACAAACAATGATATTACCCAAGGCAATTAATGGAATATAGCGAGCATTTCCAAAGCACAGAAGTACCTGTACTTGAGTGTTGTCTCCTTTCTCTGTCACAGCAGTTAAGTGCAAGTAAGCACTTCTACTGACAGGAGCCCTCACAAGTTGTTGCTTGCCCGCTGGTAAACCTTATCTTGCTTTATTATATGAATGGTGAATAAAACTGTGTCACTATATAAACTTTCAATTATAACTCACCTCCCATTTTTATAAAATAAAGCAGTGGTCGCATGCACATATGTTTGCCCTGCCGCTGGCTTTGTTCTCTAATGTTCCTTGCAATCAAGCTGTATGCTCACTTGCAGTTCTTTGGTTTCCTTTTTATATCATAATCTGCTTAATGTCATACAAAGATTGAGTATCTATCTAGTAATAGCAAACTGCAAAGATGCATACCAGGAAGACTGTCAAGTGCACAAGCAAAATATGGTAAGAGCGCAGTAGTCAACAGGCAGAGCCCTTTGCATTCAAAAGAAATTCTTTGTCCTGGTTAGCATGGTTTGGGATCAAAGCTAGGATGTTATTCTACGTAGCTGCAAAGAGAAAATAAAAATGAAGGAAGTGGATAAGGTCAGAGATCTGCGGAGAAAGGCTATCTTATCTGTAGACTGTGAAGTTGTGGGTACTGTACAAGAACCTCTGGACAATTTAACAATGGTTTTAAAAGTGTGATTATCCTCCAGATTGCCAGCACCTGGAATGGTAGCTCTCATGAAAAAGAGAGTGCTGTGTAAGCAGGTGGAGAGACTGATATCTTGAGCCAGTGCTCATTAGTGACAGCCAAGGTGTATTGTATTGTCACATACCCAGAGCAGTCCTTTGGCCTGGACTTCCAAGGATACTGTCTGGCTAGTTGTACAGCAAACCGCACCGCAGAGTGGAGCTGTGACAACCAGTGCAAGGACATAACCACGTATGAGCTGTACTGGCTTCTATTGCAGCCTACCTCTGCCTCTTGGGCCATGCAGCACTCAAGTAGCCACAGGAACTGGATGACCATGGAGATGATAAGCCTTATCTATGCTTTCCTGGCCTTACTCTGACTTTTTTTTTTTTCCAGCTGTGGAGAAGAGAAGAGCAGAAGCTATCTTCAATGACAGTAAGTGAGGGCTTTTTAAGCTTGAGAAACTTCTGATTATTGTAATTAGCGTTAAGACTCTCCAAGCACTTTTCCTCGCTCTTAAAAGCCTTTTCTCTTCCCTCTTGTCAAATGAATGTGTCCTGGTGCTTTACGCATACGAGAAAATCCTACTTAGATAAGAAGCCTTACTCAGTCATAGGGAAGCCTTTTGTTAGTACCTTCTGGGATACTTAGGAAAACTCTCACTACTGACGAAAACAATCGGTATAAGTGGGGTGAAACTCCTTTCTAGGAAAAGTCCCCACCCACTTCTGAGTTCTGTCAGTTTTTCTGTAGTGAGATGGTCTTCCTGTTAATATAACAGCAGTTCAGAGAGAGCTCGTTAGAAATCCCCAGGTTTGTGCAGGGAGAAGACGTGTAGGTCCTGCTGCATCACTCTATGGATGACAGATGGCCACAGCACAATCCTGTCTTCAGCAGCATCGGTGCGGAAGGTGGAGGGTGCATCTTAAATGTAAAACCTGGTATCTAGGAAATGGATGACTGCGTGAACAAGGGCTGAGCACTGTGGTGTTCAGGACACTTGGTTATTTTGTGTCATTGGACATGCAGACACTAAGCCATGTTTTTACGTGAAGGCTAAAAAATTTGGATAGTCCTAGGTTAAGAAATTTAGATAACTCCTAGGTGTAGGTACTAAAAAAAAACAAACAGTGAACAGTGAGGACTTCCAATAAAGAAAAATGTAATTGCTTGGTCTAACTGACTAACATCAAGCACAGCAGCTAGCTGAGAGGTTTATGAGAATGTGATGAAGATAAGACAGTCCTTATCAGGGATTTGAGCAGGTTACACTTAGAAGCAATCTCTATTAAAAATGGATTAAAATGTGTGCTTAGTCACATCTAATCCTTTGTGCATAGGGCTGACACCCAGTCCTCTCTGCATCTTGGAGAGACTGCAGACTGTTTCATATATGCTTGTCTTTGATGCTGTAGCATAACAATTCATCTCCTATTGTTTATTCATACATGCGCTAAATGATGAGGTTTACACCTGATGCTTTAAGGATGGCAACCAGGCAGAGGCCTGTAATAGGCCATCTGAATGCAAGGTGGCACAAAAGCTGGTAGGAATGGGCACGTGCAGAGGAGTTTGAAATAGTGGCTTTCAGTGTGCTCTTAGAAACAGGGAGATTGGTATTTCCTTTTGTGTGTGTTGGAAGTAAGGAGGGATAATGAGAAAATGTACAAAAGTTGTGCCAGTCTCTGATAATAATAAAAATATTATGGCTTTGAGATGGCTGGTAGCACAAAAATTGTTACGGAAACCTAAGACAGTGTGATCAGTCTTCTAAAGATACATTTGTAGGGGTTGAGTTGAGGTAGTCTGTTTTAAAGATGTATAAGCTTTCAGGGACAAAGCTTATTTAGTGATTGAGAAGTTGCAAAAAGCCATCTTCAAATGGTTTCAAGTAATGGAAGATGAAATAACATTGCTTTTTGGGTTCATTTTAAGTTCTGGTGTTCCTGGGTTCCTGAGCGAACTGTGAGTTTTCCCTTGTTTTGAACATTGACCATGCAGGTAGTTGATTGTGCATTATGCACATCTAAGTCCAGTAATTGTTTTTACCAATAGTTTTCAGGAGGACAACATGCTAGTATAGACAATCTCATCAGGTATGGTATACTCTCCCATTTTCCTTTCACATGGGAAGTTTTGTACAAGTAGTTGTATCTTTACATGCCACTAATTTCCTTCGTTGCAGTTTTAAATTTCATCACAGTGCAGACACTACACTGACCCCGTGAGTTTCTAGATATTGTGATGTTTCCCAAATTTATGAACAGCTTTCAATCTGCTGAGTTATCGCTGCTGTTTTTGACTATGAGATACTGTTAACATCACCTTGTGCAGATCCTAGCAGGAAGGGGCAGAGGTTACACTCTGCTTGGCTCCAGTGTTTGCCTTCTGAGGACTTCAAGGGTCTGGTGCTGGCAGCTCTTCAGTGAGGTATTGCGGATTTCCACGTTGTCCCCCTCTGGGTCACTGTCTGAGGGAGACAGGCAGTGCAATAGTTTGTTTTGTATTGTCACTATGTAAATAATTCTTAGCTCTGTCTCTTTTTCAATCAATCGGGATAGTCCTATATCTCTATTTTCCTAATGTCTAGCTGAAATCAGGGCCTGGATGAAAGCTAGTGAGTCTTGGTCCAGGTAAGATGAATTTGACACTGACTGAATGGGAGAAAAAAGCTGAAGCATCTCCCTCAATTGAGGAAGTTCCTAAAGCTACTGGGGAGCTTCAGCTGTTCCTGAATATCTGGTTTGTGGCTGAAACCATAGATATTTTCATTCCTCTTTGGGTTTGGAGGTGCACACCATGCTGGATCCATGCTTTTTTTTTAATCTCTGGCTTGGATTGGCATGTTGCTCTTTGTCTGAAGTGACTCTCAAGGTTCGTTTGCAAATTGCCATTTGTGCAATGTGCAGTGCACGATTGCCTGGTTCCAAGCAACAACTTACTTGGTACATGCATGTAGTCTGCATGTGTGTTTAGTAAAAAGCCATGGCTTGGACAATTGCCATAATTCATGTTGTGTCCTCATGACAAATCACCTGAAATATTTGAGTTGGCAATCCCTACGTTTGGGAATTGTCCTGTTTGTATGGTGAAGGGTTTTGATTCTTGATTTGGGCTGTTGATGAACCTCAGCCTGAATTGTTGACCATCATGGTTTACCATGATAGTCAGTTGTTCATTCAGTCTTCTAACAGAATGGGTTGTGCATGAGGATCTCTGTTTTGGGGACTGGTGGAAGGTATGTTTTCATATTGATGATATACTGTTGGAGAACCTAGCGGTGTGTGATTTTTTACATCTATTTTCCACAGTACCTACAGCCATTGGCAGGCATGTTTACTAAACAGAAGAGTAACTAATACATATTTTTTTCCTTTTTGACAGTCTGCGGGTTACGGCAGAATAGATCAGTCAAATCAATAGCAAAAGCAACATCCTTGCGAATAGTTGGAGGATTGTCTTCTGCAGAGACTGGGGATTGGCCATGGCAAGCTAGTTTGCAGTACAATAACGTCCATCGCTGTGGTGCAACGCTCATCAGCAATACATGGCTTGTATCTGCCGCTCACTGCTTCAGAGAGTAAGTTCCCAGCTTAGAGAGAATCTGCAGCAGAATGTGACCCGCTTGGATCAAGCTGTGGGGCTTTCCAGATTTACAACACACCCCTAACTCTTTCCAGGAGAACAATTTTCTGCCTTAGAGGAGAAAAAAAAATCAGGGATGGGGTAGACCCATCACTTGTTTCTAAAGATGCTTTTTCACATTGCAATTAGGTTGCTGCTGCTGCAGGCTGCTACCAGAAGTTCTAAGCCTGGATTTCTACCCTTGCATTCAGCCATGCACTCTCCAAACTTTTTGTTTCAAGTGCAGCCATTGTGAAGCTGGAGGACATGTAAGATGAAACAGCTGTTTGAGTGAATTATTAACATCCAGAAAGAGTAACAAAGATGATTTTTCTAACAGAAGAGCTTTTTGGACTGATTACGTACACCCTGTGTCTAAACAGTGGCTGGATCAGGAATGAGAAGTTGAAGGGAGTAGGAGACCATGGTTGAGAAGGGAGTGCAAGATTGCCCTTTTCTAGCAGCAGCCCACAATTACATGGGGCACAGTGTTAATGGGAAGTGATGGATGCCTTAAGAATCTAGTAGGGAACTGGCTTGAAGGGGTTATAAGATAAAGGTTCTTGAGAAGTTTAATCCTGTGAGTACTTGTTTTTACAGACAAATATTTTACAGCACTCTTACCTTTTTCAGAATGAGTCACCCTCACAAGTGGACTGCTACTTTTGGAGCTCTTTTGAAGCCACCAACTTTGAAACGATCAGTCAAGACCATTATTATTCACGAAATGTACCGCTACCCAGAACACGATTATGACATTGCACTTGTGAAGCTCTCTAAACAAGTTGAGTTTACAAGTAACATACACCGCGTTTGTCTGCCTGAGCCATCTCAGACTTTTCCATATAATATTTATGCTGTCATCACAGGCTGGGGAGCGCTTACCAATGACGGTGAGTCCCAAGTCTTCCAGGCAACCCATGTATTGCACGAACCGTAGCGCTGATTTACTACTGAATAGGTAGCACTTGTGTAGCTGTATGTTGTATGGCAGCAAGCCTAGTTTTTTTTCTATGAGCAATAGATTTGTTCAACAGTGAGCAGCAGTTTCTTGCTCTAAAATTAGATTTGACAAAGAGAGTGGTACTATCCACTTAAGCAGAAAATAGCATAAATGTCCTCTTTTTCCAGCCTTTCCATTTTATACTGTGGATACTTGAGACAGGTAGTCAAGCCATGCATGTATTAATGGAGGGCCTAAGAAAATATTCTCTCAGGTTGAGCCAGAAGCTACAGATAGCTGTGCAGGCTTTCAAGAAAATTTCTACAGTGAGCTGTATATGGTCACTTGTCCAGACTCACACATATCAGGCCAAGCTGTGAAGACATTTAGCAATGTCTTTAGCAATGGGAACCAAGATGCCTTGATCCCATATCATGTGCCCAAATGGGCAGATAATTTGTGTTCCATGGTATTAGACGGAACTTCGTACCGTACAGTGTTACACTTGGGGCACTGTGTACCATGCAATCATTAGTTCTGTCTTAATATTACAGTTTCTAAGTGACACTATGAGTATCTACGTTTTCCCTAAGGGCCCAACCTAGAGAGAGTAAGTAACACCTCTATATTACACCAAATTAAGCTGATGCTTCGTAAGAGAACATTAAATGCAATTCTGTTAATGCCTCAACTATTCTTTCCCTCAGGTCCGACTCCTAATGCTCTTCAGGAAGCAACAGTGAAACTTATCGACTCAGACACTTGCAACAGAAAAGAAGTGTATGATGGGGACATAACACCTAGGATGTTGTGTGCTGGGTACTTGGAAGGAGGAGTAGATGCTTGTCAGGTAACCATAGCTGAAAATTAGAAAGGAAAACTATTTTAATGCTGGTTCCAGTATTTGGCTGACGAAATCTTCACTAAAAGTATATTAGTCCTTTAAATACACTCTGTTCAAACAGGAATTAAGATGTAAAGTGAAGTAGTATTTCTTAAAATTATTTAGCACATAAAATCCATCTTGAAGGAGCTCAATTAGTATAATACTCAGAACTTAAACCTTTCATGGCATGAGATGAAATTCTCATTTTGTAACTCAAAATAGCCGCTAGGAGACCAATTGCTTCTCATAATATATTCTATGAAACCTAACAATTTTTCAAAAATAGTACCTGTATCCTTCATATTGATGCTTTATTCCTCCTTTGCTGTTGCCATTCTACACCAGGTCCTTATTTGCTGGACAGCAATCACTAGCAGGTGGTTATATTTTTGCAGGTGTTGGAACAAAAATATTACCACCTGCAAAAATATTTCCATAGGGATTACTTGTAAAAAGGCAACCACTATTAATGTTGCTTATTAAAAATACACTTGTAAGTGCTGGTTCAAAACAGACCCCTTCCAGAATCCCAGTCCTATGGATTTAAACAAAACTGCTTGCAAGTAAGTCCTGGAGACTTATCTAATTCCTCTGTTCCTGTCCCACTCAGCATTGAAGAGACCTGAACAGAAGGGTGCAGGTGCTGTGTATTTCAGTAATGCATTTTGCTGGTTGATGGGGAATTTGTTCTATTGTGTGACAATTGCCTTTAACCCTGAAAGATTTCCATTGAGCTATTATTGCCACATCATGCTATTAACAGTATCTGAATTTAGCCATTGAGAGTGACTAATGTCTTAAGGAGATATTATCTAATTAGAAGACCAATTTTCTGATGAAATCCTTTTTGAAATGTTATTGCTGCAAGTGACTAAAAGAGTTTGCTGAAAGGATAGTGGTTACTGTAAAAACGAAAAAATGACTTTGTATGAGGAGAAGACAAAGCAGTATGAGGAATGCTTCACAAAACAAGAAGGAGACTTTTTGTTTGCTTGATTTTTAATGAAAGGGTACTGTACAATCACAGACGGGTCAAGAGACTTCATGGCAAACAGGAAATAGCCACTGACTGCAGACTCAAATCTCATAAGCAGCCTGGATTCTGCACAGATGGCAGCTCTTGAAATACTGCTTGCTTTTCTGTCTTAGGGGATGCATCAAACCTTCTTGTCTATGAAGAGACTTATATTTTCCCTTCTGAACAATTAAATTGTTTTTTTTTTTCCCCTCCTCTTTCTCCAGGGAGACTCTGGGGGACCGCTGGTTACTCCAGATTCTAGACTGATGTGGTACCTCGTGGGAATAGTGAGCTGGGGAGATGAATGTGCCAAGCCAAACAAACCTGGAGTTTACACACGAGTGACTTATTTCCGTGACTGGATTACCTCAAAAACTGGCATCTAATTCCAAAATCAAAAATGGATATAATTACATAGGTTACACGTAACTCATAATTCTCTGTATGTCTTGTGGAAGGTTTTTTGTTTTTTTTTTTAGTATCTGCATTCCTATTAGTTTTGGTCAAAGCAAGTTTTGCCTGCAGCAAGCACTATCTTTGCTGTCAGAGATCCTAAGCTCTTGTAAATTTATACTAAACGTATGAGATTGCCTTCCTCATCTTCGAGCTTTGAAGCGTTCTCGTTCTTATCAGAAATTATAATCAGGTGTTATTAAACTAACATTTAAAAGCTAGCAATTTACCTCCTTAATAAACACAAACATTTTTCAGGAAATAAGAATTTTTTTTCAGCTATGGCTGAGGTCTGAAGATGTCCACCACTCTAAGCATAGAGGAAGCTGAACCTTCTTCCTCCAGTGAAGCAAATATTGTCACAGCTGTGTTTCTAGGAAAGTGAACCCTTGATTATTATTCTTGTTAGAGATCATCATCTGCACAGACTGCATCTGAGACCCTGGATACTCACCCTGCTCAGTGGTCTTCATAGCTGACAGTGGATCCGCCAGGACTGAGGGTAGGTCCTAACTAAGGAAGAGGAGGATTTCTGTGCTTGCAGTTAGTTCAATGGGGCAAGACAGAAGTTTGATGTTCTTGTGATAAAGCATATTTTTAAACGGATTTTTTTTGGTAGATTTTATGAATTTCAAGTTACTCAAAAGCGCTATAGTAGAAGAGCTGTATTGCAACACTGTGCTGCTACTTCTGGAACAATCTCCTTCTCTACAGACTCTGTTCAACTTACAACATGCTAATGATACAGAAACACTAGCTCTGCCAAGCTTTATTTGTTACGTGTGACCCCACGAACAAGCTCACTGGAATGCAACCCAGCATTTAAATTTATGCTAAAGGAAAAATAAGTACTTGCCACAAATAATCTGGGAACTACCTTTTTACTTCAAGTCAAGAAATAGTGTGCTTTCCAAGGGCATGCCAGCCAGCAGAAGTCATCTCACTGCAAAGAAAATAAATAGTGATAAACCATCTTGCTTCACTGATGGATTAATTTCTGCCATGGATAAATATGATCCTGCCTTATGAGTCTGAAGAGCAGTTTCATATTGAAGAACAGTCCAGATGAAAACTTCAGAGTAAACGCTATCCTTATATGCAGTTTAAGCACTTTTCCTACCTCTGTGCATGACATCTACTAGATTGCTGGTGGAAGGGAGTCCAGTGACTTGACTATTGATGTTCCCTACAGCCCAGGCCTTCAGTATATGGAACCAAAATGTCAATCCAGTACTGTCTCCTTCTGCTGTCTTTGAATGGCCACAGGACTGCTTTTAGGCTGTGAATACAGGACTCACAGGAGTCTGTACGAGACATGAAAGAAGCTGCAAACCCCACAACTAAATTTAAAACAACTGAAAATCTCTCCAGAGCATCTCACCTCCTCTTCTGCTCAGGATTGGGTCTCTCCTCAGCCTTTCTACTGTGCAAGCTCTGTAATACTCAGAATCCATGGGAATAGCAATGCTTAGCATTTCCTGAAAACTCAAACCCTGAATGAAAACGTACACATCATTTGTTGAATCCTTAAATCCTATGTTGAATCCTTAAAGGGGTGGGAGAGAGATCATCTTACTTTTCAGCTCCTTCCAGTCTTTTTTCCGTATCTTCTGAATTTTAGTTAAAAAAAACCAACAAAACAAGCAACCATCAAAAATGAAGATGCCTTGTCTCAGAAAGAATTGAATGTTTTTAGCTCAGCTTTGCTTTTGAAATGATAGTATCTTTCTTATGATTTTCCATGTTCATTTAAAAATGAAAAGGATCTTGGGACAGTTAGGAGGATAGTCAGATGCAGCAAATCTGTTTCCTTAATTTATTGATGAAGTTTGTAATTTATGCACTTTTGAGTTGCTGCTATTTTTAAACTAAGAATTTACTCTGGGCTAAATGCAAACTGTAGAGTTTGGGATTAGGTCACTTGGGAACACTGTTTTCTTGTAGTGTTCAGGTCCCACTTCTGTAAGAGAATGGGAAAAAGAAATTACACCTAGTTTTTTGTGCCTCTTATTGTTTTGAAGCTGAATACCCTTCCTTATAATCAGCAGATGAATTGCAATTGAAAGTAAACTATAGTTCACTTTCACAGGGACGTTAAGGCTTTGTTTTCCACTTAAATCTATCTTTTTGCCTACCAAATGGAGGGGCAGCAATAAGGGGTCAAGGCCCGGGTTATCTATAATCCGTATAAACTGGTTCCTACCTCACACTGAAAGTAACACGTATTTAATACCTTTAAAATGAGAAAGGCAGCCTTTATTTCAGATTTTATTGTGAGAGGCCAAACAGCCAAGAGGCGTGTGGGATAATGTCTACCTTACTCAGGGAGTCCTGAGCCAGCCAGATGCACTTTTCTTCACAAACTTTTAGCAAACTGTCTGGCCTGGGTTTGTCTTATACTCCATGTCAGTGTTTTATTTATGAAGACTCTGTTTTCTGCAGTAGAATTAAAAAAAAAGAGAGTGACTATTGTGTGATTAAGGAAAAAGATTTTTAAAAACCTTTTATTATTGTTAAGATTTAGTAAGGATTTGAATGATATAAAGGTAATATATTTCATAACATTAAATGTATTTAAAAACAATCGCTCCTTTTTTGTCCTTTCTTCTTTAATAATAGCTCTGTTGAAATGTGTGATTGATTCAGAATAGACTAGTCTTTAGTTTGTTCTAAGGCTATTCTGAAACTGCAGCTCTTTCTGGTCATTCCTAATCCTAGGAATTCCGGTTCTAACAGTGGCTGGAGCTTTACAGACATTTCTGCAGCGATAGAAAGGAGACATTAATTTTCTAAAATACTCTAATGGGAATTTCAATACAGTTAGTGCTATGTACATTTGAGAGTATATCTGAACCTTCATCCAGGAAACAACCACCTTGCTTCTTGCCTTGTGAAATCCAGTCTTTGTAACGTGACGTTCCTGGCTCTTGGCAGTAGGGACTTCTATGCAGCTGACATACCAATTCTCCTGAGATTACCCAGGCAGATTTACAGCTTCCAGAAGCATGTTCCAAACTCCTGTTTATCCAAATCGAGTTGGTTGAGGCTTGCCCAATGCTAACTTGCAACCTGGAGCACAAATAGGAAGGAAATAAGAGCCTGATTGCACAAGGCCTAATCGCCTGAGGAGGTCTAGTTGAGTGACATCAAGCAGTCATTGGGATACCTTATGTAAGTAAAGCTTGTAGAAACTCCAATCCCACATCTACTGTTCCTGTTAACAAATTAGAAGAGCTAAGAGCCAAAAGGTATTATGTACCCCAATTAATACTTATTTGGCAACTTGCAGCTTGTGTTGGAGATACACGTGCATGGAAAAGCTGGCTTTTTGCTTTTGGAAATGCTCTCAAGCATGTTAGCTTGGAATCACCTTGGGTAATTGGTACCTTTGTTTATCTGCATCGGGATTTTAAGAACACTGTCAATGTGGTTTCTAGGAAGGTGTCACTATCTAGAGCAGCTTTAAGTGAGAAGGCTCTTTAGCCCATCACATTGTGAAGGTGGGGGCCTTTTATATGTGCCAGCAAAGCACTTCCACATTGCATGTCCTTCCTAAAAGAGCAGATTAAAGCCTTACCGGGCAGCACCTCACTGCTTTAAGAGCCCGTGGCCAGCCATAGCCTATGACAAGATGTTTGGAAACCTACTGAAGAAACACTGCTGATACGGATTTATGGATATTTCTGCACAGGCCTGTGTGCTAAAGGGAATTGTGTAACATATTTTTAGTGAGAAAATGGCATGGAGATTTGCAGCTAATTTATTAACTAAATAAGTCAAAAAAGCAAATACATCCTCCCAGTCTTCATTAGGGAGTTCTTACCAAGAATTAGAAATTACACCTGAAATTCCGAAAATTAAGACTTAAAAAGTGGCTGGGATTTTCATAGCAGATGGAAGGGAGCTTTACATCTATCTGCTCTGGCTCCTTTTGCAAACATTGGCTTTAGAGTAGTATTCAATACCTGCACACAGCAAGGTACCAGTGATTGGCCTCAAAGTCAGAAAGCTGAAAGCCTTGTGTTGGTACCTTTTGCCAATCTCAAAAACTATAGCTTGCTTTAATCTGGTACAACTACAAAGGATTGTTTTGTTTTCTATTTAAATTAATATTTTTATTTTTTATAACTAAGGTCTTGGGTTTATATTTGTTTTTAAAAGATGAGGTTGTACGTGAAAAGAAAGAAGTCAGTTGGCTCCATATGTTTCAACTTTTGCAATGTTGGAAAATAAGCACAAAACCTGTATGCTTTCTATTTGGTACCATCAACAAAGAGAGCTCCTGAGTATACCTGCTACCAACTGATGTGTCTGGGAACCAGTTTCATTGGCTTCTACGGTAAATAAAACCTGTTGGTTTTATTTGGCAGTTGGGCTTAGAATGCCCATATTTATAGTTTCATTAATGGTTAGCCTTTGCTTTATTCCTGCTGAATTGATAGACGAGAATTAACTGGTTGTTGCTATTTCTCCATTTAGGCAAAGGGCTTTTCAGTGTTCAATGTTACTACACAAAATCTGGTTCATGTGGAATGACTGCATATTGAGGTGATGTGCATCTCAAGAGTGCAATAACCAGGACAGAAAAAGGGTATGTAGCAGATTTTTTTTTTTACATTTTTCATAACATATTTGATTGATACAGTCTTAAAAATAATAAGTGTTAGTTTAACCTTAAATATATATATAGAGAGAGAAACATACTTTTAAGGAAAGAAACCACAAATTAAAGGTAAAAATCACTGAGAAAAAATATCAAACTGGCAAAACTAAAGCTGATCTTTTTGTGCCATCTTTAAACTTCACTGCTTTTTCACTCCTTATAGCTGCAACTCCATTTAATTCCTTTCATGAGATATGTGCATTGCTCTTTAAGTCATTGAAATAATGTAATTGATTTTATATTTATTGGTATACTCTGACTTCAGGTCTTTCGCAAAAAAGCTGAAAAGCAAACACCAGCCTTAAATATCAGTTGCCTTACTAGTATGAATTGCATTCTTCCTGTACTGCTTTCTTGATTTATCCTGCAGTGCACCATTTTAGACTTCTAGTGGCCTCTAGTGGTCTTAGGAAGTTTGTCTATGTCTTCTCTCTGTTTTGTAAGAAACACACATCAAGCAGGCAAGTACTTGTAGTGTGATCCTGCCAAAGCAAGGCCTGTGTTTGAATGTCCAGCCACTCTTAGTCTTATTTAATAATTTATCACAAAAGCTGCACCCATAATTGGGGAAGACTTGGAAGGATCAAGTCAGTCATATTCCAGTCAGTCATGTACCAGTCACATGAGATAGAAATGCTAATGTAACTGAAAATAATGTAGCAGATGTGAATGCACAGACAAGATCAAAATTTGGGAATTTGGGAAAATAATGAAGGAAGGGGGACTTGAAATGAGATGTCACCAGCCTGGTAGGAGGGCTCTTAGCACTGGGGCCTTAACCAGAACCCGGGAAATGGGAGGAGAAGAGGTGGCAGAGAAAATGATACAAATGGAAGGTGATGTGGAGTTAGTGGTTCCAGAGCTCTGTGGAGACTGCAAATAAGTTACCATAGCTTGCTTTAGTTGATCTGCACTGGCTGAATGCCACTGTCATCCCCCTGTATTCAGCCCTGGTGAGGCCACACCTTGAGTATTGCGTTTTTTGGGCCCCTTGCTTCAAGAAAGGGGGAAGAGAAGGTAACAGGCAACAGAGCTATGATGGGTTTGGAGCACAAGTCTTATGGGGAGCAGCTTAGGGAGCTGGGGTTGTTCAGTATGGAGGAGGCTCAGGGGAGACCTGATGGCTCTATACAACTGCCTGAAAGGTGGCTGTGGCAAGTTGAGGTCAGCCTCTTCTCCCAGGTAACAGTGACAGGACGAGAGGGAATGGCCTAGGGGGAAGTTTGGGTTGAGTATTAGGAAATATTTTTTCTCAGAAAGAGTGGTGAGGCACTGGCACGGACTGCCCAGGGAGGTGGTACAGTCACTGTCCCTGGATGGAGGTGTTTGAGCAGTGGGTAGATGTGTCACAGAGGGACACGGTCAGTGTGCATGGTAGGGATGGGTTGATGCTTGAACTGGATGATCTTAGAGGTCTTTTCCAACCTTAATGACTGTGATTCTATGAAAAACAAAACAAAATAAACAACCCACAGGGTTCCCATGAGCACTTTTTGGGCTTGGGCTGTTGTGTGTTCATTGTGTGACCACTCTGTGCCAAATTTGTACCTTTAGGTGCCATGCAGCATACATTGGGGATGCCAGAATTTCTCTCACCAACCCCCCACTTAAATACATTTGGTCTACAATTGAGGTAGGCTACATCTTTCTGGCTTTCGTCCTACACCGTGTGGAGACAGCCCCTCAAGGGCAGGGCTCAGAAATAACCTGTCACTTAAACTGGTAACTCTTGAACATGTGTCTGCATGTTTTTTAACTACGTTTTATTTATTTATTAGCAGCACGGTGCTTGTAGAATAGAGGGAAAAAAAAAAAAAAAAAAAGGCAAAAAACCCCAAAAGCTTTCAGTTGCAAATCACCGCGTGAGAGCACAAGCCCGATTCCCTGGGCACGCAACACCGAGCTCGCGGCCGCCATGTCGCGGCGGGGCGGACCGGGAGGCGGGCCGACCGGCGCGGCCTTAGCCCGGCCCCTCATGTCGGCGCAGGCGGAGCGGCACCGGCTTCCTGCCTCTCCTCCCCGGCGCGCCGGCAGCACGCAGGCCTGCTCGCAGTGCCAGGCCGCCGCGGTGAGGGTGGGCTGCAGGTCGGGGCGTGTGGGAACCCGGGGCGGGAAGGCGGGCGGGCGGCCTGAGCCGAGGGAATGTCCCAGCGCCCCGGGGGTTCTGGCAGCAATCCCTCGAGGAGAGGGGCGGCTGTGGGGATGCCCGCAGACCGGAGGGCCGCGGGTAGGGACGGGTTTGTTTTAACGCCTTTTGGCTTTGTGTCGGTACCCTTAAGCGGCGCAGTTCTAGCTCGGTGTTGCCCCGCGGGGTTGGTAAGAGCGGGTGTGAGTGTCCTCTCTCTCCGCTGACCAAACAGGGAGTCTGCCTCGACCGGGATCTGCCTCCGGAAGCCCTGGGTAGGTGGGATGCGGCCAGGCCTCCCTGCTGTCCCGGCCTGCTGAGCAGCAAGGAGTTAGCTGAGCCTGTGGTAACTTCGAGGTAAGAAGCACCATGAAACCAAACCAAAACCCACGACTCCTGAGCTTTTGCCCCTCTTCAGAGCATCTCGGTCCTTATCTCCCAGTCATAGCTTCTTAGTTTGTCTCTGGACTGTGTTCTGCAAGCAGCTGAGGCTGAGAAGAAATGGAAGCATGTGTATAAGCATTGAGCACTTGGTAAGGACCCATAACTGGGTCCTTTGAGAGGGGTTCAAATGGGTTGACATAAAGTGAGAAATACAGCTTAGATGCTGGAATACATTAGCAGAGTTTTGTCCTAGAGCCTCTTAACCAGAGTACTACTAAGTTCTCTTTTGGAATAACTAAATTTGTTTTGCCAGACACAGTTGGCATGCAGGTAGTAGCTCTGTGCTGTAACAAAGAATGCAGGAAGAGAACTGATGGTAGATAAATATGTGTTGGAAATGCCATTCTCAGATGTCTCTGTAATTCACATGGCAAACCTTGTGTGTTCATTGCGTGTTCTCATTATTTACAAATGGCTACTGGGCAGAGCTTATGTGATGGCTGTCAGTAAGCGTGCTGCTGCAGCAGAAGCAGCTGGAGGACTGTGAGGGAGGAAGATGGGTGTGTTTTGCCTCAGGGTGGGTTAGCTTCCCCACCAAGGTAGGGAAGGGGGGTTACCTTCGTACCAAATCCATTTTGTTTTGGACAGTCCTAAAGTGAATGTGCTATGGAGGGTGATCACAGAGGAGCTGAGCAGCTCAGGGATGGTTGCTTTGGAATGAGATGGTGGTGGTGTCATCTGAGGAGACTTTCAGTCTGATTTTCTAGACAAAGAGGAAAAATTAAGGCTTTTAGCTGAGCAGAGACTCAAGCACTGGACTCTCAGATGTGGTCTGATACTTTCTGCCTTGAGAGCTGTTTTCTAAGATCATCTATTAACGTTGATATTCCTTATATTCAGTGCTTGCTGTGTAAGTACATAGAAGCAGTGCTGAAGTGGCTAATGACGGAAGGTGCTACATGCTAATTGCCTTTTGTGTTGGCTAATGTGTGAGATCTAGTATCCACACTGTGGAGCAGCTTTCAGATTTGTGGCCTACACTCCAACATACCCCTGTCTCTCCTCTCTTAGGAGCAAGGATTGTAAGCTGCGTCTAAGAATCTGTTGGTTTCCAGGGCTGTTTGTGGGGATCTTGTATGTGTTCTTTCTTAGCTGTGATGGGTACTGATGCTCTGAGTTGGACGTAGGGGTTGATTTGTTTCTCCTGTATTTGGTGGCAGTTCGTGCTAGATCCAGAAGGAACAAATTCCTAGCCTGTGTAACAAAAGAATCATAGAATGACTTGGGTGGGAAGGGACTTTGGAGAACCCATGGGCAGGGTTGCCAGCCACTAAATGAGACACTGGATCAGATTGTCCAGGGCTCCATCCAACCTCACCTTAAAAAACAAACAATCAAAAAAAAAACAACTTCATGAATTTGCATGTCAACCTGTCCAGTGGCAGAGCTTCTTCATAATCCTGGTGCTTACTGGTAACTTTAAAATGAGAAGGTCTTAATAGCACGTATACTCTGTTCTTAGAACTCTTTCCAACTGTTTAATTTGACTTCTTAGTTAAATGTATTCACATCTTAATGTGACTTTTTTGCTCAGTTTTTCAACAGAATAACTGGAAGTGGCAGGGAAGATGGCAAGCTGAAATCTGTTTTAACTATATTCTTTATTTTGTAATCAGTTTAGTGCAAATCAATCACATTGCATCATGGCAACAGACTCTATGGAAATCGACGATGCTTTGTATAGGTAAGAGTATCTGATTTGTAAGTGTTGTTCTTGACGTTTCAGCAACTCTTCGATCTACAAACATTTATGTGAAAGATGGGGCTTGAAAACAATACCTACTGCCTGTTAGGTCAGGGTATGCCTACTTGTGCTGCTCCCTCCATCGGTTTGAAAGTGGAAGGAGGAAACATCCAGCGTATCAAAATGATTCTACTTCCTGCCAAGTTTCTTAACCAGTTCTTACACGAACTGTAGTTTAAAGATATAACCCATTTTCCTGTGAAACTGTTCCTTTTTCAGTATTATAACATGTGTTTTCTGTCTAGATGTGAGGCTGTAGAGTTTTGGTTGGAATTTCGGTTTGGCTTTGTTTTCTTTGTTTCTATTTTTTTTAATTTTTATTTTTTAATTTGTTAGCTGGGAGTAACTTGAGATTGTTTGGCGTGACTGAAGTTTACAGGATTTGTATTGGAACAAATGGTATCTCTAG
The DNA here is from genome assembly GCF_016699485.2 of Gallus gallus. Lineage (NCBI taxonomy): Eukaryota > Metazoa > Chordata > Aves > Galliformes > Phasianidae > Gallus > Gallus gallus. The sequence goes on along the minus strand of NC_052535.1, from coordinate 51,158,075 downwards.
AAAAACATGGTGGGATGAGAAGTTTCTTTATTAAAAAAAACCAACCACGGAAACAGACAAAAACAAAAATCTTATCTTTTATGTGCTGAATAAATGAGGCACCAAGCAAGTGCTTGCTTTTGACACAAGTTCCACAAAAATCATTTTCCATCAGGAGATGGTGCTTAAAATAGTTTTAATTTAGTTGTGCAGCTGGAAACAAAGAGCGTTTCAGAGCTCTGGGTTTGATCACAAAAGCTGCTGTGCTCCCTGATGTGAAGATTTCTGATAGTGAAGGGATTCTTTAATTCGCTCGTGTCTTCAAGAATTATTCAAGTGATTTTATACTGTCCTGAAAAATAAATGCACTGATTTAAAACAAAAAATATTTTTTTCTCTAAAACATGGAATTGAAAAGCACTCTATTAAATGCATTTTGCTATTTGTATTATGGGGTCAAACACCGTATTTAATATGCATTTATTTCCTAAACCAATGTACGGTCTAGACTATGCCTGTTGCATTCTTAGTTGCTTGTTGATTGGAAGACTGGTAAATATAGCTGTGCACCTGTCGATGCTGATGCACGTTCATCTGCAGAAGGTAGTACTGCAGATTAAAAGCTGATTGGGACACTAAGAGGAAAGTAATAGCTATGGAAACTGAAAGTATTTTTCCTTGCTCTTGATTTTGTTTGTGTCTTGTTTTAATTTGAGTTTATCTTTGATGTAGTCGGCAGAGGTATGTTCTTGGAGACACAGCAATGCAGAAGATGGCTCAGTCCCATGTGTTCCTGAGTGGTGTAGGTGGTCTTGGTGTGGAGATTGGTAAGTTTGGGTATCATTTGTGTAAGCAGACACAAGTATACGTAAACATACTGCCCCAGCTTCCTGCTAAAGCTTATTTTAGATGTAATAAGAATGTCTGAGGTATTTGAGTGAATATATGTTCAAGATGTGTGAGTAGCATAGATGACGGAAAGATTGAGGGCTTCTGTCTAAAAAGCTTTCCAGCAGAACAAAGTTCTAAATTCTACTGGAAAATGTGCTTCTAGCACAGGTAGCTTTACCCAAAATCTCATGTCTTGGGTGAAAATTGAGAGTGTATAATCTAGATTATTCCTTCAGATTTCATTATCAGTAAACCTAATATAGGAGCAGCTATAGAGTGAATTATTGCTTTACAGGAAATGGGGACGTGAGGGGAGGGAGAGGAGATGCAATTTGGTTAAAACTGTATAACTGCCCCAGTGCAGAAGGCCCTATAACCATTTCATTTACTCTCTAAACATCCAAGAGAACTCTTGTCCGTACCTGGGCTATTACCCTTTCAGTCGCCTTTAATGGAACTCTGCAGTGAATGCCAGAATGCGTATGTGAGGTTTTGCTGTTTATTGTCATTAACATCTCTGTAATCACATTTGTGGGATGAACAGCTGATGAATGACAACTGTAGAGAGTCTTTTTAATCTTGCTCTTGTTGTTCTGCTTTCAGTGGTGGTGTAGAGTGCTTAAACTAAACATTAAAGAAAACAAACCCTTAAGCTGTGAAGTTCTTAGGAATGACATACTGTTATTGTCCACCCACGTAACTTTTCACTTAGAGCTTTGTGAGAGATCTGTAACAGCCTCTTTTATTTTTTATTTTTTCTAGCCAAAAATATAATTCTGGCTGGCGTAAAGGTATGTAAAGTAGTTCTGTTCTTGGGGGAGCGGGAGGGAGAGAGGCAGCACCACTAAGCTGGTTAATCCTAAATTTCTGAAGCTGCCTTTCTGTGGGAAGACTGCAAAACATATGAGGATCTGGCTACAAAAATGTCTAATAGTCAGAATATTGTAGTGGTACGGTGTGAGTCTTGCATTACTCTGAAATCTGAGTTTTCATACCTTCTTAGATCCTCAGTAGAAGCATTCTGAAATAGTTCATGTGAAATATTTCAGACAACTGCTGATCAGGTATTGAATGCTTTTATGTAAAGCCATCTCTCCTAAATGGTGAGTGGTATAAATGCAAAAGCCAATCTCTTCAAAATGTTATCCTATTCTGTCACCTGTCAGAATCCATTTATAGAATTAATCCATCATAGAATATAGATTATAGAATATAGAATCTGAAATGATTGCATGTTTTAATCTGACAGCTGCTTTTGTGTTGCTGGGATTAATTTTATTAGAGAAGCCTTTTAACATTGTTTCTTCCAATCACTAAAAAACCATAATAATTTTGGGAGCTTGTTCAATTACAGATTGCAGTTTTTCATTTTAATTGCAGTGTGGCAAAAATCATCCTCAGTGTTTAAATGTTCTCATCTCTGCAAGCTGGGAGGAAAATGTTTAATGAAATTCGTCTTCAGATCCATTCCTCTCTCTCAAATAGGCAAAGAGGTTGGAGGAGCTCATTCCTATATACGTTACAACCAGACCTTCTGTGATGCTAGTCTTTACAGCAGTTTATATGGGGCTTAATCCATCCTTCTATGTGCTAATGCAATAGGTGTGTTTTTTTTTAATCCTTTCTTAGGCTCTTACAGTTCATGACACCAAGCAATGCACAAAGTGGGACTTAGGGATCAACTTCTTCATCCACGAAGATGACATAATCAGTCAAAGGAACAGGTTGGTCAAATCTCTGGGGTGAATGTAAGCTGAATATCTCACTTCTTAAGGCAAATTTAGTAGTGAGGGCCACGGTGCATTTCTTAGACTTTCTCATCCACCTTTGCAAGACTAGAAAATAGCCATGACATCAGAACATCAGCGTGTACTGCTGTCTGTTGGATATAGGTATGTCAATATTTCCTCAGACCTGCTAGGAATTTAAATGTGAAAAAATAAGTTTCCGATTGTCGCTAGAAATTCTTGTAGGGCATGTGTAGTATGAAGTTCATTTTAGAAAATTCACTTTGTAAATGCATAAACAACCTGTTTCTGTTCTTTTAGGGCTGAGGCCACTCTTCATCGCATTGCAGAACTTAATCCATATGTGCATGTAGCAGCGTCAACTGTGCCACTAGATGAAAGCACAGATCTGTCTTTCCTAAAGCAATATCAGGTATGTCACTCTTCAACAGAGCAAACAACTTGATCTTTTTTTATATGAGTAAATGAAATTGAAACAAATTTTCGAGTACGTTCTGAGATGATTGAAGGAAAGATGTGTTTGGACTAATTAAATGATCCTGCTTGTGTTTTCAAGACTGAAACTTTCTGTTTGTAGCAGTTCACATCAATTATGGAATTTTCTGCTACAAAAAAGTCATTACTTGAGACTTGAGATAGAATATTTTTCTTATTTACAAGATAAATCTCTGACTTTTTTCAGTTATATTACAGTATGTTCTACATGTATTTTGTGTATTGTATTCTATGCAGCAGAGGTGCTTTCTGTTTAATTAGGTTATTTATGTATGTATGTACCTAATTAGCAAAATGTAAACTACTCTGTAGTGGAATGAGGATTTTTTCAGTTGTTCAGCCAGCTATCTGTGTGCATGGCTCGGGATGAGTTGGGATCTCATACTTTTTGGCTGTTGGTTATACCCAACCTAAGCAAATTTCTGAGTGTCTCAGCTATGCGAAGGAGTGTACAATTGAATGGCACACAGTGCATGTACTTTGCAACCTAACCTTTTCCCGAACTTCAGAAGAGTGTTTGTCAAAATGGTCTGCAATTTAAAGAACACCGTTACTTGAATCTTATGCAGACTTCTTGGTATGCACTGGTTAGTGTTAGTATGCATCAGTGTTACTATTTGCTGATGTTAATCTTAAAAATCAAGAGCTACATTTTTTTTTTCAGAAACGATGTATGATTTTCTAGACTACTATAATTAGGTTTTGTTTCACAGCTGCAGTAAAAAAGTGAGAATTTGCTGTTCCTGGCTCTGCTCATCTTACTTCCCCAACTTGGTGGAGTGGTAATAACCCACCTGTTCTAATCTAATGAGAAAACTTGATGTGAGACCCCTTTCTCTGTAAAGTTAGGGGAGGAGGAAGGGAGTCTTAGAGGTTCAGGACTCCTGAGTAACTTACTGTTACTACTACTTTTTCCATACTTAAAGCATTGATTATTTTTGGTGTTTTAGCTTTATTTGTATTCTTACTCACAGTGTGTCATATTGACTGAAGTAAGCCTATCACTGCAGAAGAAGATTAATGACTTCTGTCATGCTCAGCAGCCACCCATTAAGGTAATAGAAAAATTAAACAGGTGATTAATCCATACAGTGATTGTTCTGCAACATGCTCTTTCCAGAAATGGAGAAAGTGTGTTGTGAGGTATACAGTTTTCTGCAGATACCATTTTGTTGGAGCAGTGTGATTTTGGGGAGTTTGCTGCTACTATTCTGTGCATATGTTTGATGTTATCTGGGTAACAATAGGTTTGTTCTTTAGAGAGAAATTAAAAAAGAAAAAGAAAAAAACTTATAGTAAAGAAATAGTTGTCACCATCGGTTCATAACTCATGGTGAGAGAGAACAGGGTGAGACTAAATGTGGCTGTAGTAGAAATGGCAGTACTTCACTGCTTATTGCTGTGACTCCTGTTTTTTGTGCAGAGCTGAAATGCTAATGAGAATTCCAAGTCTGTCTGTAATAGTGCACTGTGTAGTCAATGGCCTGGGTGTTTGTGACAGATTTTCACCAGATTCTAAGTGCAGAATTTCCCTCTGCTAGCTTAGGACAAGGTTGGTTGTGAGAATTCATTAATTTGGCATGAGCTGTTCCTGAGATGCTCACGATTTTTGCTTTGTTTTGTAGTTCATCAGTGCAGATGTATATGGAATATGTTCACGTTTGTTTTGTGACTTCGGTGATGAATTTGAAGTGTTGGATACCACAGGAGAGGAGCCAAAGGAAATCTTCATTTCAAATATAACACAAGTAAGGGATAGGTATAATTGTGCTAGCATAACCTCGCTTTGTTATAAGTCATTATTGGCTTCATGGCCAACAGTGTGTTCCAATGTATTAGCCTGCTAAGGAATTGAAAACTGCATAGCAGAGGCAAACCAAGTTCTGTGTTGGTAACATCTCTGTCAAAAACAGTCAATGATAAATGCTAATACCACAGAGCATGCTGTTGCCTCCTGGATGTTACTTAAAATGCAGTGTCTTAATGTTCAGGCTTTTTAAGAGAAAGAAGGAGATAAAATGTGGAGAGAGGAGGATGTAGCCTTGGTGTAGAAATAGGCTAAGTCTTCAAAAGAAGCCCTGAAATACTCCTGAAATTAGCCACTTTTTAGTGAGAAACTGCAGCACATACAGAGGAGGACTACTGGGATGATAAAGAGGATTGAGAGCCCACCTTGAGAAGACATGCATTTGATCATTTTAGCCTTCGAAAGCAAAGGTGATGAAGAGATGTTACTGCTAACACTTCCACTGGAAGACATTAGGCTATCCAGTTGGTCTTGTATTTTATAATGTAAATGTTTTCAGCTCCTCTCAATTCTGTTTGGAAGTCCAGACTAGAACGTTGTTCATCCATTAGCAAGTCTTCTGTCATATCTCCACTCTAGATGTAACAGTATCAAACTAGAAGGGGCTGTATAACAAATTGTATTTGATCTGAAGTTCATGACATAATGATTTGGTAGCCAGTTCTTTGACTGACTTGATTGTTCTCATTAATTACATAAGCCGTAGAGAGTTGCATATCATGGCTTTTCCTGGTTGCATGCCACAGCATGTAGTGTTTTCATTTATTTTTCTTACAATTCATAATCTATTATTTCAGCTTAGTTGCACCCTATTTCCACTCTCTGGAGTGGAGAAATTGTCACAGATGACTCCGTTGGTACGGCAGAACTGAGGTGCTGGAAGTATTAGCAACTGCAGTTTCAGTAGTCAAAAAAAACTTTTTGATAATGTGTGGCATCTTTAAACGAAACTCTTTTCTCTTTGCTAACTTTGCTGCTTTTGCTTTCAGTCAAATCCTGGTATTGTCACTTGCCTTGAAAATCACCCACACAGGCTTGAAACAGGGCAGTTCTTAACCTTTCGGGAAGTTAATGGAATGTCGTGTTTGAACGGCTCCACACACCAGATAACAGGTAAGGTGTTGCTGACAGGTTAGCAGCGTGCCTCTTGGACTTTTTGTGAGCTCACTGTACTGTAGTTGTTATAGCCAGAAGAGTGCTGGGTTGTGCAGAACCTACAAGAAGCTCACAAGAAAAATTATCTTCTGATATGGAGGTCTTCCTCATGTTATCTTAATTTCTTTTCTATTTAATAAAGCTTTTCTAAACTCATCTTGCTGTTTAAGGAGCAGTAGAAATTCCCAGCTAGTGGAAGGTAGTTGGCAGCTTCTGAAGTTACTGTCACCAGTTTGATGACACAACTGGTTTTGTTTGTTTGTTTTGGGAATTTTGTAAAGCCTGTGCTTCTGTCACTGTTTTGGACTACATTAATGCTGCTGTTTTCTTTGTAGTTTCTTCTGTTACAATTTAAGTGTAGAGGGATACATCACTATTACTGTGTTTCTGAGCATGCTTTTGGAGCAATTCTTATGAATTGCAGTTTACTCTGCTTTTGTTTTCATCATGGAGGTCTCTCAGCTCCCTTTAGATGCTGGGGAATCATCTAATTGAGGGGAGTGGGGAGAAGAAGGGAGAACAGACACAGGTGTCTTTCAGTTGTTTTTAATTCTTTGTGGTCTGAGATGAAAGCTGTCCCTTTGAGGGGTGGTTGAGTCTGTTTTCTCTGACTTATTTGTTTAGTCGATTCTGGTGCTACATTAAGTTCTTTCCTATTAACTATTACCCAGTTTTTGGTTTCAGTCTTCATGTCCCATGAATTACCAAAATATTTTGGTCAGCTTCCTTTAAACTGAATAGTGCTTCAGGTTGTCTGAGAGGAAAGATTTAATTTGCTTTGCTTGGCAGCTGGAGCTTGTTTCTTTGTTATTTGTTGTTCCAATCTTCTCTAAAATCTTAGTCTTGAGTAGCATACTGGATGCTGCTGTGCACAGTCCAAATAAAATGGAGAGTGATTTCATTTTTGTTACAGAGCTGTGGTCATCCAAATTCTTATTACAACTACTGCTACTCTAAAAGGCTTGTTTTATAATAGATCATGTGAGACTAATACTTTGGCAGAGAGGGACAATCCCATTAGTTAAGGAGGGTCAGCTGTGTTCATGATTTCAAAACAGGGTTGCGTGCTAAAAAATTAGAACATAAAAAGCTTTGGAGGTGTAAAAAGGTTGCTTTGTCATGTGTAGAATTGTAGCATGTGTTGTCTGTCAATGCCACAGTGTTCTTTCCTCTTTTCAGTGGTGTCACCGTACTCCTTCAGCATTGGAAATACGTCAGACATGGAGCCTTACTTGCATGGTGGCATAGCTGTCCAAGTGAAGACACCCAAGATGTTTTACTTTGTAAGTGTGTTTGGCAAAAGCAGGTTCTTCAGTGTTAATAGCGTAAGCATTGAAAGCAGTGTTCAGGAGATTATTTGATTACACATGATTCATGTTTACATTTAACTTGGTAAGCATGGTGATAATAAATCACAGAGAGTAAGAAATATTTTAAGCTCAAATTTAACTGCTAGTGTAGGAAAAAAATATATGGGCAGCCCATTCCTATATGGCAGGGAGCCCATAAAACCCTACAAGTATGTGATTTCATGGCAGCCTTCTGAGAAAAAGTGAGAGTTGTATGAGTTTGGGTAAAAGGGATTGCAGGTTATGTGGTGCTGTGTGCCATTTTGGGCCCACAGAAAGTTGAGCCTGGTTGCACTTGAATGTCCTGCAAGGGAGCTGGAAGTGAGGACCAGCTGCAGCTGGTATGAGAATGACCAGCTCAGGGGCTGTATCCTGTTTCTGCAAAGCAGTGGCTTTCTGTTTTTGGTGAGTTGTGAAGATACACATGCACACAACCAGCTGCTTGTAAAATATCCAATAGGTGACCTCAGAGCAGTTGGAGAAATGGGTTTTGCCACTGCGATGTGAAGCATCCATTACACTTCTGACTGACAAAACCTTCAGTTTTATTTTATGCATCTTTTCTGGTTGTAGTTATGAAGAGAGTAGTATAAATGCTAGGAAGAAAAGACAATCACTTCTTAGTCTCTTCAGGAGGAGTATTGGTTTTCTCAAAGGGCGGTAACTGTTGTGTTAAGTGATTGTGTTACTTCAATGAATTCTGTTTCTCCAGGAACGGTTGGAGAAGCAGCTAACAAATCCAATGTGCCTAGTTGCAGATTTTATCAAGCCTGAGGTAATTAACGTACGGGGATCTCAGCGTCAGTGTTATACCCTTGAAACTACATAAAATATAATCTGCAGCTTTATATGTGTAGCAATTAACGTTTCTAACTCCTACAGTTGTTAAATGTGAGTTTAGAGGATGAAATGGGAGTAGGGCATCAGATCGTGCGCTCACACAGAACATGCGTTGTGAGTTAGGTTTCTGGAGAAACCTATCCATTAATTGCACAAATTATGTTGTAAATTCGTAGTTCAGCCATCTCTCTGTAAATCTGCTGCTTAAAATATCAGTTTTCGATAACTCTTTAATGGATGACAGTATAAATGCTTAAAAGAAACAGTGTTTTTCATTTAATAAGCTTTGTTTGATTAAAAAAAAAATACAATGGATTCAAAGCCAGGACAGTATAGAAAAAATATGGCAGTTAAGTGTGAGAACAATTTCTTTTTCCTCTGTAAAAAGATTCAGTGGTATTTAAAATCCAAGAGGAAGCTCCCTGTATCTGCCTCCAACACAATCTTATTGAAGTATTATTAATATTAAAAAAAAAGTCAGCCATGTACTCACAAAGATGAGTAACTAAAAAAATGTTTATCTAGTGATTTGTTTGTTTGATAATGTAAGATCTAACTTGTCTGTTCAGATTTTCTGATGCTGGCCGTTAATGCTGGGCTTTGGTACTGAGACTTGGAATAATGCAGTGCTTCCTAATGTCTAATTAAAAGAAAATTACTGTTTTTTTAATTATTTCAGCACTAAATTCTTTCTGGGGACTCCAGTTGGACTTTGGTGCAGTGGGTGCTCAACCTATACAAGGGGTGTTGCATTACTCCTGAGCAGTATTTCATAAACCAAAGCCCATTTTGTAAAACCACTAGCAGAAGATGTTTCAAGTTGGCATTTAATGCTACTTAAACATTTTTGGAGCTGAACAGTTCATATTAACGGTTGCTTTTATCTCCTTCAGTTTGAGTATGTAACGCCTCATCAGCTGTTGTTGTCTTAACAGGCACCTTTGCAAATCCACATTGCCATGCTCGCATTGAACCACTTTGAGGAGAACTTTGGTCGCATGCCAAACATTGGGTAATGCAGCAGTCTCGTCTTTGCTAAGACTTGAAACAGGCAGATCTCTACTGTAGCTTGATGTGCAGCAGGGTTCCTTGTCTATCTGGTACTTAGGTGACATAGAAATTAAAAGCTGAAATCTGGGTGAAAAATGGTAATACCTGTCTAGTTTTGTAATTGGGCTTTCCCAGTGTAGCAATGGCAAGTTCTGGGCCTGGGTTTGCAGAAAGTGTAAACTGTAAAGCAGTTCTTCTCTGTTCCAGTTTCTTCACACTGAGAGGTTAAACAGCAGAAGTTGTTCAATGATTCCTGAATTATCTGTCAATTCATGGATTTAAAAAGACAAAAAAAAAAAAAAAAAATCAACTAACCCAAAACATAGGAAGGCTCTATTTTTTTCATTAGTAGTAGTTTGTTTCAGTTGTAGTTTATGTGGATACTTCTGAGTACAGTGAGTGAAAACTACTTACAAAGTGTAAATCACCTGACTTGCACATGAGCTTCTCCACTTCTCTTATTCTTGAGCTATCCTTAATATTTAAAGAGCTTCTGTAATGCTCGATATTAAAGCCAATGCACATTGCCAAAATCTTCCTCCTGTATCCAGCGATTCTTTCTCAATTGATTGTGTTTTTTAGAAGGACTCAAGAGTGCTTATGTGACCATTGTTGTTTTCACCCTCATGTCCAGATGCCATCAAGATGCTGAGGAAATGCTGAAAATAGCCATATCAATAAGTGAAACCCTGGAAAACAAAGTGAGTAGCAAATGAGTATCATGAATAATTTCTAATATACTTGGTTGTCTGAAGGTCACGCTTTAGTTTTTGGCCCTTGTTCTGATCTTTGTATGCATCTTTAGATGAATTTGGTGATTTTCTGACGGCCACGCAAGAAGTTATTACGGTATGTCAGCACTAGTCCAACCACATGGTTGCCTAAACTGAAAGATGAATCCATGTGGCTGTGTATGTTTAGTTTTAGATAGCTGCTTGTTAGAAGATCAGGATATGTAATGGGTCTGCCTTTGCTGGAAACCATTTTTGTAGTCAGAGTGAGGTCGTTTCTTTTTTTTGCTATCGATCAGTAGTTTTGACACTGTGAAGTGATGACTTGATCTGTTGAAGGGATATATGTACATTGTTGTTTTGTTCTTTCTTTAAGCCTCAGGTAAATGGAGATGTAGTGAAGTGGCTGTCCAGAACTGCTCAGGGATTTCTAGCTCCTCTGGCAGCAGCAGTGGGTGGTGTTGCTAGCCAGGAAGTCCTGAAAGCAGTAACAGGAAAATTTTCTCCATTGCAGCAATGGGTAAGGCCTTTTTCCTTCTGTACGTTTATTGTAACTGCGATGTGATGAACGTGTGGTTGTGTTGTGAGTGTTGAACAACTTCTCTAATGGGGGGGAAAAAAGACTTGAGACTGAACTTAGGAAAAATATGGTGGTTTTGTGCATACTGTAAAAGAGCAGGCAGTTTTAACTAAAACTTATCTATTTGGGATTCAGACATCATACTCAGTGTGATATTGCCAGGTGCCATCTTAAGCTACTGTGTACAAGAGCAGTGCTTTCAAGACTTACAGGGCAAATGTCAAAATAAAGTTAAAAGCGTCATGGTCCCATTCAGAGGATCACACAATCCTCTGATTACAAACATCACAGTGCAAGTGAAAAGGTTGTGGCTCAGATTTCAGTGACTTCCAGGCATTCCTGTTTGTGAAAATTGGGGTAAACTATAATGAGCGATAACAAAATTTCTAGACTCAGCTGTACACTTAAATGCTTGCTTTTTTAAAACTAAACATGAATGTTTTTCACAGTTCTTAATTCATTTTTTGTTTTTACAGTTGTATATAGATATGTTAGACATCGTTACACCTCTAGAAAAGATGGGCTCTGAAGAATTTCTTCCACGGTAAATATGAATACAGTCTGCTTTTTTCATATACCATTCTGAGGTAGGCACAGATGTCTTTTAAAGTTAGTTTAGTGCTGCTTTTTGGAGGGAGAGAAGTTTGGGCTTAGAAGTGTGTGTCCTATTTGAGAATGGGAGGAATAGAGATGGCTGGGCACTTTATTTGCATCAAAGCAGAATTTCATAACGATGCTCCCATGGAAGAAAATAACTTGCTACTCATCTGTTTCTGTTTCCTGCCTCACTTTAGGGGAGATAGATATGATGCCTTGAGGGCTTGTATTGGAGAGTCTCTGTGCCAGAAGCTGCATGATTTGAATGTTTTCTTGGTGAGTACAACTGATACTTAAGGTTTTTTGCAAATACTCCGCTAGCACAACTGACATCACCTGTCTTGAAGATAGGAGGTCAGACTTGATTATGTATGTTAAAGCAGAATAAGTGGTCTAAAATTGTCATAAACATCCATGCAATAGACAAGTCCTAAGCTGCGTGGCACATGCTTGTAATGCTTGACTTCTGGAGCTGGCCTCATAGCTGAGAATCCACTTTAGTCTTGAAAATCTGTAAGGACAAAGGTTGTCCATCATCTCTGGACAAGCAGTTTCAATGCCTACTTGGTCTTACAAAAGAAAGCGTTTCTTTATGCCGGGTCAGAACTTTGTCTGTCTCAATTTTTGTCCATTATCTTTCATTCTTCTGCTGTACGCCTTGAAAAAGAAACTGGCTTTGCCTTGGCAGGAACCTTTTCCTAGAAATCAGCCACTAATACGTCCATCTCAAACTTTCTCTTCTCCAGCTAACAGATGTACAGATCCTTTATCTTATCTTTGTAGGGCAGGTGTTCCAGCCCCCTAATCAGATTTACCTGATCTTTTTTTTGTGTTGGAGGGCACAAAACTGAATCCTCTATTCTAGATATAGTCTAGTGGCTGCTGAGGAAGGGAGACTAATCATTTCCTCGATCTAGTGGCTGTACTTTTTTTTTTTTTAATATTATTACTTAATTACTGATTGGATATACTATTGTCTCACGTTTAGTTTACTGTCCATCAAGGACCCATCTCAACAGCAATACTACCTACACAGGCAGTGCTGTACCTACACATGCTCCAACTGAGGGGCCTGTGCTTATCTGTGTTGAATTTCATGGAGGTCTGGTAACCTGTTCAGGACCTTTGGGTGATTGTTCTGCTCTCTTACCAGCTGATCTCCTCCAGTGCTACTGTAACCGTCTGTTATGTTTTAGCCCACCAAATGCATTTGCCCACCGATGTCAACCATAACGTCCTAGTTTGGATGCAAGGCTGCTGTGGGAGTCTGTGTCGAACACCTAGCAAAAATCCATGTGTGCATAGCACTTTACCTCATCCACACATCTAGTCGCTATCACAGAATGCAGGCAGCTTGTCACTTAACATTTTACCACTAGTAATCCATGCTTGCTGTTCCTTGTCACCATTTTCTCTGTTGTACGTTGAGAAGCAACTCTGAAGAGTTGCTCATTGATTGCCTATGGTACCAAAATAAGACTGATAAGGTTGCAGTTCCCCACGCTGTTATTCTTCAATATGGATTTAATATCTGCCTTTCTCCCATCATTGGGCACAGTCTCTGACCTCCATGGTCTTTCAAAGATTATAGAGAATAGCTTGCATTTACATCAGCCTGCTCTGTCACGTATCTATGGATGCATGCTGTCTGGTCCTGTGTTTTTGTTGTGGTAGACATTTTTTCAGGTTGTCCCTTACTTGATTCTTTGTGGCTACAGATAGTTCCTTTCCTTTTCTGAACCCTGATTCTAGGGACAAAAGCCTGGCAAACTTTGTCAGTGAAAACAAATGCAAAGGAATCACCTCAGCTCAGCATCTGCTCTTGCTACGCCCTTAGTGCTCAGCAGCATGCTCACATTTTCCTTGTTTTCTTTCTTTTACTGCTGAGATAGTAATAGAAACTATTCTTTTTGCCTGTGATATCCTTTTCTGGTATCAAATGCAGTTCAGCTTTTCCTACCACCACTCTTGAGTGCCTAAGCAATGGTTTTTATGATGTTCCTTTGTTGTATATCCACACTTCCAGGGGTCAGTACTCTGATGCTTGATTTCTTCGTTTCTCTCCATCTTGATCTCTGCTATTTCATCATTGCTATAGCAAAGCTACCATTCATTTTTGCATGTTTCTAACCAGCTCTCCCATATTTTTAGGTAACAGTTCCAGAAATGTTCTCTCTGGTTGTTTTATCTAGTACCTGTGTTTAAGTCATTCATAACATTCTCCAGAAGATTCCTGAATTGTCTGCATTACTTTTATTTACCAATTTCATTTACAAAGACTACTCTCTGTAAATTTCATTCTCTTCAGGTTGGCTGTGGAGCAATAGGCTGTGAAATGCTAAAAAACTTTGCACTTCTTGGTGTTGGTACTGGACAAGATAAAGGATTGGTAAGTCACATGCATCTGTTAATTTCACATTGCTTATGTCTAAGTAATGTAACAAGGAAGAATTAAATACTTAGGCTACTTAAACAAGGCTTTGACTTAACATTTTTTCAGGTCTATCTCTGGGCATAGAGACAAATGGTCTCAGCATGAGTGAAATTATGCAGTTAGAGGCAGAACACACTTGGAGTGGCTTTGCTGTATTTTGATTTTAAAAGAAAATATATGAGTATGGGCATTGTGAGTATGGGCGGAGCTATGGGCCATAGTGAATAACAGGAGGAGTGTTTTGTTTCACCTTATTTATGTATAGTTTGCTTCAGGAGTATTTCTTAGTGCTACACTTAAATAAACTTGAGTTATTGCTTTTGCCCCTTCTGACTTAGGTTACAATTACAGATCCAGACTTGATAGAGAAATCCAACCTGAACAGACAGTTTCTTTTTCGACCTCATCACATACAGGTAGGCTTTTTTGTTCAGTAAACTTCTCGGCCTGCTGTTCTGTTTCACTGTCCTGTGTCCCCACTGAGAGCTCAACTTGTGAATGGATGGATCTGTGTCCAGAGAACAGCTGCAACGGAGTCCAATATTTTGTTAAATGATACCTGTGCTATGTTGGCATTATCACTGGTATCAGTTGAGTAAACTTAACTGGTCTGACCTTCATTTGTATTGGTGTCTTTGAAATCTCTCAAATGTTCAAAGAAAGAATCAGATTACAAATGCTGTGGTGCATCAGAAAGTACCACGAATTAACATGCCAGAAATGGCTATTGTACCATTGAAATTTGGGAAGAATAAATAGACAACAGTGGTAGAAGTTTTCTTGAGCAACTACTACTAATAACGTAATTTGACTTAAGTGTTAGCTAGATGTTCTGGTTTGTCTTAATTTAGTCTTTTATTAAGTAGGTAAATAACCTGGAAAAAAATACGTATGTTCAGTATGGCACAAATGTTTTTTACGCCTTAGAAGCAGAGAGAGTATCCCTTTACTTGCAAACATGGCACAGGATAAAAAAAAGATGGTCAGACCTTGACAGCAGTGGGAAAAAAGGATTGCTCTGCCCAAAACCCAGTGGATGGTTTTTTTGCCTCCTGTCTGTTAGGCAAATCTGAGAACGAATTATGTTTTGGATGGTTAGCTAAATGAAAAGTGAACTCTGCAAGCTTTCAGAAGCCACGCTGTCCTGAGTTCTGGTGTCCTTAGTGGTGATCTGTAGATGATTGAATATAGTATTTTGAAGTCATAGAAGTGTCAAGTAGGTTGAGAACTCTATTCCAGTTTGGCTTTTGAAACTGGTTTTATGTGGAACACCTAGCTGTAGTGTGATTGTTCATATCTGTTTGATATCTGTGCTGCAAAGTCAAAGTAGCAGTAGTGATTTTACCCTCTGAAAGTCATGAACTGCACCTTTCTTATAACACTTAAGAGCAACAGAGGCAGTATGCAGCATCTGTTTCTGTTACTGGATACATTTATGCTGTACCATTTATGCACAAATCAGCCTAAGAAAATATTTGTGAAGGAGGTACATAAGTAAATAATTTCTTTTATTGAATATTTTGCATAGTAGCATTTTTATTCTAGTGAATTGTTGTCTGATCAGCAAATGAAAGCAACATTTTTGTGACCAGGTGTTCTTTATCAGAATATTAGTAATATATATGCATGTATGTGTATATATTTCAGAAACCTAAAAGCTATACTGCAGCAGAAGCAACTCTGAACATCAATCCTTGCTTAAAAATTGACTCATACATTAATAAAGTTTGTCCAGCCACCGAAAGCACTTACAGTGATGAATTCTACACCAGGCAAGATGTGATTGTGACTGCTTTGGACAATGTGGAAGCAAGGAGATACATTGATAGGTAGGTGAACCTCTGCTCTTCTATTTTTAGTCTTGCTGAATTGCAACTACTTAAAAGATTTGATAGCATTTCACTCAGATTTATTCTGATCCTTTGACAAGGTTGCTGGCTGGGTGGAGGAAGGGATTTACATTCAGGATGGAAACAACATGTTATGAGCAGCCTGATCTGGCTGTAGGTGTCCCTGTTCATTGCAAGGAGGTTAGACTAGATGACCTTTAACACAATCCCTTCCAACTCAAATGATTCTATTAAAAAAAAAAAAAAAAAAGAAACCACCACACTCTGCTGTTGTACAGCTGGTGCTCTTTATGTGGAGGAGGTCTTCTGACTGACTTGGACATAAATAGCTGCCAGGGCCTGCTGGAGACATAGAACAGTGTAACTGTCTTCACATTTAATTACTTATGCATGGGAATATGTACTTAGATTTCAGTGTAAAAATCCCTACTTATACAATTAATTGTAGATTGGCTCTGGTTTATGGTGTCCTGATCTAACTTGAAGTAGCTCTTAATTTAATCTGTTCTTCTCTTGAGTTTAGTTTAAGCTTTCCACTGTTCTGAAAGGTCCTAGTGGCCATTTGGGTTGTGCTCTGGTAATGTCTGCAAAGCAGGTGTAGAGATAACTCTGTATCCTGATTATCTGTGTCTTTCCATATCAGTCGTTGTGTAGCAAATCTGCGTCCTCTGATAGACTCTGGAACCATGGGAACAAAAGGACACACAGAAGTTGTTGTGCCTCATCTGACAGAGTCCTATAATAGTCACGTAAGTTGTATATGACTGTCAACTTCTGTAGCTACTCCAGTGGCACAGTATGATTCTTTAATTACAGTCTAAAGAAGGACTTCCTTTTTGCACGATTTAAGTGCTTGATTATAACAACTGTTTATTGTTGTCTTGAGTTAAAGGCAGCCTACCCTCTCTGTAACAGAAAGTGACTGCTTATAGAGCTTTGAAGGAAAAAAAAGTCCTAATTCTGAAGATTTTCAGGGAACTGACTGTATTTTTTTTCTCCCAGAGCTCCCTTTGAAGTAAGAATGCAAGCTGATTTTGTGCTTGTGGTTTTCTTTCTTTGAGCTATTTTCTGCCTGTTTGTTCTTTTCTCGGTGATTGCTATCTCCAAAGGCAGGCAGGAGAAACGCAAGCCTCAGTAGTAGGCATTAGTCTGCGTCTTTCTACAAAGATGCATATCAGTTCTTTTAAATGAGAAGGGAGGAAGTTACCCTCCAACTTTTGCAGTTTTCCACTACTTAAGTTCCTATGAAGGTTGTGTCATTTGCCATGTAGCACTGATACTGCCAATCCTTACAGCTTCACTGTAGTTGATGGAAAAATAATGTTTCAGGCTTTGTGAGATGGAGTGGTTTTTACCTTGCAAGTGTGTGTGAATGTGAGCTGCACACCTTGGATAAACTGGCTGGTAATTACTTCTGTTTGTGCATTAGGGTTGAGTTTTACTTCCTGTGTTGTTCAGATTCTTCTTCATAAAACAAAATCTGTTTTATGCTTCTTTGTTTAGGCATAAATAAGCTATCTTGCATTTTATCGTAGTGGTGTTGGAAACTTGCATAGTCTTCAAGTTCTTGGTCCTATGATTGGTAATAAACTTCAGTAAGTCTGCTCTTACACACTATTCCCCTTAAATCTAGCGGGATCCACCAGAAGAGGAAATACCTTTTTGCACCTTGAAGTCTTTCCCAGCTGCCATTGAACATACGATACAGTGGGCAAGAGATAAGGTAAGGAAGTAAGTTCACAGGCTTTTGAAATGACTGTGTTTGAAAAGGTGAGGTATTTGAGGTACTTATTGTTAAATACCGTATTGTTCTTTTTATTTTCTAGTTTGAAAGTTTATTTTCTCACAAGCCTTCATTGTTTAACAAGTTTTGGCAGACCTATCCATCTGCAGAAGAAGTTCTACAGGTAGGAGAATGTTGCCTGGATAAAATCCAGAGTATGAACTAATGCTTTAAGGATTTTGTTTCCATTTATGTTAAGTACGGTTTGGTTTGTTTTCTGACTTGGTTCAGATTTTCTAAAGACTTATTTGCCCAAGTCATTTGTTGATGTTTCATAGGATCTTTCTGCTGTCAGTAAGAACTGAAGTCTCGTGCATGGCCTGTTTCTCTAGCTCAGGGATTCTGTACGTGATACAGAAACTAAAAACAGAGGGGTTGTTAGCAAGAACAGTGAGTGTCATACAGGTGTGCAGTCAGCAGGGAAAAAATGAGGGGAAGATGTACTTTTGAGTGAACTTGTCTACCTAATAGATCAGATTTAAACACTTATTTGTTTTTGTCTATAATGGCTAATAGTCATTCGGACGAGGTGGAGGTAGGACAAGTAGACAACAGCTCTGTGGAAAACCTGGAGGGAAGGGATCACATGAAAGTTAATGTTCACAAAGCGACCTTCCATTTCCTTTTACCTGCAGCTTACTAAGATCATACTTGCTGTTTGACTTTTTTGTTTTTTAAATATTTGTTTATTTTCTTTTGTATCTAGAGAATAAAATCAGGGGAGAGTTTAGAAGGCTGTTTTCATGTTATTAAAACACTCAGCAGAAGACCCCGAAATTGGACTCAATGTGTGGAATTAGCAAGAGTAAAGTTTGAGAAGTATTTTAGCCACAAGGTAGGTAGCTAGGGTGTGGAAATGGGGCACCTGTGGACTGACAGGGACATGGTATCCCTAAAGAAATAGTTTTCCAAGTCTTTGCATGTGTTTCCTTCTCTTCTTCATTAATAACAAGCTTTGCTTGAAATCTAAAACTGTAGCATCCCTACCTCTTTTAACTGTAGAGTTTTTTGGGGGGGATTTCTTTTTTTAGACTGCTCTATTAACTATTCCCTAATAGCTCTATTTAGGATTCTCCATGCAGTTCTGTTGGCATTTTTCCCAACTGATTAGGTATCTCTTATTAAAGTACAATACCTTTCTTTATCTCCCACTAAACTCTGTGTTACTCATCTCTTCATATTTGTATCCTTGATTTTTCTTTAAGCTATCACAGAAAGGTTGGCTGAAATGTGGGCCAGTCGTTATTCAGTTGTGATCCACAGTGTTGCTTCAAGTGTGTTTGGGGAAGGACGGGGGGAATTCTGTAGTAGAGAGGAGTATATTAGTAATTTAGTAATTAGTAATAAAATAAAAATAAAAAATGAAATTAGTAATAAGAAAGCTTATTTTGCTTGGAGCTGGGACTGGTGGGGTGGTAGGTGGGATCTGACACGTGGTGACATTGTCATCTTCATCCTGTGAATGATTAAGTCATTCTGTCTACGTGTACTTGTGTCTTTAAGCTCTCCGTATTGATACAGGTATCTTAGATTTTAACTCTTTAAATGACTTGTGGTATACATTGGAGAGCCTTAGAAGATGTGTAAAGATTTCATATTATTACTAAAAAGGAGATTTTGGTTTTGTGATGTTGCATCAGTCTGACAAACTGCTAAAGCTACTCTCTTTCCTTTTAGGCTCTTCAGCTTCTTCATTCGTTTCCTCTTGATACACGATTAAAAGATGGAAGTAAGTACAAACACCTCCGTGTGCCTGCTGTGAATTCATGGCTTGTGTCATGTGTTGCTGTTCTAGGACTTCATCTTAAGTCTGTCTTCTAACCAGGTTTGTTCTGGCAGTCACCAAAGAGGCCACCTTTCCCAGTGAAGTTTGATTTTAACGATCCTTTGTAAGTATTGCTCTGCATTTTAAAACATCTTTTGAAGCTCACCCCGTAGTAGAGCAGTGGCGTTGTAGCACTACAGGTTGGACTGGTATTTGATGGGTACTAGTGCAGAGTTTTATACAGTGGCAGACAGAGTGATCCATCTTAAACTTTCACTGCAGGTAATTTAACTCTAACTGACATTACATCAGAGGGTGCTATGGGAAGTTCTGACAGTATCTGTCTAGTATGAAAAGGCTTAGAACAACACGTTCTGCTTACTGTGTGACTAAAGAAATACTCCTCATTCTTAGTGTGGGTGAAAACTGAGATCATTCTAAGAATCAGGGTATTTTTGAGGTGAAGATTTCTATCCTCGCATTGATGTTGTGTAAGATTTTATAGTTGCTCTCATGACTGCAGGGGTTAAGAAAATACAGTTAATCCTAGCATTAAATAACTTCACACTCACAAAATGTCACTTAATTTTGGGGAGGACTTCTGAGGACCTCAAAATCTTTATTTTAGACAGTGTGCTCTGAAGGTTAGAAATTCTGTTTCTCTATGTATATTTGCAAGATCTCTTTGAATATGGTTGCAAATGTGCATGTGGCTAATTAAAACTTAAAATAAATTAATTAAAAATTATCTTCCACTTTAGGCACTATGATTTCATTGTGAGCGCAGCAAAACTCTTCGCTACAGTGTACTGTGTTCCTTTCACAGAACAGGTAATCGATACTGCAGTAGTGTTCTTATTTCATAACCTGGGTATATAGGCATACAATTCTGATCCAGCATCCAATTTTCCTGTCCTTTCCAAGAACTAACTAAAGTGATTCTTAATCTGTCCTTCAGCATGGATTGTTCAGCAGCTGTTTGTATATATATTCGTCTTGGTTTGTAATTCAAACCAGAAAAATGCATGAGTAGTGAATTAAGTATTTTCAGTTAGCTCTGAAGTCGTAAATCCTTATTTTGGTGGACCATTTCCTATGTAACATAATAACTGCCTTGAAAGATCTTTTTCAGGCATTTTCTAAGTATATTAGGAATCTTGTTGTGGAGTTTTTATTTTAGTTATTATTTTTACTACTTACAGCCTCTTTGTTGCTTGCCTATCCTTTGTTTTTCATGTTAGACTTTGTCTTTTCTAACTGGATCTTCCTGCAAGTCACGTGTTTACATTTTGCTTCTTATCTCCTGAACTACTTCAAGTCCTCTGCATGAGTAATGCTCCTTTATGTGCAATGAGGAGACCGCAGACAGATCTGTGCATCCAGGTGCTGTGCAGTAAGGCTGATGCCAGGCCTGTCAGACTTGCTGTGCATTGCAGAGCAAAATTCCCAGGAATGCAAAACTGCTCTTCCATTTGTGCTGCAAGCAGCAAAAATCAAAATATAATAAGTATCTATGCTGTCTTGGAGTGTCCCAATTGTCTTCAGTACCCTGTGAACAAAACACAGCACATACCGTCTAAACATCATTTAAAATTTATTGTTGTTTTAAGCTTGAACATAACTTTTTGATACCTATTTTTACATGCATCCCTATTAGTGCAGCTGTCATGCTGTATTTCATGCATATCTTACAGTTTGTACAAATAAATGTTTTCTATTCATATCGATATGGCTGTGGGAGAAATCTTATTTCTTAGAGGTATAAATTCAGCTCAGTTTGCAAAGTGTGAGGCACTTCATTCCTCTGCAGGTCTTATGCATTTTGAACCTCATCTGAGGTTTCAGTGATGATGTTTCAGTGAAACACCGCTGTCTGTTTCTGGGATTTTTTTGGATTTGGTATTCTTTTAAATGTTCCTGCATACAGAGCCTCTTTGTAGAGGGCTTTTTCGGTTGATATAAATTGAAATTGTTTCTCTTCAAAACAATAATAGGATTTGTCAGAAGAAACTATTCTGAAGATAATTTCATCTGTGAAGGTACCAGAGTTCAGACCTTCAAACAAAGTAAGTGTGATTTTAAGTTTCTAGAAAACATAAACCACGCAATATAAGTGTTGCTTATCTCCCACGGCTCTGTGCTTTAATGCTGATCTGAAATAAACATGAATGAAAATGCTTTTTGGGGAAACAAGTAGGGACATAGAGAACTGCATCAACTGATAGAGCTAGGATGTCTGTGCACCCGATGCTCACTGTAGGGTGGATTTTTGGGGGGCTTGTGCAAATGACTTAGCTTTTAAAGTGCACATGTGGTGCTAAGTCAATAAGATTTTTAAGTTTATACGAGGCTATGTTTATGTAATAAAAGTAGTAAAATGTGACTCTTGAGCAACTTCAAAGCAATCCTTGGCTAGAGAAAACTTGTAATTTCTCTCTAGGTAGTTTTATGGAAGTATCTTTACTTTTCTGTTTGTTTTTTAAGTGTTAACTTCAAAATATCTTAAGTGTTATTGTGCAGTGGCTAGCATTTGTTATCCCTCAAAAATCACAGGTAACATTTCCCAGAGTAATATTGTGTTTTCTTGCCCAGTGTTAATACTTGTCTTGTGAATGTCTGCCTCATGAAACAGAACAGTTGTTTTGACATAGAACCACAGAATGGCTGATATTTGAAAAGATTTCTGGCAGCTGCCTAGCCCAATGCAAACATTATGTTTCTCATGGAATTTTGTGTGCTTCAGTTTCTTCCTATATCTCCATGTCCTGACACTGGGTACCAATTAAGAGTCTGGCTCTGTACTTCCTTGCTACCAGATATCTGTATACTTTGATCCTGCTGAGCCTTCTCTTCTCTAGGCTGAACAGCACCACTTCTCTCAACATTTCCTGATATGAGAGATGTTCCACTGCCCTAATGATCTTTATGCCTCTTGGCTGGACTTGCTCTAGTAAGTCCATGTCTCTCATACCTGGGAGGGAAGACTGCAGGGAACACAGAAAATTTAGTACACTTGTTTTGTATGAAGTGCTTGTATTTTATTCCTTTAAACGCTACACACTTGCAGGTTGTACAAACTGATGAAACTGCAAGAAAACCAGATCATATCCCAGTCAGCAGTGAGGATGAAAGAAATGCTATTTTCCAGCTGGAGAAGTCTATACAGTCCAATGAAGCTCTGCAAAGTGAGTTGTGCATAACAGTTTTCTGGCTTAGTAACATCTTGCAATTGCACTGCATTCAGGTCTTTGGATAAAGCAGTTGTTTAATTCTGTAAGAAGTAGGCAGCTGATTGCTAAAGCTTTCTGAAATACTGTGCAGGTAATTGTCCTAATTGCATGACCTGAAAACTTGCAGGCATCTCAGAATTCAGTGGTATATGATTCTCTGTTGTTACTATGTAAGGACAGCCTTGATAACTGTGAGCAGATAGTGGTGCATTAAACTTGAAGGAAGGGAAAGATCCTGAGTAGATTACAGCTGGATGTTTTAGTCCAGCATGAGAAGGCTGGGAGTTGCTTCTTGCAGGAATCAATCTGAAATTGTCCTAAATTGTGAAGGCTGATAATTAGAAGCCTAGAAGAAGAACATATCTAGAAGTATCTTCTAGATATGTTAACATGTGGATTCTTGAATCTTGTTCTTTTTGGTAACACGAAGAGGTCAGCGGGCAAGAACTGCATTTGTGCATCTGTAGTCTATGAGGGCTAAAACCTCCACAGAGGACAGATTATTTTAGCTCTGTCCCATCCCAGAGAGTCTGCCCTACACTGTCTCCCATACTACTGAATTCATACCAATGTGGTTGCAGATAAACAAAGTTCATAGAGGGAATTCTCACAGGAAAAGAGGGAATTCTCACAGGAGAAGAGCTATATGAGTAGAGTGTAATAAGAAACATCCATGGGACCACCCAAAATTTATTCCTGGTGTTGAAAGGAGAACAGTACTCTGGACCTCTTGATAATTCTTGTTGCTCACTTTTAACTATAGCCATGACAGGTACTGGTATGGGAATTTGCCCTTCTAGCGTGGAAAAGCAAGTACAGTTATAAGTTGAATACAAAGCTCCGGGACATGAAAAATATCTGTTCAAGTTCTAATTGCCTGTAACTTGAGCTTAGGGCACCTTCAGTTTTCTAATAATCATTTTTGCTTTTCTTTTTGCCCACGTGCAGATGACTTACAAATGAAGCCCATTTCCTTTGAAAAAGATGATGATAGTAA
This sequence comes from Gallus gallus, assembly GCF_016699485.2. Taxonomy (NCBI): domain Eukaryota; kingdom Metazoa; phylum Chordata; class Aves; order Galliformes; family Phasianidae; genus Gallus; species Gallus gallus. Next base: position 51,134,794 of record NC_052535.1, on the reverse strand, counting down.
CGGGCATATAGATTTCATAACAGCAGCATCAAACTTGCGAGCCAAGATGTACAACATTGAACCAGCAGATAGATTCAAAACAAAGCGCATTGCTGGCAAGATTATTCCTGCAATTGCAACAGCTACTGCTGCAGTTTCAGGGCTGGTGAGTATGCTTGTAAAAAATAGTGAAAATGTTTCTTTCAGTTACTAAAACTTTCAGCCTAAAACCACTGCTGTCTGGATATTCATTAATGCTACACTGACAGAGCCTCATTTAAGAAGCAGGCTTAAAAATCAGTATGAATACATCATTGTGATCTCTACTATAATGGTAATTATTAGTCTAATATATAATGAATACTTTCATCTCAAACTTAGATTTTGTTGTCATTTAACCTGACAGAGCAGGCAGCTGAGCACCACACACCCATTTGTACATTCCCCTGCAGTGGGATGGCTGAGCGATGTAGGGGAAAAAAGGTAAAACTCTTAGGTTGAGGTAAGGGTTGAATAAGAAAGGTTGTACATCACTTCCCTTTTTCTCCCCACACTCCTAGCTACCACCTGCCAACCAATGCTCAGCCAGTCTCTGAACAACTCTCCCCAGTATTATTGTTCAACGTGACACCATACAGTATGAAATATCCCTTTGGCCAGTTTGGTTAGTTGTCCTGGTTCTGTTCCCACCTATCTCCTTGTGCACCCCCAGCTCCTCACAGGCAGGATGGTACAAGAGGCTGAAATGTCCTTTGCTTAGTGTAAGCACTGCTCAGCAACAACTCAAACTTTGGTGTGGTATCTGCACTATTTTCCTCCCAAACTCAAATCACAGCACTACATCGACTACTATCGCAGTCAAAACTGGGACATATTCTTCAATTTTTCTTGTGTAGCAATACAAAAGGTCAGTCTGGTTTTAGCTGTAGTCAGCCCTCAGTGCTTTCCTTTCTGATCATCTGTCTAGAAAGAGGAGCTGCATATCAGCATTTTGGTTTGTTTTCTGCAATTAATACCAACTTCCATAGGAGTGCCAGTGTCAAAAGTAGTAAGGATCTGTTCTATAGTAGTTCACATCCATGCACCTCAACAAAACTTGGTGCTTTGTTGGAAGTGTCGAGAATTGGAAGAATTTAGAGGAGTTCCCGCATAAGGAATGTTTCTGAACAGTTTAAGTAATTGCAGCAGAGTTGGTTTCTTTGACATATTTGGGTTGCATCTTCAAATGTGATTGAATCTGTGGGTTGTACAAAGGCTCATCTCAACAAGACACACTGCTGTTGTGTGGTTAACTAAATTAATGTTGATGATACAACACCTGTGTTTGGTCTTATGTGATTCTTATTTACTGCAGGTTGCACTGGAACTCATCAAAGTTGTGGGTGGCTACCCAGTGGATGCTTACAAGAACTGTTTTCTGAACCTAGCCATTCCCATAATGGTCTTTACAGAAACTGCTAAAGTAAGAAGAACTGAAATCAGGTAGGAAGGATGATGGTAGAAGGGTAATATTCTGGAAACATGCTATTTGTCACTTAAAACAAGTGCAAAATATGTACAGTTATTAAATTCACAATCACATCAATATTGTATGTGCATGTGTAGCAGAAGTATGGTGGAATCAAAGTTCACATTCAAATTCTGGTCAAATGTTACAGATACTCAAGGTTGACGATTGGTCACTTAGTGCTTGCTGTCAAGCTCCATTAGCCATTTACTACTAACAGTGTAATTGAAATTCTCAGTACTGCCAAGGGTGTCCCATAGTGCACCTCTTGAGAACTCCTTGTTCGGAAATGCAGCTGATACACTCTTCTGTCCTAATTTTAAAATTAGTGGTTTTAAGCAGTTAGTTTTGTTTTCAGTGGAAGCTGTTGGTAGCTAGGCTCTAAAAAGCTAGATGAGATAAACGTGTCGCCTGCTTATTAATAAACATCCTGTGTGCTCAGACTGGAACATGTGGTCAGTAAAAAACCTGTTTTTCAGCAGGCGTGAAAACAGTAAATTCATTGCCCAATACTGTGTTCACTTGGAGTTAGGTTTTGTCTTGCACTTAGGCAGGTGAAAGAGCTGGAGAAATGGCAGCAGGGAGGGAAGAGATTAAGATAAAACAGCAAATCACGGGTAGAGGTAGCAATTCTTTGATATATATTTAAAGGGAGTGCCCAAGTTTGCCTTCTGAAGTAACAAAGAATCTTTTTTTTTTTTTAAACAGAAATGGGATATCATTTACCATCTGGGACAGGTGGACAATTTATGGAAAGGAGGATTTTACTCTGCTGGACTTCATAAATGCTGTCAGAGTAAGATATCATCTATTGCACTGGGTTAATGCAAGATGAGAAGTAAAGAGTTTTCTTGTTTGGGGTTATTGGCTTTTTTGCATTTGTCAAATTATTATTTAAACAAGAATAATTCTAGAAAAAATTGATGTTAATGGAGGTTGTGTCTAAGTAGAACACATCCCAACCTATTTTCAAATTCTTTGTTAATCCACTTGTTCAATTGTATATTGATAAAACTTACATCAGTGTCCACGCATTAGCTTATTTTGTATGGTTTTAGTGATTAGATGTAGTATCAACATCAGTTGTATCTGCTGGTCTGTGCCATCGTCACAGTCCTTTAATGTGTTTTGTGAATTCCAGGAGAAATATGGAATTGAACCAACTATGGTTGTACAGGGAGTCAAAATGCTGTATGTTCCTGTGATGCCAGGTCACATTAAAAGATTAAAGCTGACGTAAGTATAACTGGAAAATGGATCTAGATAAGTGAGTGCATGTACAAATTACGTTGATTGGAATATGCCAAGATTGTGGGTCTGACAGCAGTGTTTTCTCCCCCAGCATTCACTAGTCATTTATATTTGGGAATTGAAAGAGGGTAATTATTTGGGGGGCGGGGGGAGAAGATAAATTAACTTCTGTGTTGAGGACAGGAGATTTGCAAAATGCTGCTCTAACTGATGAAGGCCAGCGTGAGAAACCAAAGAAGTCTGACAGTTTTGGAGAGAAATAATATGCTTTGGTTTTATCAGAAAAGGACAAACTGATACTTTTTACTCAGGCTTAAAACTCATGGTGATATTTATCAACTTAGTTCAGGAAGCAGGAGAAGACATTCAGGAAGGAATGAACGTGCTGGTTGCAGATTGAGATTTATGGTAGTCTGTTCAAGTTTGTGGCAATTCCTTCAGGTTGTAGCTCATTTTAGCCCTTTTAAAACAGAAGAAGTTTGCAAGGCTTTGCGGTGATGAGTCCTGATAAGAAATCAGGACACATCAAACTGGAAGGTATGAGGGCAGAACATTATTTTTTGATTGCTGGGCCTTTGCAGAAGGGTAGCTAGATCCGATCCAACACACCTTATATGTTGATAGAACTTTGCTAGCTCAAAATTTGTCCCTCATAGCTCTTCTGGAGTGTATGCTGGTCAGTGCTCCCAGACATTGCTGTAGTAAATAGTTGCATTGATCAGTTGTCTGCTAGTCATCTACTTGAGAGGAAGTAGTATACACATGAGCAAAGGGATGACTTTGAAGGGGAGAAGAGTCCTAAGCTGGTGCTACCTTTAGGGTGCCTGGCATACAGCCTACCTCAGAATAAATTGCTTATATTCCTTCTTATATGGCTGTAATTTTGATTGAGTGGAGTGTACAATAAAGTCAAAGGCATGGTTTGAAGCTGCCTTTTGTCAGAATATTAAGAATTTCTGTTAACCCCCAGACATTATTCAAGCTTTCTGTGTAATTACAGCTTTTTTGGGGTGCTGTTACAAAGTCCCAAAAGCTTTCTAAGATGTATATAGCAAACTCTGGTCTTGTTTGTGTGTTGTTTTTTGTTGTAGTTGTTTTTGAGATGCTTAAAATCTTTCTTCTTGGGTGGCTTATCCCTTGAAATTAATTTGAGGTCAGGTTGGATGGGGCTTAGAGCAACCTGAGCGAGTGAAAGATGTCCTTGCCATGTGAGGAGTGGTTGGCTTAGATGGTCTTTCAAGGTCCCTTTCAACAAAAATGATCCTCTGATTCTGTAATATGACAGCAAGCATTACTAGACATCTCATTTCAGAATTTCAGCTTTCACTGGTAGCATAGTGTATGGAAACTGTTGAATCAGGGCCTGAAGCTCTGATTGACCACCTGAGGTAAGCACTGAGTCAGCCATGGGAGCACAGGTGAAGGCAATTCACCTGTGTGGCCAGAAGGGGTGGAGCCAGGCTGCACCTCTCCTAGACCTCATTTAAGGGCTGACTGCCATGGGGGAAAGGATCTCTTTCTGGAGATTGTGCCTCTTGGAGTATTTTTCAGCGATCCCGGGACACGGGTAAGCTTTCCATTCATCACCAATTATCCCTCTCTAATGTGATAATCTTTCCAGCCTAACTTGTCTATATACTTATTGATTATACATCTATATACTCACTGATTATACACATACTCCTTAGGAACAGATTTTAGAGACATAGTTGTCACCTTGCTCTGTGACATGAAATTTCCTCACGCAAATGTATGTGATGTTAATATCTCTGCTGAAAAGAGGCTAAGACTTTGTGTTCTTGCAAGGAAACAAGTACTTTGAGGATAGCAGCTTTCTGTCCTGCGTCCTAAAGTATAGCAAGAAGTGAATCCTTCTCTTGTGTCCTACGAGGAATAAAAATGAGTGTGTTCTTCAAGCCTGCTGTCATTTGAACTGGCCTTGTGAACTAGTGCTCCAAGGTAGCAAGAAAGTAGTTCTGAGATATCTAAAGATAGGTAATGAAAGTGAGATTGATTTAAGTATTTATTGTGAAACTTCACAGTGCTAGCTGTATCTTCTGAGGCTTATGTTGCAGTAATAAGACTACAGAGAGCAAAGAGGGGAAGTGGCACTGAAACGTCATGCTTACCTAGTTTAAACTCACTTTGTGGTCATTAAAGGAGGCGTCCTAGATGCTGGTTGCCTTTCCCCCTTCCTAGCTATTCATCTTTAGAATTCAATGACTTGAAAAGTCTTAATTTCAGCAGAATCACTTTCCATGAGAACTGCCTAAGGTCTCCCTAATAAAGTCCTAAAGGCTGCCATTGTTGAGAGACCAAGAGTTTGATCCTACCTCCTGACCGGAATTCTGCACAGAAAACTCATTTTGTCTTGTATCTCAATAGGATGTCAAAGAGAAATTATGTGGGTGAGGAAACCCATCTGAAACTGCCCATCTTCTGTCATTGTTTGTACTGAGCACTTGTTAGTGAGCAATGTAATAGCTCACTAGCAGGCTGAGAACTTTGTCAGCAGTAGAATGCCATTTGCTGTTGCTGAAAGGAAGGAACAGCTTTTGTATTGACATTAAGAGAAGGCTCATGCTCCATTATTGTGGTTTCTGCTAATGAAATTAGTCCTTATTTGGCTCTGAATTCACACTGCAATTCCTTCTCTTATCTTAAACTGTTCTTCATTTCCTTGTAGGATGCAAAAGCTTGTGAAGCCATCAGCTGACAAAAAGTATGTGGACTTGACAGTATCATTTGCTCCAGAGACTGATGGAGATGAAGACTTGCCAGGGCCACCTGTGAGATACTACTTTGTTCAGGAAGACAATTGATGGTAGAGATACAGAAGTCACTCCAGGACCATTTGTTTTGAAAGGAGTGTGCTAATTTTCAGCTATTAAAGATGGTACTATATATTCTTTTTTTTTTTGGTGAAGCCTTAATTAAAAAATGATGGAAGTCAGTGGCTTTGCGCTGAAGACAAACTGGATTTGTTTCATCTGTTCCCATTATCTTCGAACTAGTTTGCTCAAAGGAGGATTGGTCACTCCACAAGATGGAATGTCCAGTACAGTCCTTACCTTAAAGACAGGATTTACGTTCATTTGTGGGGAAAAGCTTTCTTGAAGGAAGCAAGAAGAGTGGTGAACCTAATGATTTGTCCGTGTGTATAAATTGAGCACTGCTCAGAGAAGAGTGCAAAAACTGGGGAAATGGCTATCTTACGATACTCGTGCTGTTCTAAGAACATGTCAAATCCATTTCACGTGTTACTTTATTCTCAAATGAGAATTTCGGTCTTGGCATCCACACGAGAGATAACCCATACAAAATGTTTAAACATCCACTTAGAAGCAAGTGCATTTTTCTGTTTTGTTAGCGGTGCTCTCTTCTAAACTGTAAGTGATGCTGTGTGTCAGAGCGGCTACCCTATGTCAGTCTCCACATGGAAACTTAGGGAGGCAGGTCTTGAATAGATGTGAACTGTCATAGCTTCCCTGAAGTCAAGAGAGCTGGAATTGTTCATTATCTGCACTAAGACTGTTCCTTGGGGAAAACTGCAATATGGGGAAAGTGGAACCCTATCGGAGAGCTGAGTTAACACTTCTGACAATAAAACTTTGTCTTCAAGAAAGTGAAAATAGTTGGTGTGGTTGAGCCTTTCTGCCCTTACCAAATTAAGAGTCCTGCAGCAAGAAAGGATTTTGAAAGGTGGTAAAGGCAAACAGCCCTGGATGATTGTCACAGCAAATACTGTTTCTTCAGCTGCTCCTTCTGGTACCATTTCTTTATAGTGAATGGTTATGCTGTACACCTGTCCACAGCGTGAGTCTGAGTTGCAGAGTGCACCAAATTAGCATCATCTCAGTCTGTTACTGGGTTGTCTCAGTATAAAGAATGTGCTTAAATAATTAGAAACTTCCTTTAGGTTGCGGTGAAGCAGAAGTGCTTTACAGAAGCATCTGTAACAACACATTATCTTTTAAACACGGGATAATGTAGCTGATAGTTTGGATGGGGTCATGGGTGGCTTTTTCATTGTTATTCCCCAGTGATGAGAGTGAAGTGGAGTTAGGATAAAAACAGATCCTACAAACTAGAAAACCTTGCAGTGTTTTTAAGCTTTAGAGGTGGACAGTGCTCATCTCTAAGTACTGCAGATGTTGCAAAAGGGTATTGACTACTTAGCCATTTATCCTTGAGCATCACTTATTAAGATTTAGGGATATCTTCACATTTAATGAACGCTATCGCTTGGGAATTTTACCTGTTTTTCCTTTCTCAGACAGTTGTAGCCAGGAACAACAGATATTAGGCTGGCCACTTGAACAAGAAGATATGTGGAACTGAATATCTGGAATCAACACGATTATTCCAGCATTTGGGATTTAGTCTTACACATGGAATGCATTTGTGAAGGTATATATAGTTTTACAGTCAGAGTTTATAGATCTCATTTTCTAGATTAATAATAATGCTTTTTCAAGTAGCCTATTTCTTTAAATAAAAACAACTTAGATCTTTTTTGAAACAGGACAAAAGAATACTACATTTGGAGTGCAGAGAAGGCACAAGCTGACAGTAAGTTTCCAGTTTTAAATAACAACTGAAATATGTTTGTATGTGCTAATATTAGAGCCTAAACTAAAATTGCTGGTTATTACTAAGGATCACTTGTTTAAATGTTTAGGTTTAAACAAAAGCACTGTCACCTCTCAAAATTGTAAGCTGGGGAAAAAAATGAATTTCTGAGTAGGTACACTCTGTGGTGCGTTGGTGCAGTGTTTAATGTGCTCCTGCTTTTAAGGTATGCAGCAAAGCAAAATAGTTTTAGTCTCACTACTTTGCTTGAAGGGCACCTGAAGGTCCTCAGATAAAGGTAACGGAGTGACTCTTGCTGATGACAGTGCATACAGCTTTGTGAGACCCTTGCTAAAAATTCCACATGTAGGCTGGAGCAGAACTGACAGATACTGCTCTTACTGAGCGTATGTAGGGTATGTGTCCATTCTACAGATTCTACAGGGTTCTTCTCAATTTGAGATAGAAAAACTGAAAGTGTACATCTCCAGATACTTCTGGCAGACCTTTAAAATCTTCTGAACTTAAGTTAACCCAGGTAACATTTTAACAAGAAATTACCTAAGGGAACTTCATACAGAAGTGTGCGTGTCAAGTGGCTCTTAAAATGTTTTTTCATGTTTTGAAATGAATAGCTTTCTGAATAGAGATAGCTGTGATGTAAATGCATTCACTCGCATGAAGTGAGCTGATTCAGTGAGGATTTCTTTGATGCAGTCCCTTTCTCAATCAAGTACTGCTTTCTGCCAGCATTTCCAGCAAGTGTTCAGTGGGCTCGCTCAAACTGGGCAAGTGCGCTGTGGGCTGGGGGGAGTCGTTCGTCCACATCTGCGTTGTTGTCAGTACTGTGTAGTGCTGCCAGTGCAGAGGTGCACTGCACCACGTAGATGGGTTTTCCCATAATTTCTTAATGGCCACTCTTATAGTCTTAATAGTTACCAGAATTTTTATGCATGGAAAACTAGACATTTAGCTCCCAGCTCTGTCTCTTTAATTCTTGGAGTAGTGAAGATTCTGTGTGGGGAAAACCTATTCCCATTAACAGGACTGTTTTGACAGATGTGAACTGGTAGTTCTGATTGATTTGGGATTTTATTTACCAACCCAAGGAGTAAACAGCACGTTTTCATTCTCCCTTTTCCAAATACATGTGATGAATTTGTGAACATGCAACAGTTCTAGCAAATGCAACAGAGGCAACTGTGACACCATGTCAAAATCCCACATCCTGAAATAGTACAGGGTTTGTATATACATCTAAGTTGAATCAAATAGAAGTAAGGGCCTTGGGTAAACTGACATTTGTAGTCTTTCCTTCTGTCTTTAGAAATGTTTTGTCTGTATAGTAGTCATTTAGTCATTTGAAGAAAAGAACTATATTTCAACCAAATGCAACAGGCTTAATTCTACCTCTGTTGAAAGGTCTGTCCATCCCTGTTAATTAGCATATTGTCTATAATTACAGAAAACAGGCTTTGCTGCAGCACAGGACAACAGTCTGAACTTCCATCTAAAGGGTTCCATGTTAAACGTGTCATGTGTTACAGCATTGATAACCTCACCAGCAAAACTGTCTTCTAAGTGAATCATCTTACATGGCAAAAGTCAGATACATTGCATGGCACGCTTTAGAGGCTTAAAATACTAAATTTTGGTCCTACTGCTGACCACTTTGGGTACTTGTTTTGAAGGCTGGATCTCCAGTTTCCCAGAGGATGGACACTGGCTCCTTTTTGTGCCTCTGTCTTTCATCAGGACTTTACTCGTGTTTTGCTTTCAGAACTGTGGTCCTTCTGCAGAGCCTCGTTGCATGTCTGCATGATGAAAGGCTTCAGGTTTCCATGGGTTTGGATCACAAAGTAACTGATGACATCCTGAAGGCTTCTAACTGTCACCTGTTTCACAAACAATAACAACAAAGTAAACACAACCAAACAAAACATACTGCACGTATTACAGTGAGAATGCATTTTTGAAAACATGCTGGCAGCCTGAGATGCCTAGCAGTGTTTTTCAAACAACTAACACTGTGTTTACATCTAGCATTTAGATGCTGTGAGGCCTAGGACAGCTCTCCACAACCAAAGGTAACACCTTTAGCCTTGAATGCACAACTCTTTCCATCAAACAAGCGAACAAACTAAAAGAGGTTTAGGTCTGCGTGCCCTCGTGCTCTTCAGTGATTGCTGATGGTCTTTCAGTGGGTAGTTTAATTGGAGATGCTTTATCAAAACATTAGGATGTTTCTGAGGACATTGGTGAAACAAAGTCTCAAGGAAAGCGATAGGGGAAAAAAACGCTTTCATAAACCACACCATGGGGTCCAGGCACCCTTGTCTGCACCTCAACTAAGTTACTTTCATCTTTCAAAAAGTTTCAAGAAGTCAGCCATTACAGGAGAGCAGTGCTTTGCCCTTCTCAGAGAGAAAGTGGCACTTTGATTCAGTGTGATGCTTTTGGGATCCTTGCATTCTGAACTTCCTCTAGCTGCCACAAGAGCTCGGTTTTTTTAGACTCAATACTGAAGACTGAGTTGAGAAAACATGAAGCAATCTTGTTCTGTGGGTGGTGGTGGTTGGATTTTATTTTTGGTAGAAGGTAGAAGAGGCATAATGTGAGTGGTTTTTTTCCTACTATCCTAATTCTTAAATTTGTTCTTGATTAGGTTAGTTAGACTAACGAGAGGCAAAATATCTACATACTTTTTTTTTTTTTTTTTTTTTTGCAGATTATAGTTAGGAATTGACTATAGCTTTTCTAATGTTCTGTGAAGTAGCAATTTTTACACCTGCTTAAGAATCTCCAGCAAGGAAATGGCTCATTTACCTGTCTTTCCAATTCAATAATGTAACTTCTTTCTCTGGATGTCACTCTGTAGTGCTTTATGCATGGAGCACTGAAAGGAAATGAAGTGTAAGTTAACAGGCTGCTAGAAATGAAATACCTTATGGTGTACCATTGTTGTCATAATGAATTCCATGGCAGGAGCAGTGGATGTGTGCTTTGCAATATCCCCATGGCCTACTCAAGTGTGTGTGTGGCAGGGTGAGGCTTTTGTTCTCCTAGGAGAGGAAACTGGGAACACTGGGATTTGCAAATGTCATTCCCGGTGTTTCAGAAGACTTGTTCTGAAGCTCTGCAAAGCTAGAATGTGGCAATCCAGTTAAAACAAGGTGATTTTAGATCAAGTTACTGTTAGAAAACATTTGTCTCTTTCATTTTTCTTTGCTCGTTTTAGAAAGAGATATGGCCTGTTCATTTTTATTCTCCATGAAGATTTCTTACATTGAGCAGCATTTCAAGGGCAGGCAACAGGTGGGAAGACCGTTCTCCTGAGGAAATAGACTTTTGTTGGCTGATCTTTAGTGCTGCTTTGTTTAGTCAAACTGACTTTGGAGGAGGAGAGGATTACTAGATTGGTCTCAGGCCCATCCCTGCTCACCCACTTTTCTCAAAGTAGTCTGAAGGTGGGGCATATGCTTCACACACATTTAGTGGGTATTATAAGTTCAGCTTTTAGTATGGTGCATACTACTTAAGAATGGGGTAACGCGTTATGGAAACAACCTACTCCAGCATCTGTCGGACAGTGATTGCATAGTTCTTGCTGTCACTGCCAGGACGCAGGATCAAATTCCCACACAAAGGGTTATTTTCTAACATCTCTATTGCTTCTTTCCGAGACACTGCATAGAAGCACCTGCATAGAAGGGAGAGGAGAAACAGCATGGATGCAAGTTACACCAGCAAGGCCACGTTATTCTCAGCTGTGCAAAGAGATGTGGTCTACCAGGTTAATGCAGTGTTAGGCTTATCCAATGTAATTAGCCATGGCTGCCAAGGGGCATGACATCTGGAGGATTCTTGATGATTAATGCTACTACAGGAGAGCAGTGCCTTGCCCTTCTCAAAGAGAAAGTGGCACTTTGGTTCAGTGTGATGCTTCCTGGACCCTTGCAAAGAATGTGAGAAGACCAACCTGGATCTACCTTGAATTTCTCAATGCTAATCAGCATGTTCTCAGAAGGGCAGATATACCGGTCCAGCGTGTGGCTTTCTAAAAGATTTATCAAGTGTAGCAATATGCTACATGCAGCCTTTTCAAAACAAAAGGCATTGTAGAAAAGCTGTAGAAGGAATATTTCTGTCATGAAATCTCTGTAAAGGCCTTAAGGTAAATTTTGCTCATTGCATATTTTAAATGTTTGTACAACAGTTGAATTTCGAACCTCTTTATGAAAACAATATTTGGAAAGAAGAAAGGAAGGCTCTTCTAGTTGGGCTGAGGTTTGCGTATTTCAGTCAGAACTTACGCTGGCATAGCAGTCACTGTACTACTGTAGTCCTTGCTGGAAAGGCTTTCTTTATTCTGGGTTGTGCTGGAACAGTCAGTAAGCATAACCCTTCTTTTCTTTTCTTTATCTAGCACTTCATGTATTCTTGTAAGTTGTTCAAGTGATAACGACTCATCCAGTGGAACTGACAACTGAAAATGAACAGCATAGTTGAAAATTAAAGACTGGACAAATGTGAGCAACTGTTTTCTGTGTGCAAAACAGCAATCTCCAGAGTGCAGCTGCCATGTAGTAGTCTTCTTACTTGGCTGGTTGAAGCAGATACAGTAATTTGGAAGGTTTGTGACTACTTATGTTTTGAGTAAGATGCTGCACGTCTGTTTTTGGTAGAAAAGCAGACATACATACACATCTGTACTCTCATTTACCAGAGATACCGACTAACAAAAGTGGGCACAATTATATTTTGCAGTTGCTATACTGCGAAACTTAACCTGTTTCAGATAACCTCAGCTTTTGAAGTGATTCAGCTACACCAATGTAAACTCACCTGTGAACAATCTTCCTTTCTCCTGGACATTATTAAAGAGAGTCTTGCTATTTTCAAAGTGCATTTAACATTTAAGGATGGGTTTACATGAAATGATAATCATACAGTTATTTCACAGTAATTATTGATGATCATTTTAAAAACGTGTGGATGACACCCTACGCTCTCAAGCACTGAGAAAGGGGGTAAAGTAGTTCAGGAGTCTAAAGAGACTGAGTAAAGCCAGAGCTAGAATAACCTAAGTTCTTTCTTTCCATTTTCAAACTATTTCAGCTGACAAAAACTGCTGCAAGTTTTGACTGCTAAAGCAATAACAGGTGCCCCAAAGGAAGGACAGTGCTAGCTGCTCAGAATAGGGAAACACTGGTTCCATCTGGTTCCTAAGTGCCAGCTGGGTGCTGAGGGGAAATGAAGACTCTTGGTTTTCCCTGGTAGAGTATAAGGTAGGGCTCAGTGGGTTCTCTCGGGTGTGCAGTTCAGTCATTTCTTTGTTTATTTCTTCATCCCTTGTTAAGTATTTATAGATGTTGTTTCCCTCAGAGCAGGCTCCTTTTTTCACAGGTGCAAGGAGGACTTCTGCAGATGTCTCTCCTTGGACAGCCAATAGTGGATTGGGAGCTGTTTGATTGGGTACCACGGCAGATGAGCTGGGGTGTACCAGCCTGAATTTGGCTGTCTTTGCAGGGAGGGGTGGGCACGTTAGTGTGTGCAAGCACATCAGAAACAAAGCTTTAAGCCAACTTGTTGCATATATGAAGACAAAAAAAAGCCCTCATACATGCTTTCAGTATTGAGTGAGATAAAAAACTGTTCCCTACCTTTGTTACGGTGAGAATAAAACCCTTCCATTCTTTCCCATGCTCACAGTTATCAGCCTAAGAGAACAGAAAGTGAATGTAAGAATGACTACAGCAAAAAGAAAAACTAATACAGTATTTTCATGTAAAAGCTCAGATAACTTTCACATAGTTAGAACTGCCTTGCCTGCAAATAAGCCTCCTGCCAAACTAAACCACACCCTCTGCACTCCACAATTATTGAGAGAGGATGGAGTTGGGGAGATGAAAACTCATGGGCTCTGTTGGAGTAAATGGAGTGGGTGAGTTGATTCAGTAGGAAGGCCAAGCTAAGGAGATAGGTTAGTCTCAGCTGTAAAACCTTGCAGGTAGTCCCTGAGATCTACAGTCTCTACAGCTTTTGAATGGGGGCGAGGCGCTGGTCAGATCTATTATTGCCCTTTTTATATTACAGGTGACCCGAGTCTGTCAGTGGGGTACTTTCTGCTTTTTTTTCTTGCATATTTTCTTGTTCAATTCTTCGCTCACTTTAGGTTCCCAGATGCTCCAGAGAAAACTGTCTAATGCCTGAAGGGGGATTTTCCCTGGTGTTAGGTTCCTTAGTGCTTCCTTGACTGCCTTTTTGTGCTTGGCCGCAGGCTGTCAAATAGAAAGCTTTACTCCCACACAGAGCTCTGAATATCTACAGGTGACAGGGTAGGGCACCAAGGGGTTACAAATGACAGGTTTTCTCTTTTTACCTTCACTTCCAGCTTTTCATTCAACAACATCAGGATGAACTGTGCAGAGTCGTTTTCATTTGGATAAATACTGGTTACTGAGGTCAAAGCCGATATATCTAGTTTGTGTGAGTACTAAGGAAACAAAGAAAAGGCATAGCACAAGTTGAAAATTTCACCAAAATGTAGCTGTTCTTCAAATACATTTGTTTAGAAGAAAATACTGGGAAACTTTATTTTTTGACAGATGTTGGGTTAAGTTTTACTGAGGGATGTTTCAAAGCTCAGTCCTTTTGTTTCTGCTTACAGAAACTTACCGCCCACAACATGCATTCTGGATTTTTCCCTTTCTTTCTAACTACACGTTAAAGACAAGAGACCTCCCCAAATAATTGCTTTCTTACTTCAACTAAACCCATAGCCACAATACTCCAGTGATTATACCAAGCACGTTTTTCTCTGCTGCGCAGAGGAAGATCATATTACCCATCAAGATACAGTTTTTACCTTTGTGCAGAACTAAGAAGGAGCGTGCAATAATGTTATGGAGCAACATGGATACATTTTTAGCTCAGGTAACAAAAAAAATCTTCCTTTTTGCTTTGATGAAACAGATTAATACTATTGTTTGCTTCACTCTGGCTTTTTTTTTTTTATCAGCCTTCCTGTTGCTATGTTGAGTACTGGACTGTGTGGGTGAGGGAGGAAGGGGTGCAGAGAGGTGTCTAGGGTACGTGAGGACTGATTAATGAAAACAACCAGAGCAAGTCATCCAGTCTGCTGTTGCAAAGACAGCGTGCTACTTACTGTTGGTGCCTTCTTATCATCATAAAAGAAGAGCATAGTTCCTCTCAGTTCTGTCCAAAACAGTCTAAATTCCTGTTACAGAGGAGGAAGTGTCAGTTCGTCAGGACAATCTTTTTCATTTCCATAAAGTGCTGAAAGAATTGCTATGAAAAAATGTCCTTGTGTGCTTTTAAACCAGTGTTTTAAAGATTATTAAAGAACGAGTAGTTATTTGTCTTCTATGCAGCTTATGCAAAAAGAAAAAAGTTGACTAGTTTTTTTGCAAGGTAAAAAGATGCACATGCTCTATGCTTTGTTGTCTAGTATCCTACTCTGGCATCGAACTAGAAAACTTTAATTGTAATGAATTTAAGTGTTTTTAACATTAATCAGTTTAAAGGGGGTAAGTAATATATTCAGTCAAAGTGTCTATTTGCACATAATTTTCATCTCACCAGTTTACTTGCTGGACAAGTAAAGACAAGATAGGGGACAAGGTCACGGAACTTGTGAGTAGTCTGACCTACTAACTATGCTTCCTGTATATGAAGTGATATTTTGCATGCTTTGTCTTTGAATTATGTGCAGTAGCATTCATAAATCAACATCATGACAAAGTAAATGTAATTGTCTCACTCTTCTCATGGGTTCTGTGATAATTTTTACGGGTTCAGACTCAAGTGAGGGGAAAGGTTTCTGCATCTTTCTCCATTTTCTTGTGACCAGTACCCCAAGAAAAATAGCTCTTACGGGAGTGGAAACACAGAAATGTGACACAGTTCTGAACACTGTTCTAGTGTTTGATTTCCTTACTTGTTGCATGTTTGTTTATTTGGGGGATGTTGTTTGGGGGTTTTCTTTGGCACAAAGTTGGAGATATTCACAAAAACTGAGAAAGAAATAACTTGTGAAATCTGCTGTGTCATATGAATTACTGTGAACAAATTTTCCCTGGAGTATCCTGCAGGAGATCCTTACTCCCTGTCCTGCAACCCCTAATTTGTCTTTCTGGTGGTTTCTGTCAAACTAATAGCGTAAGGTTCTCTACAGCACTCAGCCTCTGGACCCCAACCTCTGCGCACTGCAATGTGCTGCAAAGGTGCAAATGTCCTCATTGAATCATGAGCCTAAGCGAGTTAATGAAGTCAGTGGATGCTGTGTGCTGGGGCTGGATGTCATGACAAGCTTTTAGATTGCGCCTTATAGACTTTGTGCTCTATGGAGATGGGGTAGCAGTTGCTCAGAAACATTTCCAATTGTTTCACACATTCAAAAAATGTATTCATACATTTTTTTTTCCTTGCATGTCTGGTTTCTCATAAATGATAATACACCTTGCTCATCTCACGTGAGTCTCCTCCGACTGGTCTGTATTATTGCTATGCCCTGTTACTTTTTCCTATTTCATTATGGTAGGTAACCATATTTCAAAAGGAGAGATTTTTCACTGAACAAAGAGCTTTTACATAGAGGGATATAAATAAAGCACTCTAACAAGGAGCTTTATTTAAACGTGAGGGTATTTCCATGCTACACTAACGCAAGGCACTGAATAATTTTTAGTGAGGCAGAAAAATGAACCACTGATCAATTGTCTCCTTTTTGTTTCTTGGAGTTTCTGTTTTCTCTGCTAACTAGCTTGTTCCTGTATTTGTGAGCCACAGTGTTATTTCAGTTTCTTGATTGTATCTCCTTTTCGCAATGCATAACTCATTTTCTCTACTTTGTGCATCTGCTTCCATGGAGGTGCGAGTGTAGGTATGGTCCCTAAGTGTTGGGATTGTCATTATCAAGTGCTAAAAAGGGGCAATCAGCTTAAGTACATACTCTGAACATGGTAGCACTGATTAAAAGCATATGGGCATTTACCAGTTTGGGTTGTAAATAATTATCCTGGCTCAACAAATCACCATTATGTTTTGAAGCTAGTCCACCTGTGTGGAACAAGAAAATGAGGCACAGCTAATACATATCATAGTGGTGCGTTGTTGAAGATTTCAGAATGTGTAGTCTTCTCCAGAAAACAGATTGTGCATTGAAGCAATATAACCATCCAAACTGTCTTGGTATTAAAGTATTGCATTAGCTTCTCTCTGTGGTGGTAGCTATGAAATTGGTCAAAATCAATCCATATTTCAGCAAGTATGTCATCATCGTAATATTACAATTCAGGAGGTAAATTACAATGGGATCCTGGAGATATTGATGGTTATCTTGTGTAACTTATTTTACTTTTTTTGTTGTTGTTGCTGTTTGTTTCCTCAAGTTATTTGAAAAGAGATGAGATGAAAGTGCAAATTAAGCTAGATATCATTATTTCAGCACAACTGTTTGTGTCAGCCAGCACTGAGAAGCATTTCCTACCACTATCAGCAGAGGATTAGCGCCTAGCAGTAATTTTCTGAGAAAATGCCCAAACGTGACAGCTTTGTGGGCTGGTGCAGCTTACCTGGCACTGCGAGCGCCGGACTGATAGGTAACCTTGGAAGTACAAGGGCAGACCTGTGAGCCTCTGTCTCTCCTGGGAGATTCGCCGGGGTGCTGCCTGAGGGGCTTCTGCAGGCTGCTCCATGCTGCTCCTCAGCAGCCTCTAGATATCAGTTCTGCTGTTTGGTTGTTGGTTTCTTCTGCCTGTTGTTTGCTTTTTAAATCCCCTTTCCACTCCTGTTCTTGTTTGCTCTGTGTCAGCCTCAGCCAGAGAGCTCATCCTGGTGAGGGGAGGGGGGAAAAAACAGTACCTCAAAGAGGAAGTCTCAGTGCTTTGGTTTTAAGTCAGCAGACGTTCCACTCAGTGTGTAGTCCTCAGGGGAAGCAGACTGAGTGGATTGAAAGGATCTATTCTTGGGAGTGTGTTTCTTGGTTTCCTCAAAGGTAAGCATTCAGATGGTACCGCACAACGGCACAAGGCTGCATCATTTCTGTCAGCTGGAGGTGGTGGCAGGCCAGCCCTGCAGGCAGGGAGACTGCTCTCTAAGTGGCTTTTCAAAGTTTTCCTCTGTGAGCGTGTTGTAACGTTGAAGCTATTGGAGTTGGAATTTCTATAGGATATGGGATGCCAAAAGTAATAGTGGGAATAAGCTTACTGTTGTGTATGGCCGCTCAGGGTAAATCAACTTTGTAATGTGCATGTGAGAAAAATATTTATTTCTGAAAGAGGTAATGATGTGGGTCTTGCTGAACTGAGAGGTGACACTTCCATCAGTTTCCCAGAACCTTTACGTTTCAATTAGTTTCTGACCTTCCCTATAGTATTTAGGAAGAATCGGGATGACTGCACTTGGCACTTTCCTGCTCGTTGTTGCTAAAAGCAAAGCTTTTATCCAGCCCAAAGGTCATGTGCTGGGTAGGTCAGGGCTCATATTTGGTTAAAAAAAAAAAAAAAAAAAAGATTTACAAAAAATCTTCTTAGTTTTTTATCATCTCCTCAACCCGTTCTCAGCCCTAGCAGGTACAGTGCACCTCCTCACAGCTTGTGGAACACCAAGACTCTGATGTGAGGTTTCAGATGTTCCGCTATCCAGGAAAAACAACTTTCTCTAGGCAGAACCTCAGTTTGCTGAAGACTCTGAATTAGTTGCCAGGGATCAGCTGGGGCAGATCTCTGTCCCTCAGGTTTTGGCTAAATGTCAGAGAGCACATTGCTGTACTTCTGGTTTTGTTTAAATGGCAGAATGTGACTTCGCCACCGAATGATGCAGAACAGATAAAGAAGGGCATCCGCACGTTTGAATCCTCGTAGACCAAGAGGAAAACCACCCCATTCCCTCCCCTCAGGGAACAGAAAGCCGCCGAGGAGGTGAGGGAGGCTGTCCTATAGCTTCTGCGCACGCGCAGCAACGGCCCTCGGAAGGTAGAAGCCGCGCGCGCTCGAAACAACCGCCCTGGTTGGCGCGAGGCGGTCGCCGACCAATGGGGCGAGGCGGAGGGGGCGGGGCGCCGGGCGCCGGCCAATGGGACGAAGCGGCGGGGCCGCCGAGGTTTGAAAGCGGCGGAGTTGAGGGAGGGGCCGGGGGCGGATGGGTGCCGGGAGTGTTCCGGCGGCGGCGGCCCGGGATGGCGGAGCGCTTGGTGAGAGAGCGGGGGGAGCGCGGGCCGTGCGGCGGCGGCCCCTGGGCGCGTTGGTTGGAGGGGGGGGGCAGCGGGGCCGTCTCTCGGGGCTGGGATGCGGTCTTCTCCTCAGCGCGCTGTCAGGGGGCGGGCGGGCCCGTAGCGTTGCGCTTCCGCCCCACCCGCGCGGTGTGGCTGTGGGAGCGCAGTGCCATCCCTCAGCGGCAGCGGCCCCGCTCCCCTCGGGCTGCCCGCAGCGCGGCCTGCGCTCGGCGCTGAGGCCTTCCGTGTGCGGGTTAGGGTTAGCGGAGGTGCTGGGCGTGCTGGAGCTGTCCCTCCTCTTGCGGCCCTGTCAGAGGAGCGCGGGAGTTACGTTAGAAAAGATGACGTTATAGGTGAACGGGCTGTGAGGAACTCAGTTCTGTGACTGAGCAGGGGAGCACACGGTTTTGCACTAAGCGTCTCCAAACTGACAGCATCTTGTCAGTCAGTTACCCGAGCGGCCCAGTGGTTCTTCCTGCTGTGCTGAACGGTGGCAGTGGAATGCTTCTTACTTTATTAACGTTACTTTGTTTGTTTCTTTGGTTTTTGATTGCCATAAGTAACATTTAAAGCTGCTTAGAAACGTGGCTGGGGGTTTATCTGATGCTTATAAGACTTGCTGGTACCGCTTTCAGATAAACCAGGAGTCTTTGAGACTTGGTTATGCATCAACCAGGAGGCTGTCGTTGCTTGTCAGCAGCACGCTTAGTAACAACTGATTCTTATTTCTTAACAGGATCACTTAAAAAAATACTACCGAGCAAGATTCTGCGGGCAAGGAGGGTAATTTCCCTTTATGATTTTAATCTTAGATGCATTTGTTTGGAAAAGTTATGTTGGTTTCTCTAAGTGTAATGCCAAAACTAATGGTGTGTCTCAGGGACACAGTTAGCGGGAGTGGTGGTGATGGGTTGGTGGTTCAACTAAACGAGCTTAGAGGCCTTTTCCAACCTTAATAATCTGACCTGATTTAATGATGTTTCCCAGCCTTCTTGTATTTCTTAGTGGTGGGAGAGGCAAATTGTGCTGGGCTGCAAAGCACAAAGCATTTCCTTAGTGGTCCTCTGCTGGCAGGCTATGGAATACATAAATCTTAAGGTACCCCCAGCTCAGCTACCTGAGTGCAGGTGCAGCCATCTGCAAGTGCTTTGACTTTCAGGGGGCAGAGAAATGAAAGCCACGTGGACTTCCAGCTCAAGGTGTTTGGTCCTCACTGGTAAATGCAGATCGTGAGTTTGGGTATTTGCAGTGCTTCACTCTTCTTTTAAGACGTTTCTGAAGTCATCGAGCTTTTTGTAACTGGAATCTATTGCTGGACATGCATTTGCAGATTTGATGCCCTAAGTCAGTTCCTGCTTCCAGAGCTTTTGTAGAAGCATAGAGTAACTGTAGGTAAATGGTAGGAGGAGGAGCAAAGGATGATTTCTTGTTTGAAGGGATAGACTGCAGTCTACACATCTCATTTCTGGGTTTGCTGAGGCTGGATCACCGTGCAGGCAGTATTACATCAGGATTGATTTCTTTTTTAATTTATGCATTTTATGACAGAATATCCATTCATAGAATCACTAAGATTGGAAAAGACCTTTCAGCTCACCCAGTCCTACTGTCAACCCATCCCTGCTGTGCACTTCTCAGAGCTCTTTTACCTGAAGATTATTGCAGTAATTGTGTGTTTTATTCTATGGGGGTTATTTTCTCATTCCCAATGTGTTTCATGACAGTACTTTTTGTCTCCTGAAATCACTGTGTAAAGTATTAACTAGTAATAAGTTGCTTGCAGGAATAGGCATATTTAGTATTCTTATTTTAAAGATATGTTGTGGTTTTTTTTTTTTCTTTCTAGAAAGAAGATCAATATACAGCCTGGTCAAAATGTACTGAAATACATACAGGATTGTTTTGAATGTAAGCCTTTATTTGGTGTTGTGCTTAATTTGCTGGTTAGAGAGTCACTTCTTTCTTGTACTGTATGTAGTGATAAATGAATAAATAGAAATTGAAAATAAGAAGAAATTTGGTAATATTTTTCTTAATCTTTAACAGTTCCCCCTTTGCAGCCCCTTGAAACTGTGTCTAAGCTGTCTTACAGAGGTCGTATTTTTTTCCTGAGTAGTATTTTTCCCAAGTAAATGGTTTCTACAATGTTTTGATTTACTGGAACTTGACAAACCATAGTAGTTTGAGGAAAAATTTGTATGATTCCAAGTAGCCCTTATAGCTTTTTCTTTGTAGGTGATGATACTGATGTCACAATTAACTCTCCAAATGCAACCTCTTCCTCAACTCCTCTTGTCAGAAACCAGGAGAGGACTTCAACGCAGAGCCCTAGGGTAAGTTGGACCAACTTTTTACGTGAACTGATAGTGACAGGGCAAGGGGGAATGGCTTTAAACTAAAAGAGAGGAGATTTAGGTTCAATGTTAGGAAGGAATTTTTGATTCATAGGGTGGTGAAGCACTGGCACAGACTGCCCACAGAGGTGTTCAATCAAGGCCAGGTTGGATGGGGCCCTGGGCAGCCTGATGTAGTGGCAGGCAACCCTGCCCATGTTGGCAGGGGGAGTTGGAACTGGACAGTCTTTAAGATCCCCTCCTACCTAAGCCATTCTGATTGATTACAGTGCTATCACAGCGTAGTGCTGGGTACAGCTTCACTTGGGTATGCATTTGGATCTGTAGGATTGATTTCTGTAGGTGTATTGAATGAATAAGTTCTGTATGTCAAAAATATTAATGTATAGGCTATAATGTTCTGTAATAGTTGCTGGTAATGCTTTTTCTTAGTTTGTTGTACTGAAATAGTAACTTGTCTCTTACAAGATTTATTTAATGGCTTTTTTCCCAGGTTTTTACTAATTTTTTTTTTACTTTCTGTCTGGGATAGTTACATTTCTTGTGCTCTCATAGTGAAGCACACTGCCTTATAATTGATGGTGGTTATGGCTGTCATGGACTCCGTTGGGTTGTTTTCAGGCACTTTACCAGACGTATGGACGCAGCTCTTTGCTGTCAGGTGGAGGGCAACACTGAGAGACAATTCTCCTGTGAAAGGAACTTATCAGCTCCTGACAAGCAGTCAGCATCTGTAAAATGACTTTGTAGCTTGGAGGCGTGGATAGACTTGTTGATTTATTGTCTAAAAGAAAGATGCAGATCTAGTTTTTCTGCAGCCCATTCTGTCCGGTTTTGATGCTTTGATTCTAGTGTTTATGTGGAAATGGGATATTCTGTTAAAAGCATTAAGATGGTCAGCATTTATACTGGCATTTATTTATTTCAGTCTGATGTCAGAATACTGAATAATCTCAAGTTTTTCTTGCAGAACTTCAGTCTGACATAATTGTGGGTGAATTAGTTGGTTTAAATTAATTTGGTTTTGTTCATTTGTTTCATTTGTTAATGAAAAGAATGTCATTTGCCTGTGGAATTACAGTCTGTCTATTCCAAGCTGGAGATTGATGTTTATGTAAGCAGTACTTTTACCTGTTTGAAATATACAGTTGGCTTTAGAAAGGCTTAAATAATAGAAAACTGAAGTGTTCTGTTGAAATAGAACCGAGCTTTAAATTTGTAAGAATTAAAGTAAGGAAACTGTATTGTTTTCTGTAAAAGTTTATATTCCTGTCAACGTATCATGGCTCTGTGAAATGTTTTACTTTGATTGTCTCATTCTTCATTGAATATGTCAGCCAGACGCAGGGTTAACTATCGTGGTAGGAAATAGAACCTGTCATTCCACAGTGTCCTTACCTGCAACGCCAGCGGAGACAGTCAGGAGCAAAGGTTGGTAGTGCTATTCTTGAATTTTCTGGGTAACTCTTCCTTGGGGTTTTATGAGCTTTTGAGTACAACTAAACCTATTTAATATGTGTGGCAGGGGAGCCATGTGTGTTCTGCCCAGAGCCTGGAAGAAACAGTCGCATAGCTGATTCTATCAAAACAGACAGTCCTGTGCATAGAGGAGAAACACAGGTGTTAACATTCAAGGATGTTGAAGGACTATGTGAAAGTCCTGCCAAGTTATCAGATCCTGAGGATGATCCTGGGGTCGTGGGATCACCTCTTCTTGTGGAGGAAGCAAAAACTCCTGTACAAACGTAAGTAGAGGTGAATGTTGTTTTTGACTGTAAGGGTAAATTAGTATAGATGATTTCAGTTGATGAGTTTGAGTTCTGCACAAAAATAATTCCAGATTAGATGAAAAGAGATTCCATGTCTGGATTCAGAAGGAGGCATCATTGTTTTTTATTAAATATTCTGGTGATAAGGGTTAGTTCCCAGAAATGCAGTACTTAAGACTTCCAGAATGAATTTGAACTCCCTTTTTCCAGGAAAGTTTCTCAGATGGATAATCTGGACTTTTTCAGTGAATCCTATTGGAAGCATTGATCCTAAACATAACGAAAACTTTGTTAAAGCAGTGGTGAGCAGTCATCCTTGCTCTCGCTCTGAATATGTCAATATTTTACGTAAAGTAGGATAGTTTTAGTTGCAGTCACAGTCTTCTTTTCAGAAAATTTCAATTCCAGCTGCAATAGTGGCTGACTGTCCCAGCCACAGTTCTGCTTCCTAAGCAGGCTGAGTCTTGGCTGGAAGTCATGGAAAAGAGGGAATGACAGCAGTCTCGGTGTCATGTGATGAAGTGAGACTGGGAAGAGAATACACCAATGATCTGGGAAGTGTGACATGTTGTGGAGTACATTCTCCTAAAATTAGGAATTTGCCTTCTTGAGCCGTACTTTGATCAAGAGTCGTGGTCTCACCCCACGTTGCATTATTGGTTTGGACGCTTTCTACTACACTGGGAAGCAGTACTGCTTACCCACGTTCCATTAAATTACCAAATGAAAGTTTACTTGTAAAAACTGAGATGTTGTTAGCAGGAGAAAATGAGATCATCTGTCCATCCACAAAATTAAATTGAGTGCCCACTAAGTGTACCATCATACTTAAATGCTGCTTCTCATATCTAGTTTACATTTTGATAACCAAAATGTAAAGAGCCATATGGAAGATGAAAACTTGGAAGGACCTCAAATTGTGAGAGAAAATAAGGATCTTATGCAAAGAACAGAATGCATTGTGCTGTCTCCTGTATGGAAGGAGAAGCTGTCCATCTCTTCAATCTTTTTAGCATCTGTAATGACAGGAACACTTGAGAAAAGGTTTCTTTGGAGGCTTAACATAGAACAGTCTGCTGGCAAAATAATCCAATCCTGGGATTCTTTTGGGAAAGGGTTTAACTAGTTAGAATGTTTTGTGAAGGTAGGATTTAACTGTGCTTTTAGTTTTTAACTTTGTTTGTATTTGTCTGCAGGTAGAGTTGTATGCAGGCTAATGAGACGTGCTTCAGATTGATATTGAGATGTTTTGATAGGTAGATTGGAGGATTCAGGAAAAGCTCGTATGGTTCTGAAGCATGGCAGTGATCAAAGGAGACTTTGAGAAAGAGTGTGAATCTGCATGGCTTGATAGGAAGCTGACTGCTCAGCACCTGAAAAACAATAGGGCACACATTTGAGGCCAAAGCAAGGAAACAACAGAGGTGTGATCATTTTAGAAGATTAAGAGCAATGGATGATGGGCTTTAGAATCATTTGTCTGGGAGTGTCCCGTAGTATGTTTACGTGCTTTATGGTAATCAGCTGATTTTCAAGATTGACACTCGCGTTCTCCCAAATAACGTAAGCGCTTTGTCCCTCCTGTCTTTAGGCGTACGGTCTCAATCGCACCATCATCACCTTCTCCTGTCAAAGATCACAACGTAGAAATAGAAAGCGATTGTGAGTTTTTAATCGATGAATCGGGTTGTCTGTCTTTTAAGTCTTGGTTTTCAATACCCCGCAAGAACAGAAAGTCACAAAAAGATGGCTCTGCAGCTCCTGTTTTGAAATCTCAGTCCTCTGACAAGGAAAAGACAGCAGATAAGAAAGGCAAGAACATGAATGTACAGGCTGAAGTACATAGTGAACAGAAAACGAAGAATGTCAGAGTGCAACGTGACCTGAAAAGAACGTCAGAATCCCATCCGGTCTCTTCTGACAGTGAGGGAAAGGTCCTTAAATCTAAAATGCAAAGCAGTACTCATGCAGGTATGTCAGTTAACTCATCTTCAGACTTGCCTTTCCACATCATGTTATTGGGTATCTTTCTGGGGGCTGTTTGGAAACTGGGGATTAAGGAGATGAGAGAGATTAATGGAGTCCTAATTGATGTTCCAGGTACACACTTACATTTAGGTGTATGTAGGCAGTGGGTCTGTATTTTTTTACTTGTGGATCATGTAATGCAGAAGTGCCAGCGCTTCTGTTTTAAGGTTTACCAATCTTGAGAAAAGTATGTGGAAGAAAGTTCATATTCATCAGTTTGATAGAGAAGCACTCCCGTTATCGGGGGTGGCTGGCTGGTAGTGTCTCTGCCAAGTCCTCATTACTGGTAGTGGCTGGCCAGCGAGATGTCCATGCTACCCCCTTAGTACTGTGGCCTTATATATAAAGGTGGGAGACAATAAAGCATGGAGTATCAGGATTAGTAAGATCATTCACTGAAAGCAAGGATACTTGGTTATAGCTGCAGAGCAGTTCCTCACAACAAGTTTGTTCCAGCTACTTGCAGAAGCTAGAGGCAGTTGATTTGTGTTCCCAAGCTAACACAAGTCCTTCTCATGGGGTAGGTGCCAGTTCAGGCCATGATCTGTATTTTTCCACACAGATTCACCTCTGCCCCCAACCCTATCCTCTCCTGTTAGGAGTCCAAAAAATTAAGTTAGCAGTTCTATCTTTTCCTATGAGCTGACAAATAGGTAGGTAGCCACAAACTTTTGCTTTTGTATCCCGAAAGAGGAGATTAAGATATGTGCTTTAAATGGAGAGGTCAATTTTTATGAATTATTTGGGAAGAATTTTCTAGCAGGTAGCACTGAAAACTGGAAGTACATACAACATAACATTTCTGCTCTTTTACTGCTAGGAAATGATAGGAATTAGAGAGAGCTTTATTACAAAAGTTAGGGAAAAATCAGTTCTTGTGATATTTAATGTTTGCATGGTTTTTTAATTTATTTTTGTGTTTAGGTGTAAACTTATTTCTTTGGGGTTTTATGGGGAAAAAGTATTCATGTGTTTTTTGTATTCCTAGGAAAATCTAAAAAGGATGCACTTAAGGGCTCTTCCAAGCATAGAAAGAAGATGTCTTATGAATCAGAAGCTGAACAACTGATGCTGTCTGGGTTGGACTCAGAAACATCTGATGGAGAACAAAAGATAAGAAGGGTGATGCCAAGGGAGGATTTGGCAGTGCCCTCAGCTGAGCATCAGCAAGAGCAGATGCTATCTTCAAAAAAGAATCTCACTCCTTGCAAGTACCAGCAGTCTGCTTCAAAAGCTTATCAGCGTTCAGTTCACAAGAAACAAACTAAGCAGACACTTGCAAATGATACGGTGTTGAAGAGCCAAAGGAAGAAGCTGAAAAAATCTGGAAAGAGAAATGGTAATAAAAATCCTGAACCACGGAGGTGGAAGAGTTCTGACAGTGAACCTGGTGAAGAAGGTCTTGAGAGAGAGCCTTTAGAATCAAATGAGATGTTTACCTCACCTCCGCATCAGGAATTACAGACTTCTGTGCTTCAGAAGTTGGCTAAGTCTGAGAAAGCTGAGAAAGTACTGCACGCTTTGGAATCGGTTACTGATGTAAATAACAAAACTCCTTTAAAAGCTGTAGAGTTACTGCAGCATCTCGTAGACAGTATGAAGAATTCTGAAAAGAAAAGATCATCAGTTACGTCTTCAGGGAAGATGCTCAAAAAGGTTCATCACAGAGCCCATAAAAGAGCTTGCTCAATCACGAGGGACAGTGAGCCTCAAAATACAACAGACTCTGACAGCTCTTCTGCACCAGAGGTGGCGAGAAAGAAACGCAGACAATCAGCTGTGAGAGCAAGTAAAAAACCAAAAAGTAACAGGCACCAGAGACTGCAGTAAGCTATTCTTTCAATTCCTTAGAAAATGTAGAGTGACTTGGTATATTCAGTTGAATTTTGAGCATTAATTACATTGTTGAAATAAGTGACTGTTTTGGGTGGTTAAATAGTTAATAGAGAAACCAAGTGGTGTAATCACCATTCTGTTGTCAGTGGTGGGTGCCAAGGCTGATGTCTGTAAGCACCTAAGGAAACTTGGAGGTTTTGAAGTGTGATTTGGAGATTGAGTGACAGATCCAATGTTTGGTGGTTTGGTTGTTTGTTTTTGCATTGCTTTTTTAATCTCTCTTAAATGGTTCTCTGCAGTAAGTAAAATTGTTGACTTACAGTAAGCACAGTAATTGTTTCTCTTCTAGACATTCCCCTGCAGCTGAGAAAGCTATGGGTCCTGAAAGGTAATTTCCTGTTGTCTGTAAAACTTGCATTTAGTCTCGCTCCTTCTGTACTGAGACAGCACAGCTCTTTGGTGCAGTTACTGTACTCTGTGGTGTTCTAGTATAGAAGCCAGTAGAAATGGATCATAACTCATGCCTGAGGCATGTAGCTATAAGCTAACATAGTAAGCTAATCTAAAAAGTGTTGCAGTTCGACTGAGGCAGTCCCAGATATGTGTACAAACTGAGAGCAGCCCTACAGAGAAGGACCTGAGGGTCTTGGTGGATGATAACATGACAAGAAGTGTGCTTTTGCAGCCTGGGAGGTATCCTGGGCTGCATCAAAATAGGGGTGGCCAGCAGGGCAAGGGAGGTGATTGTCCCCCTATACTCTACCCATGTAGGGCCCTATTGGGAGTACTGTGTCCAGGCCTGGGGCCACCAGTAGAGGAGGGATGCAGAGGTGTTGAGTGGGTCCAGAGGAGGGGCATGGAGATGATCAGAGGGCTGCAGCACCTCTCCTACAAAGAAGGGTTGAGAGAGCTTGGGCTTGTTGAGCTTGGAGAAGAGAAGGCTGTGGGGAGACCTACTGTGCCTTCCAGTACCTGAAGAGAGCTTTACAAGTAGGAGGGGAACCAACTTTTTACATGCTCTGATGGTGACAGGACAAAGGAGAATGGCTTTAAACTGAAAGAGTGGAGGTTTTGGTTAGATGTTAGGAAAAAAGTTTTTATTCAGAGGGTGGTGAGGCGCTGGAGCAGGTTGTGCAGAGAGGTTGTGGATGCTCCATCTCTGGAGGCATTGAAGGCCAGGTTGCATGGGATCATTGTGGGCAGCCTGATGTAGTGGCTGGCAACCCTGCCCATGGCAGTGGGGATAGGCACTGGGCAGTCTTTAATGTCCTCTCCATCCTAAGCCATTCTATGATTCTAAATTGTACTTTCTGTCATAAGTGAGGAGCCACCAGTAATGTCACATGTGCTGAGTAAGGTATCCAGCATTATCTGCACTCCAAACCCTTGTTTGTGTTTGTAGATACGCAAATACCTTCTTTATGCAATGGGCTCTTTAACGAAATAGAAGAGGCAAATTGTGAATGTAACAAATTATTTTACTGTAATTCTACTGAAAACTGTAACACTTTAGTTGAGGTGAGCTTAGTGCAGACTTCAGTTGGACAAACTGATGCAGCAAAATATAGGCATGAAGATCTAGTATTGAAATGCATCTTCTGGGAATTAGGTGGGGCACAGCTGTATTCTTCCCCTGCTGAATGTTATTGGCATGATAGTGGCAGTGGGATGCAGTCATGGTTACAGAAGGAGGGAAGGTTGGGTCTATAAAGGACACGCTAGGTCTATAAAGAACAATCTTGTTCTGAGTAATGCTTGGAGAATCTTTCTGGTGGAGGTGCGTATGTACGATAATTATTGTTATATCAGGGGGATAGTTTTATGACAGGATACATGCAGCTGAAATTCTAAACTTTGTTACTGACCTTTGCTTGCAGTACAAAGAACGTTTCTTTAAGCTACTTCTATAATGCTGCAGAGGAGAGGAGAACGTCTGTTTCTTCTGGAAGGCAGGAGAAAGGAAAAAATGGCATGAGAATTTTATGAGGCCTGGTTAGAGAGATGTGAGCACAGCTTGTCTGCCTCATAACTCAGTAGAGGAGCAACTGATGAAAAGACCTGTGATTTCTAACAGTGGTCGTTTGCTTTGGTGTTGAATCAAGTGCAGACAGGTGTTTGGAAGGAGAAAAACTTACATGTTCTCAAAGAAACTTGATCGTGCTGTTTCTGCTATTGTAACGTTTCTTTGATATACAATCCACTGAAACAGGTGTCTTTTTCTTTTCTTTTGAAGCGGGCTTGTTCTAGAACATTCTGAGAAATATACTTCGCCAAGTAAGCACTGTGAGGAGAATAATGAATCTTCAGGTACTATTTGAAGTTGGTATTTTCGTGCACCGTATGTATGAGCTGCTTGGATTGTGATTATGCAGTAATTTCTATTGTATCCTCAGCACTTGTTCTTCAGAATAAGAAATGCAGGTTCAATTGGCTGTAATTGCAGTTCTGCCCAAGTATGTGGTACAATATGCACCGGCTTCATGTTGTGTTAGCTGTGTAAGGACAAGCACTGCATGGTCTGGCATCAAGCCTTTCAGGATACACTTGTCCTTGCACAATAGTCAGAACAAATTGTATAGGTTCAGGTTTGTAGGGTAACTATTAGGTCACAGCTTGAACTGGTGATGGAGCACCTGGTGAAGGGGTTTGGCTGGCCTAGAGGGCACAGGGACATTGTTTGCACCTGTGCTCCCCAGATGACCAGAATGGGTGGACCCAGGGTGGAGCCACACTGGGCTCATTAAAGGGCCAGCCACTGACAGGCTTGTCTCTCGTACCAAGGCTTGTACAAATCTCTTGTACCAAGGCTGCTTTCTCAGCAGTGCTGCATAGCCAGGGAGCCCTTTCCGCTCTCCTTTCTGTCAATGACTGCTGGCCTACCTGTGAATGCGTTGCCTGGCATTGCCAAGAACCTCACAGATGCAATTTTGCTTCTTTGTGAGCAGAACAAGTCTGTACCAATTCGATGCATTGTTATGCAGAGGTACTGTGTTTAATCACTTCAGCCCACTGTAGAGCTAAGTCTCCCACCTTATGGTCTGTTCACCTAAAAATATCTTAGTTTTCTATGTTCAGTTGCTCTACGCAAGTTAGACGTACTGCTGTAATGCATGTGAACCCTGGAGGGAGAAAGTCTTCTCCTGCCTTATAAAGCCAGCTATAAGTGTTGCTTAGTTCATGGAATGGTTTTTTCAGACCTTGTTTTGTGGCTGTTCTAATA
Organism: Gallus gallus; assembly: GCF_016699485.2. Classification (NCBI taxonomy): domain Eukaryota; kingdom Metazoa; phylum Chordata; class Aves; order Galliformes; family Phasianidae; genus Gallus; species Gallus gallus. Next base: position 51,105,042 of record NC_052535.1, on the reverse strand, counting down.
ATAAATTTGTTTTGAAGTTATACTGGAGGGTGTAAAGCTGAATGATCTCACACTTCAGTCACTAAAATTGTACGTGTAGTTACAATACTTGATTTTTTTTAGAGAGATGTCTGAGGAATATTTACTTGAATGCATGGTTTTCCTGTACCTTTCAAGCTTATGCTTTTTAATGCATACATAAATTACACATTGATTTTACCTACGTTGGGTTTCATGAATCTTTAAAGAAAAAATGTTAGAGGGAACATTAACGTTGGGAGTTGTGGATCTTGGGGATAGATTGAATAAAAGTCATGAGTAGTAAATAAATGCCTATTGTGATGGCTTTTTGAATCTGTTTTCAGATAATTCTGAGGACCTGCATTGTCAAATAAAAAATCTACTGTCAGACGAGATAGGCAGGCAAAAAATAGGTAAGCTTATTTGAAAATACCTTAATGTAAGTACATGAATACAAAGACATTTCTAACTTGATGTAAATTTTTGCTGAGGGAAACACAGAGTAACACCTAAATATCTGTGATTGACCCATCACAGATGAGTGACTTTGTTAATTCATTGAGCATCTGCAATACTTCATGCAAATATAGAGTACTCAAAACCTTAATTTGAAGTTGAATAAGATTTGGAAGGCAAACCGGAAAATGCATGGGACGTGTTTATAGACAAGGCTCCTCTTTAGTTAACTCCTCTTTAGAGGACTATATAACCCTGCTCTCTCTATTTTTTATTAACTTTTGAAAACTTTTTTTTGTATGTTCAGCAGTCACCATTTTAATTGCCACATTTTCAATCTTTTGAGTTAACACATTGCTTACAATTCAGTGACAGGGTTTGAATTAATCTAGCGCAGTGTAACTGAGGGTGCATATAAGCTGCCTTCTGTGCTCTCTGAGTTGGTCCTATGGGAGAGGATGGCACAGTGGGCACGTGGTGGGTTGTAATCCCACACTAATCCGTTTTTATTATTTCCTTCGTTATAGTTCTTGAAGGCACACAGCTATATTGTTGTGCACAAAATAATATAGGCAAAGCTTGTTGTTGTTTTTAATTTACCATTTTTATTTTTAGCATTTAAATATTCTTGACTAATTTGTTCTCAACTCTTAAGGGAGCTTTTATTTTTTTCTTACAAAATGTAAAATTCTTACTGTATTCATACATTGCAGCTTAGAAAAATTGACATTCAGATTCTAATAAGTCAGAAGATAAATATCTGGGAAACCCTGGAAATGCATGGGATTTTCTGTTGGCAAGAGTACCGTTCTTTTTCCAGACCTTGGGCATGGAACTTAAGAACGTGGGAGAGGAGAGGCAGCTCCGGCACCCTCTGTTACTCTTCCTTTGCCATAAGCAAGGTGAAACCTTTTCACTTTTGCTGACGAAATCCTTCAAATTTGAGGAAGGTTCTTAGTCATTGTTGAGGGATTTGTATTCAGAATTGAAGTATGTTTGCTGCTCTGTATTCCTGAGCCCCTAATGTCTATATATCAGTAGTTGACTAAGGTATATAGAAAGAGATCCAATGTCAAGCTAGCATGGTGACATGGTATACATGGTATACTAGCATGGTATACAAAAGGAGGCTACTGGCAATACCTCACTCCCTTTTTTTTTGTCATGAAAGCAAAGTGGTATAAATATCAGCTGGGAAGTGCTGACCCCCTGAGATGGAACATGAGATGGAACAGCAGCAGATTGTTTAATGTTTTCCATTTCTAAATATTTAATTTTCATACTTACTGTGAACTGTTTCGTCCTTTAAATTAGTGCTGCCTTCCAACACGCCTAATGTTCGTCGGACAAAAAGGATACGACTTAAACCTCTGGAATATTGGCGAGGAGAGCGGGTAACCTATACATTGAAGCCTTCAGGTACAAGTTTCCAAAATACCCATCCCCTTGACCCTGATAGGGCAGTAAGGGGAAATCTGTGGTTTGATCCTGTAATATCAAAGCCTTGAGATGCTATTTGGGAACTCTAAAGTTGTCACTTATTTGTGGTCTTCAGCTGATTAGTCTTTTTCCCAATACTCCTGTTTAAGCTAGAAGTAATTTCAGCAGAACATGTTAAATAAACTTGCATTAACAATTTAGAGAATTAAAAAAATGATTTATTTGCACTAGTGTGTTTTTTATGTCAGACACTGTGATAGCAGGAGCTGCTTATTGGATCATTTGTGGGAGCGTTTTTCATTGCGTGGGCACTGCTTTCTGGAACAGATACTATAATGTTTTATCTAATCTCATTGTTAAATGACCTTGGTGATGGAATACATCTTGTACTCAGACTAATTTGGTCTTTTCCTGATTAATCAGTCTGCTTGGAAATAGTATTTCCTTTTGTCCCTAAAGTCACTACTTTGTCTTAACTCTCATGTTCTGGCTTTCTGAAATGTTCCTTGAATGTATTACCATCACACCCTTTTCTTTAAAGTCTCAGAAGTGGTGTTGCACTCTCAGGTACTCAATGTCCTGAAGCTGTGTGATTTTGTTCTGGCTTTCTAAAGCTATGTAAAAAGTTGAGCATCAAGGAAATATATACCAAACTGAAATGATTGTAGATTGTGCAAGTCTTCGTTCTTGTAAAATAATTATTATGTGTTAGTGAGTTGCACTCAACTTTCTTTTCTTTCAGGAAGGCTTTTAATTAGTGGAATAGCAGGTGCAGAAGCAGAACCTCACATGAAGAATAAGCTGAAGAGTCGTCATAAGAAGAAAAGAGCTAAAACAAGTATGAATTCTTTTGACACTTCAGAAAAACCCTTCTGTAATGAATGTTCTTTTGCTCTAAGATTTTTCTCCTGTGACAGCTCCAGATTCTCTAACTGAAAATCCTTTTGTGATGGAATGTGTTAGTGATCTGATGCAAAAAAAAACACGTTCCTGTTACTACAGTGCGCCAGTGCTGTATCAACCTGTCTGAAACTTCACTGGGTTGGGAAGGAAGAGAGAAATGACCAATCCTGAGGTGTTGTGGTGCCCTTAAAGCTGAGATGAAAGAAAATAAGCTGTACTTCTGTCCTTAATTGGTTCACTGGTTAATGATGCTCACATGTTCAGTTTTATAATGCATAGTTAAGGAATAAAAACTTCTGGTTGTTTTTCTGCTACCAACTGTAATATCACATCTGAATGTGAGTTAAATTCAAACACATTGTGATTCAGGTGAATAGAGACTTACAAACAATCCACAAACTGGATAAAAGTAGGCAATAATGCTATGCTTAAACACCTAGGAATGGGAAGCTTTGTTAGACCCTTTACAGCCAATAGATATCAGTGCAAAGTGCTCAGAAGGGAAACAGGGTCAGAGTCTGGAAACCTAATTACATTTTTCTGTGCTCTCTCTCACTCTGGAAGAGATTTTGATGCAAAAGAGCCTTTCTGTATGGGGACTCACTGGAGCTTTTGTTACTGCTGCATTTCTGTGTGAAGTTATAGAGGAAATAATGCTAACAAGGATGGAGAGAGAACACTGGTCCTGACACAATTCCAAAACAAAACATGGATGTACAGATCACTGGAGAAAGAATAAGGGAGATAACAGAGAATATTGGTGTGAATTTCTGCTGCTTGTTTCTGCTGCACTTGCTTCTTTACCACATTAAAGAAAGTTGTAGGACTAGAGGAGGTTCAGAAAAACCTTTCTGAAGACATGAAAGGATTTATGTACCAGAAGCAGCTATGTAAGTGAAGGCTCCTTGGCCCTGAAAAGACTGCAGAGGTGTGAGAAAGACCTATAAAATCACAAGTGGCATGGAGAAGGGAAACAGACATTTTTTCTTTTATCAGAAGAGCTAGAAAGTGTAAAAGGAAGATGGTGCGAGCTGAGTTTTTCACAGAAAATAAGCTCTTTTCCCTGCATGTTTTGTACTCTTTAACACAGAATACCGTGGAGAGAAATATTTTTGTACATTCAATGCAAGAACAGAATAAATTCACAGAAGACTTAACTGTTAATAGCTCTTAAATAAAATGAACTACACACTAGAGGTGGAGGGTATTCTGTGGAAGCCACTGCTCCATTACAGTATTCTGGGAGGTGAAAGGTGTCCCTGCTTTTGGCCACTGCAGGAGATAAGATCCTAATTTGTGTGAACCTTTGATCTGAGTGCAGCTTTTAAGTTTATTTGCAAGTTTATGGAAGCTTGAGCTGGTAGTGACTGTGCATACTGTATGTTACAAAAAATAGTGGCTGCTTTATGTTCCTTTGAACTGCCTCTAGAAGTGATGCATTATCTGTTTACCAGACATTATTCCTGAGGAACTTAAAATTCAAGAATGTTAACAAAAGAGTAATGTGTATGAGACCCCTTAGCGGAGTTGAATTTCTAGAACAAATTCCTGAATTCTAATGGTACAACAAAAATTCTGTGGGTAGGGCCATAGAGTTGCACCTATTGCTGTCTCTTTTTATAGAGGTGTTATTTTGAACAAAAGTATTTCAGTCTCTTAGCCCTGACTGTCTTCGCATAGTGCTTAGGCAGCCATGAGTGCCTATAAAGCGCTACAGCTTGCTTTTGACATCCTTTTTCTGACTACATTTAGAGGGATTTCCTGTGCACTATGGAATTAAACTTGCCTACTTACAAGAGTTCTCCAGGAGACCTTTGGGATATTTCTTTCATCTTAAAAATTCTCCAGAGTCTCTTTTCCCTCTGAAAAGCATATGATTGTCATAAACTCTTAGGCTATTGTCTTCTCTGGAAAAATTCATTATATGATAGAAATGATTCCCTGATTTACAACTTAGGCTGAGATTCCTGTAAATAGTGTCCCTTGAGACAAGGAAAGTGAACATGTACTTGTTCTTTTTGAGCACTTTCTTTCTTTAAGTCTCTTGATGCCCATCAGCAGTTGTAAAAGGAAAAGACTTGATTTTCTAAGTTAGCATGTATTTTATATCCTTTCTTATGTTCTCTGTTTCTAGAAGAGTTCTTCCCCTAAAATGCAGCTACTTTCGAACAAATGCTATCGTTAACAGCACAAGCAATATCATTGCATTGCCCTGAGAATTTCTTTCTGACTTAGAGTCCCTTTACCAATTGTAGATGGAAATAATTCTGATGAGAAATTATATCTTCAAAGAACTGTTATGTATTTTGCCCTTTATCTGGAGAAAGTGTGCTTCAATCTGTTTAGTCACTTAATAAAGCAAATTTAATAACTTGTCTGAAATCCAAAATTATGATTAAGTGTTTCAGTTGTGGAGTGATTGCTCTCCTGTACTTTTTTTTTCCCCTTAGGAAGTGAGGTAGTGAAATGTTTGGATATCCCCCTGGCTGATGCTTCTAAGCCAACCAGCATAGTGGACCCAGTAACAAATCAGGAAGTTCTTCTAGGTAAGGTAAAGGGATATAACCAAGGACCTTTCTATATTACATAGTAAGTTTTTAGGTATGGACTGTTGTAGGAAGAAGATTGCTCATTCATTTTTGGGCATAAAAAGGTGAGCTGTTGAAATACTCATTGCTTTTCCAGATAGCATTTTGAGAGACAGAAAAAGAGGAAGTCAAATATCCTGATTGTTTTTTTTTCAGCTGATGATTGAGTGTAACTGGTGGGGTTGTTGCACTGAAACAATACATAGTATACGTAGTTTAAAAAGGGGCAGAACTAAGAAGATGACTGTGTTAGTATTAACATTTAATCTTACGGACATTCCCTGCAGAGTGCATTAACTCTGGAAGCAGCCACTCATGTTTCTTCGAAGATGAATCGATAAAAGTATATAAAAGTTTGAACACGTCTGATTTTGCTGCTGGTAAATTGATCTTGAAACCTCTTAAAGAAAAAGGCCACCAGTTTGTCCACATGGATACAATAGTAAGTACACTTGTTCCATACTTTAATTGTTTATATGTAAACAGAAAATCACAGAATCATAGAATGACTTGAAAGGGACTTCAAAGATCACCTAGTTCCAACCTCCTCCTGCCATGGGCAGGATTGTCAACCACTAAATCAGGCACTCCACCCTGGCCTGTGAGCACCTCCAGGGGGTAGAGCATTCACAGCCTCTCTGAGCATGCTGTGCCAGGGCTTCACCACTCTGACATCTACTCTAAATCCTCCCCTCTTTCAGTTAAAAAGCATTCTCCCTTGTCCTATCGCTATCTACCTCTGCAAAAAGTTGATTTCCCCCCTATTTATAAGTTCCCTTTTAAATATTGGAAGGCCACTGTTGAGTCTCCCTGAAGCCTTCTCTTCTCTGAGCTGACCAAGCCTAGTTCCATCAGCCTGTCTTTGTAGGAGATGTGCTCCAGCCCTCTGATTATCTTTGTGATCAGAGTCTTAGAATAGTTAGAAGTGGCATATGGAGTTAATGGGTTTTTCATATTTTTTCCCTAAAATGTGGAGATATATATATGTATAGGAAATATAAACAAATTGTAACAATTGTGAAATGAAACTGTTACAACTAAAGGAAATTACTAGAGGTAATTTGCATGCACATTACTCTTATTTCTTTCACATTAATCATGCATGTCTACATGTGCTTACTGAATGGATTTCAAGCAAGATAGAAGTATTAAATAAATAAAAATTGTCCCCCTGCCACCTTTCAAGTTGTGCATCTTAATTTTCGATGAAGGGGGGAAAGGAGTTGCAGCTCAGCTTATAATTCTACTTCATTACAAATTATGAACAAAACAGTATTTTTTCTTGGATAACTTTCTTAAATTTTTGCAAAGGAAATGTTGCTGATCTTAGAATCTTTTGGCTTTCTATTAAGGCTTTCTATGTTATCCGTGGCCAGATTATTACCACCTTGCATAAGACATCGTATTACCTGACTTCAGGGGATTATTTCTACGTTCCAGCAGGTAAGTGCATGTCTTTAAAAACCAACTTGTTGGGAGCAGATTAGACTAAATTACTATGTTAGGGAGGAATACTGAGGTGAATGGTTGTGAGAGTTAAGTTTGAGTAGAGAATGGGGAAGTACCCTATTAGGAAGAAGGGAATGTGACCCCACAATGGGCATGGTTGATGAACTAATCTAGATGTAGTGATACAAACACTGCTTGTTTACCTGAGTTGGCTTCAGGGTTCATTCAACAGACAACTTCAAAGCTGGTAAAATATACAAGATAAAAAATATAATTGTTGAAGTCTGAACAGGACTTCAAAAATTACTGGTGGCTTCTAAAGAAAACCTTTTCTGTTTTTATTTATAGGAAATGGATATAACATACGTAATCTTCTGAATGAGGAAAGTGTTCTTCATTTCACACAACTCAAAAATGACAGGTGAAGAACTTTCTCCCAAGAAGTTGGTTGAAATACTTTTCAAGCTCTTGTATTTTTTGAATTTTTTTTTGGCATACAAAGTGTGTTTAAGTGCGCCCAGCTTGACTTTACAAACTAAGGCAGAGCTGATGAAATCAACGTAGAGCTACAAAACCTACTCAGAAGTTTACTCTCAAACTTCAGTGATGCAGCGAAGGGCCTTGCTTTGTGATGGGCACTTTTCTCATCCACAGTAAGATATACTTGAAAACTAGTGGGAAAAACATATTTTTCCAAAGTGTACTTTTATACCTAATCTCCCCAAAATGCTTAGCACTTAAATTAATTTTGACGTCGTCAGCTAACTCAGCTAACATCTGTTAGACTTACTGACTGCCTGATCTAAATCTCAGAATAATCCCTCTTTGCGCTTAGAGCCATACTGTTTGTACTTCAGTAATTGTTGTCTAGGAAATGCACTGCTGGAATGCTTGTGTGCTGGGGTCCAGCACTCTTCTACTATGTTCATGGCAGCAGTTTCTTCCCTGACTAGTAGGAGTATGATTAGTATCTAAAATTTGTATTAGTTCTATATTTTATATTAAAGCTCTGGGCGTTGTGGATAGCTTTATTTTGTGTAACAGTGATAAGTCATTGCCAAATATTTTAATATCTTCTTTTGTTTTGATTAACAAATAATAATGATGACCTTTGGGGAAACTGTAATTATACTGTATACTCCAGAAGCCAGGTCTAGACAGCAGATGGTATACATAACATTTGTCTCCTAAGATCTTCAAGGTTCTTTCTGGCTGAACATGAGGATAGGCTGCAGCAGTAGCTCTGGTGGAGTGTTTTCTAAGTGTGGTCAGTGCAATTCTAGAAGAGGAAGAGGGAGAAAATTGAATTGGAATTGGAAACTGTTCAGGGGCTGAATATTTGAGGAACAAGGACTGACCTAGTAAGCGGCCATGACCGTGATCTTGGTATTAAATCTAGAGTACCAGTTAAAGTAGGAAAGATGAACTGGCTTTAGTGCTTACCATAAAACAAAAACAAAAAAAACCTTACAGGTGAGAACTAAACTGTGTGTCTGAAAAGGCTTAGACACTGAGGCTACAATTTCTGTGTGAGAGATGTTTTAGATGGGTGAATTTTATGCATAGACTTTTTTTCATTCTCTTTCAGGTATTGTTTCTGATAGTGTATAGAAAGGCTGACTTTGTACATACTTAGAAGTTAGACAGCATCTTTGCATTCAGTGACTAGGTCTCACTGAATTCCTGAGTAGAGGAAACAGGAGTATGGCAATTACCATTTAGTTCATCCTCTTGTCTATTTGCAGTCAAAGTTAAGTTTGCAGAGAAGCAACTTATTTTCCTCTCAACCTCATATTTTATAAGTGGTTTACAGTAAGGTGTTTATTTTTCCTTTTAAAGTCAGTTGTGGCTGAAAACAACTTGATTTTGGCAGCTTTTCTAATTTTTGGGCTTGGCTGGCCTCCTCAAGGTTAGTGAGATTAAAACGTCCCTTCTGTTTTGGAGCCATATCAGCTACCAAATGGGCACACACGCCCTCTCCGCTGCTTGAGGGAATCCTACCCATAAAGCTCTCTGTAAGGCTTGAAACTCTTTAGGCAGGCCCACAGAGATCTGGAAGTTTGCCACTTGGAAAACAGTAGAAGGCTAGCATTAAACCTAAAGAACCTCTGCTCCTGTCCTAAGCATGTCTCCCAGTAGTCAGGGCACAAATGTGGTGATGTTTAAACCTGACTGCTCATCAGCTGAAATCATTCTGAAAGTAGAAAAATGGAAAGTAGAAACATTGTGTTGAAGACCACCAGGGAGTTAAGAAAGAAGAGAATGCAGAATAGAATTTCCAGAGCATCTGCCTGCTACAGTTGGGTTGCAGAAGGATATCCTGTGAAGGTGTTGGTGAATGTGTATGGATGGCCTTAAAGGAAAATGTGGGTGCGTGTTGTCACAGAACTCAAGTCAGCTTGCCGCTTTGCAGGAGTATTTAGGTTGGTAGGTTCAGATGGAGGTGAAGCATTGCCTTGCTGTTGTCTTCTCTCAACTTGGCAGCAAGGTTTTGAGCAGATTTGCTTTGTTTCTTGAGTAAGTGATGAGAATCCATCCTGGATGTTTTAAGCAGAAGTTATACGTGCAGATGGGTTCTTGCCAGGGACTGAGAAGTGGCAGATGTTCAAGTGCAAGTTCAGCATCAGAATGCCACAAATGCCTGTTTGTTCTTCTTAACTGTGACTGAGAGTGTCAACAGAGTACTCGGTTTGGAAAAGTAAGTAACTTTTTAGGCTAGATGGTTTGGTTGCCTCCTAGCTAGTTGATTTCTTGTGTTAAATGTTCAACGTAGCATGCAGAAAACATTTCCACTGTTGAGCAGCATCTCCAAGTGGTTTTTGTTTGAGTAGTAAAATCAGTTCTGTCAAGGATGTTGCTTGCAGTTTGCAGTTGGAAAAAGTACTTGCCCTAATCAGTTATTCATTTCATCATTCCTTTTCCTACACAGTGTTAGTTTAAATTCTAAGCAGTAGTGATGTAACATGTATTTTGCTGCAACAGTTGATTAAGAAGCGTCTTTCGGTCTGCAGTGAAAACAGAGCATGATTTCATAAAGTAGTTTCAGTGGCTCCAATGTTCTATAGTTAAAGGAAAAAATATCTTATTTTGGAAAGGAAAGAGAAAATGGAAACCTACTTTTTTACAAAGTACAACAAAGTTCGTAATCTTGCCCTCTATCTATAGAAACAATTCCACTATTTGCCACTAGATGGTGCTTCAAGCACAGTTGTTTGTCCTTGACTGGTGTGTATACTCAGTAGGGTTTGGCTTTTGTGAATAGGGGAGGAAGAAGAGTTTGTTACAGATGCAGATAAATTCACTTGAATTCTGTTGTCAGTTTCCATTTAACATTAGAATTTGGCACTGAACCTTGCAAAGTTCATTCTGTTAGCATGCGAGTTGAACTAGTTGCAGACACGCCATTGTTTTTAAAAATAGTAGTGCACAGCAGGAGCTGATTTGAGCTAGCTTGCTTACCCTTTGTCTGGACTGCATTTTTTGTTTTAACTTGACACTTGTAGTCTTGTCGTGCATGGAAATGCAGGAGAATCTACAGCTTGAGTTGCAAAGTTCTGTTTGCGTTCCAGGGCTCCTGTGGGTGCAGAGTTGTGCAGTGTGACAAATGAGAACTGGTCATTGGAAGGAAAAAGTTGATGTTTCACCTCTGCTTGGTCTTGCTGTGGCTCCTGCTTCCTACATTGCTGTGTATGTCAGACTACTGGTAACCTTTGGTAGTTCACATTTTTCCTTTATTGAAAGAGATATTGCAAAGAAATTAACACAGAAAAAAAGTCTGAAATCTGAGAAGTTGGCATTTTTCTTCCTGCCAATAAGTGATTCTTTTAACTGGTGTATTTTCTACTTTGTTTCGTAATCCAGTTTCCATAGACTCCTGTGGTGGTTTCAAACAGATGTGTGGCGAAGTCTGGACTGGGTAAAATGCTAAGGAAATAGCCCACAGAGAACATGATGTGGGCTGTAGCTTAAATATATTTTTAGGGTCTCTCTAATGTTATTTCCACGTTACAGCTTTTAAAACAGTGCTTAAATTATTTCCTAGACTTCGGTGGTTTATATATTCAGTTCAGATAAGCACAACTTTTTATTTATAGTAGAATACAGAAAATATCTCTAACAGTAGTAGGAATCTGAGCCAGGTTTGTAATTGCTTTGTTATGCTCAAATTGTTAGCTGACGTTATGTGCTGAGAACTCAAGTTGGGATGGTCACCATGCCTCTGCTGCTACTTGGGTACATCCACTGTTCTTTGAGGAAATCTGGTTTAGTTAACTCATTACTTTCAGTCAGCAGTAGTTGAGAGAGCTAGAACTTAATGTTAGATGGTAAATGTGTCCTGTGGTGAGTGTTTTGATAGCAACTAGAAACACATGTTAAGGAGCTTAATTGGCAGTGACTCTCCACAATGGAAAAGCCAGATTTTTCAAGGCTTTGGCTTCCTTTGAGAAAAAGGACGTAGTGGTTATTAGGTTCTTTTGAAAAATCCAAAGTTTTTGGGGTTTCATTTTGTTGTAAAACTTTGTCTTAATGAACTGAGCTTTTCTTTGTAATTTAAAGGAGGATGCAGGAGAACGGTTGCAAAACTGTCAGGTGTGTGTGCATACACATCTATATTAATAAACACAAAATAGGAAAATCTGAGCTGAGTAATTACAGAGAAATAAACAGCACCGACAAAACAAACTTTTGAAGTACATATACAATTCCTTCTATTTTTCAAGCATGCACCTGAATTGGTTATCTGTAATTAAATTAACATCTGAGGAATACAATGTAAACTAAAGAGCGATTTCCTCATTTTTGTAATAGCTAAAAAGGTTTTTCAGTGTGAAGGAATGTTTTTTGCACTTCTCCTGCTACATGATGTGTGCTGTAATACAGCATTTAAGCAGTGACTGACTAGAGAATACATCCATCTGCAGTGTGTGGAACATGGCTCTTTCATGGCGTTGATGGCTGCAAGTGAACACCTTAATATGCTATCGCTTTATATGGGTGCTCACAGGCTGAGTCAGAAGAGCTCTCAGTGATGCATTTCTCCAGCCATATAGGAAAACCTTCCTTTCAAATTCACAACCAAACTAATTTCTATGGTCCAGTTTGAAGATGCAAACAAATAGTTGACACCAGTCAAAACAGTTGACTGCTGGGCATTAGGGAATGAATATGTTTTATGAGTTGCTCAGTGTTCTTGAGCCCGCCAACAAAGCCTGTGTTCTTTTTTCTTTTTGCCTTCATTTAAGCTGCTGTGCCCAAGCAAAGACACACAAAAGACTGTAAAACTCCATTTGCTTTGCATTTCTGTAGTCTTTTCTTGTTTAGAGCACAAGACAAGCAATAAATGAAATGAGCTGAAGGAAGCCAAGTGTTTATTTTCTCAGTCTGTTGAATTGAGATGCAAATCTAAGTGTTCACAGAAAAAGATAAGTAAGATTTTACACTTCTCTTTGCAGTTTGATAGGTAAGGACTTCTAAATTTGGAAACTGAAGAATTGCAGTGCTCTTGATGGCTGTGTAGGAAGTTTATAAAATGAGTAGGTGCAGTGGGTTGACCTTGGCCAGCAGCCAGCCACGCTCTCTCACTCCTCTCCCTCAGCAGGGCAGAAGGACAAATAAAGATGAAGAAGCTCCTGGCTTGAGATAAGGACAGGGGGATTGCTCACCGATTTCCATCGTAGCCCAAACAGACTTAACTTGGGAAGGTTAATTTACTACAAGTCAAAAATAAGGGTAGGACAGTGAGAGTTAAAACTAAAAGCACCTTTTTCCTTCTCCCCAGAAAGGTGAGCTTTGCTCCCAACTCCTCCTTCACTCTTCTTTGAGCAACACAGTAGAGTCCATAATACTTTGTCTCTTCTGCTCCATCCTCCTTGCACCCCCCCCTGTTGTCCAGCGGGGAACCATACCACAGGGTGCAGTCCTTCAGAAAAGGACTGCTCCAGCAAGGATCCCCAAGGACCAAAGTTCCTGATGGACCACATGCTCCATCTTGGGCTCCTCTTCATGGACTGCAGCTCCAGCCCAAGGCCTGCACCTGCAGGAACTCTCCATGGGCAGTGGCTTCCTTCAGGATTTGCCTGCTGCTCCTGCACTGATTGCAGACCTGTTTGTCTCACAGCTTTCTCATTCCTCTCTCAGAGGCTGCTCCTGCAGCACTCTTCCTTTTGTTCCCCCAAACACTTTGAATTGCCAAAACTTCAAATAAATAATAAACCATTAGAGTAGGATAGCTGATGATGCACATCACTTACCTCATAATGTTTTTGCATGCTTGTGGTGTGGAAATTGCCTTTTCCTGAGCTTCCAGCATCACTAGCTAAAGTGAGAATGGATCAAGATATCAGAGATACGGTATCACCATGTGGGTGTCTTCTGGAATCAACATGCTGTAAAGAGGGAGAGGAATAGTATGAGAGGTGTGAACATAATGAAGAGCTGCACTGCTTCTCAAGTAAGTGTCCTAGTGTCCAAAGTTGTTGCAGACTGGCTTACCTAGGGTTGCATGAAGGGTTTTCCTTGAAGTTCAGTGACATGAAGTTCAGTAGCAGAACATGACTTTTCGGAAGGGGAAGGAAACCTTTCTGATGTTGGTGCCATCAGAGCACGGTTGTCTGTGCTGGCAGCTTACTCTTCTGGTTTGGGCTTTGGTCAGTGCTGTGATCGCTTGCAATTTAGCTTGACTAGAATTGGAAGATTCAGCTAGTGAACATGAAATAGAATCCTCTGGACAAGAGACGTGAACTTATTAAATCTTATCCTTTCTTTATGTTATCACCACTTTTGTGTTGTATTACAGAGGGGGTAATTACAAGGAAGGAAAGCTAATTATGAAAAAGTTTTTCCACAATCTGAACTTGAAATTTTAATGCTGACAAAGCAGGGGCTCCCATAGGGTGCAGTAGGCTATAAGCTGAAGAAACTAAGCACTATTCCTGTATTTCAGTAAGCGCCAAGTCAGCTCTGAGGCTAATTAATCAAAACAAATTTACAATTAAGTCCAGGAAGGAAGACTAATTAAGTAGCCGGTTAAGAAGAAGTGCTGAAGGAGGGATCAACCTTAAGGGGAAAGTATGAGACTCCCAGTATTGGCCCATGAAGGACAATTAAGTGATAATTGCAGAGGCCTTTCTGCATCCAGCAAATGCTCTCTGACTTCATTATGGTTGATTTTCTTCATATTAGAAGCACACGTTTGCCTCTTAAGCAACTCAGCTTTACTGTGCACTCTTAAGGAAACTCACAGTGCAGAAGTTGGTGCAGGAATTTGAACACGGCTGCCTGACTTGAGCAGAATTCTAGCTAGCAAAAAAAGCCTCAATATGTTTTGAAGAAAAAGCAGTACTTAAACATTTGCTTTTTTTGCCTTTGTTCAGTAGTGTACCGAGTCCCATCTTAGCATCCTATTTAACCTTTCCAAACAAATTACTTTGAGTGGATTATCTCATCAGAATTTAGAACAGCTTCATTTTGTTTGGTTGCTAAGAGCACTTAAGTTCACAGAAGTCATTACCTTGTCATGAAATGGCTTCTGTTGCTTACATCCAACACCCACGCTGCCACATTGCATGACATACTTGTGTTTCTCGATGGGGGGGGAAAAAAAGAGGAAAAGGGGCTTATTGCTTATAGTAATACTGTTTTTACTGAAAATAATTTAGCTATTCTTCTGAAGGGTTTTTTAAGCTTGCATTTGTTTTGCTGCAAAGCTCAACTCTCTGGCAAGATGCTAAGAGTTGCAAATGAGGTGTGCGCCCCAATATCTTCCACCTGTCCTTGGCCATTTCCGTACAACTATGTGTGCAGATAAAGTACAAATAGATTTTTTAATTTATCGAATATATGCATGGTCTAAAAATTTGCTTAAGTGTCCAGGTTCTTCTCTTGACTTTTCTCGATCTCAAATTATTCCTGAAACTGTAATACTGAAAAGTATTACATACATTACAAAAGAGTTGATCACAACTTCCTTTTCTTTGTGGAAATCTATACACACGTGCTACCGGTGTGATGCACTGTATCCTGCTATGCAAGCAGCAAGCAAACCCTGCCTTATCTGTCCAAGGTATGTCTTTGTGTCTCCTTTTGCCCCTTGTAGTGGCTGTGTAAGGAGGCGTTTGCTTGCCACCATTTCAATTCTCTCAACTCTTGTATCGAGTTAGAATATTCTCTTCCTACATTTTTTGTTTTGCAGCCTAAAGTAATTTGGGGGAGGGGGAATATCCCAGTGCCCTCTTCAAAGGCCTCTTTTTTTTTCGTTAGTGCTGTTTGCAGTGACTATTGCTTTTTCTAATTCAGTTCCAGGTATTTGAATTATTTCAGAGGTGTTCCTTTGCCTCCTCTCCTTCAAGCTTTGTACAAGGCCTGGCAACGCTCCCAGTTCTTGTGCTGAGAGAAGTGATGCAATGCTTCCTTTGGCCTCTGTCCTCTTAAAGACTTCATAGTTTTAATCCCAAGAAGGTTGGCTTAGGACACTGCTGGCAAGGTGTTTATCATTGTCATCTGCCTTTTTTCAGACTGCGGAAGCAGAACTGACACCTCTCCAGGCACACATGGTTGTCCTTCAGCCATATCCCTCAAGCATGAGGCTGGCTCTGCATTGCTAAAAGAATCCTTTTCAGTGCCATTTCACCTGGCCAAACATAACACAGAGCATCAACGTGTGCTTTCTGCACCTCTTGTAGCACTAATTCAGCATGCTGGTGATATCTTTTGCCTTGGCACAATTTTTCTGTGGCTCTGCCATCACTTAGGCACCACGCCATGTCCTGATTTTTGTATTGGCAGCCTAGACCAGGCATTCACCTGCTCTTACATCTTCATTCCTGTTGCCTGTGGGAATGCTGTTTGGCACAGAGGTCTAGCATGGGAGTTTGTGCCCCCTGCTGTGGATTTGCATGTGCACAAATATCATAGAATCATAGAATTGTTTGAGTTGGAAGGATCCCTTAAAGGTCATCTAGTCCAACTTCCCTGCAATGAACAGGGGTGCCTACAGCTACATCCAGTGCTTAGAACCCTGTCCAGCCTGACCTTGAATGTCTTCAGGCATCCACTACCTCTATTTCCTCCTTTAGTTTGAAACAGTTTGTCCTTGTCCTGTCACAGCAGACCCTACTAAAGAATCTGTCCCCTTCTTTTTTTATAGCCCCACTTTAGGTATTGAAAGGCTGCTATCAGGTCACCTCGAAGCCTTCTCTTCTCTCAGCCTGTCTTCGTAGGAGAGGTGTTCCGTCCCTTGGGTCATTTTTGTGGTCCTCCTCGGGAAGTGCTTCAACAGGTCCATGTATTGAGGACTGCACATCTGGACACAGTACTCCAGGTGAGGTCTCACCAGCTCAGAGTAGAAGGGCAGGATTACTTCCCTTGACCTGCTGGCCCTGCTTCTTTTGATGCAGCCCTGGGTACGGTTGGCTCTCTGGGCTGAGGGCACACTAGTGGCTTGTGTTTGTTCAGCTTCCAGTGCACCAGTACCACCAGTTTTTTTTTCAGCAGGGCTGTGCTCTATCCTTCCAACCCCCAGATTGTACTGATAGCAGGGGTTGCCACACCCAGGTGCAAGACCTTGCGCTTAGATTTGTTGAACTTCTTAAGGTTCATCTGGGCCCACTGTTCAAGCCTGTGTAGGTCTCTCTGGATGGCATCCTGTCCCTTTGGGCACATCAACCACTCTACGCAGGTTGGTGTCATCCGCAGACTTTGAGGGTGCACTCAACTCCACTGTCAGTGTCACTGATGAAGATATACAAATACTGACCCCCGAGGAACACCACGCATCACTGATCTCCATCTGGTCATTGAACCACTGAGCTCCACTCTCTGAGTACGATATTGCAACCAGTTCCTTGTTCATTGAACTGGGAAGAATGTTATGAGGGACCATGTCAAAGGCCTTACTGAAGTCCAAATAGATGACATCAGTGTCTCTTCCCTTGTCAACTGATGCAGTTAAGCCATCATAAAAAGCAACAGGGTTGGTTAGGCAGGACCTGCCCTTGGGTGAAGCCATACCTGTTCTCCCATATCACTTCCCTCTTTTTCTTGTGCCTTAGCACAGCTTCCAGGAGGATCTGCATCATGATCTTCTCCAGCACAGAGGCGAGGCTGACAGCTTGGTAGTTCCCTGGGTCATCCTTTCCACTGTTCTTAAAAATTAGTGCTATATCTTTTTTCTAGTAACCAGAGACTTGACCTGACTGCCATGACTTTTCAAATATCATTGAGAGTGGCTTGGCAACCATGTCAGACAGTTCCCTAGGGACTCTGGGATGCATCTCATCAGGACCCATAGACTTATGGATGTTCAGGTTCCTCAGGTGGTTGTGAACCTGATCATCACTTACAGCAGGAGGGGCATTGCTGCCTCAGTTTCTGTTTTTTGAACTATCTACTAGAGGGTTGCATGTAGAACAACCACTAGTGAAGACTGAGGCAAAAATATTGAGTACCTCAGACTTCTCCTTGTCTGTTACTAGTCTAAGTGTATTGATCATTAAGGGGTGATATGCTGTCTTGGACTTTCCTTTTCTGGTTGATGTACCTTATAGAAGTCTTTCATACCCTTCTTTCTGCCCCTTATCAAGTCCAGTTCCAGTTGGACCTTGGCTTTCCTGACCCCATTCCTACACAGCCTAGCAGCTGCCTTATACTCTTCCCATGGTACCTGTCACTGCTTCTACTGCCTGTGCATTTTCTTCTTGCTCTGCAGTTTGACCAACAGGTCCTGGTTCAGCCATGCTGGCTTCTTGCCTTTCTTTCCTGACTTCCTCCACCTGGGGATAGAGAGCTCTTGTGCCCAAAGGAAAGCTTTCTTAAAGATCTGCCAGCTCTGCTGTGCTCCCTTGTCCTTGAGGGCCGATTCCCAAGGGGTTTTGTTGAGTAACTCCCTGAAGAGTTGAAATTTGGCTTTCCTAAAATTAAGCTTCTTGATTTTACTTTTTGTCTGTCTGATATCCCTCAAGAGTGCGAACTCCACAATTGTATGGTCAGTATGGCCCAGCAGCCTCCTGTCCTCATGTCATCAATCAGTTCACTCACACTGATGTGCAAGAGGTCCAGCACCGTTTTCCCTCCTGGTGGGACTATTACCTATCTCATGAAGTTATCCTCAATACATTCCAGGAGCCCCCTGGATCACCTTTAGCTTGCTATGCTACTTTTCCGGCAGATATCTGGGTGGTTGAAGCTCCCCAACAAGATGAAAGCCTGTGAATGTGAACCCTCCTGTAGCTGGAGGAAGGTTTTATCAACAGGCTCCACTTGATCCGGTGGCCTGTAGTAGACCCCAACCACAAGGCTCCCTTTGTTGCCTCAGTCTCTAATTCTCACTCGTAGGCTTTTGACTTGCTCATGGCCATTCTTCAGGGACATGATCTTCACGTTATATTCCTTCCTTGATGCAGAGGCTGATGCCACCTCCTCTTCTTCCTTGCCTGTCCTTGTTCTGAACAGCTTGTAACCATCAACAGCCACGTTCCGGTCATGGGAATCATGCCACCAGATTTGTGATGGCAATGGCATTGTGGTTTTCCAGTAGCACAGTGGCTTCCAACTCTGGTTTGTTTCCCAATCTGTGTATGTTGGCGTAGAGGCACTTCAGCTGAGCACCTGGTCTTGTGACCTTCTTCGAGGATAACTCCTTAATTCCTCTGCAGTGTTTACCTTCAGTCTTCCTGTTCCCTTCATCATTGTATCACCTTGTCCTTTTAACTTGGCTGTGATATCCTGTGTCATGGGCAGGCTTGCTATCGTCTCCCTCCCTCTTCAAACCTAGTTTAAAGCTCTTTCAATGAGCTCTGGCAGCTCCTGGGCCAGAATTCTTTTCACCCCTTTTACCCAAGTGGACCTCATCAGCAGCCATCAGGCTGGCACAGAATAACTTGCCCCATGGTCAAAAATTCCTATGGTGGCACCTGCTTCTTAACCATGTATTTATCACATGGATTTTCCTGCTCCTCTCACTATCCCTTGCTGCCACATGAAGGGATAGAGGAAAACACCACCTGTACTCCTGCACTGTCCATTAACTGCCCCAGTCCCATGAAGTCCTTTTTGATTGCCCTCAGGCTTCTTTCAGTGACTTCATTGCTGCAAGCCTGAACTATCAGTAAAGGATAATGATCAGAGGGGCAAACTAGACTAGAGTCTTAGTAATGTCCCTGCCCTAAGCAAAAGGGAGGCAGCACGCTTCACTACGGGTGGTATTTGGCTGACATGGGGTCATATGCCCTTTCACACTCTGTTGCTGCCTGACTTTTCTGATCTAGAATTCTTTTCTTGTGATTTCTGTGGTGTCTGAAGAGGAACCCGGACTGAGTAAGCTGCGAGCTGTGTGTGGCCTTTCAGGATCACTGGCTGTACACCATTGCTCATATTGCCAGTGTGTTTTTTTCAGTACCTCTGGCAGCAGAGTGCGAGCCACAGTTGGCTTTCACTTGGAGGAGCATCCAGTACACCTGGAATCAACTAACCCAGAGGAGGAAGCACAGCCCTGCCATTTACCATAGGCTGATCCAGACTGCCTTGGAAAAGGGGGAGGCTCCTGAATGCCTGCAATACACTGATCATCATGTATCCTCACGTGGGTTGAATAGCAGAGGAAGTTTTTGAGAAAGGGAAGAAAGTAATCCACATCCTTCTGGAAGCCAGTTTTGCCATAAAACAGAGGAAGGTCAAGGGACCTGCATGGAAGATCCAGTTCTTAGGAATAACATGGCAGAATAGACATCATCAGATCCTTATGCATGTGATCAACAGAATAACTGGTCTATCCACACCAACTAGCAAAAAGTTTCCATGAGCTTCCTTAGGCGTTATGGACTTCCAGAGAATGTGTACTCTGGATTACGGTCTGATTGCGAACTCTCTATATCAAGTGACGTTTGGCTTGAAAAACCAAGTCTTGTGGTGACATGGCACCCCAGGTAGAATTGAGTCAGACAAGGGGACTCATTTCTGAAACAACCTTGTAGACACCTGGGCCAAGGAGCATGGTACTGAGTGGGTATATCATGTGCCTTATCGTGCACCAGCCTCTGGACTGTTAAAGATTACACTGAGAGCAATGGGTGCTGGGATGTTCAAACTTCGGGGTGCACAATTAGCAAAAGCTACATGGTTAATCAATGCTCAGGTCTGCCAGTCAAGCTGACCCTGCCCAGTCAAAGCTATTACATACTGTAGAGAGAGAGAACATTCCCGTAGTGCACATGGCAAACATCCTGGTCATGGAAGAAGTGTTAGCGTTGAAACTGTGTGTAGCTTTGACAGCTCCAAACTTTGTATGGAGGAACATGTTTGTTAGAGACCGTGTTAAATTGAATTAGACTAATGGGCTTTTTTTTAAGTCATAATTGATTCGACACTAATATTTTTATTGATTTGTCACTGGAGTATGTGGATGCTCTAAAATCTTTGCTGCTGTGAATAGAATAGGAAGTTGTTACTGACTAGTAACTAATGTTATAGCACAGAGGTGTTTCATTGTTGTTTTTTAACTGAAGATTGTGTTAATTTGGATGAGCTTATTTCTATTCTTTTTGTTTTTTAGACCACTTGCAGGAAGCGTGTTGTCAGGATCCTCTTCCCCATAAGTTCACCTTCAGATTGAAGATCGTCTAATGGGAGGGAGTTCTAAAGAACACTGTTAACTACCATCCAGGTAGAAATATATCCCAGTACTGGGAGCACGTAGTTTCACTGGTCTTAAGAGATTTTCCTGCTCTGTAAATTGTAAATAGATGATTTGTTACAAGTTAGTTTTTCTTTCTTGTCAATAAATGTTAAATAATACAAATCCATTTTGATTTCTTTGCCTTTCTAAATCATTTAAAAGTGAATTTTCTGGTGGTTGATGGAAGGTTGAATTTGCAAGTAATCGTGTGAAAATGAGGAGCTTGACTTGTAAGTATATGTGTATAATGTGAGCTACGTTGAGTGGTTACAAGAACGTCACCAGTGCAATCTGTTAACTCTTCCAGTGGAGTTGCTCAAACTTCTAAAAGTAGTTTGTAAGTTAAATATGCCAATAGAGATTGTCTTTGAAAAACAGCGTTCCTGACTGAGTGGCTTTGGTTCCAGTGTGGATCACCGCTGTTATTGCCGTAGGTGTACAGGAACTCCAGCTTACAATGTTGTAGGATCTTTTAGTTTAGAGGTAAGTCACAAACAGAGCTGAACTGCTGCACTGTCATCATCTTTCAGTGCTTTTGAGATCCGACGTTTGATAACTTGTCCGTTAGTTTTTCATTTGCTGGGAATGTCAGTTTTTAGTATTTTTCTTTTTTTTTTTTTCTTAATCTCCTGGGAATTTCACTCTGCATAGATCTATTATTAATTCTATGGCAATTCTCAGGTGTTTTCTCAAAAATCTCAATGTCAGTAGCAAAAGTAGGTCTGTCTAGGAATCATTCAAAGCCCAGATTGAGCTCAGGTATACAGTGCGTAGCACTGGCAGTTGGTGGGGGTTTTTGTGTTTGTTTATAATGCACTTTTGCCACAGCTCAACTCTGTTTTTATTATAAACTAAGTGTTGCGGGGTTGTCTGACATTTAGAACTTTGGAGTTTGGAACAGTATTAAAACCATTCTGGCACTGCAGAAAAAAATTGTGAGGGTGGGAGAGTGAGAATAAATGTTCTCCTGAGCAACGGTGACCTATGCTAAAAATGACAGTGTACTGAGGTATGTAAAGGCTACAGAAATAAAAAGAGCAAGAGGGATTTTCCACTCTTGGAATGTTCTGTTAACTCCCATCAGCCATGCCCTCACAGCACTGGTTAGCATTCTGCCAGGAAGGGCCTCGTTGAAGGCCAGACTTTGTACCTGCAGTTTTAGTACTTCTTGACGCCCTGTATCAATTCCAGATTGTATTTACAACTAAAGGAATGGAGAATCGGGCTTTAGATTAAGACTCCCAGCCTTCATAAAACTCATCCTGCATTCTGCCTCTTTTGCCTGTGTGGGAAGTGTGTGCATGTACCCATTAGTGCGGGATGCGGGAAGGGGATGCTATATTTGCACAGGGAGCCTAAAACTGATGCAAGTGCTGCTTTGCTCTTACAGGCTGCTGATTAGGTTGCTTTGTTGAGTCCCTTGAGCAGGAAATGAATATCAGGACTCTCTTCCCTTCCCTTGGATGTCCAGTCAGGGTCATGCTCTCTTGTGCTTGTGGTCTAACATGAGGAATCGTTACTGCTTTTCTTTTCCACTCTGTTGTAAGTA
Source organism: Gallus gallus (assembly GCF_016699485.2). NCBI lineage: Eukaryota > Metazoa > Chordata > Aves > Galliformes > Phasianidae > Gallus > Gallus gallus. Next base: position 51,082,988 of record NC_052535.1, on the reverse strand, counting down.
GGAGCGGAGATGCCTTCATCTGGAGCAATCCATAACATCGGGTTTTTTTAATTGGGTCAAATCAATGCATTGGACAGAAACAAAGCAATAGCCACGTATATAACATACTGCATTCTGCTAAGCAGGAAGTAACACACCTTTTTCTTTGACCTGCCTTAAATCTGATGAATCAGTCAGAACGTGTCCTTCCTATACCTGTTAGACTCAGTCATAACTACATAGAAGTTCCAGTGAAATCTGTACGTTGACTCAGTTTTAATTTTCAGGCAGCATTGAGTCTTTGTCTTGGATCTTTGTACTGATTATCTTTTTGGGGGGAGGGAGGGATTGTGGGGTGCCTTTTCAGTTTTTCCAGTGACCATAAATGAGATTCACGTCAGTGGAAGGTCTGAAATGTGTCACAAGTTTTAAGGTGTGATAAACAGGTAAAGTGGACAATTTGTAGGGCATGGGAGAAGGTGACGGTATATTTCTTCTGCATGTAGTAAATTTCCACTTTTTCTCTTAGTGCATGGAAACCAAAGTACAAGCTACTTGGAATGCATTTATGGACATAAAGGGAAATCGTTCTTCAAGCAGTAACACATCTTCTTGAGCAACAGTGCACAGGTACTAAGGTAACAGTTTAGCTGCTGCTAAATACCAAGACCAGTTTGTGCCTCAGACACTCAGAGGAGTGACCAGCTGTCTTGATTGTTCACACTATAACCCCGTTTAATCTCCCAGGCTGCAACACATGCGGCAGGTAAATACTAGACATGAGAATATCAGGAATTAAAGAATATCCAGAACTTAGAGCTCCCCTGGCACAACAGAAGCGACCTGAGACTGCAGAGGAGCTCAGGGTCACGGTGGCAGTACCAGTGTCCAAAAGTTATCCCAATCTGCTGCTTTTGTGCTGCCACACAGAGGAAGGAGACAGGTTATCCAGTGGTCTAGAATGGTTACACTGTAGCTCAGTTACACCTACAGTATATAACTTACTGGCACCAAATGTGCCACGAGCTATAGAACTGTTGCTCTGTTGTTACCTAATTCTGAACATTTGTGTCTTGAGATGTGGTAGATATAAAAGCAAATGCTTATATCCAGAGCTTGAGAGCAGCCTCAGAAGGTCTGCATTGTCTGGTGATGATAGAAGAGGTTATTAAAAGTCACACTTATTGTATGCTTTTGGCAGCTCAGGATTGGTTTTGCCATTTTAGTCTGTGGTATTTTCAGTACCTCGAGGTACGAGGATCCTTCTCTCCTGTGGGAAGCAAATTGGTTATGCTGGTATGTGGTCTGCTGGTGTAGAACTGACTGCTTTCTCATGTTATTCAGCTGTTACTAAAATAAGACTCGCTCCTCTGCAGATAAGCAGTTTAAACTCATCTGTTAAGGCTTGTGCAATCTTTTTTCCCTTTTCTATTCCAAGCTGGGTATTATCCTCACACACGTATGCTTCAGGATATACATCGGACCAGGGCCAAATGCTTTGCAGCCTAAGAAATTAACTGTAGATTGAGTTGCTTACGTTGTGCAAAGAAAACCAAAGGACAAGGTATGGAAAGCTGTCTACCTGCCTCTTTGGACACCAGGGAAAACTTTCCTGTGCTGCAGTAACCTTGCTTTGTTTCTGGTGCTACCTCAGCCTGGTGAAGCTCCATCGCCCCCTGGTCCTGCTGCCGGCGTACCTGTTTTCTGGTGCTCTGAGATCCCACTCTGTAGCAGGTGGAGAGCAGCTCTTTTTTTTTTTAGCTCAGATTAAATGCATTTCTTCTGACTTTTTTTCCCCTCATAAAGGAAACGAACATAATTTACAGAGACTTCATCCAGCTCTGAGGATTTATAGGCTTGGAGTCCTATGTTTGATTATTTTAAACTTGCAGCATAAAAATCAGGCCGCTTCAGGTTGCTATCTACTAAATGTGGGGAGAAAAGGCACTTGGGTACTCACCCACAGAGCCAAGGGAACTTGAGCAAGATGCAGCCTGGTACAGCTTTGAGATTCCCTGCTGCTGGTTACATTTCAGTCTCTCCCTCACATTCATACCATGTGAGTGGTGGAACTGACAAAAATATTAACAGGATAGTGATTGGTGTCTGTTCCCTTCTCTCCTTGAACGTAAATGGGGAGTACAAATGATTTGACCAGAATAAATAAGTCAGGTGTTTCTTTGGATTGGTTCAGTAGCCGGTGACAGATCCTGTTCTGGGAGCACACCCCGCTGCACTGCCCTGGGCTCCAGAAGAAAGGCACCGGAGGGGAACACCACGCCAAGCTGTTGGCAGCATGCACACAGGTTTGTACTCTACCAAAGGAGGCCAGCACGTACCAGCAACCTGCCTTCCTTTCCTGTGCAGGAGGTATCCGTTCATTTTTTGTTTGCACAGTTCTGCTGGGGGCAGTGTTGGCTTTATAGCTGATTCTGCTTTTGGAAGCTCTCTGCTCAATCCAACAGATTATTTGCTCTTTTACATTATTCAAATCTTTGTACTGAGCCTTCTGCTCTCCACTGACTTGCTTTTGCAGAGGTTTGTTCCTGTGATCATGCTTAGTGCTTTCTTTTGATTATTATTCCATTTTGAATGGATTGAGGAGACTTGTCTTCTTGTTTATATCCATAGAAACTGGAGCAAAGGGATTTTAGTCACTAAATTTACACCTAGGTAGCGCTGCTATCACAGTAGCTGTCTGTTTCATACAGACGTATATTGTGAGCCTGTGTTTACCAATGATAGTGACTAAACTCCTTATTTTAGAATACATTTTAGCCAAACTGCTGCTCTCAGAGTGCTAAAAGGGTTATGTTTCGGTGGAGCACATTCAATGGCTCCAGAACAAATATTGCAAAAGGTAGTGCCTCTGCAAGTGAGATTGTATTTGAATGTATTATGGCAGACAGTTAAAAGGTACACCTAAATGGAAGCAGTCACATATATAGAAAAGAGCTAACGTTTAACTCAGCATCCTTCCTGAACGTTAGCAATATTAGTCTTGTGTAGGTAGCTAAGTCATCCCTTCTTGTTGCCTGCATTGCTTCCTTAATCAAGTATAAATACAAGCTCTGTGTGGGGAGTGGTATTTTTTTTCCCCCGTGCTCTGTAGCTGAAGTTGTGTGATCTCAGGACATAGCTTCTGTTTTCCACTAGAGGCCAATAAAGTGTAAGACAAGACAGCTGCAAGGCTTTAAGCAGAAAACACCCTCATTTTTTTCCCTTCCAGACCTGTTGCTCAGCTGTTGTATTTATCTTAATAATTTTTTTCTTTCAAAAATGGTTTGCCCTCTAATAAAGTGGAATTCAATTGCCAATTCTTCCTTCCAGTGTTTTGTTCCCAAAACCTTCAAGGAGTTAAGAGTTGTCCTCTTGACTGGTGTTTTCCTTCCATGTTTTCAGTTCTTAGTTAACCCTGGAACAGCCTCCACAGAATAAGTGGGTCATGAAAAAGGCTCTGGAAACAGAATAGCAATGTCAGTACTGTGGTCTTTTAAGAGTTTCAGGAAACGCTATGGCTAGCTACTCCATTTTTCTGGGGATCATCCCAGACAAGGTGCGTTCAAGCCAGCAGCATCCCATTGCAGCTGAAGAGCAGGGGCCCATCCATGCTTTGTCATCAGTCAATCTGGGTGCTGCAGCCTCCTGGCTCCTTGGGTCTTCTCTCAGTCCCAGGTAACAGAACCACTCTGTTGCAGTTAGGAGGTTCAGGACAGCCAGAAGTCCTCAGATACAAAGAAGGTTGTGCCAGCTCTGATGCAGACAAGAAGCAGTTTGGGACAGCTCTTGTTGGCCTGGGAACTATGCCATGTTTCCTAAATTAGCAAGGAATAGCTCTTCCTAACATCAGAAACATTTACAGCATGACAAAAGCACTTATTTGCCAAAGAAGCCAGATTGAAAGGCCTCAGGTAGCCTGATTTAGTGGGTGATGACCCTGCCGTAGCAGAGGTTTGGAACTAGGTAATTCTTATTGCTCCTTCCAGCCTAAGATGCTGAAATGGGCTGCCCAGGGAGCTGGTGGAATCGCTGTCCCTGGAGGTGTTCAAGAAACGTTTAGATGTTGTACTGAGAGACATAGTTTAGTGGGAAATATTGGTGATAAGTGGATGGTTGGACTGGATGACCTTGGAGATCTTTTCCAACCGTGGTGACTCTGCGACGATTCTCGATACTGAAATGTTCAGGATTTGGCTGCTGCTTAGCAAGGGTCACATGTATGTGTAATCCCTGTTGCATTGCTCCTGGGCCTGGTCATAGTACTGTGCTTTGGTTACTTCTTCTAAACCTGTGAAATGGCCCTGAAGATCGTGGTGAATTTGCCTTTAGAAGTAGCTAGGCTTCTCCCTTTTTTTTTTTCCTTTTTTTTTTCAGGGTATGCTGCCATGGTAGGATTGCAGCTCAGGAGAACATTACCCTGCCAGCTTTAATCTGAGTGTGACCTGCAGGGCACGTGTGGTGGCTTGGCTTAACGCACCGCTTTTAGCCAGAGCACCCACAAACCCGGACACACAGCAGGACGGGTGCTGCGAGGTGCATACCTCACACGTGTTCTTCAAGAATGTGAAGGTTGCAGTACTGCAGTGTTTGCCAGGTAAATGCCTCTGGAAACCTACCCTGTGCTGCCAGTGGCTGCAGTGAATGTTGTATGCCTTCCCATGAGCTGAAAAAAAGTGGATACGTTATTATTGTTTACTCTTCGCTAACACCGGTGTAACATAGCAGGGAGTCTCGAGCAGCAGCAACAGCTTCCTGGCCATTATCCGCTGCTGCCGGTGGCTGTGTGTGTGCAGTGTGATGGTGTTACACTCGGGAAGGACCTGCTATCAGAGAGTGGTACCAGCTGGTGAGAACAGTGAGAAAAATGAAGCAGAGGAAATCTGGCTCGGCTTTATTTATCTCCTCATGTGAGCAGTGTCACAAACACTCCTGTGGCAAATAGCAGAAAATGAAAAAGAAGGAAGAAGTGTGACTGACATCAGCTTTTAATCGAGGAGTATGCAGCTATTTTTGCAAAATGAGCAATTTTGTCTATTGCTGGTTACACATGCTGTTTAATTCCTCTCGCTTTCCTGCTGTGCATCTTTTTCTCTGGTATGTGGAAATCAAATGGAGTGTCGTCAGGAGCCAATTTTTAACATTAGATGCTCCCCTGTATGCATGTGTTCAGATTTGCATGAAAGACTGGGACTTTTGGTACAAGGTGCTGTAGAAACAAAATGAAATAATATCTGCTCTACAGTGATTGTGTTCTAATTGACAAAGGGAAAGCGCCTGTGTGTAATTTTTCTGGTGTTTCTATGATGCTTGAAACAGTGGGGCCGGGGCTTGAAGTGTTGTTATAATTCAAGTCAGTGTTGATAATTCTGTGTTTTCTGGAAGAACGGTGTTGCAGAGTGACTTCCTGGCTGTAATTTGAGCAGGCTGAAGCAGGCTTGTGGTCTGAAATGTGAGCTGCAAGTTCCTTGGCAGGGTTTCAAGACGAGCACATCTCTCTCTGCTGAGGTTTGCCACATCGGAAAGGCTCAAATGAGAGAAGGGACTTGGGGTCTTCTCCTCGCCTTAACCCCGAGGGGCTGTTTCACTTGGCAGGTGACAGTCCCTTCCTGCACAGCTGCTTTGCCCACCTGTTTTCTCAGGGCAGGCGTTAATTCTGGAAGTTGATTATTGGGTCTGGAGAGAACATTGCCGGTGCTGGTGGTGAGAGGTGCAGCGGAGCTGGCAGCCCTGTGGCTGTGCTCAGGTTATGGCTCTGCATTGGGCCCTCGGCTGCCACTCTTCTGCAAACAACTGCATCAGGGCTCATTGCGAGCTGCTCTGCCCAGGGGAAACCCGCTCAGCTGGCACCTGCAGTGTTCTGTGCTGAGCCCTTCATGCCATCCCGGGTAGCGCGAGTCAGTGGGATGCCCGCAAATGAGCAGGAATGTTTGATCTGGTCCCGTAATTTTGTTAACTGTTTCTCCTTATATTAATTTACATTTGGATGATTCAGTAAGAAATTACAGCAGAATTTAATAACACTAATATTAAAAAATCAATATCAGGTCTGCATAGCTCCATCTGATTAGCAGTTTTTCCTCTTGATTAAATTATGCATTTTTAATACAAGCCCTTCGTTTGTCTGCGATAATGTGGCACTGCAGCCCTGTGTGCAAAGCGACCATATTGCAGAGCCCCCTTAGCTGCTGCTGGATGCAAATTTCCTTGTTTCTCAGGAGTTTTTTTCTGCACCCATCACACCGCTTGCCTTTGCTTGCCTAGAATAAAAGGTCATTGTAAATCTTGATTATTCTTGGAAGTAACTCACGCTTATTTCCTAGGCTTGATACGTTTCGTCCTCGAGTGCATCAAAAATAGATTTAATCAAACATGAAAATTTGTCTGGGAGAAATTGTTGGTAGTTCTTTCCGGTACTTTTTTCCATATAAAGTGGATTTTTTTTTTTTTTTTTTTTTGAGAAACACACAAACTGAATTTAAACTGTTTTTCATTTTGAGTTGGAGAGCAGAAGTGGAATAAGGTTATTTTAAGACTTTTTGTGCTAATTTTTACTGGGGTGGGAAATGAGAATTCATTCACCCAACTCTAATCTAAGTAAGTCATTCTTCAAGGCTGCTAGCAGCAAAGTGTGGTCAAAACAATGGTAGCAAGATTTAGGATCTCACTGAAATGCATAGTAAGATGTGTGTTGAGTTCAGTGATGCCCCATCCCTGGAGGTGCCCAAGGCCAGGCTGGATGAGGCCCTGGGCAGCCTGATCTGGTGGGGCAACCAGCCCATGGCAGCAAGCTGTGGGGCTCGGTGGCCTTTAAGATACCTTTGAACCCAAGCCATTCTGTGGTTCTGTGATTCCATGTGATTCGATACAATCAATTCCTGTGATTGTATGCCAGGACATCGTGTAGATAGGGTTAATGATTTAGCAGGTATTCCTCTTTCTGCAACCCCCGACATTTTAATTTGGAGTACATTTTGTGTGAGGTTGATTACAGATCCATCATTTTCTGTGTGTGTTGTAATAGGCGTGATCGGGGTCTCGGGATGTAACGTGTCAGGCTCCTCCCTATGTGTTAGGTACGTGCCACGTGTACCATCCAGTGGGCGTACACGAAGGGTTAAAAGATATATAAGTGCTTGTTAGAACTTAATAAACGCCATTTTGCCGCTCATCATATTGGTGTCACCTCGGTATTTGGCCAAGCCGCAGGCTCCCCTAAGCAACGAACATCACGGTTGCCTGCGAAAGGCAACAAGTGGTGACCCCGACGTGATGCTTAGGGGAATGAGTCGGCTGTCTGCTTGACGGGGCAGGAGCCCACCGCGGAGCGTTAGCACTTGCTGGGCGGTGGAAGCCGGGGGACAAGCCCGGGGACAGAGGGAATCTGCAGTCACCCCTCTGTCGGTGGAGGTCGCGGACGAGCGACAGATATACCCTCCGGAATCATGCCGGAGAAGAGCCTGGGATCCTGGTCTCAATCGGGAGGAGGATCGGGGGCGTCATGGAAGCCGTCATAAAGGTGATCGTTCATGCGTGTAAGATTTATAACGGGAAGCATGCTCCTTCTCAGAAGGAGATAGCTGCGGTCCTCTCGTTGCTTGAGAGGGAGGGGCTGTTAACATCGCCCCACGAGATTTATGACCACAATAACTGGGATTCAATTACCGCTGCCTTATCCCAACGAGCAATGGTCACTCAAAAAGCAGCGGAATTTAAAACTTGGGGTTTGATTCTGGGAGGATTGAAGGCTGCGCGCGAGGAGAAACTTGCGAGCGAACAAGCCAGGGAGCTATTGGGGTTAGAGGTTGCGGGGCCGGGAGTGGGTCTCATTCCTCGTGCAGGTCCGGCTGGAGATAAGGTGGCGCCAGTCCCTACAACCCATCCTGCCACGATAGCTCCGGGAGCAAAGAAGGACGAAGTTGCATCGAATTGTTCAAGCGTGGAGGCCACAACACCCCCACCTCCGTATCCCTCTCAAGGCTTATATCCTTCACTGAAGTCAGTCGGGGAGGGGGGGGGAAGGTCCTTAGAGGAATGTGGTAACATCTCCTGCAGGGCTGATAAGCAGGCTTCGGGGGAGGGTACGGCATTCCGAGGAGGTACAGCGCAACCCGTGTGTTGTGATAACGAGTGCAGCTCAGTCTGTTGCTGTAGCAACTTCCCCAACGGGGCGGACTGCACCGTCCCGCCCCGCGGTGAATGCAGGGGCGGAGCCCCGTGGCCAACGTCCCAGGGGTCCACCCCTGAGGGGTGCAGTCCCACAGCACCCGCCCCGTGGGCTCCGCCCACGCTCACTGATTGGGCCCGGGTGAGGGAGGACTTACGAGCAGCCGACCCAGCGCGGCCGCCGCTAGCCCTTCCGGTCATAATCAAGACAGAGGGCCCGGCGTGGGTCCCTCTAGATTCTAAAGCAATAACCCGCCTTTCTGAAATTGTTAAAACAAAGGGGCTGCGTTCCCCAGTAACAATGGCGGCGGTAGAGGCCCTCATGGCCTCTAGCCTACTACCGTACGATGTGATCAGCCTCATGCATGTGATCCTTGAACCGGTTCAGTACACCCTGTGGTATGATGCTTGGAATACACACTTGCAAGCAGTGGTGGCGGCTGCCACCCGAGATGCCCGACACCCAGCCAATGGTCAGGGTCGAGGGGATAGGACTACATTAGCGCGTCTCCAGGGTGTAGCGGACGGCATGGTGGGATCTCCGGAAGGCCAGCTTAGGCTGTTGAGACCGGGAGAGTTAGCTGCAGTCACAACTGCGGCCCTACAGACCCTTCGGGAGCTGGCTCGAGTTACAGAGCCTACTCTCCCGTGGGCGGATATCAAACAAGGCCCTTCAGAGCCTTTTGCAGAATTTGCGAACCGCTTGATTCGTGCAGTTGAGGGGTCCGATCTTCCGGAGCCGGCCCAAGGTCCTGTTATCATTGATTGCCTTAAGCAAAAATCGCTCTCGGACATACAGCAAATTATTAGGGCGGCCCCAGGCAACTTAACAACCCCAGGGGAACTTATCAAATATGTGCTTGACCATCAGCGCGCTGCTCCGTTAACAAATGAGGGCTTAGCCGCAGCCCTCCAGCTCGCAGTACAGGCAGCTGCACGCCCCAAGGACGGGGGAGGGAAAGGTGTCTGTTATAAGTGCGGACAACCCGGACACTTTAGGACCAACTGTCCGAATAAAGGTGGCTCAAAAACAGACACAGACAAAAAATGCCAGTGGTGTGGTGGGGCGAGCCACACGGCGCGTAACTGCAGGAAGATCAAGGAAGCGATGCAGGGAAACGGCCAAGGGAGGGCGCCTCGGGCCCAGGGCACCTTCCCAAATCAGAGCAATGGGCCAAGAAGAACATGCCCACCGTGGCATTAGCCATGGGATTGGGGGACCGTCCACTAGTTAAGGTGATAATGTCACATGCGGGTCCGTGGCCCCAAAAAGAGGGACCTCGAACCACGCTTTTTACGGCTTTGCTAGATTCTGGTGCGGACGTTACAGTGATTGCGGAGGCCGATTGGCCGACGAACTGGCCACTCACCTCGCATTGGCAGCATATTGGGGGAGTGGGAGGCACAGTCCCAACAAAAGGGGCTGCAGAGGAAGTGGAGATCGCTATCATTGATAGGAGTGGGACGATGGAGGCACCGGTGTTGGTGCAACCCCTCGTGGCACCGGTGGAAGGATCAATCTTAGGGCGTGATTTTCTCACGTCCTTGGGAGTTCGACTCACACATTTATACTAAGGGCCACTGTGTACCACCTTGCGCTGCATTTTGCCATCCCATTACGCTGGAAACGGGAAGCGTCTCCCGTTTGGGTGGATCAGTGGCCCCTTCCTACTGATAAATTAGCAGCGCTGACGCAGCTGGTCTCCAGGGAACTGGAGGCAGGACACATTGAACCGTCACTTAGTAGGTGGAACACGCCCATCTTTGTTATCCGGAAACCATCGGGGTCCTTCCGTTTATTGCAGGATCTTCGGGCTGTTAATGCACAGCTCGTCCAGTTCGGTCCCGTTCAGCAAGGCGGTCCATCACTTGCAGCCGTTCCCAGGGGATGGCCCCTTGTGGTCATTGACCTTAAGGATTGTTTTTTCTCCATCCCTTTGGCAGAACAGGACCGGGAGGCTTTTGCATTCACAGTCCCTGTACGGAATAACCAGGGCCCAGCTCAAAGGTTTCAATGGAAGGTTCTCCCTCAGGGAATGGCCTGTTCACCTACTATTTGTCAGCTTGTGGTGAATACAATTATCGCGCCAGTGAGACGCGACATGCCAGACTGCCAGATTGTCCATTACATGGATGATCTTCTGCTTGCAGCTCCGACAGGTTCCCAACTACAAGCCCTAGAAGCACGGGTGTCAGGCGCGCTCACGGGTGCAGGTTTCACGATCTCCCAAGAAAAGGTACAACGAGGGCCGGGGATAGAATTCCTGGGATATAAGTTTGGATCATCCACAGTTATCCCCGAGGGCCTGGAGATTAAGCCTCACGTAACCAACCTGTGGGATGTTCAGAAATTGGTAGGAGCTATCCAGTGGGTCCGGGGAGCGCTGGGTATTCCACCACGATTAATGAAGCCCTTTTATGACCAGCTGAAGGGCTCAGACCCACGGGAAAGGAGAGAGTGGACCCCAGAGATGGACGCTGCCTGGCGAGAAATACTATCACTGTGCTCAACAGCAAGTTTGTCCAGGTGGACACCGGGTATCCCCCTAGAGGGCGCTGTTACTCGCTGCCAGGATGGAGCCGTAGCTGTCATTGGTCATGCACTGGGCTCCTGTCCACAACCTCTGCGCTGGCTGTTCTCAGCACAGCCGGTGCGGGCATTTACCCCATGGGTGGAGCTTCTCTCCCTGCTACTTAGTAAGGCAAGGACATCTGCATTTAGGGATTTTGGAAAGGATTTGGATATAGTCCACCTGCCCAGGTTCTTCCGAGATTCACAGATCTTGCCTGACGAGATCCTCCTAGCCCTGCATGGGTTCGGAGGCAAGCTTAGGTATACGGGTTCCCTTCCGATTTTCGAGCTGGCACGCCCACTCCAGGTGTCACTCCGTCTTCGGGTTGTTGCTTCTCCCCTTGATGGTCCAACAGTATTTACGGATGCCTCTTCATCGACAGGTCAGGGGGCGGTTGTCTGGAAGAACCAGACGGGTGACTGGGAAATTAGAACATTTCAAGATCACGGTGTCAGTGTTCAGACGCTTGAGGCGCAGGCGGTAGCGATGGCACTGCTCCTCTGGCCAGACACCCCTTGCAATGTAGTCACTGACTCTGCTTTCGTTGCAAAAATGTTACTACGAATGGGGCAGGAAGGACAACCCAGTACTTCGATTGCCTTCCTCTTGGAGGAAGCATTGACGGCAAGGACAGCGCCCGCTGCTGTTCTTCATGTGCGAAGTCATTCAGACGTTCCGGGATTCTTTACAACTGGCAATGCCCTCGCTGACCAACACGCGGGGCACAAGGTTCTTACGGTGAGGGAGGCTAGAGACTTGCATTCTACGCTACACCTAGGGGCTCGAGCACTGTCAAGGACATGTTCTATTCCTATGGCGGTGGCCCGGGAGGTGGTGCAGGCATGCCCTCACTGTAATTCAGCCCCTGCGCTCAGTGCGGGAGTAAACCCTAGGGGAATTGCACCTCTCGACGTCTGGCAGACGGACTTCACGCTGGAGCCTCGTCTGGCGCCGAGGTCTTGGCTTGCGGTTACTGTTGATACCGCGTCCACTGTCATTGTTGCTACCCAACATGGCCGCGCAAATTCTTCTGCAGCACAACATCACTGGTCGGTGTGCGTCGCAACATTAGGCCTACCGAGTCACATTAAGACAGACAATGGCTCCTGCTTCATCTCGCGCTCCACCAAGGAGTGGCTAGCGCGTTGGGGCATCACGCATAGTACAGGTATCCCTGGCAACTCGCAGGGCCAGGCTATTGTCGAAAGAGCGAATCGTCTCCTCAAGGAAAAGTTGCGTGTCCTTGGGGAGGGGGAAAATTACAGGGGAAAGATTCCAGCGAGCCAACAGGGAGAGTTGCTGGCCCGTGCGTTGTACGCATTAAACCATTTTGAACGGGGGGAGAATCACCGCACCCCTATGCAAAAGCACTGGCAACCGAGGATTATTGAAGAAGGACCACCGGTGAAGATTAAGATCGACAATGGGTTATGGGAATCAGGGTGGTCTATTTTAGTTTGGGGCAGAGGCTACGCAGCGGTCAAAAACAAAGAGTCGGGAAACATTATATGGGTTCCATCGAGGAAAGTTAAGCCAGAGTTTGGCCTCAAGTAACGAGAACTGAGCGTTTCTGTTGCAGGCGTGGCTACTGGGGAAGCCGAAGACCCCGACACCGGAGAAGCGGAAAAAAACACTTATATGGGTGCGTGGACCACCGAAGACAAGCCAGGACACGGACCTGGCAACACAGCCGTTACTGCCCACACCGAGAAATTTGGTTCTATTTCTGCTAATGTGCCTGTGTCTATGTTCTTTGCCAGGGGGTGGCACGGCTATTGACTTCTTGCTTTTAGCTCAAAGCCACGGATGTGAGGATGTCGAAGGGTTCTGTTGCTTCAACTTAAGTGATCACAGCGCATCGATCCATAAACAACTACAGTGGATGCAAGGCCACACACAGAAGATCAAGGTGCAGGCCGATCCCTTCGGTGAATGGTTGGAGGGTCTGTTTGGGGAATTAGAGCCATGGCTAAAACAAATGCTTAAAACGCTTATCGTAGGTTTAGCAATATTCTTGGCTATTATGCTCTGTCTTCCATGCTTTGTTCAGCTTCTTAAGGCATGCTTAAGAAACTTCATAGAGGAAATCTCACGTCAGCAGTACGTGTATCAGCGCATTCAGGAGCAATTATAGACGCACTTAGGAATAGAAATAGAGTTAGGATTTGCGTTCGCGTTGTAACGGGTCAGCTTTCTATGGCATGGGGAGGGGGAGATGTTGTAATAGGCGTGATCGGGGTCTCGGGATGTAACGTGTCAGGCTCCTCCCTATGTGTTAGGTACGTGCCACGTGTACCATCCAGTGGGCGTACACGAAGGGTTAAAAGATATATAAGTGCTTGTTAGAACTTAATAAACGCCATTTTGCCGCTCATCATATTGGTGTCACCTCGGTATTTGGCCAAGCCGCAGGCTCCCCTAAGCAACGAACATCACGGTTGCCTGCGAAAGGCAACAGTGTGAATGGCCAAGACACGTTCACCCAGTTCACATCTTTGCACTTTCTCACCAAAGCATTACACTGGGCCGGAGAGCTGTAAAAAAATGGTGAGACCTCTGTTGGGTGGGGGTCCTTGCCCAGCTTCTCTGCCAGCAATTACACACAGCTGTGCCTTACCTCAGGGTTCAGAGGGAGACCGTTAAATGGGGCCAGTTTTGAAGCCATAAATCCTCCATGGGCTGATACTGTGTTTGTGTGGTTTCAGAGGGAGAGTTTATTTTGAACATTTTTAATGAAGGACTAAGTTGAAGATGGAAATAATGCTACCATGATACTGCCATGATTCTGAGCACATGCAAACATTTCTATTGCTTTTTATTGAAGTCCCTTACAACACTGGTACTATACTAAGGCAAACTGAAATAATGGAGGTGGGCTGACATTGCTGCCTTAGTGCTTCTCCCCTCTTGGAGAGTGACGTGATGTGAACGCTGGGCACTGTTTTCCTATGAGTTATCCTTGCCGTTGTGTTTCAGAATCCACCTGTGCAGGATGTCTGATTAATTAGCCAATATTAATTACTTCCTTGTCAGAGAGAGTTGTGTCTTATGCCTAACTAATGGTGATCTCTGCTTTTTAACTGTGATGGAGCAGCTACAAGGGGGATGAAGTTTACTTTTGAGGGAGGAAGTGGAGTGGCAGTTAATTTTTGGAAGGTGACTCAAAAGCAGATTTGCCTGCTATTTAGCACTAGGGCTATCTTTAGAACTATCAGAATTCCCGCTATTTAGAACAAGAGTGCTGAGTGCCTGATGAACCCTCCCCATAAATAATGCCATGCATTGAGCACGTTGCCATTCCCATCTCCCTTTCAGTGCTGTGCACACAGAAGCAAGTGTTGCACAATTGCTTGCTGGGATTCTGCAAAAACACACACAGGACATGGTGTCCCAAACCTGGAAAAGGATTCCCATGTAGAAAAATTTCCCAAGAGTTCTGATTTGGGTATTTGTCTCCCAAAAGCCATTTTAGTTCCATGCTTGATGCTGATCCCTCCCATGGTCAGAGTCAGAGGCGTGAGCTCACACCAGCTAAACACAGACATAACTGAGGTGAGGTGCTCTTGGCATGTGTTTGGGGGCTGGAAGAGCACAACAGGACAGATGTAGCTCCAAACTGCTGCTGGAAAAAGAAATTGCATCTTGCTGCATCCACCTCTGTCCTCAAGTAGGCATCACATGGGAAATGCTGGTGTTTTTCTCCAAAGCATCAGCCTTTTTCATCTTAGAACTGTGTAGCACTTGCTGTGTTTCTTTGGTACTCAACCCTGGTAGAGTTGTGGATAAAAGATAGGAAAGCACTACATCCTGAGGAGTTTAGTTGAGACAGTTTGGCTCTCTGTCACCAAACTCCCATTGCTTCTCTTAGCACAAGCTGTGTCTATGTAATATAAGCTTGAAAAATTCTTTAATTTAAAAGATATATGTCCTTATATGACAAGATTGAAAAGAAGGTATGAAAGCAGTGTGCTGGGGCAGAAATAAACAAGACATGTGAAACAAATCTTATGTGCTTTGGAAGGAAGGGCTGATCTCCAGTGGTGAATGCGATCCTGCCCAAAGAGACAGTGCTGGAGGACTCACCTGGGACTCGCACAAAAGTCCTCAGATCATCAGCACCCTTTGTGACAGCAAGCATGAATTGGAGCCATACAGTAATCAAGAGCTTAGATAAAGAGCATGTTTCTCCACTAGGGAATCTATGTTGTATAAATCTGTACTTGAACAGGTTCAAGTCTCAGGGGCTGGCGTGCTCCCATTGAAATGCTTTTCCTAGGGGTAGATAAAAGCCTCCCATAAATAAAGCTTTGAAATCTTCCAGGAGAGGTTAGCAATACAAATATGGGTGCACAAAGCTCAGTGCAAGCAATCATTCCACAGATTTTTATTAGAAAGTAGATATATGGGAGCAGCTATGCATGATAAATCAACTTATCTGCCTCTTTACTGGGTTTTATGGTAGCCATTAGCAGTCGTGACTGTCACAAAGATCATAACTGCTTTATTTCAACTGTCTTTATAAGGCATAGTCAAATACAAGCAGTTGTTGTTATTCTTAAGTATAAACTCTTTTTCCCTACATTGAATGGATTATATAGTGTTCCTGGTAAACTTCACACTTGCAGGGCCAGGGGAGGGAGGAAGAAGTTCTCATTCTTATATTTTAGTAGCTTCCTTGGAGGTGGCACCAAGCAACACCTCACTGCCAATGGGACAGTTTGGGGATTCTATAGGGAGCACGGGGGTGACCCAGCCTCTCCTTCAGGGTGCTGGAGTGAGTTTTGCTATTGCAGTGCTGATGCCAATGGCAAAACGCAATGTTTAATCATTCTCAGATGTCTCCTTGAATAAATCAGCTTATACGTAATCTGATTATACATATAATATAGACATATAAATTAAGTAGATAATCTGTAAATAATAGCATTGCCAACAAAATTGTTTTAATAAAGGGCTAGTGAGGCAGTCCTGTGTTTAAAAAAAATGTTTCTGTTGTTCTAGAGTAGGGCTTTCAAAGACATTTAAAGGAGTTTTGTGCCCAATTCTAGACCTGTACATGTTCATACTTGCTGCTGACTTAAATAGCTGTGGGGAACTGGGCACTCAGCTTGGATTGGGAACTCCCGGGAGATCCTTATAAGCCTTGGGAAGAGGAGGCTTTTATGTTGGTGTTGAAGAAACATGTCCATGCACTTTTCTTAAATTCTCACTCAATGCATCCTGTATGGTGCACAGCTTGGTGAGGTCAGTACCAAACAGATGCGAAATGTGTTGCTTTGGAGTGCCTCTTTGTGGATTCCTGTTGTACACGAGAAGACAAACAGTATCACATAAGACAGTAGCAGTATAGAAGATGGCATCATTAAGGTTGGAAAAGACCTCTGAGATCATCCAGCCCAACCACCAAGCCATGCCTACTAGCCATGCACAACTCAGTGCCACATCTCCGTGCTTCGTGGACACCTTCATGGACAGTGACTGTACCACCTGCCTGGGCAGCCTGTGCCACTGCATCACCACTTTTTCTGAGAAGATGATTTTCCTAATCCCAACCTGAACCTCCTCTGGTGAACGTGAGGCCATTCCCTATCGTCCTATCGCTGTTATGTGGGAGAAGAGGCCAACTTCATCTCACCGCAGCCTCCTCTCAGTTGCAGAGAGCCACAAGGTCTTCCCTGAGCCTCCTTCTCTCCAGACTGAACAATCCCAGCTCCCTCAGCCACTCTCAATAAGACCTGCGCTCCAGACCCTTGACAGCTTTTTGCCCTTCTCTGGACACACTCAAGGGCCTCAATATCCTTCTTGTAGAGAGGGGCCCAAAATGCAGTACTCAACACAGTGTTGAGTAGAGAGGAACAACCACCTCCCTGTGCCTGCTGGCGGCACTATTTCTGGTACAAGCCAGGATGCCATTGTCCTTCTTGGCCACCTGGGCACACTGCTGGCTCGTGTTCACCCAGATGTTGACTAACACTCCCAGATCCTTTCCTCTGTGCGGCTTTCCTGCCCCCCCTTCTCCCAGCCTGCAGCATTGCTGTAGATGTGAGGTAGGCTTATCCAGCTGTTTTGTCTTTGGTTGGTCATCCTTCTTGGCCACATCTGTGGCAAATCCACTCCTTCAGTCTCTCCTGCCTTCAATAAAATGACTCATAGCTTCCCTGGAGAATAATCAGGGACGTAATTGCAACCTTCCTTCTCTATGGTTAGTCCTGCAAAATAGTGCTTAGTCCATATGGTGCTGCTGACACTATAGAAATGATGCTATGGATTAATTACAGCTGGGGACATTATGAAGGGGGAGCTTTGTGTGCGTTGCTCTCCCATGAGCTGCGCAGTTGCGAAGCAACCTGACACGTCTGCCAGGGCTGTCTAAGAAACTATTAGCCAGTTGCTACCTCCTGTGCTCAAGAGCTGCAGGCAATTTCACAGTAATAGTTTCTCGGTTTCTTTCACGCAGGCAACCGTGGTGCTGAGATACTGACTTAAATATGTATCACAGAATGGCATCCTTAATAGAGGCTTTACAGGAACAAAATGTATAGGGGTAATCCACAAAGGCTGGTTGCAGCTGACAGCTTCGTTATTGCTCTGAAGATGCGTGTCGGGCACTGCAGACCCAGAGCAGGGCAAAGCCATAGGAACGGACAGCTTTGATTCAGGTCCCGGGGATGATTCCTCATCCCACCTGCATGGGCTCGGGGATAAAATCAGAAGCCACTACCCAGGGAGTCCCCAAAAATGTAGCATTATTGGCACTCTGGA
Source organism: Gallus gallus (assembly GCF_016699485.2). Taxonomy (NCBI): domain Eukaryota; kingdom Metazoa; phylum Chordata; class Aves; order Galliformes; family Phasianidae; genus Gallus; species Gallus gallus. Next base: position 51,065,511 of record NC_052535.1, on the reverse strand, counting down.
GAAGAGCAGGTGAGTTACTGAGAGGCTGGAATGCTCCCCTGCTTGCAGATAGGCCCACAAGCTGACTTCCTTGTCACATAATCATTTCAGTTGGTAGGGACCTTTAAAGGCTATCTGGTCCAACGCCCCTGCAAGGAGCAGGGACGCCTACAGCTACCTCAGGTGTTCAGAGCCCTGTCAACCCTGACCTTCAGTGCATCCAGGGATGGTGCATCCACCACCTCTCTGGGCGACCCATTCCGGTGCTTCACACACTTACTATAAAAAGCCTTTTTCTTATATCCAATCTAAGAAAAAAAGAAAATTCTGCCAATCCAAAGAGAAGGCAGGCTTTTATGCAACCGGCCTGAGAGTAGAAGTCACCTCGTGTGGTCTGACATCTAAATGAGTAATTTGCCTTTTCATGTTTTTAGTAAGAGCGAAGCTGAATTTGAAAGCAAAGGCAGTCTGGGTACGTGCGTGTGTAGAAGTAGATTTAAAACTCATGGTGGGTGAATAAGGTGGGAGATCACTTTGGTAACTGGATTGATAGCATCATTTAACTCCTTTAGAAAACTACCCAAATCTTCAGAGCTAGGGCAAGGTCTCAGTTTTGGCAGTGCTGTCACTTGAGCACGTGGTGCCCAGAGACATCTCCTGCTGCACCACGTCCCCTTAGCAGCATTCCCTGCACAAATGGAGGAAAAATCCACTAAAGGGCTCGACCCTGGAGGGCCGCATTAGCTGGCGTCATTTTCTCAGTCGTCAAGTTTCAGCAATTCAGAACAAGCAGCGATGTCTCTCCATATGGCTTTAATGACATTTGCTGTCAGAGACATGAGCCACTGGAAAGGACGGGGCTGTAACTTTATTTTAAGCTGGGTAGGCTGTAGCTAAATCTCCTGAATCCCTTTCAGCTTTGGAAATGGCTTTCCCCTATCTCTGCCTTCTACCTGGTGCTTTCACATTGTGCTGAAAGGGGAATGGTAGTTTTAATCTCAGAAATGCCTTTAGGGCTTTGGAGTGGATCGTTTTAAACTCAACAGCGTTTAAAGCACATTAATGAGAGTATTCACCATAAAACAGTTTTATTTCTGTGCGTAACTGATAAACATGAATGTGGGAGAACATAAGGGAAAATAGGTGGGGAAACAGTCGTGCTTGGAAAAGCAAACAAAATGTGAATCCGCAGTGAAAAAAGGGTATCCTATTTATTTTAACACTAAAACCAGCTGTGAATTTTCCAGTGAAACTTTTTTTTTTGCTTTGGGAAAATGCTTGTTTGTCTTGAGTCAAACCACGTGCCTCCATTTTAATTACATTCTGCTGGAAAACAGGTGAGCGTTTTGCTGGAGCAACCAACTGGCCCAGGACTGAGGGAAAACAAGTTCCTACCAGGAGCTTTGTAGTAACCATTCAGTGGAGTACTGCAAGTGCTTTCCCCCGCCCCAGTGTATTTGCCTACCTATCAATTTTAGGTGTCAGTTTCTAACTCAGCATGTTGCCCGGTGCTTGGAAAACGATGATCAGCCAGACTGCATGAGGAGAACAGCGCTAGCTTACTGGAAAAGCCCTTAGAACTAAAATGGGAGCTGATGTTCTTTATTCTGACTTGTGCAGACGCGAGGTAATGCAAAATGGGTGAAGGTAGAAGCAAATGGGACTCTTGCCTGCTGTCAGGTAGGAAGAAATAAATACAAAACGAAACAATTTAAAAACTAAGAAAAAAGGAGATGAGGTGGGTTCTCAGGCATTGACCCCTTTGCTTTCCCATCTGCCTCTACCAGAGCGGAAGACTGAAAGCCCAAACGTAGACTGCATGTGTGTTAACGGTGATAGCACTTGTTAAAATTAACTGGGGAAAAAAATCAAGCCAATCATTTAAATCAGGCACTTGTTCAGCTCTTGAGGACGTACAATGTGATGATAAAACAAATCAATAAGCTCTCAGACTCTCTGAATATTGTCACATGTAATTAGGTTGCATGGACGGAGCTAAGCCCAGCCTCGTGCCCCAACAAGCCCTAAGTATCCTATCTGGAGCCAGCTGGGTGAATCTAGCTCAGAAATATAGATTGTTGTTACACAGCTGTCCCCCAAAGGATGCTTATTAAGTGAAAAAGGGGCTGGAGTTCTAATGGCAGTGCAACCACAGTGATACTCTTCTTTTAACATGAGTGGAGATCAGCTTGTAAAAGCTGTTAGGACCCAAAGGAAAATATTAGGTTTACCAGATATCCTGGTGACTCTGGGGCGCGTGTAAATGGCATTTCCTAACAGGCACACCGCAAGAGGGGCCATGCTGACTTTTTGCAGGTGCTCATCATCTTCACACAGATACTGAGGTTTCAAAGGCCATGTAGAGAGACTCATCATGAGTTGCATGACCTGCTGAAAATCAGACTTCTTGCACATCTGGCATTTCTCATCCTAGTTGCCATTGCTCGGGTCTCCTGTCATTATTCAGACTTGTACAAGGCCAAACAGGACAGGTTTTAGGGAGGAGAAATCCCCCTCGCCCCGTCCAACTGTGCCGCAGCGCTGAGAGGCTTAAACAGATTGAAATGCAAAGCAGAAAATAATAATAAAAAAGTCATGTAATAATGCATTTACATTACCACTGTGCTCTGAGCTCCACAACAATTTTAACTTAGTTCCCAAGAGGCCATGGAGTAGTTTTGACTGTGGACGTGTTTACTTTAATATTGTAACAGCTGTGTGTAAAGTAATTGATTTGTAGTCACCATGGCAACTATAACCTTGTATTTTCTAATGCCAGGGCTCAAAATGTTAACCTGTGTTTATTGTGGGTTTTTTTTTTGTTTTGTTTTGTTTTTTTCCACAGAATTCCCATTCCATTTCCCTTCATTTCTGGTGGGTGTTGTTTGTTTTCTTTAGCAATGTTTTTAAGATAAGAAGTTTTAAAACAACCAGTGCTATAACGCTGTGTTCCCCAGCACTGGTGGCAGGTTAAATGCATTTCTAATCCCAGTAAGCCATAAGAAATGTTAAATTACAAACAGAGCTAACATCATTTTTGCCTAATTCTTCAGCCTGATCTGCTACAGCTTCAATGTTGGAAAACAGTACCCAAAACAAAAGTACCCTGGCTCAACTTCAGCAGCTGGTTTAAGAGCTCCACCCAGTTCATGTCAGCTATATTTTGTTAGGACTAACTAAAGAGGGGCTGGAGCCAGCCTTTAAATCCAGCGGCTTTGGTCTTGGAAGGGTTTGGTGTCCAGCAGCCTTTCTACTGGTATTAATGGCAGGAGCCGGCTTTTGCTGTCGATTGACTTGCTCTGTGGGTAGTCCTGCCAGGTAAGCCCTTAAGAGGTGTGTAATTGCACCTTTTGAGAAAGGGGACTCTTGTTCTCTATCCTCTTCATGATGTTAATCCTCCCTTTCTGCTCTTACCGGACAATAGAATTATTATTTGTTCTTTGCGTTTCTTTGGGGGGCCTTCTGAAATGGCCTCTTTGTTCTTTGCCCTGTGTTCTCTTCAGCTTTTTCCTCTTTTGTGGACCTGGTATTGAACTGAGAGGTATAACCCGCTTCACAGCTCCATGAAATCATTGAAAAAAATACATTATTTACTAGGGAACTTTTGAAAATAGAAAGGAGACCCCAACCCTCCCATGGAATGAAGATTTTGAACCTATTTTCATGCTCTGAGTATGGAAGCTTTGCTCCCATTTCTTCCTACTAAATACTTTGTTACTAAATTTACTCTAACTCCAGCAGTGGGGACTGTTGAAACTAGTAAGTAGTAGCTGAGTACTCAATGATTGCAGTGAAGCAAATGAGGCTTGAGGTGGTGAAATGTTTTAATGTGAAGAAAGCAGAATCTTCCTCAGTCTTGTAGCAGAGTTGCTTGTGGTGTGGGTTAATGGTCGGACTAAATGATCTTAGTGGTCTTCTGCAACCTTAATGATTTTCTGATTAGCCACGTGAGCAGCAAAGGCGATACATTTGCTTGCTGCAAAAGTGAGCTTTGGGCTTGTGGGCTTGTGGTATATTTGCAAATGTGTGCCTGAATCTTGGAAACAGTTTAGTATGTTTAAGCAATGGAATAGTTCTGGTAAACTTTAGGCATTTAGATGTTTAGCCTGTGACTGATGAGAGCCCAGAAGTGTCCACTGAGGCATTTGCTGAAGTCCATGTCAGTGTGGTGAGCCAGGGGCTAGGAGTTTGTGATCTGTACTGCTACATCTCTGTGTCACAGTGCCTGGCATACAGCAGGATCCATAGCATGAATATTTTCACACGGATAGTTGATAAGTTAATTCCCTGTTGGTCTGATGTAAGACCATTCTGCTTCTATGTCTGTATCTGCCACTGATACGGTTGGTATGTTTGTTCAGGTAGCCCAAAGCACTTTTTGCTGATGTTCATAGAATCATAGAATGGTTTTGGTTGGGAGATCATCAAGTTCCAGCCTCCCTGCTATGGGAAGGAACACCTCCCATGGTAAGAGATCAATGGGGAAGATTTTTTACTTTTCTTTTGCTAATTCTTGTCCTTTGCATGATGGCTCTGCAGCGAAACTGCAGCTGAGCAGTTCTTCATGTGCTGGAGATGAGGAAAGCTGCTTCCGTGGGTCTAATGGGACCATGGAAAAGCCTTCAGATGCCTTGGCTGAGATGGTATTTAATTTAAGTAAAAGTCATTCTGGTCAGAACGGATACCTTCCTCCCTTTGGGCCAGGGTTCAGTGATGGTATCAGGTGCTGTTTAAGAGGTGTGGGTGTAAAAGCCATCTGTAGTCCCAGATACATGACCCAGTGGTTAAGTAGTGGAGTAACATGCCAACACAGCCGGCTGCTCCCTAAATGTGTAGGCAGTAAGTGTTTGATTCCATTTTCAAATTGCTTTGCGGGTGCTAAGTGGAGCTATTGCATTACTGGCAATTAAGGCACTTCTCTCCCAGAGGCTGCTCGGGTGCTGCTTGGCCCCAACACATCAAGTGATGCAGGCTCATGTAGCGGGTGGACTGCCCTGTTACAGAGGATGAAGATAATGGAAAAGTATTCTTTTCCTGCTGAAAAATGAGCCTTTTCAGACCATGTTGCCATAGAGTCTCTGCACTCCGGGGGCTGGACCCTTTGCAGGCAGCTTTACATGGAGGGTGAGAAGGTGGCCACCTGCATCCACGCCTCAGTTTGCCACCCCGGCTGGCTTGCCTGCTCAGCTTCAGCTACAAGTAGACTTCATTCTGCCAGTTCATAGCAGCTGTAACTCTAATTTTAATGATGTTTATCATTCTCTATTTATGACATTGCCTTTTCTCTGGGTGGAGATGGTGATAGGAGAAATAACTTGGGACTCCTGGTCCTACGTGTAATGAATGTGATATTTCATGTGCTCTGGAGAGATGGGGGGGGGGGAGGGGGAAGGCTGAGTTGAGAAACCTGGGTGTAAGCAGCTTCTAATAAGGCATATTCATGTGACAAAGTGAATCATTCTGGTTCATTGGGTAAATATGTATTAAAGTAATTTTCAAAGTACTTCCATGCAGCCAATGAGCTGGAAAGGGTCAGTCCAACCATGCATTATTTTTTAATGCATACACTTATTTATTGAAGAGAAGGAGGAACACAAGATCTTTCCGGTTATTTGCCCAGCCAAAGGCATCTTTAATTTCTTCTGGCTCTGCATCTGTTTGGAAGGAGGGTCAGAACTGCTCATGCCTGGCCTTGGGAATGCCCAGTGAAGGGGTCCAGATCCACTACAATAGGACAAGGACTATAATTGCATCTTGCCTTCTTACCACATTTTGCATGAAATCCTGTGCGATGGAAGGCCTTGGAACAAGCCCATGGAAAATGGGTAAGACACCCTGCTGTTTTGAGAATGTTTCTAGGATTAAACATGAACAGAAACCCAGTGGCTTGGTCTAGATTTTTTTCTTTACAGTGTGAAGAGCAGGGCTGGAGCACCTGGAAACTTTCTAGCACAATAGTGTGGCACCTGATGAATTCTGATGAGCTGTGGGTAGGCAGCAGCTGTGAGATGGTTTTTCAGGCTCATGGTAGAACCTCCTTGTTTAAATTCCAACTAGTTGTATCTTCAGGAGCCTACATTCAGTTTTGGATGAGGATATAACATGGACGGAAGCCTTATTTTTGAAGGTTCACTGCAGGAGATTTGGAGTCAGTAGCAGAAATATGATTTAATGAATGGATTCATTCATGTGTTTTTAGATCAGCTTTTCTTTTTTTCAGTAAATAATAATAAGAAGAAAATCTGTGACAATTTGACAGAGACATGCAGCTGGCTGCTAGTCCTGCTATTATGTAGCCTGGGAGCCAATGAGGTGGATAACTTTGTGCCAAGCTCTTGACTGTTCTTGGGACATTTTATCTTTATGAGTGGTCTTAGCACCTAAGAGTAAAGGCAGAACAGCAGAAATGCCCACTTGACGCACCTAAACAACAGAAACAATTAGTCATTAGCTTCCTGTGTAGGAAAAGAGCATTTTAAAAACAAAAATTTACTCCAAAACAAAAGCATTTTAAAAACAAGGAATTTGCATGTGCCATGTTCCATCACTAATACATCTCCAGCTATAGTACTTCTTAGGCATACACAGACGATTCATGTTCCTGATTAGAGTTTGCAGTTTGGTGGTTTGTATTTTTAAATAAAACTTCAAGTACTATATAAAGAAAATGTCAGAACTCTTTAACCGTGGAAAAAAGGTCTAGCTCAAAGGCACAGCTGTAGGACATCATGGGAGCAGAATAAAACAGGAGGCCTTTAAACCACTATTTTTACCTTAGTAAAGAAAAGTCGTTGTGCCTGATGACCAGAGGGGCTGGGAGCGATAGAATACATCACTTTGGCTTCCTCCAGAGTGTGCTGGTGGGTACAATACCACAGCAGACAGAAGCTCATAGAGAGTTGGGACCACAGTGCTGTGGTTTGCAGAGCAGAGATGCTCTATCCTGAGGATTTATATACAGGGATGTCTGTGTGTATTCACATGTATATAGGAACAGTACACTCATCTCCCACAGATGATAATGGATGTTGTTAATGGTTATAGCAATTATGCATCATCTATTTATCTGCATTTTTTCTCTACTTATTGCAGTGGAATGGACATCAAACTATCCCAGCTTGTTACTCTTTTAATACACTCAGCTACGAGGGATTCCTCTGTTTTAGTGGTCTCTGAAGCAAAATATTAGTGAATTAAACGTTTAAGATTAAGGGTTAAAAACAGAGCTGAAACGAAGCAGTACTTTCAAGTGAATTGAACTTTTTGTATTGTAAATGTCAATATTTTTATTAGTCTTGGTCTCTTCATAGTGCTGTTATCCGTTTGCCTACAAGTACAGCAGACAGGGAATAATGTGGGTGCCCTAAGCATGCCAGCGAGTCCTTGCTCTATCACCAAAACACACTCCAGCGGCCTTTAACAATTCTTGTTTTTCTCAGCACCAGTAAAAACAGTGCAAACTAATCCTTGACTGTGGAGAATTGCAGCAAGCAAGCACCTGAGGACATATATATATATATATATATATATATATATATATATATTTAGTGTTGATGTGCTAGCTTTCTGTTTCCCCCCTCACTGATATAATGTTTCTTCTTTTTTTCTGATCTTCAATATTTTTTTCTCTCTTACATATACTGGAAAAGATACAGTGAAGTTTTTTTGGTCTGTGTTAATCTCTTTCTTGTGACTGTGTGAGCTGCCCTGAATTTGCAGGATGCAAGATACAGAGCTGGGGTATAACTGGCATTTTGTGGAGATGGTAGAATGCCTAGCTTCTTGCTCTTAGTGTGATTATTCATCAAGAAGAATACACTGCTTTGTAAATATGACAGCCTTTCTAAAGAGGGAGGGCCAGGAGGATAAGGTCTGTATCGAGCCCCATGAAGCTGCCCCTGGAATAACATCTTGCATTTTCTGTTATTGCCCTTCAAAATGAAAGATGTGGAAGCTGCCCAGAAGCTCTGCCCGTTTAGCGTGATAAAGAGCAAACTGAAAAGTGATTTGATCAAAGACTGAACATAGCCATGTTTTCTTTAGCTAAAGAGCTCTTCAGCTGAGCACACAAGGATGCAACGAGATTTGAAGGCTGAAAGCTACAAAACAAAGGGCAGATTTTAACAAGGGAATTAACTGTTGAAACAGTTCAACAGGAGTTGTGGCGCATCTCCTTTTGCCTCAAGTCTTTACAGCAAAACTCTATGCTTCTCCCGAAAACGTGTTATGAGTCAGACTCAAAGCTTCTAGCCCAGCTGCAGCATAGTTGGGTAGTAAATTCACCACTCACTGTTTATAGCCTTCTGGCCCTTAAATGTTTTCTAGCTGAGCTTTAGTTTGGGATACATATCAGGAGAAAATGCAAAATTTCCTTTTGAACAGGTATCACAGAATACTTTCAGAAGTCCTTTGAAATCTGCTGCTATTTATTCTAGTGTTGTTTCTGGTGGCTTCTCAAAGATCTGAGCAGTCTGGTGCCCCTTTTTGGGGGGACACCAGAGCTGAAACTCAGTTATGCTAGAGTAAACAACTCCTATTCTGTCTCTGGATTTGCTCTGCTTTAATCTTCTTAATTGTCAATTGAAAGCAGATACTCAGAGTATTCTTGTTTTATTCACTTACATTTATTAACTCTCCAGTTTTTTAACCATGCTCATCAAACATACTTAAAATCTAACTTAAAATTCATTTTTGATGTTGATAGTGCTGAGCAATAATTTTCATGTCGCTTAGATTTTCTTAGTCATCATAAATAATCTTGTGTTTCCTGACTTTCATATATATTTGCTGATGAATTTAAGTAAGCTTTTAAATTATTTGGAGGTTTAAGGATAGAAATGCTCTGGGACAGCAAAGACAGTCCAGTGAGGAATACCAGCGATGGTGAAACTAGAGATGGAGCGCTTGGTGGGGAGAAGAGAGGACCGATTGAGTCTTTGTGATGATGCTCAGGAAGGGAGAGACCAACAAAAAAAATCTTCCCTGCCTCCATCTGCAACTGCATGACCACAGAGGAGGGAGGAGGCACCAAAATGTGAGGGAACTGTGCGTGGAGTGCATTTAAAGTAGCAGAACAGTTGACTGCATATGGATAAGTGAAACTGCAAGCCACGGCATGTGTTACATTATTAAAGGATGTATTTAGGTGCTTCCTTGGATGCCTACGGCACCTTCAAGGTCCTACTCACCTTTCTTAACCTTTTAGAGCCAACATGATTGAAGAACAAAAGCTTGTGTGCTCCTGTAGGAGTTACTCTTGGCTTCTTGCAAAGGGCAGGAGGGCTGAAGTTTCTGCTAAAGCAACAAGGGAGGTGTGACCGGCCACCCTTGACAAAACCAGCACCAACAGTTGCCTCTGAGCAGTATGAGAGAAGAGTTGAGCCTTGAGGGATCATGGTTTTGTGAGAAAGTTATTTGTAACTGTGACATATAACACTACTTGCCACAGAGGTCATAATAGTGTCTCCTCTCACTCAGTGTTGGACTTGCAAGTCAGGGGTATCACCCAGGGAGATGGTGATGACTGGCAAAAGATTTAATGCTTCTGTTTGATAGAAAGAGAGATTAAAATCTTGTGCTGCTGCAAGCTGACATACAAGTCCAGAAAACATGTCTCTTCTTTCTATGCTTTTTGTTGCCCAGCAATAAATCTGTTGGCCTGAGATGCCCATCCAATAACAAAAATATATTCTTTGTCATCTGAACTATTCATTGCATTTATAGATCATAGAGCTGGGTAGCGTCACGTTTGATTGAGCAATTCTCCATCTCCCCTGATTGCCCGGGACTTGCAGACTAAACAAGGTCACTGACCTGACCCCAATTACAGTGGATCAAAATAAGAAGAGGGGCTGAGTGCTGTCTCTTCTTCCTCAGCCACTGCTCCTCTCAGGTTGGAGGAGAAACAACTCCTGAGCTGTTGAGAGGAATAATGATTTATGTGGTGACTCCTTTTTGCATCATGCGGTGGGACGCTGAGCTGCCAGCTGGTGTAAATCACAGGGAACCCATTGGGATCCACTGAATTTCTGGAGCTACTTCCAGTTTGTGCCAGTGGAGGCACTGGTATTGCACATGTTCCCTTCTTCTGAGGGAGCTTGCTTCACGGAGGAGATAAAACGCAGTCCTAACAGGAGCTGAGCTTCTCCTCCATGCTGCCCTCTTTCAGCTCACTCCAGCCCGGCCCTGCGTGCAGCTGTGGCACAAGGCGCAGTGTGAGGCGGCGGCTGACTGCAGAGGAGGCCCAGCGTTTGCTGATCTCTCACTGACAGTGGATGTCAGGCTGTAAGTTATTCTAATTTATTTATTTTGTTAAAAACGCCAAAATCAAACCAAAAGGATCCCAGCCATTGGTTTATTTGAAAATAACCTCTTCTTGTGTGGTTAAATGGATGATTTATAAAAAAGCAAAGCAAAACAAAATGGCGCCCGGCATGCAATCCCTGAGGGCAGCCTGGGACTTCTGAAGGCCTGTTATGCTGGTGTTGCCTGTCCCTACAGCTCTGCTTACTCCTTTTATTCAGCAATCCCCTACAGAAAATATCTCCAGAAGCAATGTGCAGTTAGATTTTATTTTAAGTTTTCTTATCTCTAGTAAGTTGGATTTTTTTCCACACGGAAGAATTCATTGCCGCCCCTTTGCTGCGTGTGCACTTCCACATCAGATGCCATTTTGTCAGACTGCCCCTCTGCTGCCATCTGTCACACAGCAACAATGTGTAATGGAATATTGGTGGGAAGGTTCAACCTCTGCTATCATACAGCTTCTCCTCGTGCCAGGAATGCCGTGTTCTGTCTTTACCAGTGAGTGGCTCTTTTTTTTTTTTTGCCTCTGGACACTTCCTGCCAGGTGTAACTTCAGGCTTTCCTTTCTGTGTGCCTGCGTTTTACCCATATTTCTATGAAGTCTGGGAATAATCTTTCTAGACAAAGGGGAGTGATTCTACCCTGTAAAACTATTTGCTCAATTAGAAGTTTTAAATAATAGCCCTACTGTTATGCGTGGAAAAAGGAAGGGAAGCTGCCTTGCAGGCACACTGAATAGGCCATCAGAGCTGGGGCGGGCTCCCTAACGTCAGAATAGCCATCTGAAAAACAACCAAACACAGTAATTGTCTGGCCCTGCCTCTCTTTATCCAGTCAACGAGCAGCAGCCACTGGAACAAATACTCAATAGAAGCGCAGTGGGTGACTCATTTTTCTGATCCACATTGCAAGGGGCCCAGGAATTGAGAGTTTTGCTGAAAACGGGATTTCCACTGAATAAAAGCAAGTTGCAGAGAAAGTAGGGTGGTGAAGAGCACTGCTGTTTTGTTTTGCCACCTGATGAACGTTGTCTGTTTATAGGAAGTTGCTGTTCACAATCCACCTAAGCTTTTATGTGTCTAGCATTTATTGTGGTTTGTGCGTATGTGTTGAAAACCTTCCCCAAGCATGCCTGGTTTGCATAGCTGCAATATGGCTTTGATTTCCCCCAGGAATCCCCATCTCTCATTTGTCTGTGCTTTTACATTTCATAGTAAGCATTTGAGCTGTGGCTTTACAGTAAGTTAAGTCCATATGTCTATGTTCTGTGCTTGTGTGGCATCCAGTGTGGCAAGGCTGTGTGTAAGTTATCAATTTAAAAATTTTGGTTCTTGGTTTTGTGGGTTTTGATGAAGACTTTCAGCACTGAGAATCTCCAAAATTTATCTTAATTTTTGGACGAAATTCTTACTGAAATCTGGGTGGTTATTTAGGTGCCTGAGTATAAAGTCAGCTTTAAGTACTGAGATCTGCCAGCGCTTGCTCTCATGCACAGTGCATTGAGCTGCACCCACTGCTAATTGCATAATAAATCATTGCAAATTGCAGTGTTGTGGTGCTTTGAAATGGCCTTAGCAAACCTGTGTCCTCTGCTTGGAAAGCAGCAGCTGCCCTGTGTGAACCCACCATTCTGCTGCTCCTAGGTGCCTCAGCTCAAATCAGTTACAAGCAGACACGAAGAAACAAATAGAAAAAGCATATGTGCTGTTGGATTGATGAACCCTGGGATTTAAGAGCACTCATTCTCTTGATTCCCATAGCAAGGAACCATTTTAGTTGCTTAAATAATCTTTAAAACATCCCCCTGAGGAAAAATCTCGTTTTACCCCTTCAGAGGTTTGCTGTCTCCATTCATATAAAAGGGTTGCTCTGAAAGTAATGCCTCCTATTTTATGATGTGGGCTGACAGTGTCAGAGGTGGACGGTGGTGGTATGGCAGGAGAGGTTGAACCTTCCCATCAATATTCCATACGTTTTGTTGCTGTGCAGCAGATGGCAGCAGAGGGGCAGTCTGACAAAATGGCGTCTGGTGTGGAAGTGAATATGGAACAAAGATGTGTGATTGAATTCCTCCATGCAGAAACAGTGACACCCATCAACATTCATTGGTGCTTGCTGATCATTTATGGGGACCAACTAGTGGATGTGCGCATAGGTGAGACACTGGATGGGGCATTTCAGCAGTACTGATAACAACATGTTAGACAAGGTGTATTCCAGGTGGCACTTGTGTACAAGTGTAGCATGCAGGCTCTTTTGTGTTCATTTCTGGCAAAGATAAACAGCCAGTGGTGGTGGCCATGTTGATACATAGTATTTTGTAGCTGAGAGTATGCTCTACCAAATAGTGTTATAGTGCTCTTTGCATCTGTTGTAGTTTCTATGGAAATAAATAGGAGGCATTACCTTCAGATCAACCTACATAGATGGAGCTCTTGGAACTGAGAGTTAAGGAATGGATTGGACCTTGAGTGTAATTGTCCCACATATTACACATACCTCTACCTCTTCTGTAGTGGGGAAAACCTCTAGCTAATGGTGAAGTACATTCATACAAACAGAGGCTGCAGTTCTCTAATAGCTTCAGGGCAATGTGTGCCAACCTCATCCTGTACCAAGAGCTGTTGCTACAGTGCGGGTGATAATGTGTTGCAGTGCACTTGCAATAAGGTTTAATTTGCAAATAATCTAGCAAGGCTATTTTGATTTTTCCAAATTTGTTCTTGAAGGGTAGATCTGCCCTGCTGGGTTGTCAATCATTGGGCATCTAGGGATGTTTCCATGCTTTGGTGATCATCAGATGAAAAAAAAAAGGAAAAGGAGAATTGCAGCAATGGTTGTGTGTTGGTCCATGGGAATACTGTCGTTGGTGCATAAAGTATAGAGGGGTTTTTATATGGTAAGTCGCTGCAGGGACTAAGCACGTCCATCAGACTTGATGCACATTCCATGAGATGCTGAACAAACAGGAGGCAAACTCCTACCTTCTATAACTTAAGTACTGTCAGTGTATCAAGGACTTGGAGTTACTCAAGTCCTCAGATTGCTGTAGGCTTTCTTGATTCAAAATGAAGAAAATCCCAAACAGTATAAACTGCACCAGATTCTGCCTTGTTCATTCATTCAGTGAATGAATATTTTTGTGTGTGTCTTTTATAAGGACAAGAAAAAGTATTTCAGAGGGCAAATTGTAAGCAAGCATGATGGAGAGATACCTTTTCTCCATGAGTTTCAAAGTGAAGCATAACTTGATTTATTAGAGTTTTTCCTTATTTGTTACAAATGTTTTTCTATTGCCCCTATTAGTTGGTGACACTGTTTTTGCAGTAAATGAACTGACATGTGAAGGTAATGACGACAAGGGGCTGATATTGGGTGGTGAGGGGGAAGGGGGGCTCGTTGCAACAACATGCCCTACTGAGGTTGATCCAAGGACACCCATCAATCAAAATGGTGACAGCAGCCAGGGAAATTTAATTGGAGATTTATTGAACCTTTAATGATGTGACAAAGAAAAATAAGGAGGCTAAAAAAGGCTTCTGGGCTTTTTTTCCCCCTCGTTCTGCCAGTTTTCAGAAGGAGAAGGGGACCGTGGGATTGCCAAAGGCGCCTCTTGTCATTGCATCTGTAAGAGGTAATCGCTGTGCTTTGAAAGGGAGCAAAGTGTTTGGAGACGTGTATATATATATTTCATTGCTTCACTACAGAAGGGGATTTGACAAAGACCTTTTCTTTAACTCGTGTGGTGGGCCTACCTGCCTCTTGATCGTAATTGGAAGTATTAAAAGAAATGCTAACAAGGTACACGTGCCCTGCATGAAAATGGGGTAAAACAGTATAGTTGCTTGGGCAGTGTTCCCCATAGAAAGCTTTATTCAAACCTTTCTTTCTCCTAATCTTGTTTTATCACCGACAAACACGTCAAATTACGTTTGGGAGCTTGCAATCTGTTGTAACTCAAGAGCTGAGTTACAGGGCTTGTAAATGACAGGATAGATAAAATGCTACCTTTTTTTCTGAGCTGCCATTTAAAATTAGCATGGGTGCTTAGTGCAGATGGATAGCTTCTGTTGTTTAGTCTTTGCATACATTTCCATAAATAATACGTTAATATTATTTTTGTGGCAATGCCCACTGTTTGGAGACGACTCTGCAGATGCAGAGAATCTGTTCATTTTTGTCTACCTGGCAGTTCTCTCTTCCTCTGAGTATGGCATGTGAGAGCTCATTCTTTGGTTTGGGAGGGCTCTGCTGGGAAAAATATTTACTGTGCTTGTGATCTTGCTCATCTTCTCCATTGATTAGAAAAGTCACTGTTCCCACTTCTTTTCCCCTCTATTTTGCTTCAGTTTCCTTATTTCACTGTTTAGATGAGGTTAAAAGGCACCAAACAGTGAGTTTTATCAGGGAATGTTGGAGGCCTACTTTGTCTACATCTTTAAATTCCCTTTAGAGTCTGGTCCCACCAGATGGGACTGAGCCATTTTTATGTGACCTGTCTCTGTCAAAGTCCTGAAATACAACAGCTCCTTTAGACACATAAATATTGGTGTATCTGAAGGGGTAAATACTTGTGTATGCAGCTATCTAAAGGGCTAAATATTGTTGTGGCCACAACCCCTTCACCTGTGCTTATACAGGCTTCGAGGTGATGATAAGTTGCTTTGGTCAAATGTGTGAGGATGGGGGCAAAATTAAATATAAAGGGGAATCCTCCTCATTGCAGTGAGCTGAGAGAGGCTGATAGGAGCTGATCTGGAGGTAGCACGTATGATAACAGACACCGTGAGATGGGATTCAATAATCCTCATCTTATCTCTTCTTTTTTCTCAAGCTAGTGATGTGCATCAATAATTAAAGTGAATGGCAAGCTGCAGTGCCACCCTGACCTCTGGGGTACCAGTTGCCATTAATAATAATGCAGGCAGACAATACAACGTTTTAGCACCACATTGATACAGGCAGGTTGAAAAAAGAGGATAAAGCCTAAGGAATAAGACAAACTCCTCTGTGTCATCTGGGCATCCTTTCATGCTGATCTCTCCCTTCATGCTCTTTGATTCCAATTATTCTCTTTACAAGCAGGAATATTTGTTTAATTATGCTGTGGGATGGGAGGGGTTAGGAAGAACAGGTTTGGATCTCACAATTCGTTTTTGAGTCTTCCATAGCTGTATTTGCTTAAACTTGTATCTGTATTAGTTCTCACCTTGGGAAACTCAGACATCAGTGAGATGTAATACCAGACACGTCTGCATTAAAGCCTAGATATTATTCCTAGGTATGAAAATGATGGATGGAGAGACTTCCAAGGAACTTTTCTGCTGCCCTGGCTCTGCTCTTTCTCAAATCAAGTGAATCTTTGCCACCAATTTTGGTGACTGCTGGCCATAGTGAGAATCCAAAGTCCCTCTCACGCCAACATCCTCTGCTGTCCTTCAGTTCAACAAAATGCCACGAACCTCTCATATTGCATGAGTAGAAATGAAAAGTTTTTGTTGGGTAATAATATAAGTGTACCAGAAATTATTACTGTCAGAACTGGAGCTGGAGGTTTTTGCCTTGCCCTAGAAAAAAAAGGGTTTCACGGTTCACACTTCATAAGCACAGCCCACTTTGAGAAGCATTCTTTGGGGTTATGCTTTGCTAGGATACCCTGTGCACCAATGGGACTGAGCAAGCTGTCACCCGTTGGCTGTTCCAATAGCCTTACCATTTGTGCATTGTCTAACGAGTCTCTGGAAAATGTGTTCATAGTCACTAAAACCTTTCTGAAGGTTGTAAAGGTTTACTCACGCTCCCCTTCTCCAAATTTTCATGAATGTATAGCAGTGTCTCTTTCATTTGACTTGCAGCCTATCCACGCCCTTCTTGAAATTGTTTTCCCCCTCATTGCATTTCCAGTTTGGCAGTGTTTCCTATAGCCAGCACCTTCTTTTACATTTAACAGTCGCCCTTGAAATGGGATTAGGTTTTTATATGCATCTGCCTTCAGATTTGTGAGTGGAGATTTCGGGTATTACAGGGTGTTCAGGGCCACCCAGGGTTGTGCCATGTGTGCAGGAGTCTCTTAGCAGACAGCTAATGTTAATCTATCAGTTGTGTGCGCTTCATCTGCTTTTACCACCTTGATTAGCTTTCAGAAACTCAGATTATCGCTAATCTTAAAACTGTTTTTTGTGGGTTTTTTTGTTTTTTTTTTTATTGTCATTTACTCTGGCTTCTTCAATGTCCCTGCAGATTTGCACTTTGGTCAGCACAGTCTACTTTTGTCCACGGTTGGTCTTAGGGCCATAACGTAGCCATTACCACAGGCACTACAGCGAGCCTCGTGTGTTACTTGCCCCCTGTATTCACACTGTGGGGAAAACGTGCACAAAGGAGGAGTGATTTCTGCAGATCATGTGGCTGGGAAAGGTAGCCTCAGGCACGCTTTTTCCAGAAATGACTGCCTCAAAGCTCCATGTCCCACGAGTCCTGCAAACTTTGGAGGAACGAGGATCATCATCCCTTCTTTGCCGTTTTGCTCGATCTCTACTTAATTTGATCTCTATCTGAGTGCACCAGGGAGAGAACATCTATTAAACAATAAAATAGACTGATTGTGATGTATTTTCAACCGCTTTGGGGGAATTCTACAAAATTAAGTATCAGAATTGTTTTTCTTATTGGCAACTATTGATCTCTGACTGTGCCAGTTTCTCTCATTAACACTTTTATTACCTTGTCAATCACAGCACAACCTGTGCTAACCAGAGGCTAAAAGGATTTACCGTTATTAACAAAACTGTCTGGTGCCTCAGAGCAATAAAAACAGCTGAAACCACTTGGGGGAGGGAGAAGTCTGCTGAGATTTCAGTAGCATTTCAGTCTGGAGACTGATTCAGAGGAAAAAAAAAATCCATAAAATAGGAGCCAGTTTTTCAGCTGATGCAAATGATTGAAGCATCAGAGACGTAGGGACATCTGTCTGCAAGTAAATGTCCAGCCAGAAATTCAGGATCGTATCTAAAAATACAGAGTCTGTGGGACAGAAGCCTGGTAAACGAGGCAGCCTGCAAACACCGAGTCAATGCCTGCTCAAGCAAACATGCAGTCCAAGGGCTACAACTAGTTTCCATGATGCTGGGGTCCAGTTTAGGGTAGTGGTAACTTAGTAAGTCAGACTCTGTAGGTGAGTGTCTCCTTACAGATTGAAAAAGAATCTTTTTAAGCTCTTGCAATTCACAAAAATGGGTTGCTGTGAGTAACCGGAGGAATGGCTGTTGACAGGGATTGGCTGGGCACTGTAACGAAGTCAGGGGCATCTGGTGTGCACATGATAGCACAGAGACAGAGAGCGAGATAGCAAGCTTGCTTCTTGTGCTTTTCAACGGTGAGAATAAAAAAATCCATTTCTTCCCAAAAGCGTCCTGAGGTTGGTGTTTTGATGACTTGGTCCTCGGTGTGACAGAAACAGAAAGATGCATCTTCAAGGCACCCTGAAAGTTGACCTTAAAAAATGCAGTGGAACATAGTGACCCTGTCAGGTCTGACCTTCATCATGAGTGCAGGAAACAAACCTGAACCAACACTCTCATGATAACCTCCAGGGGAGGGCTCTCACTAACAGCTTCTTGTAAGAAAGGACATGTTCTTTTCCTAGGTCTTCTTTTACTCTTAACAGCTTCAAAGTTGTTCTTGTTAAAAATCTCTATTTGTAGTCAGCTGTGCTGTAACATTTATAAATAGAAGTCCGCATCCTTATTCTCAGTTTCCAGGTAACAAAATAGAAGTCTTGAGCTCTGGCATGGCTTGTTATCAGGCTTGAGCCTGATGCAGGAAGATGCTCTTTCGTACAGGCAATGGGAGAGCTCTATATCGCGAAGAGTGAAAGTGATAGGAATGGAGGGTCCCAAAATGAGAATTTAGCAATCCTTAATAAGGATGAGGGCACTGCTGGCTTACTTCCTTAGAGCAATATTTCCAATGTCATTCGTGTTAAAGAACCAAAACACTGGTGTACTCGCAATGATCCTGGTGTCACTGTTGAACTCTGCAGTTTTGCTACAAGCATTTGATTTCTCATGGGCCATCCTCTCCCCTTGCTGTTGCTCCTAGATAGTCAGAGGTTCAAAGTTTGTTTTTTTTTTTAAATGGTAGCTAAGGCCCTCTGTCACTGTTTCCTTTTGGCATTGTTAATGGAACCTGTTTTATTTTTTTTAACCATAGTCTAGAATTTTTGTCGTTTCTGCTCACCTTCAAGGTCACCTAGACACTTCAGGGATGCAGGGCTGCTCACCAGAGTAAGGAAGCAATTGACAAAAGGCACAAGATGGGTGAAGACAGCCATTAAAATCCAGCTCTGGCTCTAAATATAGCAACTTTTCCATGCCAATCTCCTGTAATTTGCATGTTGAATTAGCATCTCATTAATATCTTATTAGGGACACTGGAAACCTAATGACAAAAACAAACGCAGCATGTGCAAAGAAGAATAATAGGAGGAATGAGCTGAATAAAAGACCTTTTTTTTTTTTTTCTTCCCCTTGTGAGTATTCAAATGAAGACTCAGCTGCACTCTATCAGCTCTGTTGTGGTTTCCGATCGCCATGGTGGCAGGAGGGAGGCTGGAGGTGCCCTCATCATACAGGCAAGGCTAAGGGATAAAACCCCAAAGGGTGTCAGCGGATTCTCGATGGCTGGCACACCTGTGCAGCTGCACCATTCACATGCAAAGTACTTTTTAGTGGCGGTTCCTCGGCCAGTGCCAGCTTCCAAGGATTTTGAGGTGTAAGGCATTGGGACCACAGGTCTTAAACTGTGGCTTTCAAAAATACGTTCCTCCCCAAAAGGTGAGGAATAAAAGTGGAAATTAAGCTTTTCTGGGATCTAAGCTTTACTCAGTAATTTCTCTCTTTCTGAGCTTACCTCTATGTAATCGTCTCAGAGTTCAGAGCAATGAGTGCAGCTACCACAGCTCGTATAAACTCTCCCCAAGTGACCAAGCGCTTCAGTGCTCACCACATTCCTGTCACTGATTTGGCTGTTAAAGTGTTCCAATAATAAGGTACCAATTAGATAATCTCCCACTAGAAGCATACTGCAGCTGCAAAATGAATATCATATCATTAGCACCTTTCCTTCACATCATCTCAGGGGATGGAAACACCAGACTGTGGGAGCAACTTACTACTGACAGCTCCTCACAGTTTTGTGGGTGAAAAACATCTTTCTGGATAACAGAAGAGAAGTGGGTTTAAAGGATGCTGCCTGTGCTTTCTGCCAGCTGCAGCAGGGGAATGCTGCTGGTACCTGTAAGGCCAGCACTGGTGAGCCTGAAGTCAGAGACTTCCTATTTCTCAAAGGAAAAAGGTCTCTGGGAAAACATGAAACGTGAAAGTTAAGATGTTTATAGAGAGATGTGGTTGGAAAATACAGTGTGCATCATTAAAACACATAGTGATCTGTATACCGCAAGTGGGTTATGCTCTAAGGGCAGGATCAGGCTTCAGAGCACGTGAGGGAAGGGCTATGAGTCCCTGCTGATCAGCAACCAAGTGCCTGGCATATGGGCTGGAACTTGGATTTTGGAAGGTTGCAGTCAGAAATCCAGCACGTGAAAGAGAACTTAAATACTTATAAATCAGGAAAACACATGAAAATGATCCTTTGGGGACTTGCGTGAGCTGTTTCCTCATCAGATTTAGCTGTAACATATTGAATTACTTAAAAAAAAACAAACACAAACCACCGGTAATACAAACCATGAAGAACATGGAAATGCTCTTCAGTTCCTCCTTATAAGCATGTTACAAAAAGTAATTTGGGCCTGCAATTATCTGGACTGTTGAGTTCTTGGCTGTTGGCACTGCACAACCAAAAATGAGTTAGTTTAAAACTGTTTTGAATCCCTTCCCTGGAAGAAGATCAAGGAAACTGTAGGCTGCATAGCTCTCAGCCTGCTGTCATGTGAGTGGAGGCCCCTTTGGTGCTTACGCTTTGTATTCTCAAACCATCATGTAGGTCCAGTTCCAACCATTACTCTTATCCTAGAAAGCTCCCTAGTTGTTGTTTGATAGAGAAGAGTTGGCAAAAGGTGTGTGGTAGTGTGCACAGAAGTTTGTTACCCCACTGTGTTGTGCTGCTTAGCATCTTACTTTGCATACAAGCTGGTGAATCTTGCCATTATCACTTGACCTCACCTTATGCCTCCAAAGCCTTGGATCCAGACAAGGAGTAATTTGATAGAGGGTAATGCCCCGGTGCTGTGGAGCGGTTTTCACTTTCTCTGTTCGTTTCCATCTCTGTTGTAAGACTCCGATGGGGTGGGTGGCCACTGCCTCTCTGTGCTGCTCTCATTGAGCAACCTTGCCATAACAGGAGTGCTCTTAATTTTCAATTGCCTGACCTTGGGAAAAAAGTTCTCCCTGGCCTCTCTTACAAAGACAACGCAAATCTAATTACACTACTCTAAACGTCTTATTAATTTTTCCCTACCATGGCCTCTAGCTGTTGGGTCTTTAAGATAGGGCACACACAATTCATTCTGTGGTGATATAATGATGAACAAGGTTGAAATAACAGGAAGTTCCCCTTCATTACATCAATATTTGTCACCATTAATGCTCAGCAGGGAAAAAAATATATATGCCGCATAACTTTCCCCTTGAGTATAAACACAGTAGAGAGATGGAAAGAGTTTGCTAAATGAAATGCCCTGACAGGGACACTACGAGAGTATGCATTTCTCACCTGTATCTTTCACTGTGCCTTGTATTCCTGGAGCACAGAGTTGTTTAAAGGGAACTGAATGGTGAGAGCTGTGAGCTTGTGCCTGTTGTATTCATGGCTTGGTCTCCAGCGACTTGAACAGCACCTGTAAGTGTTTGCTCCTGCTCTGTGGCTTGCTCGCTCCCTTGCTGTGTCTTTGAGCAGTGTCAGTCAAAGACCACTGTCTCTCCAAATACACAACATAGTGTATTTAACTAGCAGGTACACCTGGGTGAAAAGAGTTTGGGGGAATGTGGGAGACTGCGTGGTGCAAAGTGTCCCTGCTTGAAGCTGTGGGTTTGGGTTTGTGGGGACAGCACACAGCCAGGCACCATGTACAGGAATGTGTGCATATTCTTTTAGCTCCCTGCCTCCTGCTGGGCAAAATGCTTGTTCTTCTTTTCCTCAAGCACTTGAACCCTTGGTGAGCAGATGTGCGGCTAAAGCCGAGGAGTCATTCTCAGGCATCAATATCATGCTCTTTGAATATGAAATGGTAGCCGAGGCATTGGCACAGGCTCCTGTCTGGCACTTACTCCCACCAGCATTAAATCGACTGCTGAGTGAAAATGATTGCTCGATTCCAAAGTAAATGTCAGTAAATCTTAGAAATGAAAAAGAGCATCATGATGGGAATAATTCTTTTTTTCCTACAAAAGCCTATGCATGAGAGGGAAAAAGGAATAAAAAGATTGTTCTAGCCACACTTGCTGCAGTTAATAGCAATACCAACTTGCCAGGAACATCAAGTGGAGGAACAAAACTACTGGGATTTTGACAGCAAGAGAAAACACATGTGCAGCTCTGGGCTTGTCCTAGGGCCAGGAGTCTAGGGAGAACACAGCACTGCATTTTTGGCACTCTTCTGCTAGTTCAGCAGCTGCTATAGAGACAGAAACAGGCATGTGTTTCTATGAAAAGAGGGTTCCTGACAAAAAAAAAAAAAAAGAGAGAGATCTTGCCTGCCCCAAAGACTTCTGACCATGATATTTGCCTCTCTGGGTGCTGGCACTGGAGGAGGACAGGCAAATGGAGAGGAGACGCTCTGCTTTTTTCCTTAAATGAGACTCTATACGCAACTGACCACAGACTGGAAGAAGAGGTTTCAAATGTAGATAGCTAAATTTTCATTCGTCATGATTCAGAGTTATGTTGAGGGATGAAGACTGATGTTTTGGGAAAGGTGATACTCCTGCTCAGTAAAAGTACAGCATGTGTTTCCCTGCAATTTATGAGAGGTTGCAGCAAATTTGGGTTCCCCACTAAGAAACCTTACATGACTTGTGTCCTGGAGCAAGAGAAAAGTAATGTAACCATGACAGTTCTTTCACAGTTCTGACACACAAGCGGGTGCTATAGTGGGAAACCTCTGCAATAAGTATAGTGTAATGCAGGAGAGAGGATGGCAAGGCAAAAATACATGGTCCAGAACAGACTTGCAATGCTCCCTTGAGGGTAACATGTACTTATATCTCCTGAGATGCTTAAAAAGTGTGATGAGAGGTAACAGTATTTGTCTTTGGCAAGGGAGTCAGTTTAAGAAATTCTTTCCCACTCTTTTTCTTCACTGTGCTGCTGTTTGCCAGCTCTTTGGCTGAGGGGGTACAACTGATGCTGCTTTTGTAGCCAGTCACGTAGCTACTTCCTTACAGACTAGAAAAGACAGCAAAACTCAATGGAAGTACTTAAAGTTCCTGGTATAATTGCATCTGTGGATCAGTAACGAGTGATCACCTATCCTTGCAGCCCTGAAAGGTGTTGCTTGGCAAGCAGTGAATCCAAGGGGCAGCTCTTCTTAAAGGCCTAGCACTTTTCATCCTGGTACAAACAAACAAAAAAAAGCATGTCCAATACTCATCTCTGAGATTCCTGAAGAACTTTAAGAAAAGTTTGGTACTTTCAGGTTTAGAAGGCATGCACTGCTTACATACGGTGCATTGTGGAATGCCTGGATTTGGGGAACAAGGCAGCCAGCCTCAGGCACAGCACCCAGGAGTGCCTCTGTGGCAGGGGATACTTTGGCTTCTTGCTCTGAACACCTTGTAGGTGAGGTCTTCTCTCTGCAAAGACTATAAAACCTAGAGAGACAAGGTTCTTGCACCAAAGGCTCATCTGTATATACACAGACAAGCACTGGAAAGTTGCTTGCTTAAAACTGCGACCTCTGTGCAGTAGAAAAAATGGAACACTGGAGGATGCTAGTGACCCTTTGCTGTTCTTGGGCTGAGCTGCTATATTTTTTCATTTGATCGGTAATCCAGCTATAAATCTTGATCTTTTCTGCCCACGTTTTTGAGGCAGCATGAACCACACCTCAACAAGGTCTTGCTGTCACTCACAGCCCTGCTTTCCCCCATGCTGACAAATTCCAAAACACATCAACACGTTGGTTTTTGGCATATGTCTCTCCAGGACTCCTGGTTCCAAAGGCAAAGTGATTGATCCTTTAAGCAGGGGTTCACTAATCAAATTCATTTATTCAGGCTCTGCCTTGCTGCATTCTCTGAAAGAGCAGAGCAGCCTTTCCAAACATATTTTTCAAAGCTCTTTAACAACTTAAGAGCAGCGGTCTGCAGAAGAGAGGAGAACAGATCATTCAGAAACACGGAGGGAAGAGGAGGGGGTGCAGTGAATTCTGTTGCTGAAGAGGCATCATATGAGTTCAGGGCAAGATGGATGCACTCCAAGCACTATCTTGGATCATGCAGCCGCTTTGCCAGAGGTGGCATAATGTTGGACATTTGGTCTTGGTCCAAAGTGATACTGATATGCCATATTGACAGACAACTGGCCAAATGTCCTCAACAACAAGGGAGGTTATGGCTTTCCAATGTGCAGGGCATTTATTGAGGGAAAAAAGTCCAAACTAATGTACACTTCTGCTCCACTGACATCTTCCATAAGGTCAACATTGCTTGTAGCGAGATGGGCGAGCTTGTGGTGCACTCTGATCTTCCTTCTTTACCAAAAAACGAAGGCAGCCTATCGTTTGTGGTCCATAGGATTTCTGTCGTTGTTGAATCAGTCTTCCCAATTTAGAGGCACCCTTACTAAGGTGCTAGTTACTGATCTCAGCCCTGCTGAAAACCCTTTGGGCTGGCTTTTGCTATCACCTGACCTTGGATGGTGACTAGCATTTAGTCTTTGAGGCTGTCGTTTCCTGCATGATAAGATAATCATAACAGAGCCAGAGCTGACAAGTGGTGTTTTGATGTAAGCAATGAGCAAACAGACAGATCAATAAGTGCTGAGCCAGGCACGCTTCGCCTCATATCGTATCGACTTACTGCAAAAATAATGGGGCAACAAAATGAAAATGTGTTGTGTTCTATCTGAGTTATGGTCAGTGGTTATATATAATATAACACAATATATTAACTCAGATGGGACTCGCTGTTGAAAAAAATACAAATGGGCAGACACAAAATGTACTGTCTCTAAACGTACACAGCAACACATCGAGATTAATTACTCCGAATATGGGAGGAAACGAAAGCAACAATAAATTTCTATTATTATGGCCATAGAAAGAACATGAGAAAGATTTATGGCACTAAGAGCGAAATTTCTGTGTCCTGTTAGTCTGACTGTCTAATGTGTGAAAGATTTATGAGGCCAGTGAGATCAAAAGTATTTATGAAAGTTTACCATTTGTTAGCTTTTATTTTTGCTCTCACTGAGGCTGTTTACAAGAGGAGGAAGAATGACACCAGCTGACTGACTTGTGGGACTTCTGTTATAGGTTGGTTATAAACATTTCGGTCTTAAAAGCTCGGATCTCCAAAAGCCAGTCAGAGTAGAAAGAGGTGCAAGACTGCTGAAGCAGACTTGATGTGTTCAGAGAAGCTAGTCTCATGGTGGGGTTAAGTTTAGGTGCACCGAGGTGGGGAGGCACTCTCTTGTGCTAGGGTTGCTTTTTATGCACCAGAGACTTCAGCTCTGCCTTCTCTTGCCTCTGCTGATTAATCATGATGGGGACCCATGGGGGACTGCAGCCCTAAGTTGGTGCATGATGCTCACACTTAGAAAAATTATGGACAGACGTACAAATGGCACTGCTGCCAGAAGGAAGGCAGAATCTCTCTGATAATCAGGTTATGAAGAGAGAAAGGCTATAAGAAACAGTAGACTAGCACACTGTTGACCATTTGTTGCCTTTGAAGTGGATTGGGTGTATATAGAAAATAGAACATTTCTCAGAGCTGTGTGGGCATCTATCTCATCTCGTAGCAGCGGAAAACAAACTGCCTACTCAGGGACTTAGCCAGACAGGAGATGACTATGACTGTTTGGTTAATTGAGATATGATATGACAGAGAATATAATTTACTTTGATAATAATCATCACTGACCCAGGTAGTTTTGCAAAGCTCAGACAGGGTGCAGAGGACTGCTCTGATGGATCAGCTCCTTTCAGGAAAGCTCCTCTCTAGCTTTATGAGTGCCCTATGGGTGTGCTGGAGAATTTTTCCTGCATTCATTGTAGGATTCCACACATTAAAAACAAACAAACAAAAAAACCCGAAAAACACCACAGGATATATTGTGAAAAGAAAAAAACAAAACAAACAAACAAACAAAAAAAAACCCTTGAAAAATAAGTCCGTAAATCTGGAATGCATTTGCAATGGGTCTTGGGGTCAGTATATCCCATCAAGTAGCCATTGGGGTCTCAATATTGAATCACAGTGTTCTCTCCTTCAGGACTCCTTCCTGGAGTATCTGTTCCCTTGTTTTGTTTTTATTGTACAGCTGGGAAAATCTGAAGTTTTGTCTTGATGAAATGCTGCAGTCATAGATAACGTCATAAGGGTTCTAAACACAGACTGGGAAGGGGAGATGTTTTAAATCAGTGTGGCATTTTATATAGTTAAGTAGGTTGTCTCCGGTTGTTGCTTGAATTTGTCAGAAATTTGTGAGAGTTTGAATTAAGTTTGGTGGGAGTTTTTTTGCTGATAACTTTATCCAAATGATTATTAAATTATTTTTGTCACCAGTAGGGCTTATGAAAATACTCTTGAGCAGCCAAAAGCCCAAGATACTACAAATATGGTAGTGTTGCAGGCCATTAAAAAGAAGTCTGTAATTTGTATATTTAATTGCTTACAAAAAATCCTGGTTTAGAGAAAGTACTCAGGCTAGCTCCACTAGCTCTAATTCAAAAGATTAGCCAGACAACTCTAAACTTACTGAGATAAATGAGGGGACTCCATTATTTCAAGTCATTCTGGGTAGAAATGAGAGCAGAATTTTGTATAGAGAATAGATTCTGAGTATAAAAATGAGTATATTCAGGCAATCTATCACGATGGCTGAATTAAAAAAAATGACAGAGCTCCTGGCAGTGACTGGTGCCTGGCAGTGACTAGTGAAAGGAAGGCCTTTTATTTAGATTTGAGACTTCTATTGCTAAAACCTTTTGTCTTAAAAAGTGTTAAGTATTACGTACTTCAGTGAACTCTGACTGAATTTTCAGACATTTCCATTGCTGTTTGGGGAACTTTGGGAGGAACTTTGTTTTGCAGGCAGTAGAAATCATGTGACTGCTTGCAATCCTCAACCTGCCTGTGACCATCATGGCACAGTGGCCACAGCTCTGCCTTTTCCTGCTGGCTTTTCCTCATGCAATGTACAGACATGCTGCTTGAGACAAACCAGAGACCTCTGGTCAGAAAACCTTTGGTGTGTCTGTGGGATTAGTGTACCTTGAGCTTCATTTGGCCTCAGACAGGAGTCTTTTAGCTCATGGAAATTGCATTATGCTTATGGATTTCAGTAGAGTCTTGCAATTTGCACTCTTCAGGATCAGGCGTTTTGGCTACAAAGGTGCTGTGGTTCTTTGTACTTCCTGCAATTCACCCCAAATCCATGGGTCAGCACTGGCCAGCAGAGCTCTGTTGCTGTGTCCCCTCCCTGGGGCTTCTTGTTGGGAGCCAACTACGTTTACAGTTTGTGCCTGCAGTGGTTCTGCACTCTGATGCTTTTGCTGTGCCCCACCTTTTCTTGGGGATCAAGCTCTCTGCTGCTCTTTCATCTCCACTCCTTTCATCTTGTGCCTCATTTTTGGATGGCGAGGGAAGTACGTGGCAGGAGGAGGCTGCGAGGATCAAAGATGCCTCGGAGACCTTGAAGATGAGGAACACCAACTAATGCATGAGGCCAGAGGGGTGATGGAGGGTACAGTAGGAGGTCATGGCCCAAAGGGGAAAAGAGACAAGGTTTTGTTTTTAAGAGGGAGGAGCAATGTTGGAGGGATGCATTTTCCTTTTCCTGGGGATCAAGGATGTGAGCTCTTTGACCTTCAGCTTTGCTGCATGCCAAGAGCTTGCCCTGCTCTAAAAGTGCTGGAAACGAAAGAGAAAACAGAGCGCAAGAGAAGTGAATGGGAATAATTTGAAACATGGAATATCTGCATCCTCATTATTAAAAATA
Source organism: Gallus gallus (assembly GCF_016699485.2). Taxonomy (NCBI): domain Eukaryota; kingdom Metazoa; phylum Chordata; class Aves; order Galliformes; family Phasianidae; genus Gallus; species Gallus gallus. Next base: position 51,038,043 of record NC_052535.1, on the reverse strand, counting down.
AAACAAATCCTTAAAAAGTCCAAGAGGTCCCTAGGGGAGCATTGCTAGGAGAGCTAGGCTGGCATCTCCAAGCAGAGATTTATTTTTCCTGATTTCTTGTCAGCCCTCCTGGAATGTCAGCCCACAGACAGCTGAGCCCTGGCTGAAGCCTCACCCATACTTTTTGTCCATTGGGGCACTTCTGGAAAGGAGAAAGAGCTCAGGTGGTGATTAAAAGGTGGAATAACCATTTGAATAAATATTAGCACCTGCTAGGGGTAGAATACATCTGACATCTGGGTTTTCTTCCCAGTACTCTGATAAAAATGTTAGGTAATTGGGGAATAGGGCACGGCTTGACTCCCCCTGTTGTGCACAACCCCCATACAGTCTTGTTTGTATATATATATATATATATATATATATAATATAATATAATAATATATAATTATAATATAATATAATATATAATATAATATAATTAAATATAATATATAATATATATATAATATATATATATAAGACTTATATATTATATATATATAAAATTCCTTCTTAAAACTCATGAGCTACTCACTCCTGGTCTTCCACAAAGCTTAGAGGCACCCAGCTTTGTCAGCACCATTTGCCAGCATCCCTGCACCTGCTGTCAAGGCTCAAATGTGAGCTATCTCCCTACTACTTGGCCTAAAAACACCAGAAGTTTTTGTCCTCATATCAAATCCAGACCTGATTAGAGATGGAATTTTCTAGAGGATCTATTGATTTTTGCCTCACTGACTGTACCCAGCAATTTGCAAGTCACACAGCCATCATTTATTTCAGGAGTTTGGCAGCAAGATAACAGTCTCTGTAGGAAGACTGATGTGTTAACTATTAGCTTGGTGATGGATCACGTTAATAAGAGCCTCAGATTCACCACAGCCAGGTCCTGACCATCTGTCCCAGCTGTAGTATTTTAGCTCTAAGATGGCAAAGCATATGTGCAAGTTGCTAGAACCTTCTTTGTTTCAGGTGAAAGCTTTCTGAGAAAAGAGATCTTGATTTCTTCTCCAGGATTAAAAATAAGGAAGGCTGCTTTTTTTTTGAAGGATTGTCTTTCCCAGGGTTCTCTGCCAGACCTACACAAAGACCATGAGTTTAATAGTGTTATGAAGATGCATGTGTTCTCTTACCTGATGGTCTACATCATCCATTTGGATGGAAATCAGCTTGCCTTAGGAAGAAAAGGTAGATGTTTGGGGCTTGCAGTGTTCCATCTAGCTCCTTTCCTTGTGGTTTTGTGACCTTGTTGAGCTTTTATAAAAACCTACTCAGATTGTTTGAGACATCTACCTGGGTGTTGGCACTTCTTAAAAACAGAGCTCCCATTCTGGATGTGGGAAGCAGCTGACTGGAAGAATGTGTTCTTGAAGAAGCAGCAGCACTGCAAGTGAGTAGCTAAAACCCAGCTGGCATTTATGCTCCAGTGTGTGGGGGTAAAAAGGTAGAAGTGAGCAGGAGCTGTGCTCCTGACCTGTGGCACCTGTGGCTGAACTGCTTTCACATCCCCCTTGAGAGTTTTGTAGCTTTGTCCTGGAGCTACCCTGTGAGGCTGAAGGTTCAAGTGCTGTGCATGGGAGATTGAGAGGCACTCCCATATTATAAGATTTGCAAAAATGAGAGGAAAAATGTGCTCTGTCTTTCTCTGAGGTTTGTGCAAGTGGTCTCTGCCAAATTACTGATCTGAGGGTCTTGGGGGCTGACCGGCTCTGGTAATAGTAGCAACAGACATATCAGATCTCCTTTTCTGTATCAAAACAGTGTTGTTCCAAAAAAACACAGCCTATGCAAGTCAAAACCAGCTTAGTGTCGGAAGTTTGGAATGGTGCCTGCTACATTTGGGTGAAAGCAGCTGATGCTGAGGTACATCCCTTCTGTGTGCAGGGCTTTTGCAGGACAAGAGGACAACAAATACACAAATCCTGCCTGCCCAATAATGTGAAGAGGTCCAGACAAACTGCTTATTTCCCCCCACACAGGGCAGCAGAGAAGCATCTGGCACTTGCCTTAAAGCCCCTCTCCAGGCAGCTCAGCACAAGGCTTTTCCCACAGTCTTCCAGCTCTGTCGACTGTACCGTCCTCCTGGCGTCCTGTGGAGAAACGCTGCAACCCTCTTTGCATGCAAATTGTTAATGCATTGTGCATGAGAGCCCTAATTAATACTCTGCTGCAGATAACGATTTTACATTATAGCTATTAACCTTGGCATATTTGAAACTAAATGCTGGCGCATTGGGGAGGATTTTGCGTACGTTGCGTAGTGAAATAATGAATTAAGGTTTTGCATACTTAGTATATAGATTTTCTTTATTAATTGTATGACTAATGTTACGGAAAAGAGGCTTGCAGTAGCCCATTGGCTACTCCAGTGCTTAGAGTGTTAGCCAGGGATTTTGGAGCCTCAGGTTGTTTTCTCTTTACCCCAGCTGCCTGTAGGTCATCAATTCATGTGTGTGCAATGGAGATGGGAGTGCTGCCGTCATAACAGGGATGGAGTTGTAAGACCAGATTCCATGGAGTGATGATGTCGAAAGCCTGGCCTTGGTAGGGTTTGTCCAAATAACACGATTGTGGGGAGGAGACCTTGCTCAGTTGGGAACAGCGAGACTTGGAGGCCAGGTGCCACTCGCTGATGGGTGTGAGAAGAGGGGTGCATCTACTTCTGTGGGGGGAATGTCCAAGGGCTTTCCAGTCCCTTTCAGCTCACCCATCGTCCCACACATGGTCCTTGAGCAATTTTTAAATGCAGAGTATCCCAGAGTCCTCACTTCTGGAAACCCGGCCCTCACTTACCCAGCCGTTACTGTGATGAGCAGTGGAAAAAGAATGCTTACAAGGCCGCTTTCTTGAGGAAGAGTTTTGTTTCTGATCCAACTGGCAATAACTCTAACTCTGTGTAAACTATTTTATGGATCTGTATAGTCAACAGATCAATTTTATTATACTTGGCCACTGCAGAAAAACTGTAAACTCCTGCTGTTAGTTGATGTCTGGGAAATATGTTTACAACTTTATTCCTTTCTTTTGGTGGCACCAATTTATTTATTTATTTATTTATCTGATAACAACTGTGCCGTGCTCTCTCCCATGCTATTCTATCGTGCAGAACTTTTCCACATGGCCAGCTCCAGCACAACATATTGCACTAATGAGAAGGCATTCGCAATTCTAATTAATGACAGGTCTCTTGATTTTCCTGAGCTGGTAAAGGCTCAATTCTCCTTTGTCTTTCCGCCGTTAGGTTTTACCGATTTTAAAGGTATTTTATGTAGTGTTCTTGCAAATATCAATTCCCATTGAAGCCTCCAAAGTGACTAAGAAAGCAAGATTTGCTTCAAAATGAGTTAACCCCTTTTAAAATTGTATGGGGTGAATTGGAAGGGATAGGAGCAGGTTGCTGTTATTTGCAACCATGGTGGCTGATACTCTGGAGTGATTCCCTGTGCTGTTTGAGGTTTGCCCTATGATGGAATTAGCGCTGGTAGCTTCCCAAAACACGTCCCTCCTGCTATTTAACTGTGTGAGTATTGGATTAGTGACAGTTTTGGATTATGCAGGGAGTTGGGCTGTGGCAATGAGCTACCCAGGACCTGAATGCTACTTGGCTGGGAGCAAGGGCTTCTCTATGGGACATCAAGCTGTTATCTTTTTACAAGCTGGCACTGACTCTCTGGTAGGATATATCTGAAGGGAATGCCGAATAAATTTACTTTAAACATCCTTTTAAAAATAAGCAAGTTTGGAAATATGTTTTTGTGTGATCTAAGCTTCGTGTCCCATCAGTGCCAGATGTTTCTAAACCAGAAATGAAACTCCCACAGTAATAGATATGGAATAACTTGCCCAAAACAAAAGTCTCACCCCAAACTGGCATACAGAGCAGTGTCGAGGCAGATGTTTTACTGTGAGTACCTGGTGGACAGGGAATGCTCTGGAAACACTCATTATTTACTGGATTATGTTAAAACATACAGCTTCCTGACACATGTCAGCTCTTCCATCTTTTAAGACATGCTGAACTGACATTTTCTTTCCCCAAAAAACCTAACTGCAGAGCCACAGGCTAGATGAGGTGGAAAGGGACCTCTCGAGTGAGCTTTGGACATGGGCTGCATTTGGGAGCCTTCAAATCGGCCATAGAGGAAAAATGTAAATCTCCTTTACCTGAGCAGGAACCAGTGAGGAGCACTCCAGTGGGCCTTGGAGTTACAAAGTCACTTTTTGGTGTGGATTCGCACCTCAGCTATTGCTGTGACATCTAGGTAACTCTATTATTTCCTAGTTTCTCTTGGTTCCTATGCAATTTGCACATTCAGGGTCAAGCCTTCGCTAATGACAGCTCCTTGCATTTCAAGGTGGCCGAATCAGCAGGATGTATGGCACGTATCCACAGAGCTTTAAAAATATCTCTCTGCATGACATATGCTGTTTGTCCCTGAACACTGGGTAGGTTAATTGTTAAAGAAACATTAATAACGTTAACTGATGGTATGGCTTCCCACTGCCTCTGCCCTGGCAATCTCACACTGGCAAGTGGATTAATAATCCTATCGGAAATGAATGTCGTTGCTATGCAAGTAACTCCAAACTAGATAATTTAAGAATAGTTTGGATGATTACTAATTAGATCCACTGACACAGGGGAATTTGAATTATTCATGACTGGCTGAAAACAGCGGGTAATTCATTTGTGCACTTCTCTGCAACTAATGTGAAAGTTGTTTATTTCCCCCCCCCACACACACACCCAGATGATCTGCTGAAGATGATCCCTCCTTTCAGCGTTGATCATTTCACCACCGAGGAACACCATGGCTGCAAAGATAGGGGAAAAAGACTTGAAAAGTTAGCTAGAGGATCAGTTAGTGGACAAGCTGCACTTTGAGACAAGAGCTTTATTCTTTATTCACTGATTTTCTGAGGACTGTCTCATAGCTCCTTCTTTCCCAGCACTGAGCTAAGAACCACAGCCAGCAGCGATGCCTGAGCAAACCAATCCATTTACGAGTTTTATTATCTTGATTTTTCATTAAAATACAATAAGTCAGCCTAACTCATAAAACAGATAAAGCTAAGCATAATAGTTCATTTACTATTGATCCATATATGTAACTCACTTAAGAAGGCAGCTACTGCTGGCACACGTGAAGCCATACCCGATTCAAAAATGCTCCACAGCCATGAATTGTTAAAGCAGCGAGCTGTGCTCAGTCTTTCCACCCTGGCTCACCAGTGCATTTCTTGCTCTCATATCTACCAGCTTCCAGCACAGGTCATGTTGGTGTTTTGGATGTGTCTGAGCCTTTGCCAAACGGGCAGCAGAGAAACAGCCTAGCATCACAGACTGGAGCAGTTATTGAACTTGGTCTTGTCAAACAGGAGAAAAAAAAAAAAAAAAAGAGAAGGAAAGCAAAGGGCTTGAATACTGTTTTTGAGGAGATTATGCAAAAAGTAGAACACATGAAGTTTGCCACGTGACAGTGAACATATGAGAGGCCTGCATCTTGTTTTTGGGGAAATACCAGATTCAATTCGCAGACAGATGAATTTCTTAGCGTTTTCCTCTTAAAAAGTCAAAGCCACATTAGAAATGAGAGATGCTTCAATAGCATGTAGTCCCTAGAGGAGCAATGTTAGTGATACAGCAAAGTTGTGTCTGAAATGGTGCTGGTTTTACACCTGTTGCTGTGGTTGTAGCCAGCTTTCCACTCCGCAGCAGGCTCCATGGCCCTTTCAGCTTTGTCCATCTCATGCTACAGCTTAACCCTGGCAGCCACCAGCTTGGATCAGTGTGAGAGGTGATGGCACTGGCACCCAAAGACAGCATGAAAACACAAGGAAAATTTCACCAGGAAAAAATTACTACACAGCTTGTGCGTAATGCATGTTTCTATTTTCTCCTCCTGGCAAGGGGGAAGGCTTAATTGGCTATTTCATGCTTCTGTCCCTTTCTCCTTGACCCCAGACCTTGACTGCTGGCATCTCCCCCACATCATTCCACAAATGACAGTAAAAACACCTGATGTGGCAAGTGGGTGCTTTATGAAGAGTGATATGGCATCAATCATAATTAACTCCCATGTCCCTGTAACGGGCTGGGGCAGGCCCCATCGCATCTGGTTTCCTGCTTGAAAATACTTTGGTTTATGTAGGTTTAGCAGAAAACAAGCAAAAGACTGATCTCTAGGCAATGGGAGCTGGAAAAAAGATGAATTGTCTGTCACTCAGAGAGATGCCCTGGCTGCGGAAACCATCAAGCGCATTCTTAGGGTTTGATTAGTCCTGTTTTCCCCCCACCCCACGCTTGTGTGTTTGGTTTTCAAATCATTTAACAGCATCTGCTCTCTCAGCCTTTTGGAGAACACTCTAGAGATGAGAAGCACCTGAGTCCTGCAACCACACGATTTTACAGCTATTTGTAAAAGTGGGGTTGTTCTCTTTGTTTCTCAAATTAAATGCTTCACATCGAGCATTTCTGACTTGGCATCTGTATATATATCTTTATATATATATGTGAGCACAAATAAATATTTGCCAAATCAGTGTCAATGCATTGACACACCACACTAGCACGAGAGGTGCAGTGATTTTGTATCACTGGGCTATAAAGAGCTGGATATTTGGTGCTGTTTATTGGTCCTGGAGGCAGAAAATGGCTTCCCGAGCCACTGGGGAGCTGGGATTGGGACTGTCTTCATGCTGCCTGGATAGTGCTGAGTGCTTTTGGTTTCCTTTGCCCTCTGTTTTCCAGCTACACAGCAGTTCCTGTTGGTAGCAGAGATCAGAATCTGTGTTCAGGGCATGGTGTGGGCCACACCATCAAACACGACTCTTCTGGTTAACACTTTTGATGAACAGCTGGTGCCTGGTGTATGCCATTTAAACCTGGGCTTGCTGGTGCTTTATTTTCCTCCTTCTGTTCCTTAAGCATTAAATCAGCCCCTCCACCTCCGAATTTTCAACTGTAGTCTGTTGTTTAATGATTTTTTTAGCCAGCCTTGTCCCTTACAGAATCCCAGTGTTACTATGGTGATGTGAGGACCTGTCACAGCACTCACTGGTGCTGTGAGGTGTACAAAAAATGTGCTACAGAACCCTACTTAATAACTTGCAGAACAACAAGGAAACTCTTTGTTTCCTCTTCCCTAGCTCTTGAGATGGACATGGAGACAAGCTGTGCTGGTGAGCTGACCATGCTTCTGGGCATTATGTGATACTCCATAAATGATTAGTGTGAAATTCATGGAAATGGTGGAATGAGTACTGCCCAGCAAGAGTTACACATGTTGGACTCTGGACCTTATTTATACATAACCAGTCAGAGCACAGATAAGGGAATGCAGTGCACTTAGGGATTTAATTCATATTAAATTCAGAGCCTGAGCAACCTTTGAAAGCAGCGTACAACTCCAAATCACCTAGGGACCTAAACAGTTTTGCTTGCTTTTAAGTGAGAAGCGGAAGCTGTAGCCTTATTCTGTTCTCTGGATAGTAACCTTGCTGTGCATAACATATGCAGGTCTCTAAACTGGAATGGTATTTTCTAACCTTGCATCTCCCTCCAAACTATCAAGATAATTGTGTTCTAATGTGCTGTACTGGCTCAGTGCAGTTGGAATTGTTCAGGCATTTTAACAAAAATTCTGCCCGTTACAATTGTGTGCTCTCTCTCTTCCTCCTTCCAAATTGCACTTTGGCTGTATTAAGAGTTAAACTGGTAGCTCTCTTGGACTTGCCATGACAATAAATCTAATAACGTTCTGCTAACAGAGCTAAATACCTCATTTGAGGAAAAATGAAGCAGTGTTTTTCCCTGAGCTGTAAAATATGTTGAGTAATTTCATTTCCTTTGTACGGAACATTAGGGCTTGGCATAATCCTTGCTCGCTCCGAAAGAGCATGAAAGTTGTCTCCTGCGTTAGGGCTCCAGTTGCTTTGCTGCCAGTTACCTGCTGCACACTTGGTGCTGCTTGGCCTGTTTCCAGCAATAGCATGTGTAGTTTTCCCTCTTACTAAGGAGAAAAGAAAACAGGTCTGTTCTGGCATTCAGTTGTAGGCTGTAAAATTGAAATTAGCATTCAAGACACAGCCATCTCTACCTACAAAAGCCACCTGTGCCATTGATGCTTTGCTTTTCAGCCATGTCCCCCAGTCTGCCAAATGGGAGACACGTTATCTGGCCAGGTTCTAAAATGAGGGATGAATGGAATTTGAGTAGAGACTATGAGGTGCCAGAAGATCAATTTTTAAAAATCTGAATGACTGTCCTTATGTCTCTCTCTGGGACTCTTTACTTTTGATGTAGATAAGCTCTCAGCATGGCAGTGTGGAGAAGAGAGAACTTATTTGGGAAGATTCTCAGTTATTTCCTGACTACCATGTCTGATGGGCTGATGGGGAGGGATGCAAGTGGCAGTTTTCATTCCTCAAATATCTATATCACCTCTATGATGTAATTTGTCTTCTTTAAATAAATAAATAAATAAATAAATAAAGCAATTATGAGTTTTCTAGTATTCATTTTCTAGGATTCACTGTGTAGAACACCCCAAATGAACATTGGCTCTCATTTTTGCTGTTAGAATGAGCAAACAACTGACCATGAGTTGTTTACATTGTTTATATAAATATATAGATAAAAAAATAGCGGATATAATATTATATGTAACATAGTAATAAATATATCTGTATTATTTCATCCTTCTGCTCATGATTTGCAAATCTGTTATTCGTATAACAAATCCTCTTTATCTCTTTGTTGGATGCTTTGCAATCTTAAATGGATACCTGTTTATGTATGGATACCTGCTTATGATTTCTAATCCTTAGTTTGGTAGCTTTCATCTGATTCCTGCAAAATCAATTCCAGTTCCATGGTCTGGACTGCATTCTTTCACTTCCATTGCAAATTGTTATAAGCATAAATATATCTAGACGTCTGTATCTGTGGGTACTCATGCATCTGTTAAAGTTCTCCTAAACTGCTATTTTCACTTCATCCTTCGCACTTCAAATACAGCTACTTCTTTGAGTCCAACAACTTCTGTTCTGCCTAGTTATAATTTACGTGGTTGTCTCCTACACATCATGAACTGTCTTTATTTCTCCAAGATGCATAGAACTTTGTGAATCTCTAAGTCTTTTATACTGGTTATATATGGATTGCTTAAATCTGGAGGACCTGAAAAAACAATCTTTAAGCACTGCTAGCTTTAGCACAGTGTGCCTGTAACACGTCCATGCGCAGGTCAGCAGTAAGGTGTGCCAAAGTAGCTGAGAGGTTGAGGTTGTGGTTTTATTATGTGAGGTACTATGTGTTGCATGTTTCCTTAGAAAAGGTGTGGCTGAGTGGCAGGAAGGAAAGCTTCCAATCTGTGCTGATTATAGCAATTGATAGTAATAATAAATTGATTCTAATTAGTGTGGATGCAATCATTTCCCACCTGTAATGAGAGAAGATGCCTAGTTACTTGGATAAACATACTAGAAGCCAAGTGGAAGACCTGTTTGGTTTGCATCTTCACATCCTGCTGCCTGAAGCAAGGAGATCTGGAAGGCGCTGGCAGGTGACTGAATATGTTATGAGCATTTTGCACTTATTCTTTACCCAAAAGTCTATAGAAAAATGTATCTCACTTTAAAATAGAGTATTTGAAATTCATGATTCCCATAGAAGGAAAAAATAATAACATATGCTTTTTAAAAATTTGAGTAGCTTCCATAATCAGGAAAGAAATCCACTGCATTTTCCCCTTATCTCTTAGCATTGTTTACAATGCTGTGATACCATTTTTATCACCTTACCATGATCAAACCATTTAATTCTGAATAATTCCATAGAAAGCTCTGCAGCAAATATAAAAGCATGGAGATATAAAATTTTTGTAAGAAAAAGCACATACATCTCAAAAAGATTTTTTTTAATTCTCCCAAAGCGCAGCATAAGTAACGATGCTGTTGATAGTTTTTTTCAGAAGATGGATCTCAATAATAACCTCCCCCCAATGCTTATTATTGCAATAGCCATTAATATTTGCAAGAAATGCATATATTGGTTCAATTATCCCAAATTCTCAGGATGCCTTATTTTCAACATGACTTGAAGAGAAATATATAGGTTGCTCTAAAAGTAATACCTCCAGATACTAAGAGCACAGTAACACTATTTTATATATCCAATTCTCAGTTACACAACACAGTCTTTCAATGCCACCATTAGGTCTACATTTTTGCCAGCTATGAATAAGAGCCTGCATGTTGCACTCATAATAATCCGCACCAGTGGAGGTGACCCACTGTTTCACAGATGCTATGATGGCATCATTGCTAGGAAGATGTTGCTCACACAGTCCATATTTCATCAGCTCAGACAGAAGTCTGAAGGTGCTGAATGCAGACTATACAGTGGATGTGATAGAACAGTTCAGCCAAGATTGTCAACGTGCTCCACAGCCTTCAAACTGGTATGGGGCCTGGCATTATCATGTGGCAAGAGAAAAGTTGCCTTCTCTGTTATGACTCTGGAAGTTCAAGCCTTCAGCTTAGTCAGCATCACAGTGTAGCAGTCAGAAATGATATATGTCTACGTTCCAGGAAATCCAGAAAGATCACCCCTTTCCTATGCCAAAAAGCAAAGAACATCACTTTAACCACTGAGGGCTGCTTTGTGAACATATTCTTCAATGGAGAATTCACACGTCACCACTCCATGGATTACCATTTTTACTCCAGCCCGTAGTGGTCTCACCACATCTCATCACTGGTAATGATGAAATCCAGGAAACTGTCACCTTCAGCCTCATATCAGTTCTACAAGTGCTGATAAACGTATATAAGGTGTTCTTTCTGTTCTTGAGTGAGCATTCATGGGATCCACCTGGCACAAACTGCGATATTCCAACACTGCCACCGTAATTTTCAAAGCTTTAAAGTCACTGTTCAGCTCTGTACAGTTTCCTGGTTGTAATCTGCTGGTTGATGTGGGTGAGTTGATGAAGACACTCTTCATTTCATGGTGACAGCTGTGCATGGCTGTCTGGAGCATGGCTTGTCTTTTAGATTGCTGTCATCAGCTGAAATGCACCACCCACTGCCTCACTGTGCTCACATCCACTGGTTGGTCTCCATCAACGTTCAGCAAGCATCAGTGAATGTCAGTGGGTGCCACTGTTTCTGTTTCCACATGGAGGAATTCAATGCCCTTTGCTCCATGCACACTTTCATGTCAGAATGCCCCTCAGTTGCCATCTGTCACACAGCAACAACATGTAACAGAATACTGATGGGAAGGTTCAACCTCTACTGCCATACCACCAACATCTCCCTCTGACATTGTGAGCCAACACATTAGAACAGGAGGCATTACTTTTGGAGCAGCCCTTGCATATATTGAAATTTAAGAATTTGCACAAAGCTTATCTCTGTAAGAGCTCTCCAACTTCCTACTTCTTGTGCTGGTTCTCTTCAGGGAGCAGGTCTTCTACTGTCCCCCATGGGACACTGTTCTTTTTCTTCCCCTGCTACCTGATTGCCTTGCAGCACCATCTGTGGCATCTCAGCACTGACTATGTCCCTTATGCAGTTTGTTCCAGGGCAGAAGACAGTGTTAAATTCCAGCTTCCTATTTTTTCTCTACGACATTTTGGAGTGTCCTGGCCTACCAGACAATGTGGCAATGGATACAAGAGGGACAAATCTGGTCTGAGGTATTCCTACAGCTCCCTGTTTCACATTGTATTTGTCATCCTGATGGGAACCTGTTTCAGAGAGATGGGAAAACACTGATCTACACAACATTTAGGGGTCTCTGATTCTCATTTGAAGTCACCTGGGAGTTAGCTCAGTTCAAGGCCAAAGCAATTTTCCCCCAAAATGTGTGGCAGACCAGGGAGCTGTTAATTTCTTTAAATCTGTTAAAGGGGACTCTGACCTTGCATGAATATCACCTCTTGCTCCTCAGCTGCAGGTTTAAAGAACAGGAGTTTGCAGGTCAGAAGAGCTGGGATGTTGTTCATGTACAGGCTGAGAGTTCTGCTGAAGGGAATAGGCTGCAATTGACAGTGAATTTTCACACTGTGCACAAAAAAACCACCCACATCTGAGATTATTTCCCTCAAAACGTGGAGATGAGGAAGCACAGAAAAACTCAACAGTTTCCAAACCCTTTTTTTTTTTTTTCCTGGAAAAAAATATTTTCCCCTATTTCTTAACTCTCTGGTGTCATTCATTTCACATTTTAAATATTACTTTGCCGTAATAAGCACTGGCAATTTAAAAGCAAACTGGCTCTGCTGAGTATCAGTATTTTTATATAGCTGCATGAACAAAGAGTTCAAGGCTTGTCTTGTGGCATCGTGCACTCCTTTTTCCCTTGTATGCCCTACAAGGGCTGCAAAGCTCTGCTGTATTGCATGTGTCTAAGTCCTGCAGTGATGGTAGCAGCATTCATCAGAAACCACGGTGCTGATATACATTGCCATTTATGTTCTTTCTGGGTAGATCACTGAACTTCACGCCCATTGATTTTGGCTGGAAGGGTGCAGAGCACCACCTACAATTCCATATTAAACCATCTTGGCTACATCCCACTGCTGTACGTTGCTACAATGTCTTTTGTTGTCTTAGGGTTTTTTCTTCTGTTGACAAGCTGTAATTTAGGTTGACATGCCATAATTCTGTTGTGAGTCCTTTGGTGACGAAGTTATTTTTAAGAGTCCTTACAAAATATTACAAAAAAAATGGGGCTTTACAGAAGTTTTGTTACCGTGTTCTCAAAATCTTGCCCATTCCTGTCCATTCTGCTCAGTTTGTTTGGACTTCGGCTTCTTGACCTCGCAATGAACTTGAACGGTACTGAATCTCCTTCATTATGATGTTCTTTCACTGCAGACCTCAGATGTTTAGAAGCAGACTGAAAAATGATGTATTTGTCAAAACAACCTTGGTTTGTTTTTCCAAATAATGGTTATCTTTGGACCTACTTTTAGTTGTTGCTGTTATTGTTGTGCTTCTATTTGAATTTTGATATTTTGCTCCAGAATCCTAAGAATCTTTAAAGAAAAAAAGCTGAGATTCTGATGGCTGTTTTCGGGGCCGTAAAAAAGAACCCGTAACGTTTACTTCTGGGGAAATTAAAGGTTGACAGCATATCCTCTCCACTGATGTTTCCATGACTCATATTCCTCTTTTACCAACACTCTTCTTTAATACAGTCTGTGGATGATACATTGCTTTAAATTATTTATACCGCACACTTCATTCCCCAACACTTGTTAGTTCACTTTGAGGTAGAGCCCAGTGAAAGGTCTGGTAAGCCTTTGTGAAAAATCAATAGCTCTGCGATCCAAACTGTAATAATTAAACAAGGGTAATTAAATGATCAAGCAGCTGCTAACAGTCTGTCTTGACAAAGTGCCCTTTTGTCTTGTGGAGGTGAGGTCGTTAATGCGTGCAGTGATTAAAAGTTGTAGCAAGGTGGCTCTTCCTGGAAAGTGCCCTTTGTGGCTGCCGGTGGCTGCAGCCATCTCTGCACAACATGTGCGTGGCCTTGCTTAATCTGGATTTGGGCCATTTGGCTTGTGTGCGCTCTCCTTTGCTGAGCTGATGCAAATTTGTCTGTTTTAAATTAAAATTATTTCTATGTATCCGCTGTGGCATATAACCGCTTACCATGTGAAGACCCTGCAGTGTGCAGGGCCGTGCCCCTTGCCTACAGGCTGCTTTTCTCCATGCGACACTGCCGTCATGTCCTTCCCACCCATGGCTGTGACACAGGACACACTGCTGACCAAGTAGCACGCACGGACATGCAGTGGGGAAGTGTCGGGGACACATTACCGGGAGGGATGGCAGTGGTACCGAGAAGTGTATTTCAGGGCTGTTGTGCAGGATCCAACCCTCACCAGGGGCTTGTTGCTGGCTTCAGCTGCTCTCTCTAATTGGGATCACACTGATGGATTGCTAAAATGATGCTCCCAATAGGCCAGAAGGAGTTTTCCTAAGAAAAACTGGAATCACATCTCTCAGCATGGTAGTCAGGCTGATGCGAAATAAAAGGTATGTTTGTCAGTTTGTGTCACGCTTCCTCCCTCACCTCCTGCTGGGGAGCAGGGCTGATATGATTAGAAGCAGCTCAGGCATGCCCTTTGGATCGCCCGCAGCACTATTCGCAGCTTTTTGGTTTCCATTTTTAAAGCTGGGCTTGGTTCCTTCCAGTTCTCCCCTACCGTCACTCTTCTGAAGATTGCTCAGCCTGCTGAATGCATACGACTCATGGAGAAATGCTTAAAATAACCCCTGATTTCTGTCCTAGGCCACAAACTGCGGAGTGAAAATGTTTAGTGAGAAGCACCTCGGATGTTTAAGCGGCAGATAGCAGTGTTTGCAAATAAGTCTTAACAAAAAATAGAGCTTCATCTGGAAAGTCAAAAATGAAGGTTTCTATGGGGTTGGGAGCCTGGGAGTCGATGAATAGTTGTTATTGCACTGATGGCCAGGAGAGGTGCAAGTGAGAAAGACAAGCACCACAGTGATGTTTGCAAATGTGATGCAGTGCCTTAGGCCTGCACACACTGCCTCTGCTGCCCACGCCTTCGGTATATGGCATGGCAGGTGGGGAAAATGATGCAATACTTCCAAGACAGATAATGTCACTGTCTGTGAAATATGTATAAAATGCCAGAGCAGGCAAAAGGCTCAGTATCTTGGGGTTCAATGGAAATGGTGCTCAAGGGCCCTGCTTCTCTGCTTTCCTGTTGGGAATGTGTTTCTCACGAAACATTATGCTCCTTTTTTCTGTTTTGAAAATAAGAAATTTGAGTCTTTTGCTGAAAACGGACCTTTATGTGTGTGGATGTGAACCTGTGGTTAGTCCATGTGAACCTGTGGTTAGTCCAATTTTCCTCAAGTAATATCTGATGAGGACATTTTCAACTACCTCCCTTGTCTAATTTGGGAAACCCAAGATCTTAGCTCAAGATGTTTTTTTTTCCTTTCCTGATAGTGAGCACTGCACATATTCTGTCATGAAGCCTTGGCTGGGGAAAACATTTCAGATCCAATTTAGTGTGTGTGATCAATGGCCATCCTGGATTGTGCCACAAGCACTTTGCTGTGTACCCCCATGTTTTACCACCAGTGCTGCTTCCAAACTTACTCTGCATTAGTTCAAATGCCTTTCTTAAGGCTTTGTGCAGACTGCTCTGGAAATCCCTGCAGCATCTGGACCACCATTAACTTTCTTTAGTAGAGTCTGTGGCAGAGGGAGAATTTGGTTGCTCTATTTCCCTTCACAAGTGCATTACTTTTGCTGGCAAAATCCCTGGCTGTGCAGCATGCCAGCTTTATTTGGCCCACAATAAACTGCTGTGAGCTCACGGTGCAGTGGGCATCTAGTTTAATGCTATTGGGATTATGATAAATGTTGTGTGATACTAAATTAGGCCTGCCAAGGATTGATATGACTTTTATCCCGTTTTTTAAATACATATAAAAGTGTCTTTGCTGTAGAGCTGCTTCCTTTGACAGATTTATGGGTGCATTTGGGAATAATGGTGCCGTACGATGATTATAAAACTATATAAAGCATTCTTTATTGTTCATTACCATTTCTCTATATTAACTCATGATTATCTCCTGATGCATTGCAGTTGCAAAATCCCAGCCACACCATATGAGAGCCTGAACAATCTGATCTCATTTGAACACCAGGCAGTTTGGGGAGCAATAGGCTGTCACTTGTTTTCATGCAGAGACAATGGACTGTCTTCTCCCAGCAACTTCCTCAAGTGCTAGAAATGAGTGGTAGAAAGTTTTTCTATTGTGGGTGACTTGTATGCAATCCATGTTGCAGATACACTGATGTACCCTCAGAGCAGGCAGCAGGGCAGTGGCTACTCTGCTCTGCCCAAACTCCCTCAGGGACCTGAACACTTGCCATAGCCAAAAAAAATACCAGTCCTGCAAATAGGCTGCAATGGTGGCTCTTGTAAAACTAGCATGCTTCAACAACAACTATGACTGTCAAGTCTTCAGTGCTTCTAAGCATGTTGCAGTTCGATATAAAGGCACATCAATCAGAACTGTTTTAGGTGGAGCTGAGCTCTTTTGGATACCTAGCCTCAGTGGTGAGAATTAAACAGATATAAAATCCAGCATCTTCATTTTTTTACATGAGACAAGTCATGGAGATGCACAAATAGGTTTCATTGCTTTCAGGAGTCTTGGGATATGATATAAAGCCACTAGTAGCCTAGCTGCTCTTCCTCCTGTTGGGGATCACATACGTGGGAACTGCCCACTGAACATCCAACTCTCATCAGTTAAATATGATGGTGTACTGGGATTACTCTTGTGCTGCTCCTGTCTTTTGTTTGCCTGTCAGACATCTGGCTCTGAATGCAGTATCAGTTTGATTTTTTAGCTGCTTATTTCTCTTTGAGTGACATAGCCCCCATCTCAAATGCCTTTCCCCAAAGTGCACATTTGAGCCTTGTAGCCATGCATGCAATGGCAGTCCGATTGCATTGCGCGTGGCTAGTCGATGATAACATTTTATTGAATTGGTGCATAGATTAAATCCCTCAGCCATGACAATTAAATAGGAAAAAAATGTGTATGCCATTTATAGGGATAATATTTAATCAGAAATAGACAAGAACATGAGTCACCAGCTCAGAAACAAACCCAGTCTTGATATAAATTCAATTGAACTTGTTCCAGCTGTTTGCTGCAAAAAAGCAGCATTTTTCACAGATGCGACAACAGCAAATGAGCCTAGTTTAATTTGTCCAAAAGCTGAGCCCTCAGGGCATTTTAAGGACCCTATGTCACCATTTATTGAAGGCTGCTGGGGAAAATGAATTGGCAGCAAAGGCCTGTTACTGACTGGGGAGGTGCTGAGCAATGTAGGGTTTGTAAATAGGCACGCAGCAGTTACATCTCACTGAGACTTGGGCTCACAGATGTGCCTGAAGGACAGCAATAGCTGCTACACTCTGGTCCTGCAGTCTTGGCCGCAGTCCTGCTCCCCACCACGTGGAGCTGGAACTGCTGCAGGGGTCTGGTTCTTCAGGTGGAGGCAAAGCTGGAGCTCATTGCAACAAACCTATTTTCATACAGCACGTTCCCATTAGGGACAGCAGAGAGAGCACTGGGCACTCAGCTGCATTTTTGACAGTCAATTAGTATTAATCAAAGCCAAGATAAATTATTAAGAATGGTCAGAACTGAATATCGGAAGGATGTCTGCTGGGACACCAGGAGTCTGGAGATGTTCCAGTTGTTTTGAAGTTTGCCATAACCTCTTTGGCAGAGAAAACAAGCTGGATGTTTCATGCTGACAGGTTTAGTTGCACAGTACGACGCTCCAGCCTAGCTGGAGACAAAAGCAGGAGGAAGTTTCTCATTGAATCCTTGCTTCTGTCTTCAAGAATTGCAAATGAGCAAGTGCTGGGACCCAATTAGCAGCATCCTTCAGTCCCCAAGATTTTCCCAAAAAATCAAGGTACATAAATTAATTACTTTTAGATCTGTTCTCTGTGCTCTGCTGCTTCCAAACTTTTGTGATTAAAGTGCCTCGTGGTCCCAAGTACAAAAGTCTAAGTAGGAGGCAATCCTTGTGGTAGCGACCTTAGGACTTTCCCAGAATTAGTATTACGTTAACTTGACAGGGTCATTTGCCCTCATAATCCCATGTTAAGTGAGGTTAATTATCCCATCCTTTCATTCTTTACTAACCTATTTCCTCTCACCTGCCCGAACTGATTTTGGCTGACAGTTCTGTACGTGCTATTCCATTTCACCATTTTAAGACTTGGGTACTATATTCATCTTATTCTGGCCCCGTGAGACCTGGCTATATTCCAAGCAGTGCTGAAAAATCAATGCTGATTTTGCTGAGTGCCCCTTGGCCACCTCTTTTTAAAATTCTTGGCTATAAAGTAAGTAGGCTACTGTTCTTAATATGTCTGACTTGAGTAGATGAACTGGTTCATCCTGGCTGGGAAAGAGAAACATTAGTTTCACCTGCCTAGACATTTACCTCAATGAATGGCTCAAGGAAGTTCCAGTGTGGATCAGCTAATGACACCAAAATCAACCACCCTGTTAGAAAGATGGGAAAATGAATTTACGTCCTCAAGGAGACCTTGTGCATTCATGTATGCCTCACTAAAGAAGATACTTACACATTTACTCAATCACTGTGTTATACAAGCGAAAGCATGAATGACAATGAACAAACAAGTGATGTGTGTGAGTGTACTGAATACAGCAGCACCATTCCTGGGGCAGCAACAAAAATGTGCTATTATTTACCAACCCTTTCAGTCTTCTACTTGGCAGAGATGCCTTTTCGAAAAGTGCAAGGGAAAAAAAATCTAGGACAATCTAATTTTGTTTTGCATCAAAAATGGGGGGTTGGGGAGGAGAAAAAATTAAGCATCCTTTAAGGAGAGGAAAAAAGAAAAATAATCATCTAGCAAGTGGAGAAGGACCTCAGCTGATTCTCTCTCTGAGGATAAATCTGCACCCCAAGATGGTAACGCAGTCTGGGTGAACGTGCTTGAGATTCTTCTGCAGGTGTAGTTCAAGTACTGATGGTAACAATGCTGCTGCACCATAGAGTGAAGTGCTAAATAATATGTTAGATAGGAGTATTTAAGGTCATGGAATTTCTTAGCCTTACTGCCAATGTTATATTTTGAAAGAATAAAATCTGAATGTATGATTTATTTGTAATGTTTAGCAAGTGTATCAAAATAGAAACGGTCCTTTTTCAGCTTGGACTATTTGCATGCCAGCTAGACTTGTGTCCTGACCTTGAAACCCAGGGAAAATGGGTTTCTGTTATCATCAATCATTCTTCTGCAAATGATCAGGCCCTCCTGAGTGCTAGGGCAACAGCAGAAGGGGCAATGTTCTCCAGGCTATAAGAGTAGTGACCTGACTTGGCAAGATAGCATGTCTATTGGGCGGGGACAAAATAAAGGACAGATCAGCAGCTGAATGATGCCTCCAATAAGCAGAATAAACTAAGGACATACTTTGATAGTGCTGGCTCTAGTGAAGATGGAGTTACAAAGTACCTTGGTAACCTGATGTGCAGCAATGAGCTGCCAGTGCTGTTCTTGTGAGGATGTGAAGAGCACTAAGTATCTCTTATCTTATCTCCAAGCTATCTCTTTCCCTCAGCCTCATACGTTGCAGCTTAAGGTAAGTTTTTCAGTGATGACATCTGCTTGGCATCATGTTGCCTTCTCTGCATTCTTACCATTGGAGTCCCTTGGCCTGTGACATGCTCAAAGTGGCAACCGTCTGGAAGGTGATGCACAGGGGAAAGCAAACTGTGCACTTTTTATTTATTTTGGCCAAGAAGGCCATAAGGGCGTGCCTTTTCTTAATGACCTTTCTTGATGGCTAGCACATTTTTATTTTAATCCAAAACTCAGTGAAGTCTCCTCTAAAGGTAATGCTAGCAAAACTGTGCCAAATCAGATCCCTTCTACACAAGAAGTTTCATTACAGGCTCAATCTTAGCCCAGCTACAGCTTTTCTGCAGCTACTCAAACTATTATAGGTGTAGCTGTAGTGAAAGAGCACCTATGATATCAGGCCTTGTTTGAGGTTGAACAATTCATTATTTTCTTCCATAATGCTAGTAGCAGATTTCAAGGAGTGGAGCTGCTTTCTCTAGAAAAAAAGGAAAAAAAGGCGGCACAAAGCAAAGTAGCAGACAGAGCAACGTAGTTTCCCGACTGAGGGCAGATAGGTCGCAGTTAAGACGTCAAGGGAACTTGGGAGATTTATGTTCAAGCCTTTCAACAAGCAACTTTGTGTGTGTCCATGAACAGGTCCTTTAACCTTCTTGTGTTTCAGTGACCTGTTTGTAAACTGTGGATATGTTTGCTTAATTTGGGCTTGCCAGTGGATATCTTTGATGCAACCTCAGTAGGCATTGCTCACACCCTCAGGAAGTATTAGAGATATATGTCCTTGACTTGCATGTATCCTATAAGAATTTGTACACTGCCTTGGACAATGCAGTCCCAGTGCTACCGTGTGGGCTTTTTAAGTGCTACTGAAGCACACATTTCAGTGAGTAAAACTGAGAGGTAAAATAAAAGGTGATTCACCATTCCTTTTATCTCCAACCTCTTTTTTTTACTAGTACTGGAAAGCTGAAGTGTGAATTGGCTGGTAGCACATGTGTCTGCACATATGTGTGCATGCATATGAAACATCATGGTGAATAAGCTGGGAGCTGTTATATTTCTCATGTTAGCTGGACAGCCATTACAAGCCACAGAAATGTTTGTGTTGGGAAGCACCCAGGCATTCCCTAAGAGGCTGTGCTAAATTCCCAAGCAGGGGGATAAAAATGTATACTTGCCTGAAAAGTCCGTGCATGCTTATGAAATGAACTGTTAGAATAGTCTTTTATCCCTATGTGGAAGATAAAAGCTCTGTTCTTGTTGTTGGAGAAGGCCTGGCTGAAAATGAGGTAGGAGCTTTTCTTTTTTCTCTTTTTCTGCCTCTGTCTGTGTGTGTGAGAGTTGCTATGGTGAACAAAGGGTTGGAAGAACTCTGATTTTTTCCCACAAATTTGTAATCTCTTTCCTCCCGATAATGCCTGTTTTCTGAGATTTATATATGTGTGTATACATATATTTAACTGAAATACATCTGTGCATGCTGACACTCACATGCAAGGCTGCTTTGGGAAGAAGGATTTGTAACGTTAAGTGACAGTCTTCTAAAGCCATGAAGTTATCTTTTTGTGAATGGCTCAGCCAGTGACATGGCTATGTTTCCAATTTAAGCAAAGCAATCACAGGAGGAATGAATGAATCAAAAAAGACTTCTGGCTTGTTAGCATTTTAATAACAAAATGGGGGCTTATTGTCCCCCTTACCCAGCAAGATTCATATGGAGATGCAGCAGGAATGTGTATGAGGAGCTGGAGCTGTCGTATTAAATATCTTCATCCACTACAGACATAAAAAAAAAAAGCAGGGATGCCTCTTCTGTTTAAGATTCCACATTTTTTGGCTTGTTAAAACATATACAGTGAGAACCGTACGGTTTCAATATGGGATATGTCAGTAAGGACAAAAGCAGGTTTCAGCCTCATGTAAATATTGTCATAACCAAATTTCAAATTTTCCTTTTGTAATGACTTTCTGGTTCGGTCTGTATCTTTTCAAACAGTACCATTTGACTAGATGAAGTCAGAATTATCTTTGTTTTCTTGGAATAAATTGCCACATTGATATACCGGATAAATATGGTTACTATACAGAATTCCTGCACACTTTTCTTCAGGGCATGGGTTATTCCCCTTATGGATGGGATACAGGTCCAATTTCCCAGTTTCTTTTCTGGCCTGATGTCAAGACTCCAGGAAGCATGTTAAAAAATGCTGGAGTGCTTGGCACTTTTGAACAAAGTATTCAAACATGGATATGTCTGATTCTAAATATGGCAGACAGTTGCTAAAAAAACTCACACTCTTCAGAACTTTCAGGCCTAGGTAGCACAGTTCTGTGTGGAGAACCTGGTTGACAAAGTCTCTTGGTCCATATTATCTTAGTATGTCTTAATAGTGAAGTACAGCAAGGGTAAGTGCTCCCAGTGAGAGTTAAACGTTACTGCTGAGATTTTTGTTCTATGGCTTTGTGGCCTTATTATTTTCAAAGATAAGCATTAGTTCAGTAGTTTTCTTCACTTTATTCTCATGAAAACCTTACCACACTTGTTTGGTCCTTGCAGTTTATTGTTTGGAATCAGTTGTCTGCTACTGAAAGCTTAATGGAGATCTTGAGAAATATGACATCCCTCTGATCTGTCTGAATTTACAACTTAAAACAGTTTTCTTAGCCAACTCTACCCATAATTAGAACTGCACCTGAGCATAACTTGTAGTCAAGGTAAAGCCTGAGGACTTCTGTTTGTATCCTGCTTCCTTTTACAGTTAAGAACAACAGCAGTATGCATCTTTCTTGCTTCTGCAACATGTCAAATTATATTTCCTCAAATTGCATTTGTCCATTCAGCCTGGGTCTTTGGACAGGTGCTGGCACTAATCTTGTCTCAGTCATAGCCTGAGCATCCTGGGAACAAATCACTGACTGCCAGGTGCTGAGGTGTCCACCTGTCAAGGACAGAACCCTTTTGTAAGGTCTGCTGTGGGATAAATGCAGCACACAGAAAACTGTGATGACAAAGTCCATAGAAGTACTCAGCTAGTGAGGCAGCTTTCCCATCCTCTCCTGGTATGTCAGGCTCTGCTTTGCCACCCTGAGTCTTAGCAGTCTTTTTGAAATTAGCTTTGACCTTCTAGGTAGCTTGCTTCAATCTAATGAGCATGGCAGCTTCTTTAACGAACATCAGAGCCGAGTGCCGACTCAGCTAATTTGATTGCGTTTTATGCATTAATCAAAACCCTCACATTAATCTGACCTTGACTAGGACATAATGAAGTTGAACACTGGTCTGTGCTTCCATCTGATGATATGGTGGGATGCTGCAGTGAAGAAGCTCCTCTGGGCCACTGTTCTACCTTCTTTGTGGCCCTGCTTGTAACCTGTACTCCTTGTGACCTATTTGTCCTCCACACTGTTCACAAAGGTACAGTGGCTCTTTCTTCTTCAGTTGTTACTTGGTTTCTCATCTCTTCTTTTAGGTAATCAGGTGAAATTCAAACTCTGTGGAATGCAAACATCCCTTGGAAACTGAGAGAGTACATTTATTCAAAGGGAGGGTTGCTTCCTCATTCGTGAAATTAAAAATGGACAAAAGTGGGATGAAATTTGCCTATGTACTAGCAAGGCAGCTGGATAACTTTTGTAACATACAAACTCCAGCAAGTACTTTGGAAGATGATGACAGACAGCAATTAATTTAACAATTAGTGAGGTATCGATTCACAACATCTTAAAATTTTTGTTGCCATTAAACCAACCAATTACTTATCTTGACAGAAGTAATGTTTGGTTCAACATTTCCATTAAGCATACAGCCTCCCTTGATCTATCGATCATCCAGGCCTGGCCCTCAACCATCTCTCACCTGACAAAAAGTGTACAAGTGCAGTCCTTCAGCCTTCCCATGTCCATCCATCCCTATGCTGTACATGGATGCCTTTGGTAGTTTTATCATGGTAGCAGTCAATGTGGACAGAGGTAGAAAGCACAGCACTTTCTTTTACAAGACCTCACCAAGGACAGAGACCACACGGACAACTATGTGTTATTCACATAAAAAAGTCCACCGTAAAACATGCTATTGGGAGTGAAGTTACATATCCGGGTCTGTATCCACACATCCATCTAGAAAATACTTTCTTTCTGGTTATATCTGTATGATCTTGCCTTAATCTAAGTGCCTAAAATAGATCAGATGCATTACATCCTGAAAGCAGCTGGTTTTGCTTTCTTGGCTATGAAAGGTTCCCTTAGCCCATCTGTGGCTGTTGGCGATGTGGATCTCTGAAGCTAATTGAAATTCTGTCTGTGTCTGTCCTTCTGTCTCATATGTTTTGATCCACAATAGCCAACAGTAGATTTTGGACTTCCAACATTCCTGTAATCATCCATTCAGTAATTCCTAGCTGAGAGGACAAGGGTAAGTTCAGTGACCTGCCTAAGACCGCACTGTGGCTGAAATCTGAACTGCACCCACCTTCCCAGTCTGAATAAATAAGACTGGGCTCAAAAAAGACTCAGGAAACCTCAAGCTTTGACCTTGGGCAGCTGGATTTGGAACGCCAGAAGCTCCGCTCCTGAGCCAGGGACCTCAGCTTTATTCCCAGGTTTGTCTCGGAACTGATGAATCACCTTCTGTAAACCATTTCTGTAACCTGTTTGTATTTTCCTCCCCTCAGTCTTTGAGTTTCTTGTCTGATACTAGGAACAGTTCTCTTTTGTGCTAACACTGTAGGGCCTTCAGCGTCTGCTGGAGCTGCTAGCTGCTACTGAAATGTAAATATTAATTATGTAAAGCATACATTAAAAATGGTATTAAAGCTGCAGATGGGGCAGACTGAAGGACAAACAGAATAGCCTTGGAGCGTCTCTGGGATGGAGACAAAACTTTTAAATACCTTTGAGAAAATAGATTGTATCAAAAAGTCCATTTTCCTTTTTAAACAAAACAGTTTCTGCTTTAATTCTCTTAGCCCTTTGTTTCTATTTCTACAGTAGGCAGGTGACCCTGCCCTCAGAAAATTTCACCAAAAAGGATCATTGTTTGTTACATTTCCCTAGGTGGATAGCTTCTGATACATGTCCAACTTGGGAACTCTTTTATTTATTTATTTATTTATTTAAATTTGCTTATTTATCTATTTTGTGATGCAAAGCGAATCCTGGTGGTTTTTCTCAATCTTTTCCAACATGGAAATTGTAAAAGCAGTCCCAGATACCAGATCCCTCCTTCAGACACTACTGCTGTGCATTCTATGACCTGTGCAAGCTGTTGCAGCTTGTCTTTCTTTGGCCATCCCATCATTTCATCCGCCGCTTCTGACCATCCTGGCTTCTGCCAAGCCCTCCAGCAGCCGCTATGCCTCTCTCCCTGCTGCCCCCTTCTATCCATTGCTGTGCCCTGAATTTCGCATATGCAGGACTTGCAGCTATCAGTACTGCACATAATACTGTAGGTTCACGCTGCCTGGCTCCTTATAAGCAGGCAAGGTCCCCACAATTGGCCTCTGGCCTTTGCTTTCTACCCCATTTTCTTCTCATCCTGTGGTTGGAAGCCTTCGCTCCCTTTCTGCTCCCAAAGGGCCCTTAACAGCTCAGAACCTACAGCTGCAAAGCAGAAGGGCAGCAGTAACTCTATAGCATGCAATGACACGGCTGGCTTCATAGACTGAGGACAGTTATTGATCTTCGAGCACTCACTGGGTAGCACCACCAAGATCATCAGCACTTCTGCAATTAGCTGCTGATTGGGGTGAGCAGAGATTGGCAGAATGAAACCCGTGACTACTTCTGTGCGGATACACAGCTGTTTTATTTTTTTCTCCTTCCAGCACCATGATCTTCTTTCCAGCAGAATAATTCTCTGCCGCCTTTGAAGGTCTGCATGTTTTTTCTTTTCCGGTTCCTAGTTGGTATTTTGCAGTTGAGCAGTATTCCCAGGGGACAAATTTTGAGGAGGTTTGTGAGAGGAGAAATAGAGATGTCTGAAAACTGACAGAATCCTGGCACACATGGAATTAAAATATTTCGCTTTTGTGGTGGTGCTCTTGTCAACGCAAGACTGACATCCGAGCATAACCTGGAAATTGAGACCTCATTAGGCTTCTCTGAATAGGTGTGATGGGATGTATCTCTTTCAAGCAGATACACGTATTTCTCTGTGTGACTGTATGTAGCTTCTGTGTGCCGCTGACTGGTTCATCTACAGGTCCCTCTCTCTATACTTACACACAGGACTGCAGCTGATGTCATACTGTCATTGCTACTTCACCACGAGCATTTTCCCCATTGTTCTCACTTTCCTGCTTGAATTAAATTTCAGAATGAATTCCTATTTTGGCCCCGGACCTCTTCAAGAAAGAAGTGAGATTTCTGCACAGTAATGAAAGCAAAAGTCTCTGGTCTGTTTGTTCACAGGATTTTTTTATTTTTTATTTTTAATGTCCCCTTTTAATTTTGAATTTGTTTATTTTCTGATGATTCTGTATGCCTCTCTGACTTAAAAAAAAAAAAAAAAAAAGCTTCACACTCTTGAGATACTCTCATACTAACTGGACTTAGGCCAGGATGGGGAAAAGCTAAGCTGCAGCACTGTAAGCAGAGAGCAATCAGTGACACTTGTCAAGGTAATAAGGAAAAATAAGCTCAATATTTGCACACAGACAAGGTGTGGAAATTAATTTGACGTTCCTCACGTGAAAAGTGTTGCCAAGGGAGTGACGCATGCCATGTCAGAGGCAGGATGCCTATATGTTGCAGAATCTGATGGTTTGTGCAGTTTTCTGATGGGATCCTGCTTGCTTGCTCACATCTGCCTTGAGCTTTCTCCACCGCTGGCTATCTTGTTGGGCAGAAAGCAGTTCCACTGTGTGCCCTTCAGAAAAAGGTGGATCCTCCTCTGAGGGATTTGGCATCTTAAATCAGCAGAAACTTAGAGGAGAAGAGGCACAGGAAGCACTGCCATGTCAGCCAGCAGGTCAGCAGTGCCACCGGGCATGCAGTTTAGGTCTCATCTTCCCTCCCGTGCTGTCTTCACAGGGCAACAAGGCCACCGATAAAACCAATTTGGAAAATTAAGCTGTTAAATATAAATGTGATTTGGCTTTAACAGCAGCGGAAAGCCAGAGAACAGGTCAGGTCTGAGAGGGCTATGTACAGCTATGTTACTGTTTCTCTGTAATGGAAATGATGGGAGATTGCAAATAGCAGGAAAAATGTCCTTAAATCTTCCAAAATATTGCAGCAAAATCTTGTATGAGCACACACAAAGCCTGCTGGTTTGTCTTTTCGTGCAGGCTGTGCTTTATGCAAATAAAACTAAAAAAAAAGAAAATCACCTCAGAGAGAGTGAGCAACTAATGCACACTGAATATAAAAATCCACATGAGTTTTTTTTTCTGTTTTGGAAGTTAGCAAAGGTCATTGAATCCTTTGAAGATTAATTCCCTTTTTAAAAATCCCAATTCTCTCAGATGCCATCAAACTGGGTCTTCCCAGTGACCACAGATACAATCTCAGAGCCAAATGTGGTATTGTGCATCTGTCAGAGCTGCAAATCACAGGCCTAGCACTGTGTTTCCAAAGCAGAGGCACCGCTTCACGGCTCGTTTTTGCTCAGTGTCTGCACTTGCTGCTTGTGTTTGATGGGGTTGGCTCCTTCCCTGCTATATTTAGTAAGAACGGCTCCGAGTGAATAGCAGTTTTATTTTCCCTCCAAATAAACGATTGTAAATCCTACCTCTCTTGCCCCAGTACTTTCTGTGGACCAGGTGGTTCGTTTGTCTGCAGGAGTCTCTGTTCCACAGAATGAGCCCTTTTCTGCAGAAACCAAAGTGAGGGTCTCTTGCTGCCAGATGGGCATGCAAACTATCTCCCTCCAAGCATCTTCCTCTCTTTCCTAGGCAAAACTGCCTCACAATATTTCTTGCAACTTGGACGAATGGTGATTGCGAGAAGAAGGTATATCTGGGGGTTAAAAAGTACACTCTCCCCCCCCCTAAATCAGATGGTTTCTTTTCTGCTGACTTTTGTTCCCTCTGAGTACTCTGATTTTCAAGCTTTTCTGCATAGGCCAGAGGGCTGATTGCATTTGAGATTCTTGTGTGATCACATGAGTCCAGGAGCTGGTGTCTTAAGAAAGACAACAAATACTGTGAGAATCATGAGAGCAGGGGCAGGCATTGGCTTAGATCTTTTCCCAGTGAAATTGATATAAATTTCCATATGAACAGAGATAAGCCACTGCTCAGAGCTTTCTGGGGTGTACAAGATACTGGATTATGCATCTTGTTTCACTGAGCATTGTCATTTACCGAGTAAGTAAATTCTGGTCCTTGCCAGGTCTTGATAAACCTAAGTTTCTTCATTTATGTCTCTCTCTCACTCTGTGACAAGAAAGGCTTCCCATGGTGCGAAATCAAAGGCCAAAAGAATGGAAAGATGTACATGTCAAAAAAACCCCACCATTCACTTGAAAGAAGGTGAAGCTACTATCTGCATCTGCAGGTACGCTCCAAAGGAGAGCCACCTCTGTATTAAATACTGCATCTCTTATTTTATTCTGAACTTGTCCAGATTCAGCTAACTCGGCCTCAACTTAGAGCACTTTACAAAGGCTTAGCCTGCTTGTAAGTCCCTCAAGCTCAGTCTGCAAAGATTAAAGACCTAAACATGCCAGTCACTTTGAAATATTATGCCAATAGATATAGTCGGGAACTTAACAGTAAAATGAGGGAGTGTCTGCTCATTTTGTTTCTCTTCCTGCTGAATTTTATTTCTACTTGGTTGTGACTTTTAAAAATAATTCCATCACCCCTGTAAATTTTATTCATTCTGTGTCCTTAGCTGTGTTCCCTGGCATTTTTTCATGCTTAGATAGCAGGCTGATGATGTGACCTGCATATTTGACATAACATCAATGAAGAAATAATGAATTGAGACCTTCTTTGGTGATAAAGCCCATTTTTTAGGATGGACAATTGGAATGTGTCGGCTCTGATTGCTACATCAGACAACAGCAGGTGCTTTGTCATTTCTCACTTTTATTTTCAGTAACATTCTCTTCTGCTTTATATGATCGTTTGTCTTATGTTGGTAAATTCCCATCTGCAGACAAAATGAGTTTTCATTGCTGTATCGATGGATGGATATAGTCAGTCTCTGTTCATTTAGTCTTTGTCTGTGTCTGCTCTCATGTTTTTTTGTGTTGCAAATTTAGGAAAGGGTCTGTTTACAAAAAATGCCTCTGGCATCATTTTTTACGTATGCCGATTTGTCAATATTTTTTGCTTCTAGAGTGATGTTACATTTGACAAAAGTGAAAGTGTTTTCATCAGAATAAGAAAGGCATTCATATGTAATCTCTGGATCTCTAGAGAGTTATGGGTCTCCTCAGCCCATTTTAAATATCTTAAGAAAGAAAATGTTAGTAAGAACATTTTGATGCAAAATCAATTGGATTTTCCTGAAAGTCAATATTTTCAAGTTGTTGAGTTACAATTATGTAGTATCATTGGGTATGATTCTTCAGGTATAAAAGTAAGGAAAACTTAATAAGCTTCTTGGATGCCTTTGGTCCTTGAGTTCAAGTCCATATAGCTATCTACAGTAAGCAGTGTTTCAAGATACTGAGCTCACTGTGAGGAGATGGAATCAGCAGTTACCCATGTATTTCCATCCCTTTTTCAGGCAGAAAGAGCCAGTGAGAGCACTTAGCAGGGAAGAGCGCTTGTGCACTCAAATGACTGTGTGAGGAGGCAATTGCCAGAGGATTTCTGGCACAGCTCCCGGGGTTGTGGATGATTACATAGTGGTCCATCGTAGAGCCTAAGAGATCCCTGCCTGATGTTGGGGCGTTCCATTCCTAAGTTTTACCCATATAACTTCTTCCAAAATGGCTTTCACCTCAAAGAATTGCTTATAACAGGGCTGATATGCAAGAGAGGGATATGAGAAAGAAAAATACAGGATCTGTATCTCCCCTGGAAAAGCATAGTAGTTTAACTTTTAGTCTATATCACATGTCACAAGTAAATGCCATTTCAGTGTATCAGAGTCAGAATTCTCTTTTGCTCATTTTTATCACTTTCTGAAAACTTTGCTTTCCATTATGCTTTTAAAACATGGTGTTTTAACAGCATTCCTGTAGACAGTACTACCAGTTGCAGAACGTGAGAGTACTGTGTATGTACACCTCTTATCTCTGTGCTGCAAATGCAGACCCTACATCCACAGGCAACTTTAAGCCTCTATCAGGGCTAATTCCCAAAACCATTTTCAAGTGCTTTGGTTTTCCTGTGGGTAGGTCTCCTCTGTGAACTCTGCTCCCCTAATACTATTCATGTCCATACAACTTCTCTTTGCAAGGGTCCAATCCAGGCTATGGCTCTCATTCAGTTCCAAGGTATGAAACTTCAGAGTTATTTTCTTTTCTCATATATTGATAGTAAACCATGGATAGAGTATCTGGTTACGAACTCTCTAGTAACTACTAAGTGCTGTGATATTAAGTGACCATTCTTTAGGATATTTAATTATCCCCCCAAAGGCTCCAGAGTGTTCCTAATGGATCCTCTGGCTCATGATACACATTACTATTACTCCCCCTTGCTTCTGGTTCTCATTCCACTAGCATCACAAAATGGCACAGGTCCTGCAAACAGGGGAGTTTTTACAGCATGATCTCAGGCTACTTCTGTTCCTATATTTCTGTATTTCACTGATTATGAGTTATTCTAAATAGGTTTCTTCTGGGGCTTCCTTTGCAGTTCATTGAAACCACATGTGCCTTTCCATTCTCCTGTGTTATGGCAAATTGGGTTATTGTTTCAAAGCCCTTTTCCCCTGTGTCTGTTTTAGGTGGTTTGACTATTTATCCCAGTGCTTATGCATATCACCACCCTGCTTCCCTCTGTAGGAAGAGAGAAAATTTGTGCCAATGACACGGTACTGATAAAGACTTCTCTCCTTGGAGTGGCCTGTCTCTTGAGCAAGCATGTCCTTAGGCTTCATAAAAAGAAAATACAGAGAAAAGGCTGATTTTAATGGCAGCAGACAGGTGTCAGGAAAAGCTGCTCATAAAAACCACATGCCTTTTCTGAATGACCTTGGGTGAAGACAGCCACTTGTCTTAAAGCTGTTTGATTTTTATTTCATTTTTACATCTGTATGAATTTTAATTGCTGTAGCTTGAAATACATCTATTCTGATTCCCGGTTTCACATTGTGTCTGCTGAAAAATGGGGAAGATTACTTCCTGGGGAATGGACAGTGTTTCAGACCAACTGCTCTGCTAAAGTCTTGGCTGCCAGCTGTATTTCAGAGCTGCACTGTTGCTTTTTATAAGCCGTGGAATACAGTTTGTAAGAGCAATCATCTTCCCAAATTGGTCATTACCAAAGTTAATGACCTGTTTATTAGAACATCAACCTTGGCTTTGCCTCATGCTGTTAATTAACAAATCTGTCATTAGCTGCTGGTAGCCATGAATTTGTGCATGTGTGGGTTTCAGGGGAAGAGGATAGGGTTGCTTTACTAGCTAAGGCATATTTAAGGTGGTATCTCTACATTTTGTCAAGATCACATTCTTAGACAGTTCTCACGTGCTGCGTCATTCCCATAGAATTGTCTGTGAATTTGATTGGTCTCTTTTGGGACCTGCTTTGTTTTCTGTTTTAAACAGATTCTGTACCAGTTTATTAGGTTTTCAAATATTCCCTAGTCTCCATGCAGCAAACTCAGCAAATGGCTGTGTTGTGCTGACTTCATCCGTGGCACGGGATTTTGACACCTTTCCTCGTATCTCTCTCAGATTTCTCTTCTCCAAGCTGAAGAAGTCCAGGGTTTTAGTTTCTCCAGCTAAAACCCTGCTCCAGTCACACTCCATCCTATTCATTCCCTTATCGTCTTCACTCTGCACCCCTCCATTGCTTGTTCCTGCCCCTCCTTAGTAGTGGTTGGGCACTCCATGTGCCATTTCTACTCTCACTATTGCAATTGCTCCACCTGAACCCAACCCAAACTTGAGTCCTAATGCAGCGGTCACACCCAGGGAGGAGGGATGGAGAAACTCCCAGGGGAGATGAGTGCATCTAGAAACTGCACAGGGGCCTTTGTGGCTGTCCAGCATATGTGGGTGCAAACCACAGTGCCTCTTTCCCATAAAGAGTAGGCTTTCGTGGAGCATGTCTTAGTATTACATTCCTAAGAAAAAACAAATGTTTTTGATACTTTCAGAGTGTGATTTGCAGTTACCGTGTATTGGGAAGTGCACTCAGAAGGCAGAAGAGAAAAACTCAGATGAAAGAAATTGTTTATGATCAAAACACTGCCCTGCAACAAAATTATCTGTTTTGCAGAAGGTGCCCATAACTAATTAGCTATTTGTTATTTTCAAGAAAAAATGCAATCTGTAATGGCAAGGTCTGGCATAACATCTGTCTCCTTAGATAGGTTTTGAAAACCATAATTCAGGTGAGAATTACAGGTTTTATCTGCCTTTGTTGGGGATAAATGTATTTTGCCACTCCTCTCAGCCTTGAGTGCTAATTACACTGTCATAAAATGCCCTGGATTGATGAGGTTTAAAAACACCTACACCCATTTTGGGCCCATCCTCGGCTCTGCAGTAGCCGTTCCTGTTTGTGTCACTGTGTAGGTGGAGGTACCACCTAGGAGTAACTTAACTACAAAGAGGCATTTGGGTAATATTTGGCATAAGCCAAGTGAGACCAAAACTGTTCAAAGGTGTTTACAGTTCAGGGGTATGTTCTGTTAGGTGACTGAGCTGGTCTCATAATCAGTTGCCCTACAGGAAGATCACTTCTTTTCCTTTGCCCACTCCAGCTCCTGTCCATACAATTCCCTACTTATCCTAGCATTTATTGCAGGCCCTTCTGACCCAGTGGTCAGTTCACCTTACTGACCCACCATGAAAATAGCTGTATTTTCCACTGTTGTTTTTTTCTGTGCGTGTGTAAAGATTAAACAGCATTGATTTGAGGAGAGTCTAGCAAGTGCCCACCTTGAACGCAGAGGATGGAGCAAGTGTGGGCGAGTGCATGGCACAGGAAAGACAGATGGACATGAAGGGGATCTGGTGGTGGTGGTGAATTATGGAGGTGTATGGTTGACTCCACCTTGCCCCCCCAGAAGGCAGTTCGTGCATTAACAGGAGCCTGTAGCAAAGCCCCCAATAACAGAGAACTTTCAGAAAAAAATAGTGAACCCATAGCTTATTGAGCAGATAACCAACTTTAAACCTGAGAGGAATCTGGTTAATTCTTAACAGGGCTAATTAATGTATCTCAGACTCAGTTTTCTTTAAATAATGAGGCATATTGGTATCCAAATGCATCTGAATTCATATGAAAATAGAGTGCTCCTGAGTACAATTAAAAATCCCCACCTTCAAGCTCTTCTGGCTGAGGGTAGATAGGCTTTTCAAGGTCAGAGAGAAAGGCAAGAGGTAAACCTTCCCCGGTGCTGCTCTGAGAAGGGCATCTCACCTCTCTGTCAGAGATGAAAGGAGGTGACACAGAGGTTACCACACAAGTTGCTGCTATTTACAGATTCTGCCTGTAAGGATTGTCAGAGCTTGGAGCATAATGTTTTCTATATAGAATCACTGAGCAGTTATTTTCCTTCATTAGGTGTTTTCACCTTGCACTGGATTAGCCAGGAATTGAACTGTTTGCTCCTTCACACCAATCCTCTCCTTGGGATCTGCAGACTTTCATTTTCTTTTTTTTCCTAGGGGCTTTACTGTTTTAAAATATGCCTATATTTGATCAGTCGACAAAGAAGGGAGAAGAGGAATGGCCTGCTGAGACCAGGGTGCTTCATCCTACTTGGAGGAATATAAGGCACAATAAAATGTAAAGTTTAAGAGTCACACAGGTGAAACCTTGGCCCCAGAGCTCACTCAGCTGGCAAAAGATAGGCCCTTTGCTCTCCATCAACTCATGCTCCACTCTCAGCTTCTATCTAGAAAAGCAAAATAAATAGGACATTTTGGAACAAATGCTTCAAAGCTATTTTACTTTTGAAATGTACCACTGAACGAACATATTTTAAATAAAAACAACAAAGCACAAAATACCCTATTTGCCAAGTCATCAAGGGAAGAATGTAGCGAAAGACTCAAATCTTGTTCTCATGTCTGACCAAACTCTGGAGAAGAACCTTCTCTTGTTATTCAACCTGACGCACCCCTGACAGTTCCATGCTGTTCTCTTGGGTCCTGTAATTGTCAGAGCCAAGCTCAGCTCTGCCCCTCTTCTCCCTTTGAGGAGCCGTAGGTTGCCATGAGGTCTTCCCTCAGTTTCCTCTTCTCTGGGCTCTGGACCTCAGCTGCTCCTCATACATCTTGCCCTCTAGATTCTTCACTGTAGCCCTCCTTTGGATGCTTTCTGGTAGTTTTATGTCCTTTTTATACTCTGATGTCCAAAATCACATACATTGCTCAAGGTGAGGCTGCAGCAGCGCAGAAAGGAGTGGGACACCCCCTCTCCTGGCCCCATGGCAGTGCTGGGTGTGATATGCCCCAGGGTACAGTTTGCCCTTTTGTCTCCAGAGCACAGTGCTGATTCAGCCAGAACCCTCAGATCCCTTTCTGTGGGGCTGTTCTCCAGTCTCTCATACCCTAGACAGTACCTATAGCCAGTGTTGCCCAGTTTTGGCTCTGGGGGACTGAGCCAGGATTCTAGCTCCTCTTGCTTATTCTTCTTGATGCGTTGGTGTAGAAGCATTTCAAATATGCTTTGTTGTACCCAGCACCTTGTGGAGCAGACAGAAGGGTCTCACTAGTACACAGTTCCCCCAAGTTTGGTGAGCTGTCCCATAGCCTATCGCTGGTGAGCTTAGTTTTATCCCTTTCCCCCTTCAAATGTAGTTTAAAGCTCTATCAATCAGCTCTGCTAGCTCTGGTGCAAAAAGCCTTTTCCTCCTCTGAGAAAGGTGCATTTCATCAGGTGCCAGCAGGCCAGGTGTTGTGTAGATGTCTTTGTGAGTGTGAAGTCAGAGGTACTTTGTATAATCTTGGTACTCTACTACCTCAGAGTCATGGGTTCTTCGGTGTCCCACTGTGATATCTCATATAAATAGCTAAATTAGAGGAGTTATCAAAACTACTTGTGGCTTTGGCTAGCCACTGGAGCCTCCATATAAATGGGAGGAAAATAATTAGCAAATAAGTAAATGATTCTTCAATTTGTGGAAAAAACTCCTGCCTTTCACATTCAGTGTTCGATGTGTTGATTATAATGAGGCTGCTTACTGAACATGCTCAGAGCAAGAAGGGGAGCAGGATGGAGCTGGAAGTTTTGTGTTTTCAGTAAATCATTTCTTCAAAACAGCAGTCTCCTTACCAGCTAAAGACCTTCTCATCTTAAGTGCATCTGGCATTGTCAACAAATTCTGCATCTTTTCACTTGATTGATCATGGACTTTAAAGAAGTGGTTATTTCCCTGATAAATGAGATATCATACGCACTCATCTATTACAGAACTTCTGTGGATAATTAATCACTGCCATCAGCTCATTACAGCTCTTAAGGGTACGTGTGAATATTCTCTAAGTTAACAAAACAAAAACTCCAGGTGAAGGTTAATTGTACTTTTAAGATCAAAGTGACACTGCAGAAGAGGTCAGCTGCTGGCTTTTAGATTCGGTACCTGTATCATGGGATTTCTTGTGAGATCTTTGCCTGTATTGACAGGCCAAGGTTGCAATCAAGTGGCACAGGGAACAGTTGTGCTGAAATCAGAGGAACTATCCCCACCAGAGATGCAAATGTCTGTGGGTACAGCCAGCTGAGAAAATGGCCTGGTTTGTCTGTGCAGAGCATAGCCCAAGGCTCAGAGCAGATCACACGATGTGTCAAACACACTGGAACCCACAGGTGAACTGTCACTGGACCTCAGCAGTCAACAATACAAATCATCCTATGCCTCCCTTCATCCCTCTTAGCAGCAGATGACAGCAGACCTGGTTTACCATGATAATAAATGCTCACTTTAGGAGAGGCTGGCATCGTTCTACTAGATGCCAGTGAGAGCCCATGTGTTTGCGTTGTTTCCTTCCAAAGGGCTGTCTTTTAAAGTGTAAGATCAGATTTGGCTTACAGAGCTGTTGGTGAAGATTATAAAGAAATTTTCTCTCTCTGCCAGCAGTAGATACATCAGATAGGCTAAAATCTCTCACCTGTGTGTGTAGGTCTCTGGGAAGTCACGGACCTCCCACCTTGCTAACTGATGCTGTTCATCTTGATGTATTACCTCCTACTGAATCTTTCTTTCAAAGCCTTTGGGGGAAAAAAAAAAAAGCAGATAAGTGGTGAGAGATCTGTTTTCTTTTCTTACACAGTTCACTCATTGGTTTGTACAAATACCTGCAGGGTGTCTTGAGTCATGTTAGGCTTCTGTTCCTCCAGAAGAAAAAGTCTTGGAGGGACCAATAGAAACAACCGAACGTGTTTACAAAGAGAATTTTTCATAATCAACTTTAAAAGGCTTTGCTTGCAGGGTCTGTTTGAGATGTGGTAGTAATAAATGCAAGAGAAAAAGAAGCAACAACATAAAACATTCAGGATAGCATTCCAAGAGGATCGTTTTCAAAAAAGAAACACTCTTGCTTTTGCTGATTCTCTGGATTTCTGAGCAGGATTAGCGCAGTATGTGTGGTAGCAGGGCTCTCTGGAGGGTAACAGTTCCAGAGGTGATGTATATTTTTAGAACCATATTCCCAAGTTGTAGCAAAGATCAAAGCCATCTTATTTTGAAGACAGTGTGTTCAAGTTTTTGGTTTTAGATTGTCTTAGCAGAAGGAACAAAAATGTTCTAGATTGGGGGAAAATGCCATTGCTCCCCCAGTCTTTTCATCAAAGACTGTTGAAATTTATGGTTTTAGGCGTAGGCAAAGTAAATGACTGAAGAGCAGGACATTTAGGACAACTTGTTGTTGTCCTGTCAACAGTGGTAACTCTTACGCCAGTGAAACAAGGAAGAGCTCTGCAAGAACTTCTGCTTGTAGCTGCTTCTCAGGAGATCCCAGTATAGGCACTTTATGTCTTGATCAAGTGAAGGATCTCATACTTAATTTGACGCTAATGAATAATCACATCTTCAAACAAGAAGCCTATCCTGCAAGATAGACTTAAAGCACTGATTACTCTTTCTTTGAACTTGCTAAAAAATTCAGACCCATGTATTTTCATAGGGAGCCCATTCACAGAACAGAAAGGGCACCTGGAAATCTTGAGAGAAAAAGGAAGATTTTGGCATCGCTGCAGACAAAGCCAGCGGTGCAAAGCTCAGAGCTGCAAGAAAGAAGAAACAATGCAGGCAGCTCTGTTGGCCAATGGTATACTGAAAGCCCTGTAGACTTGGATTTGTCTGAAGGCTGATAGGGAATATGAACCCATACACTTGAAAGAAGCTGCCTTTCAAACACAAAACAAAGCCCAGGCAGCCCTGTGAAAGGAAGGAATAAAAGCAGCTTGATGTGTTCTGGTGGTGAAATTAAAAAGCAGACATATATAAAAGCCAATAAGCAAACTGTGCAAGTCAAGAAATATGATGTGCCCTGTATTCTTTTAATAGTTTATTACTTGCAGATTACACAATATTTGACATTGATGCTTGAAAAGCCTCCTACCATTTAACAGTACTCTGCAATAAAATGCTATAATCTGTTAGTTCACCACGCTACCACTGTAACCCAGAATTTGTAGGGGAATATTTCCCTTCCCTTCAGTCTGTCTGTCACTTTGTTTAAAGAAAGAGAAGAAACCATGATTTCTCTCTGGCCTCTTTTTCTTGATTACAGTCCCCCAGCTCTGCTTGCTGCTCCCTGAGAGCTTTCTGGCTGAGTTTTCCTCGTGCTTAGCCTTTCCCAGTGTTCCTCAGAGACTGCAGAAGGGATAGGAAGAATACACAGAAAATTGCAGCAGAGGAACTCAGGCAGCAGTAGCTGGAGGAAACATTAATATTTTCCACTGTTTGGGAAAGCAGTGCTGCAGTAGAGGACAAAGGGCCTTATGGGCTAGAGGAAAGGCTCTGCTGCATGGGAGTGGGGTCCAGCTGAAAGGTGCCAAGGGAAAGCAATGTACTTCAAGCAACAGGCTGGAAAAGGTGATCCCTTGGCCATGTTTTGAGTTGGCAAAAGACAAATGGAACAGATCCAGATCTTAGAAGTGTTACCTAGTGAAAGTCTCGACATAGCTTAGGCTGGAGAGAAAGCTACATTCAAAAACAAGGGTCTAATGAAGAAGAAAACTTTCTTGTCCTTTGCTAAATACATGACCTGGATGCAGAACTGCAAGGAATCCTGAGGTATGTCAGCTCCTATACGGTGCTCAGAGGTAGTGGACTAAAGCAACTGAACGAGCCACTATGGCAGGAGAGGAACTCTGGCCCCAATGCTGAGAGTAGCACACTTGTTTTTCCACCACAGCACTGCTATAAGCAAACCCTGACAATGCATTTATTTAATACTTCAATAGTTATAGCAGTAGCTGTTGGAATTAATTATGATTAGTTTAATTATAGGTATAAACCAGGTCTTTTTCAAAGTGAATTATAGTTTCCTTCAACAGTATGTGGTGGTTAAGCACTGGTAATTAAGGGTTTGAATGAGGGCTTGACAGTGCATTTTCCCATAATTGAAATTCCTCTGCAAATACCATAGTGTTTGCAATCCAGCACACAGCCATAAGCTTTGTCTGTGGTATTTTTTTTGATAGCACTATATATAGGATAGGTTACCATGAAGGGCCGCCTTGTATCAACCTCCTGCTGAATCCCTAAAATATCTAATAACTCATTACTGTGTTCATCCGTATGGTTCAGTATTAATAAGGTAGTTTGAGAGATTACTGTGCTGTGGGTCTGACACCCAAATGTTGATTTCGTTTGCATGGGAAGGGCAGAGGATTCACATTTAGCTCTAAGTCTCTGGCTCTGACACTGCTGTGGGCTGCAGGCAGAACTTTTGTTGGAGAAACCCAATTTTTTTCACAGAAGGTGCATTTGTGAGGTGGGCATTGTCTGACTGTGGCTCTTAGGAGCTCCTGCTGGCTTAGCACCTCAAAAGCCCTACATCAGCGTGAAGATATTCAAGAGCATTTAGAGTGGTGGGAGAAGCGTTTCTTTTATATATCTTGTCTTTCTTCTGATCTACATTACTTCCCAATGGTTAAAAAGCCAAATTTATCAGATATTAAAATAATGGGGAAGCACTGATACTTTCACGCTTCTAGCTGAAGTAAGCTTCAACTTTCACAGTGTCAGAGAGCCCAGGTACCAATAACAAGGTCCCATCCATGTCTTCAGAGCAAGAGTAGTGACCCATGAGTGCTGCTCTTTTGAGCTGAGCCCAGCCAAGCTGCTCTGGCACTTTGGTCTGGCTGCATAATGGTTTTAATGAGATATTAGCTATTTAATCCCACTAAAAAGAAAGTACTGTAGTCAGTCAGTAGCTCTCCCTGTGCCTTCCATTTGGAGAAATAATAATTTGTTGGAATGCTTTCAGAGTAAACAGAAATAATTTGTCCTGCACTATGGCAATCCTAAAGCACAAACCCATCTCAGCACGCAGTGGTGGGGAAGTGCCAAGGGCTGGTGGTCACAGATGACATCAGCTTCTGGGGAATGCTTCTCCTTCTGGGACTAGCTGTAATTATGTCCATCCATCCAGATGGCTTTCAGTGGCTTTTAAATCCCATGGGAAAACAAGCAACATACCCAGCTGTTTAAGGAGCCATTAGTTTGCTCAGAGTGAGTCCACCTACAATTTCCAGGTATCTCCTGTTACAGGTTTAAGGATAATCCTCCATGCTAGACCATTTAGGGTATCGCAATGGGAGCTGGGTATCAACGATAGGACAAGGGGGAATGGTTTTGAACTGAGACAGGGGAGGTTTAGGTTAGATAGTAGTAGGAAATTTTTCACTCAGAGGGTGGAGACACACTGGAACAGGTTGCTGAGAGAAGTTGTGGATGCCCCATCCCTGGAGGCATTCAAGGCCAGGCTGGATGTGGCTCTGGGCAGCCTGGTCTGGTGGTTGGCGACTCTGCACATAGAAAGGGGGTTGAAACTAAATGATCATTGTGGTCCTTTTCAACCCAGGCCATCCTGTGATTCTATGATTCTGTGATCAGTGTGAGCCTCATGGCCAGGGGCTTTGGTTTCTCTTGCTTCCATGCAACTGGATTAGCACACCGCCAGCTCAGTGACCCACAAGATGTAGAGGTTTCACACACCCCACTTCTTTGGCTTCATACCAGGCTAAGCAATCTGTTGTGTCAAAATAGGAATTTATTTCCTACTATGAGATAAAAGGACACTAGAATAGATGACTGAGCAAGGAAGAGGGATGCCATTCAGTTCCATGCAAACATGATGTCATCTAGATGGGAACCGAAAGGTGTGGTGTGATCACAGGTGAGACAGCAAATGCTGGTCCCTTCACATGTTTTCTCTAGGCTTTCCTCTCAGCCACAGAGGGAGGCAAAGTTTTCACATTGAATTTGCAGTCTTTTGTCAGGTTGTCGCAACCTTAACATTATTTAAATGTAATTTTTTAGTCTATGAATTTGAATTATCCATGGATTCGATTCATTACCAACACATG
This sequence comes from Gallus gallus, assembly GCF_016699485.2. Taxonomy (NCBI): domain Eukaryota; kingdom Metazoa; phylum Chordata; class Aves; order Galliformes; family Phasianidae; genus Gallus; species Gallus gallus. The sequence continues at coordinate 50,998,190 of NC_052535.1, read as the reverse complement.
CCTAGTAGCCAGTTTCTAAATTATGTTGCTGCTGACTTGAATTATTATAAATAAGACTGTGCCAAATGTCGATTGATTATTCAGGAGTAATCAATAGAGAGAGAGAAAAGACAGCTTTGGTTGACTAACAGCAAATGATTTTTATTCCACAGTCCTGAAAATTAGACTAAGGCAGTAAGTCAGGCCGTACTCCAATCCCCCCTAAAAACAGATGCAAAAGAAAAGCAGTGCTGGCCTCCTTGCAATTAAGAACCAGCAAGCCTGCAGCTAGTGGTGGCACAAGCACAAATGTCCCTGGTAAAGCACTGCAGCTGGTGAGCCTCCAGGTTCACCTTGCCCCTAGACTAATCTAGAGGAGAGACTGTCCCAGGATTTGCTCTGTTCACAGAGACCCCGTGCAAACCCCCACTACCTTGCCACCTTTAGAACAAGCAATGAGTAAAAATGCAGTCATTGTGTAACTTCCTGAATTTTATACAACTGGGGGGAAAATACGATATTGCTGTGACAGATCTGTAGTGCTGCCATCTCTCAGTCTCGTGGCGTTTGCTGCTTTCCTGAAAATCTGTTGGAGTCTTGCAGCTGCAGGGTTCCCTGTGATTGCACAGGAATCCAGTGCTCAAAACAAGCAAATAAATAAAATACTTGGTTTTAGATACTGTAGCTTCAAAGGAAATCTTTAAAAAAGAAAACTGAAAGGCAAATTTAAAAGAATCCTTGATGAACTCTTAAAATAAATAAACAAATACTTGGCCAGTGTAGTTTTTAAAGAAAGCTTCCCTATGGGGAAGCACTGGAGGTTTTTTAGATTCTTAACAGGCAGGCACAAAAATCAGGGTATGAAGAAGCACTGCCAGTCTCCTGAGATTTTTAACACCATGTATTTTGCCAGTCCCAAATCATATCACTGCCTTGAAGTCAGAGCTAGAAATGTGTTTTGTTTTGTTTTTTAAATAAATCTTGAAAGCTGGGTTGTAAGTTTTTGGCTTGGGTCCACTTTGGGTTGCTGCAGGTGGCATTGTCTGCAGGTGCTGTAAATCCCAGTGTCAGGGGGGAGAAGTGGTGGGGTGATCAGTGGCAGTGGGTACAGCTGTGTGGCTCAGGGTGTGGTGCCCGGCACTAGAGGAAGCTGGGCCAGGGGCTGTGTGGTGAGGAGATGAGGTGTTGGCTCTACAGGTATGTTTGGGGTGGAGGGTGTAATCCTCTTTAATTATTCTATGTTAGCAGGAAAGGGTGTTTTGTTGTTTGATGTGAAATAGGGTAAGCAGCTGATGCAGTAGTCTATTTCCCCCCTGCTTTGCTCTGTAATGGGATGTGAGAGGTGGCTCTATGTATAAGTCTGGAACTGGATTTTGTTGCTGTGAAGGCTGCCTCAAGAACGTGTGAGGCATAGGGAGGTGCAGAGTTGGGATGGAGGTGAAGAAGTTGCTGAGGTTTTACAGTTATCTTCCTTTCTGTACCACAGCTTCTATGCTGTGTGGAGTTGTTCTTCTCCCCATGCCTTGAGTGCCAACCTCATCAGAAAGACTGGCTGGGTGCCCTCTGCCTCTGTTGTGGCACCATCCGTGTGCTGCCACAGCCTTAGGCTGTGCCTCTAAGCACAAAACTGTCATATAAGCAGTTCTGGGGAAGTGGTGAGGTCTAAGCCTCCTTCTGCTGGGTCAGACTGTGCATTTGCTCAGCAAATCTAGGGCAGGGGGGCATGGCATGGCCAGGCTGAATTCCCATAAGTAATATTTCTTTATGTTAGGCTGATCTGGGCTACCTCTGTGTTTTTGCAAGCTGATGTGTCTTGTTTCATCAATGATGATCGTGTGATGATGTTCGAGTAACTGACTACTTAGTGAGTCCTGTGTAAATGCTGATGAATGTATTAATAGCTGTGCTGATACCTAGACATCTTATGTGCAGCCATCCTCACCTTGAGCACTGGGTGCAGTTTTGGGTGCCACAGTTTAAAAAAACAAACCATAAAACTATTAGAGAGCATCCAAAGCAGGGCAACAAAGGTGGTATGAATAGCAGCTGAGGTCCCTGGGTTTGTTCAGCCTAGAGCAGAGGAGCAGAGTGGAGACCACATGGTGGCTGCAGCTCCTCACAGGGAGCAGAGGGGCAGCGCTGGGCTCTGCTCTCTGTGACAGTGACAGGACCCGAGGGAACGACATTGAGCCCTTTGTCAGGGGAGGGTTAGGAAAGGGTTTTTCAGCAGAGGGCAGTGGGCATGGAACAGGCTCCCCATGGCAGTGGGCACAACCCCGAGCTGCTGGAGTTCTGGGAGCGTTTAGGCAAGGCAGTCAGAGGTAGGGTTTGTGTTCTGAGTGGTCCTGTGTGGAGGCAGGGTTTAGACTCAGTGGTCCTTGTGGGTCCCTTCCAACACAGGATATTTTATGATCCCACAGCAGTGAGGCCTTTGAGTTGGTGAAACCAGGCTGGATGGAAGGAGATTTTTTTTTTTTTTAATGTGCTGTTGTTAATTAGGCATCTGGAGCATGGTACATGGCCTTGGGAGAAGACTGCTTCTGCAGTACTGCCAGCTCCTTTGGGTGGCTAGCACTGCGTTCTCTGGGTGGTGGTGCATTTACTTGCAGGTGTGCTAGAGGTGCTTACTGCCAGAACAGCCCCTGTGCTTGGCTCAGGGCACCAATTGGTGCTGAAAAGGACTTTTTGCGCTTCATCTCTTCTGGAAGGTATTGGAAGGAGATGCTGGCCGATGCAGTTTTTATTTTGGCAGCAGTCTGAACTCCTTTTTAACATGGAGGAATTCAGTGACACCCCTTTGCTTCATAAACACTTCCATATCAGATGCCATTTTGTCAGGCTGTCTTTCTGCTGCCATCTGTCACACGGCAACAACATGGACTGGGATATTGGTGGGAAGGTTCAACCTTTGCTTCCATACAAACATCCGCCTCTGACATTGTGGGCCAACATAGTAAAATAGGAGGCACTACTTTTGGAGCACTCCCATAAAGTATGTAATATAGCTAATGTATATAAGTAGCAAAATGTTTTAAATTTTAGGGTTTTTTTTTTTTAAATCAAAACATAAAAAGGAGATCACCAAACCATAAAACTAGTGGGATATTTGACCAAAGTTTTGTGAAGCTAACGCCTGAGGCTGGTTCAGTGGCGGTGGTTGCAGTTCTCTGTGAGCTCTGAAGGTATTTCCTTGAGATTTTTGATGCAGTTTTACTCTTCCTGTGCTTCATCTTTGAAAACAGCTGTTCACAAATGTCCGTACTGCCAAGAGTGACGACATGAACGAGGTGTGACTGAGAAGTGAGGGATACTTCTCTCTGCTAAGAGAGAGCTTATAAAAATCTGCTAGAGAGACGTGATCAGATATTTCTTTGAGTTGAACGTCTGATTGCAACTCTGTATGTTCCATTTGAAAGTATGCAGATCATGTAGTTATGTTGACTGAAAATGGAGTCACAAATATACTCAAAAATTGATTTTTTTTTTGCCATCTTGGAACCTGTTCTCAAATTTCTTTATCAAAATGAAAAGCATGACTATGGGTTTTTTTTTTCCTGTTCACAGGCCAGCGTTTACCCAATGTATCAAAATGCATAAACTTGTTTGCCATAACTTGAGTTATCACTGCATGGCACCCTCCCCGCGCCCTGGTTCCAGCCCAGTTGTTTGGTTGGCGCTCAGTGATGGCTGCTGTGGGAGCAGAGCAACTTCCACAGTGGTACGGGGCCAGGCTGCAGTGTGAGCTGTTCTGGGCCGCATGTGGGCTGTGGGTTGGATGTGCCTGGTCCAACCTTTGTGTTTAACAGGGAAGAGCCTTGCAGATGGTGAGACTGGCAGGTGTGTGGTTGCAGAGATCTGCAGGTGCCTCTGGGTTAGGAGCATGTGCAGGTGTCAGTATTTTAGCTGCTAGAATACATTACCTTGAATTCTTTTTTTCTGATAAAGTTTTAACTAACAGGGAAAGAATAACACTTCTGTAACCATTTAGCCTCAAAGGTGCTCTTAAGGCTGGAGCACCTCCCCTACAAAGACAGGCTGAAGGAGCTGGGCTTGTTCAGCCTGGAGAAGGAAAGGCTGCAGGGTGACCTCATTGCAGCCTTCCAGTACCTAAAGGGAGCCTATAAACAGGAGGGGAATCAACTCTTTGAAAGGGTACATAACAGCAGGACAAGCAGAAATGGTTTTAAGTTGAGGCAGGGAAGATTTAGGTTGGATATCAGTTCTTTACAGTGAGAGCACTGAGGTGCTGGAACAGGCTGCCCAGAGAGGTTGTGGATGCCCTGTCCCTGGAGGTGTTCAAGGCCAGGTTGGATGGTGGATGGGGCCCTGGGTAGCCTGGTCTAGTATTAAATGTGGAGGTTGGTGGCCCTGCCTGTGGCAGAGGGGTTGGAGCCTGATGATCCTAGAGGTCCCTTCCAACCCAAGCTATTCCACTGATCCATGTGGTCAAATTAAAAGTTGTTTAATGTGTTATCTCCTCATACAAAGAGCTTATGTGATGGGTGAATAGGATGTGTTTTATACTGAATGCTGACAGATGTCTCATGCGAGACACCACCACCAGAATGACAAAACATTCCAGACATGATGCACACACATACACATACTTGTGGTGCAAAGGTCTGCCAACATTGCAGCAGTTAAATCTGTGAAATAAGTTGGAACAGGCATGCTTAGCATCTAAGATGCATTTCTGTAGTGTTGTGTGCAGTTCCAGAAACTTTCTATGCAGGAGGTAAGTTATTATTTAAAAAAAAAAAAAAGAAAACACACAAGAATTAATTGCTTTGCTTGAAGTATGGTGGAATAACTCAAGAGAACCAAGCTTTTAAATGTGACATAAATCAATGGGAGCCCTAAGTTGGGATTTTCTGCAAGCAAGAAACAATCAATGAGCTCAGAAGCCTTGTTTTCAATAAGCACCTTACCTCAAACTCTTAGAATAGCATCTATGGAAAAACTAATGGTTTGGCCTTTTTAAATTATTTATTTATTGTCTCTCTCTCCTATGCTTTCACTGAGGGCCCTGTGATGTGGATGTTTCCAGAATGACTACCTAGTGATTATTCTGTATTGATGCTTCATGGAGTGTTGGTTTAAAGCAGCAAAAGATGATGAAATTAACTCTGGCTTGCAGGGGAAACCTGCAGCTCTTTGTTCTGTGCTTGCCAGTCTCACGGTGTGAGCAGTGATTTCATTTCAAATGGGTTAGGTGACTGAGAATATGGTCCTAGTGAAGGGTGGGCACCTCTCTTGCAGCAGCATTCTGGGTCCTGCACAAGGCAGTGTCAGGGAATGCACTCATTTCATGGAGAGGATCATTCTGAGATGTATCTGGATGCAACCTGGCAGTGCAAATGTTCTTGTGCTCCTCCATGGCTGCCTGGGGAGGCGGGGTCTGGAGTACGGAGACCCTTCTAAAGACTGCAGATTCTGTCTTAGATCTTATATAGAGGCCTCTGTCTACTCCACTTTTCAGCCACGGCTTTTACCTTGAGTAGTGCTTTTGCCCTTCAAAGCATCTTGGTGTTGTAGGAGGGGGCTGTATGTAAGTCGGACTCGCTGAACCCCACTTTCTGTGCTAACGTACAGGTTGGTGGAATGTTTTTTCCAGTAAGGAACTGCAGCTCTCCAGTTCCAGGATCATTTCCCTCATTTGTAGTGAACACAAGAAGCACTGCCAGTCAAAGTACATACCCTCTGTTTTGAGCAGCACAGGAAAATCCTGCGTACAAGGGATAAAATTAAAATGGTGCCATTGTGGCTACTTGCAGGACACTAACAATGGAGAATTCACCACACCATCCTTCTTGTGCAGTCTGATGATGTTTACAGGTAGTCATTACCCGTATCGGGAAGCTGGGCTGCCCGGTATTAAGGCAATTTGTTAATGGCTTCGTTTGGTTGTCACTGGTGAACTAATTTATGGAGGCTGTAATTAGTGATGATGGGTCTGCAGGTGGAAAACAGTAAGTGGTGACATTACTTAGTGACTTCAGGAGGGATTTGGAGTGTCCAGCAGCCAGCTGCTGCATAAAAGGGAAGAATGAAAACAAACAAGGGACAAAAAACCCACAAACAAAAATGGTGTACAGGTGCACACAGCCCTCTGCCTGTAAGAAAAGAAATAATCTGGGAAGATGAGTGGAAAATGAGGGCCTTCTGAGCAATGGATGACTGGATTTAGGATGTTATTTTCCAAGCAGAGATGTGATGTAGATCAAATAACTTCCCAGGGGTGCCTGTGTTTGTTTTTCCCTAGGGGCTGCTGCTTGATTTCCACAAACGCAGGCTCTGCCAGAAAGCGTGTGCCTTGCCAGGCTGAGCCAACACATCCTGCTGCTATGACCTGGTTTTTAAGCCCCTAATGAAGAAATGAGGTGTGTGAGGGGGGGAGTCAGAGATCAGCCTGGCTGAAAGTGGGCCTTAATAAAATGATTGCTTGTTCCAGGATTTGGACTTGATGATCCTTAGGAGTCCTTTCCAGCTTGGGATATTCTATGATTCTGAGGGTCACCTTTTTCATGTGATGTGTGCCTGTACTGTTGTAGCTGTTTTTCTGTATGCTGTGGCTGGTTTCATCGCAAAATGGCATTCCTGGGGGAGAGGAGGAAATGTTCAGCTACTGGCAAAAATGGGGAAGACGGCCCTGTGCTCGTTGATCTTCCCCAGACTGCTCCTCCTAAGGACAAGTTTACTCCTGTGTGCTGAGTTAGGTCTGTGTGACACAATGTACCACGGCTACTGCACAGGTCCTGTCATGGGCTGTTGGTTACAGTCCTTGCTTGTGCTGCTGCACAACTGGGAGAAAGGTCAAAGGAAGAAACAGAATGGAACAGTGATCACAACCACCGCCCTCCAGTGTGGAGCTTTTTCAGCTTACAGAAGGCCACTAGGTTGGTCATGCAGGACTTGCCATTGGTGAGGCTGTGCTGCTGTCCAAAGCACAAACACTGAGCTATCTCTATTGCGACTCTAAAGCTTGAGAGGCACATCTATTGCCTCTCACTGCTGAGATAGGCGGGAGGACGGTGATGCCTAAGTTGGCCCTGCCCTCATGAGCTTGGTGATTTTCCTTTCCCTGCATTTTTTTTTCCATAAAGCTCCATTCCCTGGACTAGTGTCATTAAGACTGAAATTGCTTTTCTGTTCAATTAAAGAAATACCTTTTAAGTAAAAGTGCTACAAAGAATAGAATGAAATAACTATGTCAGTCTTTTCAGATTAATTAGGTGGAATTTCTGAGCTACCCCCAAAGTTCAAAATCAATTGAATGCGGGAAGTTCTTTCAACACCTCTTTTGTCCTAGTTGCAGGGTGACAATAATTAAATATTTTTCAATTAAATATTGAAATGAAACTGATTCCTTAAATCGAATTTCATACTAAGTTTTCTTACAGAAGTATGAAGAGCCATGTCTTTGATCAGTCACTGTCTATAATGCTGTTCGCTACACAAGTCAAACCAAGAAAACTCATTTGTCTGCAGATTTTGCTATGTACGAGTCTTTTTACTTGTATCTTGCAGAAATAATTCAATAATCTTAAGAGAAGTCCTCAGCTGGTACTATTGTTGTCAGGACCAGGGATTCAAGTATAAGTGTGGGAATCTAATACTGTCAGTAGACCCTAAACCTGATTTAAACCACAGAAATCATGCTTAGCAAGGATTTGATACATTTAATCATGCATTCACTAATATCACATCTCTGTGTGTGGCTGCCCTGGTTGTCTGAGAGCTGCCAATTCTTATAAGTCAAGCAGTGCATGGAGTAGCCACAAAATGGAGCAAAACCCAAAATGCTAAGCAAAGGAGTGACACTAATCTCTTGCAAAAAGCCACCTGAGGAGGGAGGAGGGTGGCTTACACACTGGCATTGCAGCATCTGCTTCCTGTCAGGGAGTGAGAGCGAGCACAGCACAGGCGTAATCGGTTTAGTATTCCCCTTGGGTTGTTATAAGCAAAATCAATATGTACTAATGACTGCAGCAATAAATTTCATCATACTTCATACAGTAGCATTCTGCACTTACCTAGTTGTTGGTGTGACAGAGAGTAATAGAGTTTACCATTTTAAAGTTGTAAATTACTATGAAAATGCTGAGCCTCATGGTAAAATACATTCGTGGATGATTTTAAGCTCAGAAAATATTGGTAATACTTTCACTAAGCATACTATTAAAATAAATAAATAGTATTTATTGCTTGGTTTTCCAGCTGCAGCTGGGTGAAGAAACCTAGCATGCATGTTTATCATGCTACTTGTGGTTTCATAATATTTATCTAAAATTGATTCTCAAAGAAGCTGTCTGAGAAGCTTATTTTTTCACATATCTGTTCAAAAACAATCTTCCTCCAGAAGACATTTCTGAGTAAAATCTTGATTTTTAGTGCTGGTTAGTTTAGGAGCCCCTCTTCTGTTGAGAGATTTCTTATGCCCCCGCCTTTCCCTGTTATTTTTTTTTCCCTGGTATGCTGGTAGATAAACATTTTTAAGTTGGACTAAGTGTTTCAGTCCCAAATAAACCACTTGAGATTCTTTGCTCATATTATATTCTAAACTTGAACACTCAATACTTCTATCTGAATTGAAATGAAACATTGAAATTACAAGCATCTCCCACAAAGTATAAATGAAGATGATTTTTTTTTTTGTATGTTTGCTACACAGATTTTTTTCTCTCTTAATCTTCCAAACCCATGAAGAAACAGCAAATGCAGGTTGTTTGAATTATACCCTTATTATTAACAATTCCTCCACCTAAGAGAACCCCCTGAGGAGTCAGTTTTGGATAACTCTTAATTGCATTGCAATCACTTTCACAAATTTCACTAAGCTGTGCACCACGTGGGTCATCCAAAGGGCTCTCAATCTGCAGGTGTGGGTAATGGCTTCAGAAAGGTTCTTCATAGAACATGGAAGAAAAGAAAGAAGCCTTATTTTTCAGAGCTCAAGTTGTGTTTTTTCAAAAACACTCCAGGCTGTGATCCAGTTACGTCTTCATAACCATATTTCACCATTTGAGACTCATAGGGACAGTGGATCCCTCTGGTTGGAGGAATCTTCCTGGAACCTGTTGATGTCCTCATGCAGCCCAGTGAGTTGACTGCATATAAATAGTGGGGGCTTTCTGTGCCCGGGAGTAAATGAGAACCACTCCCCAGGCTCGCTTTTTCGCAATCATAATTTCTCATTGATCTGGAAATAAAGCAAGCTGCCAGAAGCCACAGTCCGAGTGTGTATTATAGCTGAAAATAAATCAAACCTGTCATGGTATTGGCAAAGATCAAACCTGCCCTGCTGACTTGATTTCTGTACAGTATGGCAGCGCAGTACTTGGTCAAAGGAAGGCAGGAATGAGTGCAAATTAATTCTTCAGCAGTTCCATCTTTGTGTAGCAAAGGGTGGGAATTCCTGGCTTGTTGCAGTGCTTCTTAGCCAATCCCGTGCTGGAGTTGGTCTCTGCAAAACCAGGCTTGTGCTACCCAGCTGCTGCTGGCTTGCTCCCGCAGAGAGGTCCTTTGCGCATTTCCTCTATGTACACGATAAAAAGAGAGCTCCTGATGTCCCATGCAGCAAGGACCCCTTTGGTGCCCAGTGGTGGTACCTTTTGGATTGGAGTCCAATCTGTGCTGGAGATGGGCAATCATGAGGATACCGCTAAGCAGAGCTGGTTAGTGGGTCACTATGAATGCTGTGAGCAGCTGAAGGGCTGGCATCTGGGTTGCAAGACCCAGGTGTGAGGTTTTCAAATTAAGTTCACTTCTGTCTGTAGGTGAGCATCCTGTGGCTCAGCAGCACAGCTCAACCGTGTGTCTCATGAAGAAGTACCTCTTTTGGTCTGTTCTTGCTTTTTGGCTTTGCTTGATCATCTTGAGTTTTTTGCATTAGAAAATGCTCAGCTGTTGCTCCTACTCTCTTCTCCATGCTACCCTTGATTTTATAGATCTCTACCATAACATATTTTCCAGGCCGGAGCTGTTTGGTGCTTAAGTCTCCCTACGCAGAAGCCATTTCACTCCTTTAATCATTCTTGCTGATACTTATACCTTTCCAGCTCTGCTTTAATTTTTTGGTGCATGAGGCCAGCTCTGCTTGCAGTATTCAAGGTACCATGGATTTGTATGGTGATACCAGGATGTTTCCTGCTTTGTTCTCCAGCACAGTCAAACAGGGAGGACTGTGGGATTAAATAAAACGGTGCTCCTGTGCATTCCCATCTTTTTCCCATCCAAAGTTGCTTGATAAGATGCGGGTGTTACTGTTGATTGTCTCAAGGCTGTCTGCAAAAACTAGTGTAATATCATAACTCATCTATATATGTGTATAGCATTACATCCCGCAAAACAATAAATTGCATTTGCATTAGGATATGAGGCTGCTAGCAATGCCTATGTTAATTTTCCACGGCTTATTAAGAAAATCATAACAATGCACGCTATTTATGCAGGATGTATTCAGAGATTTATCTCCTTAGTAATGTATTAAATTAGAATGGTGACATTAGAGACATAGATTAATGTATTAGCATTTCTACTGTAGCTTAGGATCAGGATTATATCACAAAAGGAATTAGTTTTGTGGTCTCTTCGTAGATCCATTTTCAGTGCTGTCCTTCACCAGCTCAGTGTCAATCACAGTCACCCGATAGATTCATGTCTGTGTCGCTTTTCTTCTTGTTATGCTCTTCACTGTAAAAAATGAGACACTGGGAATTCGAATGCTTTGCAGGATCTCAAAAAATAACTTGTTTACCACTTTAGTCTTTGTTTCAAGGAGTTGCATTGGCAGTAGTTCATGTTTCTTCCACATCTGTTGTAATAATCCCAACGGTGACTTTGTAGCATATTGCAAAGGCTGCATCCTCTGTCTGTGACTGTGCTTCACTGAGTACACGTGGGAAGAAAAAAATCTTACTTTTGGAACAAAGATTGGAGCAACTGGCCCATCATATTTGATCCTTACCTGTGATACCAATAAGTCAGACAATGAACAACTGAACTTTCAAACAGTGTCCCCTGGTGTTGTAGAATAAAGCTGGGAGGAACTTACCCTGTGTGCTTTTTGGACTAGTTGGAAGATGCTCTGCAGCATAAATACTTTGAGGTTACCTCTGTTCTGACTTGCTAGAAAACCAGAGACATTTCCCCCAGCAAAGGTCCTGATACATTTTTGTGGTTTTGATGTAATGAGTGCTTTGGAATGTACTGCGTGAGTGCTGTTTCTGGTGAGGATTGCAGTTTTCATTGCATATGCCAGGGCTGCAGGTGAATTCAATGCTCCTGTGAGAAGCGGTAAGAGAAACTCAGATGTCTCTCTCCAGTCACCCCTTTGAGGACAGCATCCTCCAAAACTTAGTCTGAGATCAGAGAAACCTCTACAGCTGCTGTTCACTTGGCTACCACGTGGGTAAAATTGTCTGTTTACTATTGTTGCGAGAAAAACTGAAATTGCTCATTTCCATCACTGAAGTGCTGCTCCTCAGAGAACTGGCTTTTCTTCAGTACCAGCTGAACTCTGCCAAGCGCCCTTCTCCTTTCCTCTGAATGCTCCCCAGAGAGACTGAGCGAGTCTGGTGGGCTGACCGGAGGGCCAGAAAGCTCTCCTAGGCTTTTCTGCCTCACTGTGGCTTTTCTGTCGTTTTCTGGATGCCTTAGCTGTCCTGCATACAAAAATATTGCGACAGTGACTGTCCTTTGCAGTGTTTGCCCTGTGTGGATAGCAGTGCTGCCCATCCACTACCCACGGAGCCGCCCATTGCAAAGATAGTACGCATACATACGGGATTATAGCTTCCTCTTTTTCTTTTTTTCTTCATGCGATAAAATGGTGGCAGTGTGGAAGGACCTGATGGGAGCAGGAGATGAATGATTTGGCTTTAAAGCTCTGTGGCATTTTCCGTGCCTTGTAATCCCAAAGCAATTTTTGAATGTTTAAATTACAGGAGCAGTGAATGAATATCTGGGGTATCAGTAGGATTTTTCTCCCCTCAATCTATTTTCCAATAGCCACGTGTGATTAAACTGGATTGACAGTATGGAAAATTTCAGAACCCCTTCTTCATAAGCAGAAATATCTACTAAGAAAAGGTTCTTGATCATCCAGTGTACTATTATATGTGATTTAATATTCCAGTGGTGTTTCACTCACAACAAATTTTTGCTTTCAGGGGAAATCTATAGGGATATGAAAAATGAGTAAGTAATCAGGAAATATTGTTATGTGTGCTGAAAATTATCAGTATCTATCTCAGATTTCAAGATGGAGCTCCTCCCTGCTTTGTTGCTGTTGCTTTTTAAGAAGGAAAACCGCAAGTTAAAAATGTTAATTCCTGGGCTGACATTCTTCAGTTGTGAATGTACATGTACAGCTTTTTCCTGTCTTTAGAATTTCAGCATATGTCATGTCTAAAACTGCCTTGTTTTAAAAAAAAATCAACAAAGTCCTCCAACACCTCAAGGTTTCCTGGAATTTTTCAGTCTTGCAGAGATGCCAGCCTCATTTCCATAGTAATGCAGTTTAGAGGTTGCAAAATAACAACTCGGTGAGCAAGCTGTGTGTTTGCTTGTGCTAACTCCTGTTTCTAGGTCTTGATGAAGGCAGTCACTGCACCACAGACTGTGCTCCAGCACATCCACAAACTTACTGCTGGTGAGGTTGTTGACCGTGTCAGGTACCGTGGTTTGGTCAGCCCAGGGAGACCTATTTGTCACTTGCACAGGGGAAGTTGGACTCGAAGCAAGCAAAATAGCAGTGAATGCTCATTTGTAGAGTTTTAGAGCTCATTTGTCCTGAGCACTCTGCCCTTGTGGTGCCTACAGAAGCTTTCAGGAGTCCTTGGGGCTTGTCTGTGCTGCTTTCTTCTCTGCTGCTGTGGAGCAGTACCGTTTTTTCTATATGCGGATGGGTATCAGTGGCACACAAAGAGATGAAGAGAAGGAAATGAAGCCTTCAGACCTTCAGAGGGCTTGCCCAAGGTACCGGGACCTTGATGAGGAAGGGTATACATTGCTGCAGTAATTTTGGCAATGCTGTGAAGCATTGCTTTTAATATTATTCGGTGTTGCAGGAGACTTTAAACTGGGAGCAGGTATTCAGAGCTTTCCCCTGGTGCTGCAGTGTTCAATCTTTGCTCTCTGCCTCAGGCTAATTCTTTGGAAAAGTTAGAGATGAAAATTATTCAACCATTCCTAGAAGCAAAGCTAAGGAAAATAGGAGGTCTGTTTTTTTTTTCCCCTTCCTTTTTCTCCTTTTTGGTGAACCCAAGTATATCGTGAGAATTTTCTCTTTTTTTTCTTTCTTTCTTTTTTTCTTTTCTTTTTTTTTTTTTTTTGAAATCAGCAAAAACTTTGAACCGTCACTTGTGCCTGTCATTTCATCTCTCTTTGGTAAGATGAGATGGCCTTAAGGTGAGCGTGGATGTTTCTTATAGTCATTCTGTGTTTCTTCTCACAGGAAGCACTGCTGGTCTCTGTGCAAAGGAATTTTGGACTCAAGGCCTACCGTGTAAAAAAGATGCTGAAAATGAGTAAGTAGAAACATGAAAGGGCATTTTTGTGTTAAATGTCCTTGGTGCAGTGATGAGCATTGTGCAACAGTATGTGCCCATCACATGGTAGCTTAGTGTAACCTATGTTCTTGTCCTCACGTATCAATGTTGAGGGACCCTGTCTCACGTGGTCACCGATATTTGACATAATTCTCACTCATTTCCAAGCTCTGTGATGTGTTTCTGAACACTCAGCAACTATTCAGGTGCTTTCTCCAGCCCCAGCAGGCAGCGAAGGTGCTGCAGGCAACACTGCAAAGCCACGTTTCATCACCCAGAGAAAGCCCAGCACCCTGCCAACTGCAAGAGCGGTTTGTAGGTTAATTCATGACTTCATAGGATCATTTCAGCTTGTGTTTGTAATCACCCAACTTGCAAAGGAGCTGCCTGCTGCTGCCCTATGAGCTGGGGTGTGCTAGAGGTGGTCAGGCTGCACACTGACTGACAGCCTGGGACACTGCAAGCATCCTGCCCTGGCTGTGCCCTTCTGTGTAGTCAGATGAGATGACAGACAGAAGCCAAGCAGCACATATTGACTATCTTTTTTCCTTTTTTTTTCTCCATGCTTTTTCTGCTTGCCTTGAAAAATACGTGGCTTTGTTCCCGTATGCCTCAAAGTGTTCAAACATGATCGAGACACTCTTCTGGAAGATTTGTCAACCTTACATCTACATAAATTACCACTGGTTTCACTGCTTATCTATTTTGGCTAAATTTCTCAGATTTTTTAAAAGTACATAATTGACTAGAGTCAGTTTGCAATGCAAATGATACTTGCTCTAATTTGAATATCAGTGCACTCGTGGATTTATTTAGCATGTGTGAAATGATGATCAAGCCAACATGTGAAGCAGTTCAACCACTCCCTGCTGAAGGTTTATCTGATCTGCCCTGGTTCAAGTTTGTATTTTATTTCTTTTGCATCTAAAAAGTTTGTTGATCAAAAATGCCAATTCATACTTGTCTGTATTTTTCCTGTATCCCAGGAAGGCTTCTGGTTCAGTGTAAAGGGTTTTTTGTTTGTTTGTTTGTTTGCTTTTACTTAAACGGAGAGAACCAGGAAAAACTATGCATTTATTTACCTCTGTATTTGATAGTGCTGATAAAGCAAGCTCAGGTTTTTAATGTTAACTCCTGGTTTTCAGATGCCTAACTCAGGACGCCAGAGAAAGGCCTGATCTTTACAACATGAGCCCCCAAATTAGAGTCCTCTGGGTCAGCATCTGTTTTTGAGGATTCTGCATTGCCGATTAATAACCATGTTTCAGCATTTAGGTCTTTCTCAGGTCCTAAGTCCATCTCACAGTGACTGTCCTGGCACTAAACCATGCCCCATGTATTTTGTTGCTTTTGTTTTGGTTTTTCTTTTTGTTGACTGTACTGTATAGTTGCATGTGTCTCACACATTTTTGTTTGGAACAAAACATGTTTTTTGTTCCTGCCTTTTGTTTGGAAGTTTCATGAAGTTTCTTTCTGACTCTGCAGCCCACGGAGATCTCTCTGAGTGGTAGCTCTGTGTGTTGGCTTACTGACCTTCTCCCCAACTTGATCTTGTCTAAGAGGTTGCTGAGAATGTACTTCTGTTTAGAAGGCCAGCTTCAGCATGTGTGCTAAACAGAACACCCTAGGAAAAAAAGTATTTCCATAAGGAGCAGGACTATTAAATCCTGGTGCCTGATGACATAATGTCTCATGGTTGGATTATATGGTGACTGAGAAGCTGCCAACTCAGCCCATGCTTGGGGTCAATATAGAATGAGTCTCTCCATCTACTCTCTTGAGGGTGAATTCAGGCTGTAGCCTTTCCTGTGGAGGGAATGTTCAAGGTCTATTATACAAATTTCAGTGTCTAAAACATTTAGAAAGAAGCGTGCTGGCTGAATTTGCCACACACAAAAAGATGGGAAAAATCAAAATGTGAAGTAGTTTGGACAGCAGTGCATGTGAATTAGGAATTTGTGCTTCCAATTGGGCATCAGTAGAAGCAATGGCTTTTGTTACTTTGAGCAGAGAATGCTTGCATGCATGGTAACTCAGTAATACTGGTGAAGGCAGCACAGAAAGATGGCCAGGAATGTCAGCAGCACAACAGGCTGAACTGTAATCAAGTTTATGAAGGAATCTTTGGTTTTCTTGCCTATCCAGAAATGGACTGAGCTTCCTATGCAGCTTGCATCTTTATTTCGTTTCATGTAACAAATGCTGACCTTCGGTGCCACATAGTTTAAGGGCACAAGCACAGGTCTTGCTCATAAGGCAGGGCAAGCAAGCAAAGCAGATTGATTGACTCCATTGGCTGCCTGTGTGATCTTCTGAATGGGAAGCTGTTGTCTATTTGAACCCTTGGATAGTGTAAGATCATAAAAACCTCAGGCTCAGAGTTTATTTAGGATGGGTTTCTGATACAGACATAAACAACGTGTGGATCACACAAGTCAAATACGCCCAGGTTTGTCTTCCTGAAGAGACTGATGATGAGCTCAGATAATGTCAGGGCTCTTGTGTGTCATGTGCACAAGGGGAGTGATTAAAACCACAGAAAAACCTGGGAAAGCTCTGATCTAAAGCAGCGTTTCTGTAGCAGCAGGCAGGGAACTCAGTGCGAAGTTTTCATGCCTTGCAGCTTCAAGATACACAAGGAGTTTGCCATGCCTAGGGGACCTCTGAGCATAATGTTTATTTCTGAGGCCTCAGCAGTGCCTGACGCTCATCAGTAGGCAAACTTCATTGTTAAAGCAAGGAAAGTCTTTCAGGCTACTGGTTCTGACCTTTCGAGTTAGGATGAATAAAAGCCATGTTAATGAAATGTGCTGCTCCACTAGCAAATCGGGAAACAACTTGTATGCTGCTTGGAAAAACAGTAAATGCCATCAAGATTTATGGAGAACTCTGGTGTGACTTCAGTTGTGTGAGTCCTCTATACGTAAGACCCTGCATTTCGGTGGGAAAGAAGACACTGCTTAGCTTTAGTGAAACCCACAGCTCCTTTTGTATCCTGGTGGCAGATAGTCATAAAGACTGTGATTTGCTTACTAAGAGGCACGGTCCATTTAGCATTTCTGCCCTTACCACTGGCAATCCGAAAGTGCAGTCAAGAAAACTGTATTTGATACAGCATGCTGAAGAACAGCATAAATCTGCAATATGAAGCACTCTGATGTGAGTTAGGCTAGCCACCAGTCATCTGTCCACAGAAGAGCACCCAGAAGAGTTGGCTATCTAATGGAAACACCTTGGAGCTGGCACTGAACCCATAATGCACTTGGGTCTGTGTTTGAACTTCCTGAGATCATGCAAGTGTTTGTGCTTTAAACCAAACTCTTGCAAGCAGTGATTTTTTTAAAGTTCAGAATATTCATGTAAAGTGGATATAAAATTGGCAAGGCACTTTAAAGATAGTGCTGTACTAAAGATCCAATTTATTGTTAGGAACAGTTGTTATTTGTGGGATTAATTGTTCTGTGCCAGTACTCAGGAATTGGCTCTGTAGCCCTGCAAGGAGCTGCTCTTTGCTCCAGTAGTTACCTACCCAACTGATGGCTGCTCTGTGCTAACCTGGGGGTTTTGGAGTGCTTTCTTGACCACTTATAGCTCTCTCTGTTGCTTGTGGGGATGAAATCCCCTTAGAGGAATGAATATGGTCTTACTGGGTTGTGACACCAGTTGTTTTCAAGGTGGCACGGAAGGCTCCTGTCCTCAGTGCTTACCAAAGTGTCCCAGTACTTCAGGTTCAAGTGGTTTGTGGCTGAGACCAGGAAGTGAACGTCCTTGTCAAGCTTGAGCTCCAGAGAGCTCTCCCCAATCCAGATAATATAACTGGCTTGTAGCATATAAATATGCAACTATACAGGATGGAAGGAAGAATTCAGGGGTGGAATTTCAGTCTTATTTCACTGTGTGATGTACCATTGCCGTCCTAAATGCAGGGAAAAGAAATGCTAAAGCAAGACTCTTTTTAAAAGCAAATCTGGTAATTTTCTTGCTAACTTCACCTTCTCTGGCCGTGTTCAGTTTAAAATAGGACTCTGGTGCCATTAGAGATGCCTTGGAACTTTACTTCTGGCTTCTAGTCACCATCAAGAAAACCAACGTTATCCCACGGCTTCTTTGTTGTTTCTATTGGCCCCAGATGAAAGTCTCATCCCTGCTGCAGCATCCTCAGTGACACTGCATTCCCAGGCAGCTGCACTGAATCCAACCCTGTGTCTCCCTTCAGCCCCAGCTACTTGGAGAAATCCTGATGATGAATAAAACACTGGAGATAAAATTTCATAGTGGATGACTCTTTCTCAGGGCCATTAGTGAGCCTGAAAAATCAGACTTTATAATACAAAGCAATCTTCCACCTGAACTGCAGGACAGCTACTCTAGCTCCACAATATGTTATTTAAAGCCTGTTTTATAATAGAATTTGGTATGGCAGTATGTATAATTTATAATATATTAAAACCCATTTCATAATGTATTTTAATCTCCAGTGATGAATAGCTGGGACGGTTTTGCAGGTTCTGTAATATCACTATGGCAACATCCTTTTTTAAAAAAGTAGGACAATTGAGAGATATCAAGGACTGGTCAAGAAAAGAATAATGGCACTTGTCAATTTGCATTCTTTCTGATAGTTTATTTTCTTCTTGGAAATGGTATCTATTCTGATACTTTTGCATGTGTTTTCAGGAAATCACTTGAGACATTACCGAAATGTTGCATCTCCTTTAACCTTTGAGGGCTCAACTTTGAAAAGATTTGGTTTCCACTGCAGAGCTAAATGACTTAGCCCATCTACAAAGATGATTAGAACTCAGCAGCTATTGGTGGACTGGAAAAATAGCTTCCATAAGGTTTCCAGTGTTTTTGAAAATCAAAATATTACTTTGAGTCTAACCTTAATTTAGAAAAATGGAGTTTGCCTGGTTGGCCATTTTTGAAAATCAGTCTACTTGCTTCAAAGCCCAGAGATTGAGACTAAGCCTCTGAATTGCAATTATTTTTTTCCTTAATGGTAGTCAGTTAAGCATACTCATCACTCACTAAGAAAGAAGCTTCATTTTGTCATCCATTCCAAATGGTGGTGGGGTCTCTAAAGTGTCAGTACAGTAACTCAGATCAAAAAGCCTTATGGCTTGTTGATCACCATTTGCCTATCAGGTGATGTGCAAATGATCCATGGAAAACGTAGGCAGGCTTCTTCCTGAAGAGCAGACTTTTAGAAGGCTCCATCTCTGAAGACCAAACACTAGCAGTACATCAGGCTGCTTGTTGAAATATATTTCTGTTGTTTTTTTTTTGTTATTCCTAGTCTCATTCTTTCAAGTATTGAGAGAACAGTTTTCAAGGATTAAAGTTTATGGCTGTAAATGGTTTGTTTTCTGATTTATATTGTTTAGCCACTGAGGGGCTCTTCTGTCAAATACAGATAGCTGCAGGCATGAGTTGCTGGTCAATGAGGGAGACAGTGCTGAACACTGAGCTGTGCAGGAGTTCACTTGCCTCTGTGCTTCCTGCTTGGTTTTCCCAAGAAGAGGCTCAAGCCTCTGCCCAGTCAATTCAACAAATAATTCCTTACTCTCTTAAGGTACAGCTTCTGTTTTGTGATCCCCAATGCAACTGATTTCCTTCAGTCCCTGAATTCTTCCTTTCCAACTGGACCTCTAAAGGTCTAACGCTCAGTGCCCACCTCTACTTTCTATGCAGCTCACTGACTTTTTTCTGCTGAGAGCTAAAGCTTCTCCAGTGAATCCAGCC
This sequence comes from Gallus gallus, assembly GCF_016699485.2. Taxonomy (NCBI): domain Eukaryota; kingdom Metazoa; phylum Chordata; class Aves; order Galliformes; family Phasianidae; genus Gallus; species Gallus gallus. The sequence goes on along the minus strand of NC_052535.1, from coordinate 50,978,916 downwards.
ATGCTTCAGTTGGTGGCAGATCACACAAACCAAGGTTGCAGAAACCATGGCAGCTGACATGAGGTGGGACTGAAGGTAAAATTCACATAAAATGTCTATAAGCTGGGGACATCTGGGCATTCATTTTCTTTCCCTGTTTGTCCCAAAGCAGAGTACAGGTGTTGACCTTTATCTTATGAAACCATCTGCTTACTCAGGGTTTTGCTTGAGGGGTGACAGCAAATGAATTTCTGCCTATAGGGCAGATTTGAGGATGTATCCATTACTGTGCCATTGACATTTGCCAGCTGATTCTTGTGTTTTCAAAGTAATTTTGTTCATGTGCCCAGGGAAATTAACAGTGAACCGTTAACAGGATTTTAAAAGCATTTCTGGAATAAAATTTCTTTTAACTCCTCCTATTTAAGTCATTGCTTGCATGGAACCACTGATTACGGAAGAGCAGGAATCCTCCTGAGAAAGAATAGTAGTGAACTTGATGAATTCCTGTTGTGACTTTTTTTTTAATGTTTTCCTGCTTTAGAAAGCTTAGTGCCATGGGCACCTCATCCATAACATTGGATCACAGTCTACTAATAAGGGTAGGATTTCATTTTCCAAGTTACATTGCTCTTGTAACATAGTTGTTAAAGGTGTAGCTCAAATCCAGTTAACTGTGAAGATATATAAACAGCAAGAATACAGACTTACTCATCTTCTAGTGACAGAAAAGCTTCCATAGCAGTGGGAGTGGTGACACATATCCAGCTCTACACTGGGTCTGGTGCTCATACTGCAGCTACATGCCATTATCTGTAAGATAAGACAGGTTTATTATGGAAGCGCTTGAAAATTGACATATCAGGTCTCCTGGTGAGCAAGCTGATGCATGCAGGCATCTCTCCCTTTCCGATCCCAAAGTGTTGGTGCTGATGGGCTTTCTTAAATGGATTTGCTCTCTTCTCGCACATACTTATGTTTGAGAATTAAAACCAGCTGAGAGCAGCATCATGTATAGCTATTTTCTTGTTCTATATGGAAGATGAGTACTTTTGCATCCCAGACCACTGGACCCATTCATAACCGCAACCTTTAAAGTTTATGAACTGTGAAATTAGGTGACTAATAGACAGGTGAATCATTAGGCAGAATGCCACAAAGGCTGCCTTTAGAGGCCTCCATGTTCCTGCTTCTTGCATCTCCCTGTAGATAAACACATTAATTTCAGCACAGAGGAAGAAAAACAACTTCAAAAACTGCATGGTACTGAGATCCCACTTAATTGCAGAGGAATGGGATTTTAATATTTCCCAGGATGTAGTGGATGCCTACTGTCTGTCTAGTTACCTTCTCCGCACATCATCCCTTGTGCCACACTGAGGCACAGTAGGAATTTTTACTGTTTTCTTCATTTTTATGATCATTTTTTTTATGTGGGAGGGAACCTCTGCAGCCTCTGTCTCTATCTGCTGGAGAATTTTTTTGCTATTCCAGATTATGTCCTGTGCAAAGCAGTCAGAGCAAGCAGTGAGCAAGGAACTGATTATTTTCAAATCCTCCTGCCACAGGAGTACTGTGATAATAAAATCCGCCCAGGTGTTTTGAAAAGGTTCAGCATTCTCTTTCAGGGAGATTAACTACCAATCATATGAACAACACCGTTGCCTGACTTGTTTATGTCTCAGCAATCCCATCAAAATATTGACTTGCTCCACCCCTTTGTAGGAAGAAAAGTCTTAAACAGTTCTGGGGAAAAGAAAACAAGACAGAAGTGAAACTAGCCCAATTGATGGCACTTAGTTTCTTACTGGAACAAAAGCTCCATGAGTGTTTTTGGAGTGAAGACTCGGGGGCTTTGCATTTAGTTCTGCACATCCGTGCTTTTAGGTTTTAAACAGGTTATGATCCAGGAGCACTGAAGTGGTCTCCACCTTTATCAGATCTCCTCTCCAATTTTCGTTTTCACTGGTTATTTGTTGTCACATGTACAATAGGAGCTATGGCCAAGCTGTACATCTTGGTTAATTAAAAGGAACATCCACTTAATATAATATAAAGCATAGTATAAAGGGCATTTCCTTTGTATAGTAGGCTGAATGAAATAATATATAGTCTATTGACCTAAGTTCCTGTGTGCCTATTGAATAACCGTCAAAGAGCAGTCTCCTTGATGTCGTACACATCCCCTTGAGACAACATAAAAAATAAATATTGTAAGCTTGTATGGAAGCAAGTGAATCCAGAAGAGCAGAAGGGGATCTATACATTCCCAGAGTACAAGCTGTAAGTGGTAACAGATGAATCCAGGCAGTGATTATAAAACCCAGAGCTGGGTCATAAGCTACTTAGTCTTTAGGGTCTGGGTGTAAAACGGTGTCCGATAGGCTTGGTTTCATGTGCTCACAATGAGAATAATTTCATTTCTTCATAGACTTAGGGAAGATGGATGAAAAAGTACTGCTGTTGTCAAGTTGTCTGAATGCCTAATAGGAGTGAAATCAAAATAACACACTTGAATGGTGAAACCATGAGTGAATTAGGTAGATCCTTTTAGCTTCATGCAGTCAGAGCATTCTCATCAGGCTGTCATATACTCTGTTAATTTTCTTTGCATAACAAATATTTCAGTACTTGGTTTTTTTTTCAGTGTTTTTTGTTGTTGTTGTTGTTTCCTTTTCTTTTTTTTCTTATAGAGCCTAAAATCTCAGGTAGGCAGCAGCGAGGAAGGTTGGATCCCCTGCTGATACTCCAGGGTTTCCTTGAGCTCCTATGCAATGTCCTGGTGGTCTTGAAACATTTTATTCCAGATCCTGAGGCAATCTGTGGCCATCTGAAACAGGCAGGGGAACCTGACAGTTATTATTACCCATATACTTAAAAAAAAGGATCGGAGGCTTAGCAGAAACGCAAAGATCAGCTTGAGCAAGACATACAGGCTAAAAGCTTATGAACAGCAGAGGTCAGGACTACAGAGGAGTTTATTTGCAAGCCTCTCTGTCTGGATGCTTAATATAATCATTTTCTGAGCTTTTCCTGCTGTACTCAGTGTACAGCTGAAAAGAGTACCTGAGCCATTTTAGACGACACAGAGGAGTACAGGATGCTACCTTGGTAGTCTGCTGTATTTTCCCTTCTGATGCTGGAAACCATCATCTTTGCTCTTGAAACAAAATGTTTCCAACTGTCTGGCTTTGGGGTTCCACTTTAATCCTACGTGCTAATGTGCTAGTTTACCATATTAAGGCAGATTAGCTGAAAATAACTTGGCACATCAGGATTTTCCACTCTTCTTAGGCTTTATAATCTCTTTGCTTTGGATGATGTTTATTACATACTGAGATAATAGGTTTAGTGCTTTTATGACCTCTGTAACATGTTCTTTTTGTACTTCCACTCAAAACTACTCTTGCTTAGCTAACCTTTCAGCCAGTAATCAGTACAGCACAATTACCCTGGGCATACTGGCAGCCATTTCGAGGACTCTCTTGGGCTAAGTCTTGTTTCAAATCTGCTGCAAACAAAACAGGCAGTTGAGCTTATTAATTTTGGCTTATTATTTTCTTTCCTTGCAATTGCAACTAGTTGAGAGCGTTGCCTCTGGGCTCCCTTCTAGCTGGGTGCTGCATATCATGCTTGCGGGCTTTCCAGCTGATGCTGACAGAGATCCTGCTTGGCTGCTGATGTGCTTAAGGAACCTAATGCCCTCATAGAGGGATGTTGAAGGATCTCAACCAAAATGGGTTGTGCAGGGAGGATGGTTTGTCTTTATTTTGGTTGCTAACACACCAGATTTTTCCATGCATGTGGCTGCTAAGTTTTGCATAGCTCAGTAATCTCTTAAATTGGCTGGCCAGATGTCCCTAGGGCTCTTGGAAGCTGGAGGTGGTAAACTTCAGAGGTCTGCACACAGTCTGCTCATTTAAATGCTGTGTGTTCACAGATTCCTGGGGCCTTTCTTCTGCTCACCGTCTATAGCCTTTCCAGCTCTTTGAGTCTGTTAATGCTGATGGTAGCTTTGTTGGTTGTTTTTCCTCGCTTCTCTCTGTGCCTTCCCCAGGATGTTTCTCACAGCTTGCCTTATCTTCTCCTCCTCTGCAGAGGAGACCTGTAGTCAGGCAGTCACAGCCAGTGCTTTTGTTGTTTTTGGCAGAGTTTTGCTTGCCCTGTGGGTCGGCACTCAGTGGGAGCCCGGTGAGACAGCTGGGGATGGTGAGCAGTGCTGCTGTGCCCTGCACTGGGGCTGGCTGTGGTTTAGGCCCTGTTTCCCTAAATACCTCTCACGCTAGCCTAGCTAAAGGCAATTCTCTCTTCTTGTTAAAGCACTTTTGGAGAGGAAGCTTGACTTGTGTCTTTGATAGAGGAGCAGGAGTGAAGAAGAGGGAATCAGTCTTACTTAGGGCAATTAATTCTGTGACTGACAGCGAGCCTGTATGCTCCTTATTCTAACTTTGTCTCCTCTGAAGATGACTTCTGCAAACAGATGGAGATTGTCAAACTCTGTAGCTCCAGATCCAATGCCACCTTTAACAGCACAGTGAGAGGAGTCTCCACTGTCTGTCATCAGTGGAAAAACAGAAACATTACCATTGCCTCTGTCTTCACAGAATTAAAACATGACATCAGAGGTAGTCTACATCTTCTCTCTGGTGTTTGTGCAAGGATTTTTCCCCTCTTTTGCAGTTTGCTTCTGTATGGGGAGTAATGAGAGCTTCTGCCATCCAAGTGTCTTTTATTAGAGAACACTGCTCTTCAGCAGATTCATTAAAATAATGGATTGCCTCAGATGGTTAATTATGTCCAAAAATTTCTTGCTGTCCGGCAGGAGGAAAGCTTTCTGACATGTGACATGGATAAGATATGTAATGGTACAATAATAGTCCTTGTAGTTCACCTTGTAGGACATATACAAAAATGCTGCTTTGATGCCACCGAACCAAGATGAACGATTTGTTTTGGTTAGCTGGGTGGCACAGCCAGTTTGGCTGTTCGGAGGGGGTGAGTTTTGGATTGGGATGATGACAACAATTCATTGGGTTTGCAGAAGTCACTGCAGAGCTTGTAAGGCACATTGCCAGCAGGCTGGATGTAAATGTGGATAAGGGAGGAGAAAAGAAATCTCTCATGTAGACCAGCATGATTGAGGGGGAAAAGAACTTGGGCTCACCAAGCCCTTCAAGCTATGCTGTCAAAGAAATGTATGTTCTGGTTAATCCATCACTTCTGATGACAGGTTGCATATGGTGAACTGCTTGAAATGTGCTTCCTTTGCCCAAACTCTCACTTCTTAAAGATTGGCTTTGAAAACTGTTTTAGCGATAGGAGACGCTGCTTCTGTTGTTGAAAAATGTATAAAGCACAAGTGTATGAAACACATGTGTCTAGCTTAATAGAATTCAGCTTTCTTTTTATAGTCTGGATCAGAATTGAGAACAAATGTGGTGGGTCTGGTTGAGTCTGGCCTTTTGGGAGCTTAGTGCTCAGGCACAGACCAGACACTGGGAGCTGCTGTACACTCAATCCTTTGGAAATTTAGTCACCTTACCAAATAAGTATCTTTTGGGTCATGATGTATGCTGTGGCTGGCAACCAGGTAAATTATATGAAATTCAGTTTAACTAAAGGCGAGTCTTGTTTTCAGATAGGAATTAGTAGTAGAGAACCACAGCCAGATGACACAGTAACATGTGAATGAACCAAGTGCTTTGAAAAATTCTACGTGGAGGTTTGAAGGTGTTTTTGAAGGATTTTCAATTTACTTGACTGCTTCAAGTAGCATTGGAGACAAGGTCTTTTGAACTTGCTGGGGTTGGATGAGCCTGTGATACATGAGACACAGTCCATTCTGCTACAGGAACTGCAGAGAAAAACCTGTAGCTCACGGCTCTTGGAGACCGATCCATTCTTCTCTGTATATGTGTGGGCACCTTATGTAGTTCAGCTGAGCTACAAACCCTATCTGGAATCTGTGTATGCTACTTGAATGCAAATAAAAACAGATGCCCCTTTATAGGTTTTATTTTAAGTTGCTGAAATTACTCACCTGGGTAACATTAGAGATCAAAGCTGTGAGCAACTGCGTGTATGACCAGGGACCTAGCGTTTGATGGGAGCTTATGAGCTGTAAGGAACATCTGCTCTTGGTAGGTAGCAATTTCTTTTCTATATTGAATATTGCATTGGGTTAGCATGGTATGAAATGGTTTTCCTTCTTCCTTTCATCTCCTTGGTATTTTTTCCTGCCTGTTCAGGTTTCATGTGGATTGAACAGTCGTGATGAAAGAATAGTAGGCAAATGTGTACAGAAGCAATTTAGCTTTGTATGCCATTAAGAGAAATTCTGCAGCTTTCTTCTTAAAAATATAACCAGAATGCTCTGATGTGCCAAGTGTGGGCAAGCGCATAAGGTGCTCTGTCAGAAACATCATTCAGATGCCCTATCATACACACACAGCCTGATTGATCTGCTGGTGTGGCCAGTGTGAAAAACTTTTTTTTCAGAAGTGAGACTTGGATGTTTCCATAGTGTTAACATGAGTAAGTTCCAGGACTTCAGGGCTGCAAGGTACACCTTTCAGACATGGACTGAGCGTAAGGTGTGTCTCTCACAGCAAACTCCCTTCTCTGCTCACTGCATGGCCCAGTGATTATACTTTAAAAATAAGCAAGGTTTGTATACATGATTCTAGCTATCCTCCTTCATTACTTGTAGCCTTCCATTTCCCCTCCACTTCACCTGACCCATTCTTCATCCTTTGTGAGCACCACCTGATGCTCAAGTGTACCAGCCCTGCCAGGTATTCCCCTGCACTACACCTGCTCCAAATCTCCTTGGCATGTTAAGAACTGGGGAGTTGTGGGACAGTTTTCAAAAAAAATGTTGAGAGAAGATGAGGCAGGAGACAGCTGCTTTGAGTTGGTGGATGAGATGCTTCTGCACGGATCATTTCACTGTCTAGTAAATAAGGATTGAGTACTGCCAAAGCTTCCGAATGTGGCCCCAGCAAAAGTGACTGCAGAACAGGAAAGGGATCTAGGTAGTTGTTGAAAGAATTTACTGGGAAATAACCCAACTGCTGCCGGAAGATAAGGTGTGTAAGAAATTCTTCTCCTATGAAGAAAGGCTGAGGGAGCTGGTCTTATTTGGCTTGGAGAATAGAAGGCTCCGGAAAGACCTCATTGCAGCCTTTCAGAACTTAAAGGGGGCTTATGAGCAGGACAGAGACTTATTTTATTTTATTTTATTTTATTTTATTTTATTTTATTTTATTTTATTTTACATGGTTTGATAGTGATTGAACATGGGGGAATGGCTTTAAACTAAAAGAGGGGAGATTTAGGTTAGATGTTAGGAGGAAACTTTTTACTTAGAGAGTGGTGAGGCTTTGGCACGGTCTGCCCAGAATGCAGTGGGTGCCCCATCCCTGGAGGCACTCAAGGCCAGGTTGGATGGGGCCCTGGGCAGCCTGATCTGGTGGGTGACAGCCATCCCACAGAATTGGATGGGCATTTAGGTCCTTTCCAAACTAAGCTATTCTGTGCAAGGAGTAAGAAGCACTTACTTTGACAACTGCATTTAGTTCCCATCCTGCACAGTCCCGTGTGCAAAGATAAGAAAGCTTTGTTTTTCAAGATGTTGCTGACAGTCCTTGCCAGGAAGAGCCGGATTGATTTGTTACTGGCACCTTAGTATTTTTGATCAATAGCTTCATAAATGGGAGTTAATATTCTGCCAACTACTACTGTTTTTTTCTCTTTATTTTAATCAATTATTTTTGTTGTATAAAAAAAGGTAGTATAAATATTTGAGGATTAAAGTAACTTTCTCGGCCCAGTAATTTGGATTTATGTCACTTCAAAAGTAGTTTCCTTTGAGGAACAGGAACACCAGATTAAAGCTTTATTCCAGACAGGTAATTAAAAGGCTAAATCCCATGTACAGCATTATAACTCTAATATGGATAGAAGAGGATTGCTCATTAGAGTCCATAGGGATTTCTATTATGACTCTAGGAAAAGATAGCCACCTGTCTCGTTGTGAATCCTATTACAGCAAAGACTGAACTGCAAGGCACCATGTCACAGTTCTCACTTGTGTGGCTTTGAGCAAATGTTGCTTTGAGCAGAGGAACTGGATTCAGATTTTTCCCTTGCTAGGCGAATGGTTGTGTGGATGAGCCTGCATAAGCACAGAAGACATTCCTATCTGTTGCAGGGCCTTTCCTCCTACTTGTAGATCAAGTTCATCACCTAGATTTAGTGGAGGAAGACTATACTACTGTTTGTTATGGCTGATGGGGCAGGGGCGTATTACCCAATTCCTTATTTTCCAGTATGAGCCAGCAAGGAAAGCTAACCACTGGTGGACTCTTTCCTGTGGCTAATGCTTTGGAGGTAAGGAGAAGCTGTACTTCTTTGTGTTTGCTTCATCTTGGGGGGTCTCACTGACTCTGGTTTACAGAATCAACACCATGCCTAGTAAATCACGTCCCTATGAGGCAGTGTCTCCTCTGACTTGAGAAATATGGCTTCGTCTTTGTTTTGGATGGCATGTTGGGTTTTGAAGGTGAAACTGGGTTAGAAACAGCTTTTTGTTCTCAAGGGAGCTTTTAAAAATGATCTGTTCCTGCTTAGGATAGAGAGCCCTGAAGCTCTGAGCGAACCAAAATACTGGATCAGGTCTAGTAAAGTTGTCATCCCTAAACACTTAAATAATCTTAGGTGGGTTTTTTTGTTTGTTTTAACAATTTAAATAAACCAAAGTCTAAAAGGAAAGACATTAAATATTAGAAAACTAACTTATGGATATTTATGAAGAAGTCTCTTTTCTCAGAAAGGACTTTGTTCCTAATAAACAGTCTGAAAAGATAAGCAGAATTTACATAAAATTTCCAGCCAAAAGGAGTTTTTGACAGTAGCAGCCAGTAGCTACCAGAGGCCTCTTCACCTCTAGTTTGTCATATTCAAACTGTAGTGATATAAGGGCTAAGCACTTATTGTTCTTGCTTTGGTACTGATGAGCCCACCAGCAACAACTTTTTATCATACAAAGTCCAATTCTAGGGTGCAAATACAAATTAGCCTGAAGTCTAGGACAAGCTGGGATGCTTTATTCTATGTTCACCTAAACTGGAAATGCACCTTTGCATCTAGGAATAAAGAATATCAGAGAAACAGAAACACAGCAGTAAAAGCAGTGCTCAGAGTAAATGCATTCTGGCCTCCTATCACAATCCCTTTGAGCACAACAAACTCTTTTTAATCTATTCCCTTCTGAAAGGATTCAGGTCCCAGCCTCTCCTACCTAGTCTTGCTGGATCAATTGCAGCTGTTCCTCATCTGCACCTGTGCACTAATAGTCAGGAAAGACCTGCTGGCTTTCCCCCCAGTGGCAACAGGGGCAGGCTCTGATTGTAATAAATTCTTATAAATAAGAACTAATTTGTTGCCTAAAATATAGGAACATATCATCTACTTATCTAAAACAGCTTTTTTAAAAATCAGAACTTGTTCTGACCCACGATGTTGGTGCTACGCATCACTGCAGTATGTGAGTATGGCTGTTCTTACATGGATTGTTCAAATTTTGTCAGTCTCAGTGTTGAGAGCTCTGTGGTTTGGGTGTCTATAGGCATTGGATTTCAAGACAGGTTAACTTCAGTAATTGTATTTGACCATGTTCTCAAAGACAAATAATGCTTTACAAGTAGTCACTTTTTTTTTTTGGAAAAGCTGATGTGAATCCAGTAAAATTTATCATTTGAGAAAATCTCACAAGTTTTCTTATTTTCCCCAGTACTTGGACCAATTAGGTATCCAGACCTTTCTATAAGATCTTTAAATTCTTTCAAGCCAGTTTATTAATAGGAAAGCTGCTTTGCATCAGCTTGAACTGATTCAGATTGGCCTCTGTCTTGCAGGAGAACAGAGGGCTCCAGTCTGACAAGGGTGGGACAGGATGGCATTGTGTGCCAGTATGTCTGGAATATATCAGTGCAGGTTATAGACAGCATTGGGATGCAGCTATTTGAGACTATTGCTGCTATCTGCTTTTTGTGTTTTTAGGGTGGCTAGTTGGCGAGCTTGTAATAAAAGCCAAATCTGAGCACTCTCAAGCTCTGTTCTCATATATAAAAATCCATCATATATTAAAAAAAAAAAAAAAAGCCCAATCTCCTCTCTATTTCTGTGTTATTTATTGCTCCTTGTGCCCTCAATTCCCTGAGAAACCAAGTATAGCTCATGCACAAAATGATAGCACTCCATAAACTTGTAAAAATGGAAACACACTGTGTTCCAAGCAAGCGTGTTGCGGTAGCAGGTGAAGAGAAAGCTTAAGGAATGACATTCTGAGTCAAAGCTGCCTAAACGTTCTGAGTTTTTTTGTTAATTTGAGATTTTGTGGAGTCAGTTGATGAATTTTTAGAGTCACAGTGTTCTGAAGCGTTTGAAATATTTGCAGCAATGAGGACTGCTTCTGTCCTGAATAATTACAACTGTAGTTATTGTGGCTTGCGTCTGCTGTGCAGCAAAGGTGTCATGGGTGCTAGGTCTGCATTTCAGCAGGAGCAGGGCCTTCGGACATGCTGTGCATTGCCCCCACCTGAGCAACTTGGCTTCTGAACACAGAAAGCAACTTTTCAATGCTGATCATCTCAGGTCTGAAAAGGTCCTTAGGAACTCACCATGTGAAATGACTGTAGGAAAAGGTCACGTCAGAATAACCAAGTGACTCTCTAGCTTCCCCTTGTCTTCCTCCTGTGTTTATCAGGTCATTTGAAGCCATCTGTCTGCTTAGTTGTCAGTGTATCGACTCATTGCTATTAAGGACCATTAATATTGTAAGAGCCATACGCTGCCTCTGTAGCCTAGCTAATTATAAGAGACAAAACTAGTGCCTTGCATAAGTACTGCACTTTGGGGGGAATAAGCCCCAATGGCCTGCACTGATACCATAACTTAAAAGTCAAGCAGTGGAGACTGAAACATTGGCGTGGCTACTGTGGATACAGTCAGCTAAATTGTCCCCCAAAAGAGCTTTGAATTCCAAAAAGAAAATACTGTATGGTCAAATTTGATTCTGATTCTCTTAGAAACCTCTCTGTGCCCTTTTGGAAATAGAGATGGTCCTGCAGATGAGGTCTGGTTGCAGTTACATCCCTTCTTGTTCTCCCCAAGAGTTAAGGATGACTGAGGCATGCTGGCAAGGGCATTTGCTAGATGCCAGCCCCTGCTGAATGCACAGCCCAAGCCTGAGGAAGTTCTCTGAAGACAAAGCAACTCTGCACTGTTCCAGAGCTGGGCAGGCTGAGTCCCCACAGTCCACCTGGCTTCCAAGAAGTCGGGTCTGCCCTTCAGGCAGGAAGTCAAGGACTGCGGGAAGTGTTGACTGTTTGGTCTGTAATTAAAAGAAAGGTACTTACAAGAACCTATTCATATCCTTTATGATCTCCCCTGGGATCGTTTAACTGACTAATTTGGACAGCCCAGACAACAAATGAGGACTTGGTCTCCTCTCTTTCTACATCTCTGTAAACATAATCCCTGATTGATTGGCCTCTAATACATCAGACCTAAATGAAAAATTAATTAGATTGGCTGCAACCCTGAAGTGAGCACTTTACCACTTTGTTGTTTTGTCCATTTGATCCTTTCTTCTTTGATTTATGGGCAAAGGAGAAAGGGGAGAGGAAAAAAAAAAAAAGGAGGAAAAAGAGGTTTGTACTGGATGTCGCATGGAGTCAGATGGCTTTATTGAAAGCTGAGCTCAGCCAAGGAGCGTGATAAGCAGGAGCTCCCCAGCACGTGCCATAAAGGTGGGAAGTTCAGAGGGATCGTATGCTTTCCCACAGACCATGTCTTAAGTGAAGATTTATATTTTAGTAACCTGAGTTTCCACTTCTCTTGAGATGGGATGGCGTGGGATTATTCTGCCCTACTTGCAGGGAGGCCCCAAGGATGTGAGAGGAGGGCTTCCTCCTGTCTGCCCTGTACTAAAAGACCCAGGTGGGGCCTGAGAAAGCAGGAAATGGGACCAAGATTTGTTCTGAACTGCTCACTTCTCCTGAGGGTGGGTAAATCAATTTATTTTTGGGAGGCTCTCTCCCTGTGTTGGCTTTTCTGTTGCAGCCAAAGCTCTACTCAGGGAGCAGAGTGCTCTGGGAGTTGCCCATGGCTCCAGTCTCTTGGCTTGCACATCAATTCCATTAGATTCATTTTTCTTTCTGAAATTACGAGGCTAGTGATACTGATCTGCTTTTGGAAAGACCAATAAAAGTGTGTGGCAGGGGTCAGGATTGCTGGTTTTCACAAGAAGCGCTGGAGGCTGTGAGAGCTGGCCGATATGATTTCAGGTTGCCTTGGAAAAATGTTATGAGTTTGTTGAGTAGTGCATCATCTGAACAGTAGCCAAACGCGCAATAGCCACCGTGCTTAATAATCTCAAAGGGTGAAGTATACCTGAAGGTGAAAAATAAATAAACTGCTCCCTAGGTTTGTAAAGCATTGTAGCATTCAGAGCAGAGTTGGATGACTTGCTTAAAATAAAAGCCAACGCAGTGAAGACTGGAAATAAAAAATCTGAGCTCAACAAGTCCAAGGGTGGAGAGCAAGCAAACAGCGTATTGTTAATCACAGGCGAGTTTTGCCAAAGCCCAAGGCCCAGAAAGGCAGTCGAAAAGTAGAAGTATATTAAAAACAAAACAGTCTTTTGGCCTAGAGGAAATAATGGGACGCTGAAGGGAGGCACAGCTGAAATGAGAAACTACTTCTGCAATCTAAAGAGTTATTAAAAGCAAGGGCAGAAATTAAACTGAATTCCAGAGAGCAGTTCTATGGTTGTGTGTATAAATGGATGCCTTAGTCTGGTTTTATCTTGAAACAGAAAATGCTCAAGCCAAGTTTGAAAAATGGATCTTTTCTTTTTTGTAAATAGTTTAGGAAATCCAAGGGAAAATCCTCCTTTGAAAGAGGTGATTTGATATAAGCAATGATGGCCAATTTTAGGAAAGCTTTTAATCACAAAATTAAGATGTCTATGATGTTTTAAGGCTCTGCCACTTCCAGAAAGTACTTCTGACACAGAGGACTCATAGCACACTTGGGCTGGATTCTTGGTTTCCTGCTCAGAAGATGTTTTCTTTACAAGCCACCCCTCCCTCAGTCTTCCTCTCTCCCTACTTGATTTTGCAAGATTCAGCCCTCATGTCAGCACCAAAGCACTGAAAACTCTTGTGCATGATTTAGAAGCAGAATCTGTGCTGCGCGCGCGTATGGTTTGTGCACAGCTTTTTAAAATAGACTTTAAACAAGGCTTGTTTGTTCTGAGTGCGCCTGACTTCATGGGGACGTGAGGGTGGGGAAATTCAGATTTTTTTTCCATTTCCAGGTCAAAACCTCCAGGGGTAGGCCAGGCAGAGCAGGGACTTCTGCCACTATTTCCTTACACTGATTAATTAGGAGGCTGCTGCCGGCCCAGGAGGCTCTACCTTGCATCTTGTAGCAAAAGCTTTCAAAATGACTCTAGGACTCTTTCCCTTTTTCATGCTGTAAGAGCACGTTTTGGAAGCATGGTGTTTTTTGCCAAGTGAAGCTGCAGGTTTTTTTTGCCAGCTGGAGTGCAGTGCATGCCAGCCTCACTCACAAGACAAGCTGGTAAATCCTCAACAAACTTCAAGTGGCACTAATGTGTGTGGGGCAGGTCTGTGTGCATGGGATGGGGGTCTGCTTTAACACACCCAAACTGAGTGCATGTGTATCCAGTAGTTTGCTTTAAACATTTTCCTGCAAATTCCTAATTTGACAGCTAGATTTGAATGGGAATAGCTTATGGTTTGGTGCAAAGTTAAAAGCCTGAGGTTTCCAGTCCTAAAAGTTGATTTCCTGAATTCAGTACAGTCCCACAGGGCCGTGTTTAATGGCTCCGCAGTAATCGCGCGGGATGTAGCCTTACTTGTATTTCAGCCATTGTTCCTCTTATCCTTGTGAGCTTCTTCCTTCTGCTTGTGGTGAAAACAACACACTATGATCAGGCACTTCAGCTGATCCATTGCACAGCTTCTCACCTGGGAATCTGTGCCTTACAATGCTGTGGTGAATTTTACTGGGACAATTGCACATTTCCTGCCCCACTTTGTTATCCTAATGGCGATCTTTGAGAGTTATAAATGAGACTGGAGCAGGGAAAAAAAGGGTGTTTGGCAGAACTTATTTTCATGTTTAACAAAGATGACACCTTACCTACATGGTACATTATCGATGTTGTCCAGGTGGTCACAAGAACACAAGGGCAATAGATGTGGGCATTTCCTTTTTACAGGTTTCAGATTCATATCCACTTGATTTTGTCGAACGGCCTCCCTTCCTCAGTTCACCTATTCCAGGGAAGACATACCTGGACACTTCTCTGACAGAACTAAGTGATGGCTTCCCTCTTCTTTGAACTGAAAAAGGGTACAAACCATTCAGTTTTCCTCCCTTTGCATCTCTAATCAGCTTTCTTCTTAAAACACTCATCAGCTGCTGGCCCAGCTATTCATGTCATTTTATGATTAATTCAGCACAGTTGGTGGTCTTTTTCTACCAAAATAACATGGTTGATGCTATTTGGGAGCAGTGCAGAGAGCCCAACTAGCAATAGCCGTGATTCCTGCACAGATGGTACAGGCTCTTACAACTGCACATTGGCTGCAACAATACAAGCTACTGTGTGAAACTCAAAAAGTGAATAGCTGAGCACCTTTAATTTTCAGAGAATCATAAGCTATCCTGAGTTGGAAGCCACCAACATTTTAATCTTCTTCAAATTCTTATTTTCTTTAGGCTTTCATTTTCTGCAGATTATTTTTGGTGGAAAATATTTTTCCATCATCTTTCTTCTTAGTTTTGGGTGCTTGATCCTATTTCTGGAGCCAGGTAGAGGTAGGGAGGAGAAACTGTGCTACAGTGTGTAAATATCTTTAGGGGTCTATCACTGAGACCTCTTTATTAGTTTTTGGACACTATCAAATGAAGCCATTAGCTTCTGAAACAGATTAAAATGAAAAATCTTTGAAGTTAGAAAATTGTCTTGGAGAGCTATCTTCATGAAAATGGAATGGCTTGGGTTCTTCTCTTCCTTTTTACAAACAGCAAAATGACATGTTGAAACTTTAGCCTGTTCAGATCAATGTCTGAGAACACAGGGTGAAATATTATCCCTCTTATTCTCAGTGGCAAAGTCCCCACCGCTTTCAGCAGAGTTATGATAAATCCTCATGGAAAATGACACATTACACTAAAGCATTCTCAACTTTTTATTTTCTTTCCTTCCTTTCCTTCCTTTCCTTCCTTTCCTTCCTTTCCTTCCTTTCCTTCCTTTCCTTCCTTTCCTTCCTTTCCTTCCTTTCCTTCCTTTCCTTCCTTTCCTTCCTTTCCTTCCTTTCCTTCCTTTCCTTCCTTTCCTTCCTTTCCTTCCTTTCCTTCCTTTCCTTCCTTTCCTTCCTTTCCTTCCTTTCCTTCCTTTCCTTCCTTTCCTTCCTTTCCTTCCTTTCCTTCCTTTCCTTCCTTTCCTTCCTTTCCTTCCTTTCCTTCCTTTCCTTCCTTATATATCTCATGTGCCATACATGCTATGCTTCCTACCATCTCACAAAATCACTTTTCTTGAGAAAGGTCTGGTAATCCTTTATGTGTTATGTAGTTGTAAGCCTTTTTTAGGTATTTCACTGGGAGCAATAGGCCTAGTCAGATGCTGGAAATTAAGTACATTTTGGCGTTAGTTAAGGAGTGCCTGGGATGACAGTCTGTTGTATGTACCCCTCCATCTTGCAAATACTTAAATGATTTTTAGTGCATCTAATAAACAGTACAAGATGCATTAACAATTTCTTCACTGCCATCTTGGAAATATGTTGACATCTGGAGTCTGTGTTCAACTAATAAAAGGACTGGTTATTCAGCTGGTATTCCTGTTAATGTTATTAAATCCATTTTTGAGCTGATGGTGTGTTGCTTGCTGAATGGAGCGAACAAAGTGACTGCTTAGGAAGTCCATACATTTGGGTTAGGGGCACAAATGAAGACAGCATCACATTAGTGGTGACAACCTTCAGCAGGAACGTTTTTCTTTCCCATTAGCCCCAGCACAGCCAAATATATCTGGATGCCTGCCTGTTGTGTGGGTCAGTATTATATCTAAGTGATGGAGGGGTGCTTTTGTAGGGGAAAATGTCGACAGCCTGCCAATTTGGGTTACTTTGAGTCCTCAGAAGTGCTCAGCAGCCACCATGCCAAGCACCAGAGGCTGTGGGGACACAGTACCAAACCCCTGCAGTAACCTCTGATGGGAAGGAAGCTAATTTAAGAATCTCTCTCTGACTGGTGTGGAGCTGGTTCTAAGATTTGTGCCTTTAACTGCAAAACTTTCTGACTTGCACATTGATCAGATTATTTCAAGCCTGTAAATAGCTTTTATGGTGCAGCTCGGTCACTTTACTGATTTCAGGTTTCCATCTCACTTCTATCTTAGTTTATTTTATTACAGAGAATGATACAGCCCAGAGGGTTTTCCTTCATATCAAAGTGGCCAATACTTTGCTCGTAAAATGTAGTCTATATCTGATGGAAATGCATTCAGCCTACAAGGAAAATATTCCAAAGGCAATATCAACATCACAGATCTGTCATTGGCCTGGAATTGGGTAGGACCCAATCCTGCAAACATCCTCGTGAGCAGTTTACTTCAGGTTACAAAAATCCTCTCAGTATCAATTAAGCTGCTTTAATGTAACACGCTTAAGAGTTTTCAGTATGGGATTTAAGGCTTTCATTCAGCATAGCACTTGAGCATATGCTTAAAATTAAGAATGGGCTCACGTTCAAAGTGAAGCACATGGTTTGGCAATGAAAAACAGGATCCCTTTCAGTCACTGTCCTGTATCAGAAGCCTTGTCCCCGGCTCAGGCCTTATGCCTGGGCTCTGCTGCCTTCCTGGAGCCCGCCTGCATTTAATGAGGCTGCTGGCAAGTGAGTCCTCCAGCTTGAGTCACAAAAATAGGAATTACAGCTTGTAATTTGCAATTAACAACTGCTGACAGTTACAAGGGAACAAATAATAAGTGCATTAACTTATTAATGTTCATTTCGTGAGTTTCAGTCACTTCGCGCAGTAATGATGGGCTGGCTTTGATGTGCTGTGTTTCTGGTCAGTGCCTGATGTGCGGCTTTGAAATGGATTAGGGTCTTGTGTCCTGGCTCCCTTACCCTGCTAGGGAGTGGGCAGTTCTGTCTCGTAATGCTGAGGATAATTTCTTAATATGAAGAGTTGAATTAGACTGACATGCCAGTCAGACATCCTGTACTCTCAGGCTAGTGTGCTCTTAGCTCTCTTTTTTGCTTTACTTGAAAATAACAAATTGGGAGTACCAGTTTTGTAAAATGAAGCAATTTTACCTTCTGCAGAAGCTGGTCAGGGGGGTAGAGAAAATAATTACTGAGAGTATGTGAAGGTTTAATCTACACAATGTTCTTCTTCATTGTGATATTTTTGCCTGTTTTAAAAATGCTTAAATAATATCCCATCACTTTCAGGCAAGACTTTTTAAATTTTAAAGAAGTCAATTGCCTTAACCTGTTGTTCATTGCTTGCAATTCTTGGAGGAATCTCACATGGATAATTTTTGAAATTGTTGCCAAGGTGCCAAAAATTAATAGTCTTATCACTTGCCCTGTTTTGGTGACTTTTGTTCCTGGCTCAGAGATACTATCCCGCAATTTTTTATTTCTAGCAGGAAACTCTTTTGCAGTGTAAATGCGTTGTTTAGGGTCTGCTGGAGAAGCAGGACAGAAATGGGAAGCCGTTCTTCACAGCATGGTTCATGGATGGTTTCTCTCCGTCTTTGGCTGTATGCAGGAAAACATACCTCAAATCTGAGAGTACGTGGTGCCATCAGTAACACTAGCCTCATCCTGCTACCTGTTTTGACTCCAACACATCACAGGCTGCCATCAGGTGATGCTCAACATCTCACCGTTCTTGATCCTGTTTTTTTGGAGTGTGAATTG
Source organism: Gallus gallus (assembly GCF_016699485.2). NCBI lineage: Eukaryota > Metazoa > Chordata > Aves > Galliformes > Phasianidae > Gallus > Gallus gallus. The sequence continues at coordinate 50,960,901 of NC_052535.1, read as the reverse complement.
AAGTAGTACAACCATCTCACTGATTCTGGTCCCAGATCCTAGTCCCAGACAAGCTGATGCATCAAGGAGAGGCGTGCAATAGTTTGAGCCTGCAGCTCAGGATGCTCAAAATGTGGGCAAGAGGAAGAGCAGCCAGTGTGAGCTGGTTACCAGCTTACTGGCTTACCTGGAAGAACTAACATCCAAACAAATGCAAATCCTGAGAGTGATCACTGAACTGAGATGTCATGCTTGCTCAGTGTCTAGGAAGAAGAGAATATAGCACTAGCAACAACTGTGATACAGTCATTGAGTACTTCAGCTTGAGAGATTTTTCCAGTGGTAATTAACATATTTAACTTATTTCTAAAGATTTACAAACATGAAATGCCACTAAGCATTCCATTCCATGAATGTCAAAGAGGCTGATATAACTTTGGAAGCATATATTTCATCCATCATAACACTCTTGTCACTTAAATGGCACTCAATCCACTTAAAATTACAGCGATTATGGAAGGAACATCAAGTTTCATCAGCAGTGATTACACTGTGATTATCGCACGCGCGCTTCTCAGGGCATCTTTTGCTCTTACGCAACTGCCAGTTTGCAAATACATGTTGGGGAATAGCATTTGGGGCTTGAAAGATAAACCTGACGTTTCCATCCCATCAGAGTCAGTTCTTTCAGCATGTTAATTTGTACTTTGACAGAGAAAGTTTAACTCTTAAGAGTGATTTGGAGTGGGAAGGAAATTAAAGTGTCAGTGAAGACCTACTCCACCTGCAGGGGACCACAGCAGTTAAACTAAGTGGAGGAATGTTTTGGTTGTTGCCTTGAGGTCTTTTCCTGACTTTCCCTTGTCAATTCACTGAGACCAGCTAGAGGTAGCCAGCAACCTTTGGCAGGCAAAGGGACAGAGATCTACCAAAGTCTGTTCGTGGCAGAAAACAGGAGGAGCAAATCTGTTCTTTTCCATGATAACACCCTTGTTTCTATGCATGGCTTAAATGAGAATATAGGGCTCTATGTTTCCCTGGGAAGATAGTAGTAGAGGCAGCTGAAAATAGAAAGCCCTATCCAGACTCATGTAGCCATCAGGGGAAAAATTCCAGCCAGTACCAGAGAACATTAGATAATAAGAGAAAGTGGCGGAATTGGAAATAAAAAGATCCAATCTGGTCTAACTGTGATTCCCATGAAATCAGTAATAAAAATAAAGCACAAAAAATATGCAGGGATTTGGTTTGTTTGTTTATTACTGTAGTATTAGGAGTAAAATTTCCAAGAGAACTCAGCTTCCTGCAATTCTTACTGAGGAGAGCAGCTGAGCTCTTTCAAAAATGGGAATTTCAAACAGTATCCACACTGGACAAATATTACCTTCCCTTCTATTTTCAGACCAAATGGGTTTTTCATTAGTACTTAGCAAGCACTTGGAGAAGCAGGAATTTTCTCTGAAAGAGTGGGAAGAGAGCACAAAGTATTGGCTTGGCAGCAGCACAGGTGAAGGACACTGAGGCAAGTAGTAAATTCCTCTTAGTATTGAGCCAGGTTCAACATGGAAATGGCTGAGCCGTTCTAACCTGGTAAAACAGCATACTCAGGAACAGCATGTCACAAAATCCCATTTTGTGCCATGGAGAAAAGCTGATTTCTGCTGGCCATCCTCAAGAATCAGCACCATTCAGTATCTTTGCCCTGTGTATGGCAATGTCATACATCTATGAGCCACAAAGTGCGCATGCATTTTGAATTAGCCCAGGACACAACAACTCTGTTGGAATTCAGCATTTATGTCTTCTGTTGTACTCTTAGGTGCATCTCTGCTGCTTGCTAAGTGTGTTTGCAGACAGGAAAGGAGAAATGAAGGAAGAGGCATTTCTCCTCTCTCCAGGCATCCCCTTCTTGTTATCTTCTGTGTCCTTTCATTGTAGAGAAGCTCACACTCAATTTTTTTTCTGTGCTGTTAATGAAATTTATAAACATTTGTATGTGTCTTTGCTTTGTTGCTTACCTTTTTGCACGACTTATCAATACTTACCCAGTTTTGGAAAATGGATAGTGTAGTAAGTAGGATGCATTTAATTCTGTGCCTTCATAGCGGTTAATAGTGGAAATTTCAGTGTTACAAGTTGCCAGTAATTAATTTTCCTCCTCTAGCTTCTGTCAAGATTTGCATGAAACTCATGGTGAGAGAGGGAGGGAAGTTAGTCTGTGCTTCCCCTTCTCCTCCTGGCCTTTCTTGATTCCATCCAGCTACAGACATATAAAAAGCAAACAACCCAATTTTCTATTCTTCAATCTTTTGAAAGCAGAAAGTCCTTAGAATTTATTTAGAAGTATTTTGAGTTAATAGAAATTCTGTGCATCCTGTCAAAAGTGACATTTTCTTGGATGGAAATTGATTTATTTATTTTCTTTGAAACTTCACATTTTATGAGGATGACTTTTTGAGTCAGAACATTTTTACCAGCTCCTCTGAAGACTTGGTCATGAGGAAACCATCAAAATGTAGGGGGGGAAATTTCATAAACGACAAGAAATGAAGCAACGCCTATGCAATGAAGCAGGAAATGAGTGCTGGCATCTGGAGCTTCTGCTGCACCTTACACATCCAAGGAGGATTATTGCACTGTTTTACTACTGCAAGTTTGAAAGTAGCCCAAACCTTCCCAAGAGATGAAGTTCAAAACAGTAGATTTTTCTTGCTAGCTCTCTCAGTTCTTTTTGGTTTATCTTAAATTCTGTTTCTGTGTACAGCGTTGGAGGAGTTCATGTTCTCTGCAATAGGAAAAAGCATTTTTTGCTGTGAAAGCCTGTCTGAACTACTGCAAATCTAGTGACTGGGAGCTTTTCCTCTGAGTGGTTGTGTGCTTTTTGGTAAATGAGGAAACTGCAACCACATTGTGGATATCTGTCTGGATGACCATGCGACTTCTTCAACTTGCATGCCTCAAGGCATCACCTTCCGCAGCCTGAAATCTTGTTGGCAATACTGTCTGATGGTCAAAACATGCTGGCAGCTAAGCACATCTTTTGTTAAGCTGGCTACTATATTTGAAAAAAGAAGTATGTTTTTGGGTGCAAATGCCCTTTATGAAGGTAGATTCTGAAGCTAAGAACATTCGCTGAAAGTTCAACTGGATGTATACAAGTTAGAGTATCTTTGAAAGAAAAAAATATACTATAGGCAGATGCCTGTAGCATAGTGGAAATGCTGGTAAATGGAGAGGCTCCGATAAAAGTGTCTTATCTCTTGGAGGAAAACGAGAGCCAGTTCCCCTATAGCCCATGAAACCTGGAAAGATTAGCAAGGGGCAGAGATTATATTGTTCCATCAGACTAATATCTTTATTGAGTTTTCTGTTTTTCGGTTCCCAGTAGAGCTATCGGTCTTGTTTTCATGTTCACCGTTGGACAGAGTTTTGCAGGGCTCACAGAGCAGCTCAGGACTGATGGATCAGTGGGGGAGCAGTGGCTTCATGAGAGTTTTCACCCTTGGACTTGAGCGGTGGTGCAGTTTGCCTCAGCCTTAACTGTACATGTTTCCACAGAAAACAGAGAGCCTTCATGCTGATACGTTTTTTTCTCTTGGTTGAAATAATCATTTGTAATTACAACAGAAGGGCTATCTCAATCATCAGGAGTTCATGTTTAAAACAATTGATAATATCTGTGTTTAAAATCTGTTTGGGAAAAATCATGTTGCAACTTGACTGTATTTCAGAAATCAGAGGCAATGCTTCTTGTTCATTTTAAGAAAAATGATATACTGCAATGGAGAAGACAGGTGCAATTGCTGCTTTCCCAATCTGCATTTATTACATCCCTATTTATTTCTACTGCAGAGGTCTGCTGGAAATCAGCACCTTTCCTGTTAGAAGCCATCACACTTTTTGACTAAGCTTATTTATAATGGAGACAGATCCATCCATATTTAAGTTAACACTGGTTTGAAAAGCCATCTTTGGAATTTTCTGTGAGCTGAGGAGAAGTTGTGGACACCCTCAACTTCTGTTTTGCTACATATAACACAGGAAGTTAGTTTCTTCTCCTATACTGAGCTGGCCACCATCTTTGCCATTCACATAGCCCTAGTTTGTACCTGTCCCCCTCTCCTGCCTGTTTGATTTTACCTTCCAGACTTGTTC